>NC_081134.1:17589343-18789343 GCF_958295425.1 Solea solea
TTTTAGACATTTCCCTGGTAATTGTTGGAGATTATCCAACGTTCCGTGCATGCTGTGCCGAGAAGAGTCAAGATGAGCCGGTGGAAACGCACCTTTGTAATACTTAATGTTTACGCTCATCTCTCTCTCTATACATCTCTGTTTCTTCTGCAGCAGGACTTCCATATAGACGATGTGGAGAAATTCAGGCAGGCGTACAAAAGGCTCCAGCAAGCTATGGAAATGGTCGGCTTCCTGGCCTCCACAAAAAAACAGTATGTATGGGTTTGATAAGAAACGATGCAGGTGAAATCCTGCTGGCCGGAGTCAAACTGAACCGTGTATACAGGAATCAAAATGAAATCAGTTTAATTTGCCTACAGTAAAATCAAACAAAAGAGTTAATGCAGTGGTTCCCATTGAACATTTAGTGTGTGATAAGTGGTGGCACAAATCGGAGAGAGATGGAGAGTGTGCAGAGTCAGGAGGGATTCCCTGAATGAAGGACGACAGAAACCTAGTGACGCACACATGTAATTCTTTGTTAAGTAAGTAATTTGTCAAGGAGGCAGAATTTAAAGCTATAGTGTGTAACTTATAAATATCACTTGGGTTCAAAATGTTGTCAAATGACTTCACACAATGCTGATGAAGTCTGTCAGCTCCACACAACTCTGTGTTCCTCAGTATAGCAGTGTTTACATGTCCTGTCACACGGTGACATTCCAGCGCCGCACACAGGAAGTGATTTGTTTGATGTCAAAATAGACTGAGGCAACAGAACAGCAACATTGTGCAAGTAAACTGCAAATTCACAATATAAGGAAGCGCCCGCATAAAGTTTCAGAAGTGAATCCGACTGCTCAAAGTAAAAATGCTACTGTAGTCATGTCTGATAGTGTTGCTCGTTTTCAGATGAAGGACGCAGTGTACAAATGTTACGTCATTTCATTCACAAAGAACAAATCGAGAATTATAAAAACAAAACCGATCGACAACAAACAAAAAAAGAACAAACCTGGGCCTGCCTCTTCTTTTAAAAAAACATAATCATGCTTTACTTGCAGTAAAGCTTCCGTCATCACTTCCGTCCTCATTGGCCTCTCCATGCCCCCCAGTTTAGTTTGGGATCCACTGAGTTCATGGATAATTCTTCTTTTCGTAATAATACTTATCTTAGGCTTGTGGGGTTTTCTGACAGACCATCAGGTGGGATTAACGCTGCTTCCCCAGAGACCCTCAAACAATATCCGGTATAGGTAATGGATGAATTTAGGTGGGATTTGTCATGAAGGATAGAGCTATAAATGCCAGACAGTTAAAATAGACCCTAGATCTAATACTATTACAGCATAGCTGGTCCTCTAAGACTGTGTGGAAAGCTCAGAATACCAGAAGTATTTACTGTAAATGCCCCACCAACAACATTTCACTCTACTTATCAGTTAGATGGTGTGTCATGTTATTGTACTGATCTAAAAACTGCAAGAGATGTATTGTGCAATTTAACTGAACACTGTCGGGAAGAGTTTCTGCTTCCTTCGTTAGTTTCAATAACAGGTCAGAGCTTGTCAAGTCAAACAGGAGAAGAATGCAGGGAGCATTGTTGGCAAGTGCAAAACAGCCTTCAGGACACAGTGTTGCACATTTAACTGCACCAGCAGCACCTGTAGTGCAGTCTCTGAGATTCCATTCAAATTGGTTTTCCACATAGTAAAGTGTAAGAAAAATGACCAATTATTTGTATAATCCGTCTGTCAATTGTTTTTTCTCCCTTAATTGATTAGTTGTTTGTATGGAAGAGTATTAGGGCCACATGTAAAAAATGTTTTTAAAAAAGTTTACTTTAATCTCAGAATTCATGCTGTGGTAAAATGAAAATTGTGCAAAATATCGATCAGGGTTTCTCAAAGTTGACAACGACGTCCTCGACTGTCTTCATATTTATGGTGCGTTCCATTTGTAGTCGGAATTTTGGAATTTGTTTATTGAGTACTGTAACTTCTACAGTACTCAGTGTGCTAATTCTCAGTTGCTCAAGGTTGACACTGGTACGTCTACACCAGCACAGCAATGTTTAGAGTCCCAGACTCCATTCAGCTGTGTTTTATGACTGGCAGCAAACAGCGAGGCTGTATACGCAGGAGAAGAGATATAAATAAGTGTGTGTGTGTGTGTGTGTGTGTTATCAGTCGGAAAGACCCTGGTAAACTGGAGCTTGATGTTCAAGGCCTTCACTGTAAATCCAAATGTGAATAATACAACATATTTATCTCAGTGTTTTCGCTTTGTGTCCAATCTTCTTACCCCCTGAAGAATGCAGTCAATTTGAAAACACCTCACAGGATCAGTTAGGACTCAACGATTACTCATTATTCTAGTTGAAAAAAATGTTTTGACAGCACCTGGCACTGCACACACTGGTCTGGTCTTACAACAAAGAATGTCATTTACTGCCATGGTTGCCATGGTATCCCACATACAGGTGAAAGGAAGATGAGGGTCTCCATGTCAAATCTGCATTGCACACACTGGTGTCCTTGAATTAATCGAGAGCTGACACACTTAAAAATGGTGCTTGTATTGCAGCTCAAATCGCATTTGCAATGCTGTTTTCACCAAAATTGTTCAGCTATAGAATCCGTGATGACAAAAATAGGGATTCTAAATCGTTCAAGTCAAAACCTTCTTTAAGAATCATGACAAGATTCACACCTCTACCGTCTACATCACCTGCATTACGATGCTACAACTTCAGCAGACCTCGTTTGGCTGCTAGTGTGTGTAATGCCACTTCTATTTGTGTGTGTGTGTTTGTTCCATGTAGCATATTCTCCCTCCTCTCCGCCATACTCCACCTGGGCAATGTGACGATCACAGCGTCAGACGACACTCAGATCCTGGAGGCTGGACCTCCTGAAGTCCTGTCTACACTGACTGACCTGCTCAAGGTTTGTTCATAAAATACAATTGGATCTGCTAAACCTCACATTGAAAGATTTATGAATGTATCTATTGCAGTATTTCAGAACTTTAAAATAATTTTTAGGTGAAAAAAGAGCTGCTGGTGAAGACTTTGACCAAGAAGAGAGTGGTGACCGCTAATGCCACCATAGACTCACCGTACACACTCGAAATGGTTAAGTTTCAAGCACTCTTGTGTTGGGATCTTATCGTGCATTTAATAGGAGGCAGATTTCAGTTTTGATTTGGTTTGTTTGTTTTTTTCTCTGCGTTTAGGCCTCCAAAATGCGGGACTCTATGGCCAAGTCATTATACAGCACTCTGTTTGACTGGATCACCCTTCATATCAACCATGCACTGCTCAATAGACGAGACATGGAGGATTCAGTCTCTGTAAGTCACTAATGATCCTTAAAAAAATTGAATATTCATCACTATATATGTGTGTATATATATGTGTATATGTGTGTATATATATGTGTATATATATGTATATATATATATATGTGTGTATATATGTGTGTGTATATATATATATATATATATATATATATATATATATATATATATATATATATATATATATATATATACATATATACACACATGAAAGAGTTAATACAGGGAATGAAGCTTGAATATATTGAATGAAAGTTGAGTGACATCATCAAGGCACTGGAACAATCTTGTGTTTTGTTGTTATTCCATACGTATGTTGCTTCAGGAACAGTAACTATGAGTGAGTCAGCACATAATCTTGTAGCTGTTATACTAGTAAGTAATGAAGAGATCATTAACACTCGTGCAAGTGCACACTTGTATGCGAGTAAGAGTGCATAGAAACTCCCACCAGGAGTATAAACGGGGAGAGGAACAACTCTGACACATAAATTGTTCCGTCTGCTGTTTTTATTTGCAGTGTTTGTCCATTGGTGTGTTGGACATGTTTGGATTTGAGAACCTCCGGACAAACAGCTTTGAGCAGCTGTGCATCAACTACTCCAACGAGAAACTGCAGTGTTACATCAACCAGCACATCTTCAGGGTTCAGCAAGTAGGTGTCATTCGTGTTTTCAGCCAAACGTCCCTTTCATTGTTCAATACTTTTGCTCAGTACAAACACAGCTGAAACCCAATCCAGTTGACATTAAGACACCTTAAAACTCACAGACTCTCTCATTGTTACATGAACTGTTTCTCTCTGGCTGTATTGCAGTATTTGCTGTTTGACTGTCACTTATGGCGCCTTGGCACAGTTAAGTTGCATTTCCATTAGCGATAGCACCTGGTACCAGGTACTATTTTTAGCACCTGCGGAGACGATACTATGCATGACGTCATCAGTCTGCCGGCCACTGATTGGTCACAGGAAGAGACATCTGACACAAGAATCAAAGCCGAACAATGCCGAACTGTAGATTAGTTAAAAAGAACACATTCTAAACAATTGGGTTTATCTCCAACAATTACCAGGGAAATGTTTAAAATCTCAATATTTAACAGAGGAGTCTGGTGTATTTAACGACAGCACTGCTGATCGCAAGTGCATCACAAACCCTGCCGCTGTGTTTCAGTCCAGTGACTGTGTCAGACGGAGTCTGTGCTCCGGTCATGGAGGAAGTATTGAACAAATATTTTTAATGAACTGATTCTAACGATTCAGTAACACTGAAAACAACTGCTTTACAAGTCACTAGTCACTCGTTTGTGTGTGTCGAGTGTCTCGAGGCGAGGCGAGCTGGGACCATAGGTGGAAAAGGGGCCATATACTTTACTTCACTTCACCTCAGTCCCACAGAAATCTATACATGAATATTTACTATAACCTGATCATGTCATTGTGCCTAAAAAAAATAAAAATTCTGTTTCCAGGAAGATTATGTGTCAGAAGGCATTGCTTGGCAAAACATTGACTACAACGACGACAGTGGCTGCATTCAACTGATCAGTGAGAAGTCGACGGGACTCTTTGACCTGCTGGACGGTGAGAGCAAGTACGTGAACCCTCACCTTTTAACTTTTCTGCATTAAACACACGTGATTGTTATGGTACATGAGTCCAAAAACAGTTGTAGTTACCCCGAGTCAACACTTAAACAAGAAGCAATTTGCTAATTGTTATTATATTATTATTCATCTTTTTTAAAAACAACCCCCACTATCACTCCTGGTGATATGGAAGATAGTGGAATTGGCCACTGGAGAATGCTTTACTTTACTGACTTTATTTAATCTGTATACATTTTCTATATTCTTGCCATTTTTTATTAGCTCATTCAGTATCTTTATACCTACTTAATATAATACTAATTTATTACCCTTATTTTTTTATTTTTTATTTTTTTTAATGGAAAAGGAATGAATAAAAATAAACCACTGCTGCCCACATAGGCTGGGTGGGATTATAGCAGGATTTACTGTTAACTCACAGTTGATATAAAATGTATTGTATTGATATTGAGGGTCAAAGTGATCTGGACGTACGTTGACCTTTATGAATAATAAGTGAATCTTTTTTTTCCCTTCCATGTCTCTCTCGGGCGTTCTCTGTAAACCTATAGATCATCATCTTAATATGTAAAAAAGCTTTGACATGTAAGAGTACTGTAATATCGTTATCAGTTAAAGTCAATAGTCGTAAATATTACTTGTGCCATTTTCTCTGCCTCTCCAGTGCAGCCATTTCTTTTGCTGTGTCTTGAGTCCTCTCATTTTCTCTTTTGAAATATCAACTGCTGAAACAGATATTTTGTCCTCTCTGTGAATCTTTAGCCTTCCTCAGGCCACAGATGAAACCCTGCTGGACAAGTTCAAGCAGCAGCATTTGGACAACCCGCTCTTTGTACCCTCGCCAAACACAGAGCCAACATTTGCCATCCAACACTTTGCTGGGAGTGTTGAATATCACATCAAGGTTGAGTATCAGTCCCAACGCTGCCAACATGCAGCATTCTCCACCTTTTAAATAACAATTTCTCCACCTGCGTTTGGAATTCAGCAAACCTACTTTCCATCGCTCCACTGTTAAAAACGAGTGTTGACCTTCTGCGGCCTTGTTAGATAAAGCAGTGTGGGAAAAACCCGAGGAATCTATGTGCACTAAGTGAATGATTAGTGCTGATTCCTCTGCCCCCCCCCAAACACATGTGAAGAATGTGGAGCACCACAGATTCTCTGTTGTGCTAAAACAGGAGTAACGGAATACAGAATATCATGATTGTTGTTATTTTTCAGGACTTCAGAGACAAGAACACGGAGCACATGCGTCCAGAGGTTGTGTCCTTACTGCGGAGCAGCGAGCGTTCATTCCTGCATCACCTGGTCACGTCCAGTCCACAGGCTCTCTTCAGATGGGGCGTCCTCCGAGCCACTATTCGTATCCTGGCAGTGTTCAAACACATGGGACGTCGGCGGGCTCAATTGTGTAGGTAGCTTTAGTTGCTTGGTTGACAACGCATGTGGATTTTCTGTGGGGTTTGTTTGTGCCGGATGAGCTGATTGCAGTAAGGATGCACCGATACCACTAGATATTTAAACATTTACAGTCCTCTCCAAAAGTAGTGGCAGACTGAGGCCAGTTTACGTTATTTTTGCTGTAAAACATTTGGGTTTGACATGAAAAGATATTATTATTATTAGAAGATGGCCTCTTTTGCAATAGAACGCCACATTTTAAGGTGAGCAAAAGTATGTAGGAGTTATAGGAACAGATAAACGAGTTAGATTTAATATTTAATATTCAGTGGCAAATACTTTGTGCTGGTTTTGAGATGTTTACATCAAGTGACTTGACGTGTTGAAGGAGCTACTTTTCTTCTCCTCCTCTTGTCTGCTCTACTTTGTAACACATTTTTTATTATTATTATTATTACAATACATACATACATACATACATAAAGTGGTATCAGGTGCAGCAGTGTACCCAATACTGGTATTGGTATCGGTGCATCCCTAGATTACAGTTTAGTATTGAAAAATCCAACACTAGTCACTCGGCTACTATGTCATTGTGTTTTCCCTCCCCCACCTCAGTCTTCTGAGCACTATTTAATAACTGCATACACGTGACTGACTTGTTGTATTGTAACCACAGTGGCCGACAGACGAGGCTCCCGCAAGTCCCTCAAAGACTTCAGAAGGTACAGTGGCACGATGAACCGATTATCCAGGTAAGAGCTCTGTAGGAGCCAGAGTTAAGTTAGTTTTAGTTCAGAGTTAGGCCAGGTAGTTGATGCAAGATTTGACACTTGTTACAATGTCATTTATTAACAGTTGAAGTAGTTAACTGTTGGCCTTAAGCCTTTGATTAAATTAAATATTATTGCAAGGAAAGCAACATGGCTTTGTGGCCTTCCTGATGTTATTTTGTTCTTTAGTGGAAGCTACCATGGACACCTTGATATCTTTGACGGCTATGATAGATAAAAGGAATTGGAAGGATGGATGTGTCCGTTTGAGAAGCTGTACTACGTTTTGGTGTAACAAGGTTTTTTGACCGTCAGGGTTGCGTTGTCTTACTGTTGGAATCAATAGATCGTCATTCACAAACTGAACATCAAGGGAATATTTCTATGTCTTGTTGATCCTTGAGAAGCTTGGATACATGTGGATAGAAATGTAACTTGGATTTACGGCAAGTGGAAATAAATGTGCAAACCCTTCACACAACTTTCTCTCTTTCCTTCGTGATTGATGAATTACCACAGTACCTACGAGTCAAGCCAACTGAAACCTGCTTACAGCTAACGACTATTCAGTGGCTTTGGAATTAAGTGTGCTTTTGCCACTACAAGCTGCTACACTGTAGCATTCAGATTCGATTTCATGATGTTTGGGTATCATTTTGATATAACCAGGCATTGTAAACAAGAAAAATACCATTGTCATGTTTTATACACTGTATGGTGTATGTATTGATTGGCTCAATTGCATTAAATCAAGACGGATGGAGGCAAAAGCAACATTGCATTAGTAAAATGAGATGACTGCAGGTTGACAGGTTTGACAGAAAATGCAAATGAAAATTGATTTCTACTGCACAGATAACCCAGTCATTATACAATATACAATGTTACTTAAAGCTAACATCAAATGTAAGCTTCAATGTGAGTTCTCATCTGTGTGATTGCTTCTTTGGACTCATGGTTGTTTAATATGCACGTGAGGGACCCATATTGCGTGTGATGTTAATATCTGCACGTGTGCAGTGATATTATTTGCCCGTGAGCATGTTTTACCGCTCTCACGACGTTTGACATAAATCTGACGCCGTAGACTGAGGCGAATTATAAATTGACGTGAACAGAAATCAACAAAATGTATGCACTGCAACTTTAACTAAGGACAATAAATCTCTCTGCAGCCTAGATAACAACAGACAGAGCTTTGCTGTGATGTTTTCATGACCACACCACATTTTCATACACCTCACAGTGATCCACATGAACGCTACAACATATGTGACTGTGTCCTGAATGAACAGCTGCACAAACACATTATACATGATGACCTGGTGTTTGCTGCTAAAGTAAACCGTCCTCTGCTCTGACTGTTACAGCAACAGCCTCACTCTGGACTTCTCCTTCGATCGCTCCGATGAACATCCTCTTGATGTGTTTGAAGACATATTCGCCAGTTATGAACTGAAAAAGCAAGTTGGGGCCATTGTGCATTAAAGTTCAGACTGTGTTTACAGTCGCCGTGTGTTTCCTGTTTATATCTCTTATATTCTGTATCTGTGTTTTTCCCACAGGAAAAGTAGAAGCGGTCGCCAGAAGCAGCTCATTCCGAAGGTAAAGTGTTGATAACGTTGTTATAACGCTGCGCGTGACAAACCTATACTTTTGCTACATTCTTAATGATGTCACTACTCACACAGTCCCTGTGTCACAGTACAATACACACCTGCAATTATTCCTTGCAAAAAGCTGTGTCCCTGCACTTTCTTCTATATTTTCTTGGAACATTTTGGGTGCACAAAGTACAAAGGGCCCTATTGAAACTGTAGGAATTATGCTTATTCTATTTCTATGTATTTTTTATACCTTATTTTTGTCTAATTTACTACTGTGTATTCTATATCTGTTTCACTCTTCTATCTCTGAACCTGAACGTGCTGTAACAATGTGGATTTCCCCAGTATGGGATCAATAAAGTCTAATCTAATCTCTAATAAGAGCTACAGTGCTAATGAAGCAAAGTGCTTTTTGTGGCTGCCTTTTTTTAATGCAGGTCTTAATGCCCAATTCTGATCTGTTGAAACCTCGGCATGAGTCTGCTCGTTTAAGCCCTCGTCCTCATCCATTGCACTGGTGGGGAGAGAGAGAGAGAGTCATGATCATGAATAGAGTCCATGTGTGTTTAAGTTGTCAGCCACTGTCAAGTTTTTGAGGACAAGTCGCAATAATCGGGAATATCTGTTCTGCCTGCTAATCAAATTTATTTATTGAGTGAGGCTGTAGTGTAAATGCAACCTATGATGTTAGATGCTTTTATAGACTTTGACTTTGTCTTTTTAAACAGAACCTAATGGATATGCGCTCACTCCAACATATTGTTGGCCTTACTGCACATGATCGAACCAGCAAGTCCATCTTCCACCCTCACTGGAGAACACCACTGCCCACTGTTGGCGCCCAGTTTCAGGTTTGTCTTTTTCTCTGTATAACTTTGCGCATTATTCTCCTTCCTCTTCTTTAGGGGTCGCCACAGTGGATCATCTGCCTCCATCCTGTCCTGTGCCTTGTGTCCTCTTCTGTTAGACCAAAAATGTCCTAATTTCCTCCTTAAAACATCCATGAACCTTTTCTGTGGTCTTCCTCTTTTCCTCCCATCTTCAGCATCCTTTATCCAATATAATCACTATCATCCTCTGCACGTCACCAAACCATCGCAAAATAGAGTCTCTTACTTGGTGATTTTTTGTTCACGTCAATGTTAGGTCACCAACTTGTATGTTGTTCTTCTGTCACACATCGGCTCTGACACCTGCCTGCTGGCTAAAAAATTTAGATTGGGTGACAGTGTCATCCTAAAATCAGACATGTGACCAAAGGGATGCGGACATTTATCAGCTAATTATTCATTAGCAAAAGCCTACCCATGGAAATAAATAAATAAATCAATAGCATATATAGCAATATACATATTGTGTTAATAAATGACAAAAATGTAGTTTTACATTTTTTAAATGCATAAGATTCAACTTCACTCTCTCACACAGGCCTCGACCAGGAAGCTGATGGAGACAATCGAAAGAGCCGAGCCTTTCTTTATTTTCTGTGTTCGCTCCAATGCTGAAAAGGTAACATAATGTCATCAATGAATCTGCAAATGAGGTTGTATTTTGAAAAGGCTAACACTCTTCGTCACTCACTGTTTACAGAGGGAGCTGCACTTTGATGAGGAACTTGTGCGACAGCAGATCAGACACATAGACTTGCTGCCGGTGGTTCACATCCAGAGATCTGGCTACAGTGCTAAATACACGTTCACGGTGACGTTTCATTGATGTCAACTAGATATTTATGTATGGTAATGGAGACTATTTGCATTTCTAACTCTGTGTTTTCTCTGAATAATAACAGGGATTTGTGGACAAGTTCAGGATGTTATTCCCAAAAGGCGCAACTGCAACTTCTGAGCACATAACTCAACTGTTTGAGAGGATGAAGCTGGATAAGTCCTCCTACCAAATAGGAAAAACCAAGGTCATTAGTGTTTCATTACAGCCATAAATGAATCGGCAAGTTCCTGTTTATAACAGTGGTCAAAGGTTAGAATGTGTCTCACCATTTGTCATGTAATTGATTTAAGATTTCCGTTTTAAAAAGTGACATGACATGCAAGAATTCAATGGAAATGAAAATGTGTCTTTAGGGAAATTAAAAGATATTTTCCAGATTTCATGTCCTTATTGTCACTCTTGTGAGAATAAGGCCTTAAATCTGATCATAGAAAAAAGTCACAGAAAATGAATGACATATGCCGCAAAGAATGTAAACCCACAGCACAGCACACACATGGTTGTTTCTTTTCTGCTTTGACCTCGCAACATGCTCTGTGTGTCTCATTTTCATCCACTTAGGTGTTCCTCAAGGAAAAGGAGAGGCAGCTGCTCCAGGACTCTCTGAACAAAGAAGTGATGCGACGCATCATCATACTGCAGCGCTGGTTCCGCGCTTGTCTGATGAGACTGCACTTTCTGCAAAAGAAGGATGCCACAGTCCTCATACAGGTACAGGGTTATTATCATTTAAAAAGTACTATTAAAGAATTATTATAGTCTTTATTTGCATACCCACCAATTAGTGATAGTGAATTTGACCTTGACATTTACTACTCGGCACAAACTGGGTGCAGGAGCAGTGGCAGTGGCACTTTAACTGCACCCGGCCGGGAGCCATCATGTACAAGAATCTGATAGAAAAGGTAGATAAAGGAACGTCATGAAAACTGATGTTTGACCACAGGGTTTCCATTGTTTCAGAGAAACTGGCGTGAATTTTATGAGAAGCAAAATCAAGCAGCGTCAGTGATCCAGACAGCTTGGAAGACTTCCCTGAAGAGGCCGAATCGGCAACCTGAGGATGAGGAGTCGTCTAAAAGCCGCCATGGAAGAGACAGGTATGTACAGTACATGCCGCTGCACCCACACTGCCTCACTCTAGAATTGATTTGAATGTGTTTAAATGATTTTAAGAGTGGAAGCCAACCTATAACCTGCGGATGATTATAAGTCTAAATTGGTAATACACCCAACCTGATTGTGTTGCATTTAGAAAAGCAGCATTTTTAATCACAGTCTGGCTAAAAGTAATGACGAGCTGCAGGTGGGGCCTTTACATTCCACACTCTGTGCACCACATTTTGCTTTAGGCATTTTTATCCGACAGCAACTGTCGGGTTTTGTGGTATGTGTGCAATAGGAACGGTAGTGTTCAAAGTATTCCCTTAAGATCCGGTGTTGAAGCATTAGTGACATCTAATGGTGAGACTGCAGAATGAAACAAATGCTTGACTCACTCACTCATTCAATTTCCTCCCACACAACAGAGAACTAAGATGGCCTTCACATACCAGAAATGATGTAAACACAGAGATAAAAAATGTTCAGGGAGGAAATGGATTGTGTGAATTATGTGGATTAGATGAACTTGAGAATGAGTCACACTTTCTTGTGAAAACCCAGAAATATTCTGGTGCTCTGATGAAGTCAGGATGGAATGGATGTTTAATATAATGTATACAAGTTGGTGACCTTGGTTTTCTAAAGCCTGGAAAAAAATGCCAGGAATGTTTAGCATTGTTTACTCTCGTCCATGATTTGTGTTCTACATTTTGGCTGGGCTTATTCTGAATGCATGGCACATTAATTAAAGGAATCGTCTCAAATCAAATCATACACAACTCTCATCCCTCTCCTGTTTCATACTTCTTCTTCATTGGTTTGTGTATGTGAGATATGTGGGCTGAACCCTTAGTTTTGGTTTACGTGGTACACATTGTTTCAAAAAAGGCAACATTCATGGCAATTTGAGCTGCTGTAGAAATGCAAGTCCTTGTCTGAAGTTCCCAAAGACTGGGTAGAGATCCCAAACAAATTAGCAGAATTTTCCCCAACCTTTTAGTCAAAATGTATGTCTATATGTTTTAAATCGCATGCATAAAAATGTGCTACTTCAAAATAATATAAGGTGTCACAGATATGGCTATACATTAGTTGCTCTTTATCGTGTGATTTGGGTGACAATAGTTTGCCATCTTTAAAAAGTGGGTCCCCACATAGAAAGCCTAGGAAACCCTGGTGTAGTGGCGAAGGTACACTTAATACCAAAGCCACTGAATAGTCGTTAGCTGTAAGCAAGTTTCAATTGGCTTAACTCGTAGGTACTGTTGTAATTCATCAATCACAAGAGAGAGTTGTGTGAAGGGTTTGCACATTTATTTCCACTTGCCGTACATCCAAGTTACATTTCTATCCACATGTACCCAAGCTTCTTACACAACAGTAAGACAACGCAACCTAATGTCACGTAGGGACCTGACGGTCAAAAAACATTGTTACACCATCCAACTGCTTCATAATTTTCAGTACATATCTTCCATTTCCTTATCTATCATAGCCGTCAAAGATATCAAAGTGTCCATGGTAGCTTTCAAAAACATTGTTACACCATCCAACTGCTTCATAATTTTCAGTACATATCTTCCATTTCCTTATCTATCATAGCTGTCAAAGATATCAAAGTGTCCATGGTAGCTTTCATCTAAAAAACAAAATAACATCAGGAAGGCCACAAAGCCACGTTCCTTTCCTTGCGAGAATATTTAATTAAATCAAAAGCTTAAGGCCAACAGTTAAATACTTCAGCTGTTAATAAATGACATTGTAACAAGTGTCAAATCTGGCATCAACCTAACCTAACCCTGAACTAAAACTAACTGAACTCTGGCTGCCGCACCTGGACTGAAGTGCGTGTATTATATGGGAGGCAGATTCTAAGACTATGAAAACTAAAATATATTTATTTTAAAGTGATTATAAACATATTATAGATAGTACTTTTGATTTCTGCCCTCCTAAATGTTTCACACTGGAGTTTTAAATTTGCTTGTCATATGATTGTGACGAATGATTAGAATATGTTTACACGTTTAAACGTCTTCCTGATCCTCTTCGGTGATTAGATGTTGTTGATTTGTTTGGATACAATGAATAGTTCTGAATGCATGTCAATCTAATGTATCGATTGTTATGTAACAGGTTGTCAAAGAAAGAGTTAAAGAGGCAGCATAAAGTGGACATGAGCCCCAACAGGACTCAGCAGGTGGACTCAGGCAGCGGCCAGAGGGACCACAGCAGGGAGAAACGAGATGGCAGAGGATCCCCACCTCCTCTCAACAGACCGCTCTCCTTCCCTCTGGACCCTAACGTTGGCAGTGAAGATCGTTCTCCCAGCCCCTCGAAGAGCAGTTCTCTGCAGCGCTACAATGACATGGCTGGCATCAAGGAGAAGGCCGAGAAGTGGAGGGAAAGGTACAGCGAGGGCGACCCGACAGACGACTCAAGTCCAGAAGTTTACAGACGAAGAGACAGTAGGAAAGAAGCATTTCAGTAAGTGAAAAATTCAACAAGCTCCATTGATTTAGTCATAAACTTCCCTTTGGTTTCAATAATCTGAACATGGTTCTGTCATGGTTTAAAACTGTAGTGTGTCATTTTCAAATATAAACAAAAGTCTGATGAGCCATTTTGTGCAAAGTTACAAATATATAATATATCATATTGGAATAAATATTACCAACTCTTTTTTTTATTTCCATCTGAAAAACAGCTCCAGAGTGAAGTCCATGTCTGCTGATGAACTGTCCCGTGTCAGCTCATCAGGCTCTGATAGCTCACCTTCAGCCAACGAGGTACCGTTTTCTTGTGATATTACATGATTTATAACATTAACCATAACTTAACAGTATCAATGTGTGTTTCGTTAGACTAATGCTCTTTTTGCCACAACAATAAATATTGTGTTTAGCTGTACAAGGTGCTCTAAGTCATGCAAACTGTAAGTTAATGTTAAGTTCACAAACTCATGGAGGATCCTAACACATCCTGACCCAGTCAAGGCCTCCCAGTCTGTGCCTCATTAACTTTCCTGGCCCAATTAGGTCAATGTGCGCTTCCGCAAGCAGCCCAGACGCAAGCGGCGCTTAGCCTACGCCCGCAGCGGTCTGATGCTTAACTTTGGGGGCTCCAAGGAAAGCGAGTACTGGAGCTTCCCACTGCCCCCCATGAGCCCCCATATGCCCAGCCTGAAGAGCTCGGCCAGTAGTGTGGATGTCCGGGCCCTCAAATCCCAGGTCAAGGTACTGACCAAAGGGACATGCTGTCTGACAATGCTGCTTGTCTGCATGCAAGCCTTGCATGTGGATGTCCCAGATGGATTGAAGCTTTTTTTTTTGCTGCATTTCTTCTCTGCACATCAGGACAAAAAACAAAGATCATTTAGTCTCTTTGCCACCAATGAGCTGCGGATTAGACTAGAATATGGCGCTTTAATGTCGGGGTGTCCTCTGTCGCTTGCCTCATTTAAGATTATTTTGATAATGTGTTTTGTTCATGCACACCGTAATTAAATCATAAATAAGATTATTGAAGTTATTATAATTTTAAGTAGGTCATGGCCGATCCCCTGGCAACTTATATAGATCCCCATTTACATGGCAGCATATCTATGGACCAAATATTAAATGTTCCCTAGGTGATCTTTACCCTTAAAGGGGACATATTATACCCTATTTCTCCAAGTTAAAATAGTTCCCTGGTGTCCTAATGAACATGTCTGTGACATGCTTTGGTCAAAATACCATAAGGATGAAGCACCATAGCAGTTCAATAACCCTGCCAAAACCGCCCCTTTCAGAACGCTCGGTTTTGTGGGGACCATGAAAAAGGACTGAGAATTGTTTTTCCACACTTTGGCGAATGGTAGGGCCTCCAGAGTCCCAAATATAGGTATTAAAATGATTAAAAAGTTGATTTTGCATAATATGTCCCCTTTAAGACAATTTAAACATTACATAACATTGTTGTTATGATTATATAAAACAAGAAAAGTGTGAATTTTCTTGTATGACGTGTTACTAACCCGTTTTATGGCAATGATAACAAAGATATTAAAATACACACACATTTTCTTACCAAACTAATTCAAACAAAAATAAATAGTCTGTGTTGAGGTGGCAGCAGGAGATGGTGTTGCTTTGGTTTAAAAAAAAGAAAATGTAAATGGTGAAGGACTACCACTATTAATATGTTATTATGTTTATGGGGTGCCTGGTTTGGTGGTGGTGGAGCTGATGGGTGTGGTCAGATGCTGCTGGTGGTCATGGATGGGAAAGAGGGTTTGTTTTCTGATAAAGGATGTTTGTTTTTCTTGTAAATATTGGTCCCATTTCAGCATAAAATATGTCAATTTTTCTGTTGCAGTTGCCGGCGGAGCCTGATGGGTCGAGGTTCAGCCTTCCAGCCAGACGCACCGATGACGACTTGGGACAACACGGGTCCAACCAATCACAGCTCACAACTCCCGAAAGGTAGACTGCTTTATTTGATTAAATATCAAGACTTTCGGAAACCGAATTTTCTGTCATAACCGTTGCTGAATGACACACAAATTGTCTTTTCTACAGGATTTGGTTCCTCAGTAGATTCCTGAGGAAACGTGCACAGAAATGCGTCCCAGGCAGCGACTCTTCGTCAGAACAAGCAGGTGATTGATTGATTGATAATTGTCTACTATTGTCTACTATAGTAATTGTCTATACTTTTGAATATGCAGTGGAAGGTAAGACTGTGAGGACAATATGTTAAAGATTTGAGGACAGTGATGTGTGCATAAAATGATATCGATTTGTTTATATCACTTCCCCAAATAATAACCCTGGAATACACATGCCATCAACAACCCTCTGTAAAACTACAAGAGATTATACTTTGAGATTGTAAAGGTCAAACTCAATTACAGAGGGGCCCGATAATTAATTTCCAAGTCGAGAGCCACACAAGGTCAAATAACACAACACAAAACCAATCAGGGAACACATTTTAAATTAAAGATGTGTAATTTTTTTATTACATTACTAATAAGTGTTGAGTTTGATACATGCTATAAATAACAACAAATCTATTAGTTTGGTTGAAAATATCACATACTACGTCGCCAATACATAATAGTACTTTTCTTCTAATGATTCCATATCTCCACAGTCACCTTGCCCAGGTACACGACACATCCATACCACGTGTCAAACCAAAGCAGTGGGCGGGCCACTCGAAACCCCACCATCCGAATCAGCCGGGCCACACGGGCGATCGAGTGGAACACTTCTCTGGACCGAGAGATCACCGACCCCAAGGAGCTGCGGAACCTGGACGAGTTCCTCGGCAACCAGGTGAGATCACAAAGGAAGAGGAGCAGAGCAGAGTTCTAACTCAGGTCTTAATGATAATATCATCACAGACACAGACAATTATTATCTCAGATAATAAGATAATAGTATTTTTTTTTTAAAGCACAGACACACAGCAAGACATCATACTTGCCATATAGGCAACAGAATGGAAACAACCATATATGGACACCTCAGTGGTCATTAAGGTGCTGACCATGAACAACAGCCTTTTTGAATCTAGACTGTGTCACTCACTTCAGGACGCAGACAGATGCGCCACTCTCAGGAAAATACCCAAAACAAAACATGTTAAAACAACACATTTCAACCACTTACATAATATCACTGCATAAAAATCTGTTTTGCTATTACATAAGGCCATGGTTCTTAAACTGCTGTACGTGTACCACCAGTGGTACGCAAGCTTCCTCTGGTGGTACTTGGAGGAAAATCAGGAATACTGTTCTACTGTATTAACCAGGGTATGTGATCAATGTGAGTCGAGCTGAGGAATTTTGGCCGGAGTGCATTTTCCTTGCATTAATAGATAGATATTTTATCCTGGATTTTCATCATGTGAGATTTTATTTTCTGTAGAAGAAATAATTGCAAGAGGAACACTTGGTTTTTGCTTTATTTTGATTGCATTTACTGATTTTAGAACACGTTTAAACCTTGTTGTAGAAGATGGACATTTTAAATCACTGCTCTTAAATGGCCATGTCTAACTGATGAAGATGCATTCATTGGTTTCAGTTTATATTTAAATGCATTAATTTTCAGTTTGCCACTTTATTTAAAACAGGATCTTGTACAGTGTGCAAAAATATAATGACAAAAGATCTTTTGTGTTTGAAGCTCCAACAGACTGGAATAATGTACCAGCTGATATCCAAATCTATTGCATTGCTGGGTTTGTTTAAATCTACTCTGTCCTCTTTTTTTCCCATTGTAATTGTCATTGATTTTGTTTCAATTTACCTAATGATTATACTGTATTTGTACTTAGTGGTATTACACTTAACTGTATTTGGTAGTCCACTTAAACTTTATCCGGTAATGACCACTCTGGCCTAACTGTGGTTGTAAGGTTTCCTGTGATATTATTACTTGCTGTATGTTGTTTTTGTCTGTTGTCATTCTGATTTTGGCGTTTGGTTTTGTTGTGTAACAGAAATTAGATGATACATATCAAGGGGTTTATCCTAATGAATAAATTGGTTATATTATATCTTTCTTTTATTTGTCCTGAAATTCTCATATATTAATTATTTGCTCACCTTTGACCTCAGGTGAATGACCTGCGGTCAAGAATGAAAGAACTGTCGCCCACAGAGAACATTTTCCTCACAGCCACCATGCAGTTCAGAGAGACCATCAAAGGGATGTACTCTGTCGAGGTACGTCAGGTTCCTTCTCTATACTAGAGAGTAATTCAAAGCAAACGGGTTAACTGTGCCTTTCATGGTCGACGTGTGACCCAACAGAAGCCCCGGATCGCCTACAAGGATCTGATGAAAGGCTACCACAGCAAAGTGACCACACTGGCAGGATTCAAAGAGAAGGCAGAGGTCTCACTGGTGGTCAACCTGTTCCAGTCTGTGCTGGACGGCTTCATCAGAGGAGAAATAAAACGAGTGGAGTCTGACCCAACAAAGGTACATTACAGCATTCAGACAGAAACACAGTAATCCCTCTCTAAACTCCTGACTCACTCTTGTATAACTTCTGGCTTCTTTCAGGCTACTAAAGTTACAAAAAAGAGGAGGAAAAAGGACAAATGTGTACGTTTAATGTATTAATCTGCACTGTTATGTCTCCTGGTCACGAATCTTGGTGAATATCCTCATTGTATTCTGCGTTTACTTTGTGTCTGCAGCTTGATAATCCTCTGGATCACTTGTTCAGCACATACCAGGTGAACATCATGCAGTCATGTGACTTGTGTGGCTCCTACATCTGGGGGATGGAGAAGGCCTACATGTGCAGCGGTGTGTTGAACAAACACAATATTTTCGACTTAAAAAATATAATGTACATAAATGAATCACTATTTGTCTTTTATATTTTCATTTAGCTTGCAAGTTGATATGTCACAAGAAATGCCTGAAAAAGATCATCACAGATTGCTCTACACGCTGTGCCAGGCAGGCGAGTACAGACATTTTGATGTCCCCTAACAATAACTTCTCAAGACTTCCCGTCTGTTAAGCTGTGACATTAACCCATTTTGTATTTTCCTGTGATCAGGATGAGAGTGTACCTGGCTCCCTTCACTTTGGGGTGCAGGTGTGTGTCCTCACCAGTAAAGCCAACCCTGTGCCCAAGGTAGTGGAGATGCTGCTAATGCATGTGGAGCTGAACGGCCTCTACACTGAGGGCATTTATCGCAAGTCGGGCTCAACCTGCCGCGCGAGGGAACTTCACCAGATTCTGGAGACCAGTAAGACATTTCAGATGTTGTCTTTCAACAGATCCTATGATCAATTCTTCTCTCATTGAAGTGTGGTGTGAGCGATTGAGGGCTTGTCTCTTTTTCCACATTCTCCCTCCTTTCTTCTCTCCCTCAGCTCTCTGCCCACTTCTTGGAATTTGTTTAAACCCAGAGCTTTAGGCTGAGTTAGCCTCAAAAGAGCGGGTTTAATTACCCTTCATAGATTTGAAAGTCATGTGAATTTTCTTTTTGTTTCTGTCTCATGAAATCAGATCCTGAGTCAGCGTGTTTAGAGAATTACCCCATCCACACCATCACAGGTCTGATGAAACGATGGCTCAGAGAGCTGCCTGATCCCCTCTTGACCTACTCCCTCTATAGTGACTTTTTGCATGCTGCAGGTGAGTAAATGTTAACATTAGCATTTCATTTTTTTCTTAAGTAGAGGATAGAGAAGCAGTCGGAGAGCGCAGACCTCCCCGAGGCTTAAACACATACCAACACCTGATATATTTACATTTTGGAACTTGGAACTTTCTAAATCTGTATAGAACTTTACCTGCTTATAGTTTTTACCATCTTACATATGCATGACAAAAATTAATCCTGATCTACTGGTGGTAGAGTGTCTGATCCTGCATACTCATACCACATTTCGATGACTTTTGATTTTTTTTTAAAGTTTTTTCTTGCACCCATTATTAGAGATTGGTATTTCTTGAAACATTCTATGACATCATCAGTGGGTCGATTCTTACCAAATTTATGTGGGAATATACTTGAATGATTACCTTCCCATGACAAAACAAATGTTAATTGATCTGTCAAAAGCAGTAGACAGGAAGTTGCTAACAGTAGGACAATCTTAGGCTGATGAAAACACAATCTCCTTGGTCGGGGTAATAAAAGTCTGAACAGAGTTGTGATTATTTTACATAAAAACAAGACAGCAGACTTTCAGGAAAACCGCTTTTCCCTTTTATATACAGCAAAGCAAAGGTAACTTAACACTAAGCTTGGGATTATGCAACTACTTCACTGACTACTTTCTCTAGTGAATGGTGGATTTGATTATCCCATCACTTTTGAGTCCAGAGTCCAGGGTACTGTTCTCATGTCTTGTCCAAACTATTGTTACATCTAAAACAGAAATAAAGTATTCAATAAGTCTTCAGTATTATTGTGGATACAGTGATATAATAATATACAATGTTTACAATAATAATGTTATACAAAACAGGAAAAATCAACAAATCCTTATATTTAATAGGTCTCTAATATGCCTCATTTCCAGTTAGCTGTGTATAGAGCTTTTCATACATATGTTTATTTGTGTTTAAAAAGAAAAAAGAAGAAGCCTGATATGGATATTTTCACAATTCTGACAAGTTGTTAAAATGTATTAAACGCATTTTTTTTCTCCACCTTCAGAGCTGCCAGAGAAACCAGAGAGAATCAGGGCTATATACCAAAAAGTTGACGAACTTCCTCCTTCTAATTACAACACACTGGAGCGGCTTATTTTTCACCTTGTTAGGTAGGGTGTGTTGGGCGTGTGATTGTTTTTTTATAGGTCTGAGTGAGAATTCCCACAAGATCTTGACCTTTCTGTTTTCCAGGGTGGCAAAGGAAGAAGAGCATAATAAAATGTCATCAAGCTCCCTTGCTATTGTGTTTGCCCCCTGTATCTTGCGCTCCCCTGACGCTGACGACCCCTTCCTTGGAATGAGGGATGTAGGCAAGGCTACACGGTAAGTCATCATACTGCACACAACTGCCCTCCAGGAGCTATAGTTGCTTATTTTTCATGCCGAGTGTGAACGCCTACCTTTTTAAAAAGCTACATGCATCATTGACTTTGTTGTCTGCAGGTGTGTGGAGACTCTGATATCCGAGCAGTTCAGACGCTACACGGAGAAGATGCAGAATATCCAGGAGCTGGAATATGCAGAGGCCCTGGCTGTGAATCAACTCAGACTCAAGAGGCAAAACACTGTGAGAGAACAATACAATATTAGATTTCTCACTTTATTTATAGTTTTTATCAGTTGATAGTACATCTAACCTTCTTGTTGGAGGATTTGAATCCTTCCATTTAAAAAGTACGGCACATCTAGCAAACAAAGAGGAAAATGCCACAGCCCTCTGCAGGTATGCTGGAGGACTAGAGCTACCTGAACATGGTGTAACACCAAAGAATGTAATCGAAGGAGAGGGCTGAATATTGCAGTTGTATAACTAAAAAAGGAAATTGTGTCAAAAAAGGAATCCCAGAAGGGGTAGTGATACTTGTGCAGAAGTCACAAAATAGACCATTTTTATTTAATTTGTGTTCATAAAAATGAGACAACCCCACTTTGAAATGTAACATATTTCTAAATGTCATGCATTCAATCAGATTTCTTAAAAAATTGATTACTTTATTGTCAAGTGTGTTTATATAGTTGGTGAAAATGGAAAAAAAGACACTCCTGCACATTCCTATAGCCTCTGTCAATACGTTTTAATAAAGTAATGGAAAAAAGCAGCCTAAATGCTGTGTGTTCTAAGGGTTAAGGGTCAAGTGTGTAACATTTCGGAGGGATTATTGCCAGAAATTGAATATTCTACCCATCATTATGTTTGTATTTAATTTATATTGCAGTTTGTATGTTGTATGTGTATAATCACTTTTTTTTACTTTAGAACAGGAGTTGCCGTCCCGCTGATCGTCGATCTTTGGATACTTTCCCTGTAGATCCCGAAAATAATAAGAAATTAAATTTACTTGGTAGGCGGGTCGTGGGCTGTTCTCAACGGCCATTTGGCATGACAACAGTAGAGGACATTCAGTAGCTCTTTTTTTCTTGCTCGATTTGTATGAGGAAACATGGGTCGTAAAGGAGTGAACCATTCAGCTGACTGTCATGGATAGAGCCGGCCTGGCTACCATTTTACTCTGGTGCCCCAAGGAAAGGGTCCAAAAATGGAACAGTTTGTGCCGGTTATTTTGGTGCTATTCCTAATGGAAACCCAAAAAAAAGATACCGTGCTGTACTAAACCGAACCCTTTAACTCGATGGAAACACGGCTATAGTTCACTGACACTCTTGTGTCTCTGTTGTTGCAATCTGCAGTCTTGCCACTAGATGTCACTAATTCTTAAACATTTGACCTCAAAATTTATTTTCATTAAATTCAGAGGTTTTCCCGATTGTATCTTAATAGTCTGCTTATGTCACATAATTCTAACTGAACAGTTTAAATGAAAAAAAAACACACATCTTGTTTTAATCTGAGTGAATCGTAAACATTAAGATAAGAGCCATGGTGTAGGATTGTGTCTTGATCTTTAGTCTGCCTCCAACCACTGTTCTGATCTGTGTGCAGGTTGTTGAAAAGCCCTCAGAATTGACTGTTCCAGAGGAATTAAGTACTAACGACATGGAGAAGACGCTCATCGAAAGGATCAAATCCATCAAGCAGGAAAAGTGAGATCTGTTTTTCTTATTTTAGTCGAATTAAAAGCAGTTTAACTTGTATGTGTTTTGAGCGATATTATATTTTGTTGTTATTGCCAGGATGGACTTGGCCTACAGGTTACCTGACCTGGAGCAGGAGCACTCTGACAACGATAACCTGGACTCATCCTCATCAATGAGCACAGAGAGCCTAGAGGAGCGTCTGAGGAGTCTGGATTCGGAAGGTCAGTAGGGAGGTAAGGTATTTTCACCTTCCTCTTGGTTTAAGAAAACAAGTCACATAACTTAGCCATTGTTTTGTTTTATGTCCAAACTCTCTCATACATAGTACATGGGACTATATTTCATCATGATAATGGCTTCTGTCTCTGTGTGTGTAGACAGACGCTGTAGACCAGTGCCTGACAGAAATACTTAAGAGAAAACTGTTTCATGTGTTGTCTGCCAGCAGTGTTCATACCTGCTCATAACGGATATTTTAAAAACGTCAGGTATAATAAATGTTCACGTTACCTGGTTCATGGAGGACAAGTGACAGTGTGTTCCCATGAGATACAGAACTGGGCAGAAAGAAAGGAGAAAAAAACACTAAAAACACACACTGACCTGAAATAAAACATTAGTTGCTCCAAATAAATGGTGAAGGAAACACAGAACCCATTGATATTGATGATCGTGAGAAAGTTTAGGAGCGAGGCATGCTGCACGCTGCACAAACAACAGTATAAAGTCATTTCACAAACTGGAATATTTATTTATCTGACCAAATATCTTGACTAACCTGCCGTTGCTACCAACAGGAAAGGTGACGATGCGAACTCAGAGCCAGAAACCCGACTGCCCACCGAAACCTCCTGACCTGGCACAGAGAGTCAGAAGCCTGATGGCTCAGTCAATGGACAAACAATTGGAGTTCACATCGGGACAAAAGAGAGATGTCACTCAATCCATGTGCTTCCTGCCCAGCCAAGACCACCCCTCTGCAACCAGCGAGCCTCGGGTCACCAGCAGCACTTTCAATGGGAGCTTTGACGACCTGGACATCCCATACATAGATGAAGATGAGGAGCCAAGTTGAGCGCCAACACCAGGAGTTCTTATTATATATTTGAATATGTGTGTGTGTATGTGTTCATAGAAGACTTGTTACGGCAAAAAGAACTGTGCACTTTGCCGTACAGATTTTCCATTTGTCAGTGCTGCTATGGAAACAAAGTGCCGTACGAATTGATGTTTATTTAAGGGATACATTGTATAGGGTCACTTCCTTCAGGGGTATGATTTGTTGCAGATTTGATCAAGAACTATCAGCAATAACTGTTCGTACTATGATTCTGTTCGAGGAAGTATGACTGCCAGATGGAAACAGTCGTACTTTGTCCACATATGATCAGATGATTGAGGTCTGATGTGAATACCTGGTCTGAACTTGGTCTAAATCTGTCTGTGTATCACTATGTGATTTTAAACATAATTCAGGATTGCACAGTACATATTTCAGAGAAGGTTTTTCTATTGGATAGTTTGTGTTAAGCTGCGTGTGTTGTCTTTATAAACGAGTTGGGCAACATAATGAGGAGCAATTCAGGATTCAAGTACCTCCCATACCAGTGGTTCATACCCTGAGCTTGTTGACGATGGCACAAAAAACGTTTTATTTTTGTACATAGAGAGACTCTTCCTTGTACAGACACTGTGACATTGCATTTTTTCAAACTAATTGAAACTGCTCATTTGTTTTGTCTGACTATACTTTATACTGACTGCTATGAGTGATCACTGTACCGACCTACGAAAGAAACAATAATAACGCTGCCCTTCTTGACTGAATTTCTTTTCCCCATGTTTTTCTTGGTTTCAAAAGGCTTTGCAGTCTCACCAAGTAAATTTGTTAATTGTGCATGTACATTTTGTTAAGGGGTTGCAAATATACATTGTGGTGGATGGCCTCTGATTTTGTCACCAAGTGTCTCATGGAATTCTAGAACTTTAGAAAAGTACGTTTTTTTTGTATGTATGTATATGCTGATATATTGATATACAACATACTGTAAACATGAATACATTAAATAGAAAGTGAAAGGAGTCTATATATATTTATTCATTAAGAACAACAAAATAATTTGTTGTAGTGAGGAGGTTTGTCCTGCAGTGTCTTCAGAGACAACTAGGAAAGAGAACAGCAAGGATAAGTAGACCTATGACCAAATATGAAAAGTAGAGTAAGTAAAGTAAACTTACCAAAACTAAATAAATACAAATAAAATGGAATAAAAAAAACAACCAATTAAAAACTAACAATACAAGTTGGGTGGAGGTGCATATCATTAATTCAGTCCAGTGGTCATTTATTCAAGTCCTTTAATGCATGTGATTTGGCTCCTCTTATAATACTGAAAGAATAAAGGTATTAAGAAAATGGAGGTGGATTTTACTATACTCTGCGTCTAAAACATTTGACAAAACATAAATTCACATTACAACAGAGACGATCATATGTTTGTTTTTCATCATAATGCCATCTAAGGCATTTCCTCTCTGTTACCCGCGGTGTGACGTTTGCAAATAACAAGTCGAGAATGGTAGCGTCAACCGTTTTTTTTTTAACCAATCAAAGCTCGAGTGGCATTTGTACGTTTATAAGACAACCAATCTCTGGATTACTTTGCATGTTAGGGGCGGGTCTTCTCTCTGGTTGCGGAAGTCAGGTTGAAGATGAGAAATCATCATTTACTTAGCCCGCAGCTAGTTGCTAGCTGTTGCTCGGAGCCCTGTGTCGAGGTGTTGTCAGCGTAGCAGACGAAAACAGCACATTTCCTCGACTTTTACTCGGCGCAACGATGACCCTCTGACAACAAGAATGGACATAAGTTTACAATGACGGGGGAGAAAAAGAAGAAAAAGCGGCTGAACCGCAGCATTCTTCTTGCAAAGAAAATTATAATAAAAGATGGAGGAAGTGTGAGTTAAATATTTATTTATCTTCGTTGATTTAACTTGGCAGTGAGCTACTCTTGCTCTCGACCGCTAAAGTTAGTCTGTAGCTTTGTTCTTAAAAGAAAACGCAGCTGTGTGGGGCGGCAATTGATGGCTCTGTCCCCAGCAGGTAGAGTCACCCGTTAGCTGTGACCGCTAGCTAAATGGCTAACCTAGCGAGCTGTAAACTAGCAGCGTGTTAGCGGCCTACGTTAGCAGCCCGTTTACACGTCAGCTTGGCTCAGTCGTGTTTTTCTTCATCGTCTATCGTTGCAACCACCGTTTAACGTTCGCATATTACATTTAAATCACCCTTTATTGATAATTGTACTCCAAGTTTGTTCGAATATCGTTACAGGGCAGCACCAAATTGTACATCACACGAGCTCGGGAACTTTAGCACACTAGCATATGTGTTAACGGTTTTTGGCATTAATTTACATTTCTCAATTTACCCTTTCATGATTAAAGTGTTTCATGCATGTTTTGTCCTGCAAAGCGTCAAAGAAACGACGTAAGCTAACTTGTCGGAGAACGTAACACATCCCCGCTTGATTATGTTAACTACAGTATTTTTTTTCTTTCTGACATTACAGTGTTGCACCGTTTACTTAACGTAGCTAAAAGCAAGGCGGTAGGTAAGCAACAAACAGTGCTAACAGAAACTGGAAACACTCTGCCGAAGAGACTTAAGTACGAGAATGATTCCAGATTAAAGACTCATACTAAAATACTGTATGTGTTGATCATACATTGTACAATGATGTCAATATACACCGGTCAGCCTTACTATTAAGATGAGTTATTTGTCCATATGTGTCATTGTCATTTGTGGGGGAAATAAGTCCCCCACAAATACCAAGTCAAGAATTATTTCAATTCTTGACTTTTTACATATACTTTTACTTGACTTTTTACATATAAATATAGACTTGACTTAATTTCCTTTAGTAACTTGATTTTTTTCTGCACCCATGTGTCTTTGTGTATTCTGAATTCCATAAAACTGAACTAAAAATGAATTACATGATGTTATTCATTATTATAGTTATTATAGTATAATAATGGACCTAGTTTGCGTTTCACTTGACTACCTTCAGTTGCTCTGTTCGACATGAACACTATAGGTGCATGTTGTTGCATGTGTATATACAGTACACATACTATATATGTGCAGTCTCAACATACTGGTTTTAATGTTGTGGCTGATCTGTAATATGCTTTGGTTGCATGCATATAGTACATTGAGAGGCACATGATAGCCATCATAAATAATATAAAAGATGTGGTTTTTGAGATGTTTTTTACTTTTTACTGTAAGAGTGTATTCAGACTTGGTGTGTAATTGTTGTAAATACTGGCCATTCAGATTATGGGATGCGTATTCCTTTGGCCAAACAAATATCACAGGGCAGACAGTTATGATATCCTTATGAAGGTAGTCCTAATGGACAAGAACCTTTTCTCACAGTAATAACACATGGCTTTATAGGTTTCCTTTATAGTTTCCTTAGAAATATTATTGTTGCTGTACTATAATGCTGTAGTAAGGGCTGCCTGTTCACCCATTAAGATTAAGATTTTCACCTTCAGCACCCATTCATTGCATCTGATAGACTTTGATGAAAGTAAGATCTGTAGATAAATAGAAGGATGTGAAATTATTAAAGAGGAAGTGGCAGCATTTCAGTATGATAAGGCATTATAGATGGTCCTCCTTTTCCCCATAAAGGAGATGGTGTGACCATCTGTGTTTTATGGGGGGGGATTCAATCATACCCAGTCTTTTAATACCATTTTGTTTTCTCAACCTCCCCTCATGAGGAAATTACAAAGCATGTGTGGGTAAACAAGTACCATCTGTATTGGTCAAGGTAACCCTGGCCTACTTGACAATCAATGACTTATTTCAAGTGTGTTTTGCATGTTACAGATACAGGTCTGTATTTATAATGACCTGGTAAAGAACACAAAACATTCTGTTATTGTATTATAACATTACGTGTCATTTAGCAGACATATTACCAATTCAACTTTATTACCTCTTCTTTAGTTAATGTTTAATTTGTAGTTGTATTATATAGACAATTTCTTTTCTGGTAAATTAGCTCAATGTTAAGGTGAATGTATAATACTTTGTTTTACCCACAATTAACACATATAATATATAATCAAAACAGCTCAACATTGTCTCACTGTAGTAGTGTGCTAGGGAAACACTAATATAGTGGCTTGTTTTTCATTTTGGCAGCAGAAGTACAACTATCTTGTTGGATATGATATCAATGTGGAAAACAACCACTTCCTTTTTATGTCTTTCTATTCTATCAAAATGCTCAAACCTGGTTCCAGGCCTCTGAATTGCGGTTGTCAGAGGAGTCTAAATTAAGTTATTCAAAATGGCAGCTGAGTCTGATTATTATGTATGTGAATCATGTAAATTCTATAAAAAAAATACTTCAGCTGAGAATGTTACCTGTGTTTATGTAGTGACTGCTCTGACTTTCTCTGAGTGATTCTTGTCTATAAGTTTCCGTAGCTGTATACAGGAAGTGGCTAGTAACACGTCTCGGGGCGCCTTTGTTGTACTCGGATGTCAGCACTGTAATATTGTTAGGTACTTCTTCAAAAAATGTGTTTACTCAACTGCGGGTGGTCCTAAAAGATCAGATCTGTTTCATCACTGCCTTGAAATGGTTACATTTGATCTGTTGCCACCAGCTAACTTTAACGGACAATATGTTGTTTTACTGCTTATCAGCTAAATCCCATTCTCTTTGTGTGTGTGTGTGTGTGTTTGTGTGTCTCCACCCAGCCTCAGGGAATCGGTGAGCCCAGTGTTTACCATGCTGTGGTGGTCATCTTCCTGGAGTTTTTTGCATGGGGTCTCCTCACCACCCCGATGCTCGCGGTAAGTCTGGTTGCATGTGCTTTCACGTCGACACACACTGATATGTAAGCTGACGTTAAAGTTTGTTGTATATTCGTATGCCTACATCTCTCTTCTCTGAAACCCTCTGCAACGAGTGTCATTTCCCATTGAATCACTAAAGGCCCATCAGTGCCTATGAATAATTGAATTCTAATCAAACGAGTGAGGCCCTGGATGAGGCGTTGTTGTTTTTGTTTGGGTATATTGGCAGATGTTAGGCTGGGTGCTACTGGACTGAGAAATATGAAAAGGGCATCAAACAGTGGTATTGTCTGAGTTTTTTGTTAAAGGCTCATAGTGGGGTGTTGTTAGGCTACAGCACAGATGCCAGGCAGATCACACTATACACTCACTACACGCAGTGCACTACAGTGGTATGTTCAAGAGGAAACTGATCTGTCCATTTGTTATTTTCTGTTTTATTATTTAAGATTTAAATAAATTGACACTTCCTCAAAAAAAGTTGTGTATGTGTGTACATATTTTTACTTTACATGTCTCTTTTAGGGTAAAGACTTGGTTTTTGAGTTAGAGTTTGGGTTAGGCATTTATGTGTCATGTCAATGGGTGTCCTCACAATTATAGACATACAAGTTTAGTTGGATTGTGAGAGAGCTGAATAGTTTTCTGCTTTTCCTTTTTAGTCAAACACTTTAATTATTGATTTCATGTCCAGTTCCATGTATCTGAGCACTTTCATCCACATACATAAGTTTGTTTGTGTAGAAACCGGTATCTCTAGCAAATGATGAGCAAACATCTGTGAACCACATGTCTTGACCACACTGTCTTATATAATGTGTGCTTTCCTGCAGGCTCTCATTTGAAGAGGTAGTTGTGTGTGTAACTGTTGAGCATTAATTAGTGGGGGTTTGTTGTCCTCAAGATTCCTGGGTGAATGCAGGATTTGCATGTTGGAGTAATCAGAAGGTGTCTGAAAAGGAGAGGGACTGCTTCACCACTCCCAGTGAGCACTCTGCTTCATTAGTATCCAGCAGCAACGGTTGGTGTGGGTTGGGTAGCTGACTCCCTGAGGAAACGAAGGAGATTCTTAGCCATGCCACGAGCTTTCCCTCTTTACCTCTGAACAATATCCTGATCCTGTTTTCCAGTCTCAGTCGAGATTCGCGTGTCCTCAATTAAATTAAAAGCTTTATGTTCCCACACCAGGTTGAATGGCACTTGTATGCAACACTTTATGCTTCACGTTGGTGTTTTTGAACTTTGAATTGATCTATAAGTGACCTCCCTTCTCTTCCTGCATGCCTGAAAAGTTACATTGATCTTAGAATCTAGTGTCCACCTGTTTAAATTCTAGTTACATTACAGTAAATCTGTAACCTAATTCAAGGATATGGTTAGGCATATGTATTGATTTCCAGGATTTAAGTTAAAACTAGGGCTACAATTACAATTCATTTCATAATTGATCAATCTGACAATTATTTTTCTCGATTAAGCGATCAATCATTTGGTCCATAAAATGTCAGAAAATGTTAAAGTGGTAATCAGTGTTTCCCAAAGCTTTGTTGTGAATTGTCCACAAACCATAATTGTCATGTAAAAATCTGCATATCTGTGTTTTATTGGTTTGATAATGTATAACATTACACATCCAAGAAAGATGATGTCTAGTAATACCAAGTCTCATTGATTTGTCTATATGTCAGTGTTTGAGGAGGCTACAAACCTCTTTTTGTCTCTGTAACCACAGTTTTTCACTGTTTCACAGTCCTGTTTACTCATTGAGTAACTGTGCATAACAACAGGTCAAAGAACTCGGCCATCTGATAACACCCATCAATGGAACATGTAACCATGAAAACAATTGGTATACACCAAAGAAAGCCACGTTGTCAGTTTTTGCAACAAAAAAACAGTTTGACTACCTTAGTGAAGTTGAAGACATTTCACCTCTCATCCATATTTCAGGTCAGCGGTGTAGGAACATTTGGGTTATCAACATGTGGGTCAAAACCTTGTCTCAATTTACAGGTTTTTGTACTTTTTTAAGCACTTCTCGACTGTTCTGCAACAGACCTCCGTGATAGAATCATTCAGTCATGTCTTCTCTTAATTTCCATCCTACGTTATTTGTTGAATGGACAGGTTTTTGTTTAATGCTGACTAAACTACCTGAACACTGAAGAATGTCACAGTTTGAATTGTGATGCAGTTTTCTGTGGACGAGGGGGCTTCATATGCTGTTGTGTGTGCTTTATTCTCCAGGTTTTACACCAAACATTCCCCCAACACACATTCCTGATGAATGGGCTCATTCATGGTGTCAAGGTAAGAGATGACAGAGGAAAAATAGCAGCAGTATAACTTATTTAAATTGAGACTGCTGTGTTTTACACAATTTTTTTCAGTACTGCAAGTTTGTTTATTTTCGTTGTTGTAGGGACTGCACAGTGGCACTTTTGTGTCCAATACACATATCACAAGTCATAAGACCTTTTCAATTCTGGACTGAAGACGGGTGGAAAAAGAAGTCCTATAATTATTTTGGGTTTTATAGTTTTGTTTGTGACAAGAAAACCTGTTATTTTGTGTTCAAGAAACACTTTGCAACTACCAGCAAATGTTGTGAACATAAACCACATTGATAAGCGTGCGTTGAGTGGAGTTTGTATTTTGTAACTGTTGCTGCAGTGGACAAACTCTAAAATGATACACGTTGCAAACTTAGCTGTGTTGACACAGTGTCTGTACATGAATCATTGTGCTTGTTGACTTATGAGTGGAAACGTCACTTTAGTTATCCATTTACAGCTCTCTATTTAACTAAACTTCTCTCTTTTCAATTCTGTTATCCCACGTCATCCTCCATCTTCCCGTATGTCCCTTCTAGGGCCTATTATCATTTCTGAGCGCTCCACTGATTGGAGCATTGTCAGACGTATGGGGACGCAAGTCTTTCCTGCTGCTAACAGTCTTCTTCACGTGTGCGCCCATTCCACTGATGAAGATCAGCCCATGGTGAGTTTAGAAATAAACTTAACAGTTAACATTATTATTATTATTTGGTACAAAACAAATAAATGGTCAAAATATTTTTTAAAGCACACTTGTGTGATTCTAATGGCTAAAAAATGGGATTCAAAGTTTAAAAATTAGATTCCATAGGATTTAATATGTAATGTAATATCAAGTTACTGCTCTGAAATATTTATTAAAGGTTGCAGAATCAAATAAACCTCCTTATAGCCTCCTTTTGAAAATCGAGTCCTCTCCTTCCAGTTTAATAGAACCAAACTACGTTCTGACAGACTACTGACCCTGAAGTAAGCAATAGCTTGTTACATGTGGTTATTTAATTTGTGTTTTCTTTTTGCAGGTGGTACTTTGCGGTCATCTCCATGTCTGGCGTCTTTGCTGTCACCTTCTCTGTGATCTTTGCTTACGTGGCCGACATCACGCAGGAGCATGAGAGGAGCACAGCATACGGTTTGGTAGGGAGATGGCTGTCCATGTTTAAAATATGTGGATAAACATTGTAAACGCTACATAAAAGAATTACCATTGGATAACTGTCACTCTCGTCTATCAGATTAAACAAAATGGTCAATATTCAGAGAAAATAAAAGCCCCAATATATAAAAGAGGAATCCACAAAAGAACAATTGCTTCATGTTTTGCTCACCTCGGCTCTGCTGTGTCCTCCCTCCCCAGGTATCGGCGACCTTTGCAGCCAGCCTGGTTACCAGCCCTGCCATTGGAGCATACCTGTCTGTGACCTATGGTGACACGTTGGTGGTGATCCTGGCCACAGCCATCGCACTGCTCGACATCTGCTTCATCCTAGTGGCTGTACCAGAGTCGCTGCCAGAGAAGATGAGGCCAGCATCATGGGGAGCACCAATCTCCTGGGAACAGGCGGACCCATTTGCTGTGAGTGGAAAACACAGCCCACTTCAATGATCATTTAGCAGTGTTGACGAGCGAGTGTTCAGCATAAGTTCTATTCAACCGTTCAACATTTGGTTTCTGATCAGCTTCTGATCAGATTTCAGTTCTCTGCTATTTTAAATATGTACATAACAACATAACCACGTGTGCTAAATGATGAAAAGTGTGTCAACAATAAATGTAGTTTTCTAGAACCTCTGTCTATGTAGCAATAGCGTCTTAAAAAAAGTGGGGGAGCTCCGTGGAGCAAGTCGCCTTTAAATGGAAAGACAGCTGCTCTTGGCCGCCATGTTGGATGTAAAGCTAGCATGCCAGGTGGTTGTGATTGATTGGTTCGCCTTTTTTAGGAGATTCTGAAGTTGGCTGAGTGAATTGATGTGCTATGCAAAGCTCTGCAATGAAATTAGATTACATTAGCTTAAAATGCGAAACGAAAATGCCGAATCAATATGTAGTGGTCAGTGATGACAGTGTGGACAAAAGACAAACAAATCGATGTACAGGAGACACAGATGTGTAAAACATTTTGTGTTCACTAGTAAGAGGACGTTATTTTAAGTCAGCAGTCATTTACTGTGGGCCGGGATGCATTTAGGTTCACACTGCTTAACGATCAGAAGTCATGTTGTAATGTAGCTTCAGTGGGGATGGTGTGCAAAGACCTTTAGATGGATATGTGCTTCCATGTCAGTTTCTACATTAATCGCTAATTTGCTTTTCTGAAAAAGAGTTGCTAGAGGGGTCTGAATACTTGCTCAATATAGCGACAAAGTCATTAAGTTGGCAACACTGTTTGCCGGATGACGAGCGGGAAAGGAAGTTGGAACCAGTTATAATATTAAAAGAGTTATTTTCCGAACAAAAGCCCCCATTTTCTAACAATCGATTTGTTTTGATTATTTTGTTTTTGTAATTGTTATGGCCCCTGAAAAATATCGATTTAAAAGCTGAAAGTCAAATGATTCTGCAATATCCCATATAAAAGAATAACATTGCACACATACATGTTTGTATGTTTATGTTAAGAAAAAGTGAGTAAACAACCATGGACAAGAATGGTTAGCGGCATGCGGGTGCTCTTTTTAAACATCTTTTGTAACATTTTACGGACGAACAGCTTTTTTGTCAGTTTAAGATAGCCATTCCATAATTTGCTTCCCTACAACAATACAGCTATATCAAGACAATGGTCAGTGGATATTTCAGTTGTAAAAGTAAAAGTCAAAAGTTGCAGCAAGAAAGAAGGAAGTTGACGGTACGTTTGCTGGATTCAGAACTACCCAATTCTACAAACATACAGTATCTTTTCTTAAGGTGATTATATCTGTGTTACACATTCTTGCAGCATGCATTTATTTCTCTTCTTCTCTCTTCCAGTCTCTGCGTAAAGTGGGCCAGGATTCCACAGTGCTGCTCATCTGTATCACAGTGTTTCTCTCCTACCTCCCTGAAGCCGGCCAGTACTCCAGCTTCTTCCTCTATCTCAGACAGGTATGGCTCTTCTTAGACATAAATGCTTTTGTGTGTGTGCGCGTGCGTGTGTGTGTGTGTGTCTGTGCGCCTCATATAAATATATATATGTGTGTGTGTGTGTATGTATATCAGATGTGTTTGATATAAAGTTGTTTTTTTTCGCTCAGGGTATTCTTTTTGATTTCTTTTAAGATGATATTTTTATTCAGAGGATAAGCTTATGGCTCATTCATGAAACCAAATTCTACTTCAGTAATTTGTGTTTCTAATGGAAGAAAATGGACTAAATGACCGTTGCACAAGTTGAAATTTGCAGAGCGCCCACTTTCACTTGCATTATATCCAAGATTGGATCAGCAGCTTTGCTGAGTTGCCTATTTCTCTGCTTGAACAAATAGAGAAAATTCATTATGTGTCTCAGCAAAATGCTACAGCAGGAAACCCTGTGCCTCTGCGAACGCATGTTGCCAAAAATGGACAGGTAGTTATTTATAGACTGTTAGCATCTGGAACAAGCTTGCTGCTCCGAAACAGACTGATGAGGTGTGACCTCTCTTTTTCTAAACCGTCTGTACAGAGGACTGTTAACTTTGTAAACAGTCAGTTAAACCAGTCAGGCAAGTAAGACACACGCATACACACAGAGCTGTTATTCCTTCTACCACCTTGACAAAGACGGCGATGCTGCTCTTGAGTGTTTAGGCCTTTATTACTCACCACACCCTTGTGTTCTCTTTTTACCAAATTAGTTAATCATATACCTTTCTGTTTTCAGTGTCATTCTAGACACTTCACACAAGCTGTTCTGCCTCTGCTGCCTGTGTTAAAGGGTAACATATTTGACCTGAATACACCTAAGAACACAATGGAGGGGAAAATAAAGGCTTGCACTTTTTTTGTTGCAAGATGCAGTTTGCCCAGAACAATGTGGACAAATCTCCTCCCTTAATTGTGTTTATTGAAGAGTGTGAATAGGGGCTTCCTGTGTTTGTGCATGCTGCTCTGTAGATGAATGGGTCATGTCCTAACTTGTATTGTTTCACTTCTCTCTTTCTCTTTCTCTTTCTCTCTCTCTCTCTCTCTCTCTCTCTCTCTCCCCCCCCCCTCTCCCTCTCTCCCTCAGGTTATAGGCTTCACATCAGAGACTGTGGCTGCTTTTATAGCTGTAGTGGGGATCCTCTCAATACTAGCTCAGGTATTTGAAAATATTTACTAATGTTTGGGTTCTCCTCAACATTGAGCAGCCCCCCAATGTTTTTATTGTGTTGTAGTGTTTCGCAGTTCTCTAAACTGCAAGGAGTAGTTTAATTTTTATGGCCCTAATCCACAAAGTTACCAAAGCCATTGCTCACAGACACACTCAGTATGGATAAGGAAGCGAAACCCAAAAGTCTTCAAAGGTTGTTGGGAGGGCAGTGGCGCAATTTGTGGAAGAACCGATCACAAAAAAACGATTTTGACATGCTTTCAACACGCACCTCCACGTCCATCGCACCATCCCAATAAGTGAGACAGATTTTATTTACATTCCGTACACACATTAAGTGTGTCTTCCAAAAATGGGCTTTAGAGCAATATTGTTAGTCACATGTAATTTGATTCTTTGAATCCTATCAACAGAATATTTTATCTCTACAACTGTGTCAAGAGTGACATGGATATAAGATGAAAGTATATCTTGTGTTTCCACAGACGGTGGTGTTGGGAATCCTGATGCGGTCCATTGGAAATAAAAACACAATACTGCTCGGCCTCGGCTTCCAGATCCTCCAGCTGGCGTGGTACGGCTTCGGCTCTCAGCCCTGGTCAGTATCTCCTTCAACTTGTTTATAATATGCGCACATACAACTTGACACACATATCTACCCCCAGTATACCAGAGCATACCCAACGCATTTAAGTCACATTTACACACCAACACACACTCGGCTCATTTGCAGACTGGGAGGAGAGAAGCTGGAGGAGAAGTGGCACCTGATTTTGACAGTTTGTGAGAAAGCAGGAGGAGGGGGGTGTTCAGGTCAAGTAGCTTTTCACTGTGAGGGGTGATTTTATCAAAGGCAGCGCTGTAGTCAATGAAAATCATCCCTGCACAGGTATCTGGTTGTTTAAATGGCTCAACACTGTGTGGAGTTCTATAATGATGACATCTTCTGTGCATCTGTTTGCTCTATAAGCAAAACTGGTGAGTGTAAATGTTGGGAATGAGGTGACCTTACAGACCTATTACAAAACCACAGTCTTCATGATTCAGCATGAGTTAACGCTCTTTGCTCACATTAAATTCCATTGAAGAAGCTGAAGCCGCTTGTCTACATTTAACCGTGTGTCAGTCAGTATCCTCCCTCGGTCAGTTGAGAAAGACTGTATTTTTAAGTACAGGTTTGAACTAGAATTCCTTGCCACTGTTGTTATCCCCTGACAAATCACTAGAGGGGAGCATAGCTTAAAGGTAAGCTAGAAGGTAACGTTACCACTGAGGTGTTGGCCTTTTTATATACATACCCTGTGGTGACACAGTAGTCTGATATCTGGGACTATTATCAATGGCATCAATGTATTGATATTTGTTTGACTGATGTAAAAAAAAAAAAGAGGCTGAAATTATTTATTTCCAGAAGTATGTTTGCAATATGTTTCAGAAAACTATTTATTTACTATTTCCGATTAAAGATTTTGCTTCTTTGTGTATCAAGGTGATTACACCATACAAGCATCATCCACTTGCAGATGATCAGTTTCATTTTCCCCCTGAAATGAGATCAGCTCCATAGGTTTCTTTTGATGTTTTGACCTGGAAAAAACTGTAAAATGTACTGATTCTTTTAAAGGAAAAAAAAACACCTCTCTCTTTTAACCTCTCTATGATTTTCCAGCCAATGAATATCAACCTGGGTGATTTTTCTGACTATTTATGGTCAAGTATGGGCTTTAGCTGAAGCTTGCTTAAGATGTGCTGAACTGCAAGTTGATCATGATTTATAAAGGGACACTAAATGAGACCCCAGGTCTTTAAGTCCTGGTCAAAAATCACAGACAGAAGGTAGAGGTAGGACAGGCAAAGAGCAAGAAGTTGTTTTTACACTCTTGTTGCTGCAACGTTTCACTGAAACAAATCATCTATCAAAAGGAAAATTATACCATCATTTCTTCTAGTGTATATGTTTATTTTGAGCACAAACTTTATCCACAAAAGCTTTAACTAAACATAGTCTGAAAGAACCTTTTTTTCATTTAGTTTGTATTGCTCACATGTGTTTATAGGATGATGTGGGCAGCTGGAGCTGTGGCAGCCATGTCCAGCATCACTTTCCCGGCCATCAGCGCCATCGTGTCCCGGAATGCTGATCCAGACCAACAAGGTACGTTTCTGATCTGTTTGTAGAACTGTTGCATTTCCTGGCAATATAATACCAAAACAATGCATCAAGAATGCATCAGTGTTTGACTCTGACTTAAGCCGTGTTTCCATCACCGTACAGTTCGGTACGGTTTGGAACCGTAAAGCCCTCGGATCAGGCTTGCATTTCGACTGAGAACGGTACCTTTACTTGGTAGGCGGTGTTACACTGTGCTCAATGGCCACGTGAATTGTTGGGTCAATTATTTTGGTACTGTTCGTACTGTAAACTCAAAAAAATATGTACTTTACTGAACCGAACCATTCCACTCGGTGGAAACACGGCTTTAGAATGAATGCGTCAAAACTTTGCTTTCTTTGTTTACAATTACTGCTGAAATTGTCAAATATCTAATCAGTATCAATCCTTATTTGACCAGGAGAAGTCACTGTGCTCTTCTGTAATTACAAAAGTGTTTTGTAATGAAATCTCATTGGCTCACGATCAAATGAATGTGTTAATGTTTGTGTCCGTGTGTGTCTGCAGGTGTCGTCCAGGGAATGATTACAGGAATCCGTGGCCTCTGTAATGGTTTGGGTCCTGCCCTTTATGGTTTTGTCTTCTACTTGTTCCACGTGGAGCTGAGCGACACAGACGGCTCAGAGAAAGGTGCCAAAGTCAACATGGCCAACCCCACAGATGAGGTAAACATCCGTTTAGGTCACTGAGTCCTGTGTAGTGTACAAATAATGTCACACATTTGGTAATAGAGCTTTGGCTGATTATTATTTAATTACTCCATTACTATTTATTTGTTTTTTATTATTGGAAAAAGTTTATATCTTATGTATTAATACTTACCTTATCCTTGGGTTGTCAAAAAAAAGATGGCATCCCTGTTTGCAACAGTGTTATAAGTGTGAACCTGCATCTTGACTGGATTGACGTGTTTTCTTAGGATTAAAATATTGAAAATTGCTACAAAGTTTGTTGTAGTCAAATTTTAAAATCCTCTTGTTTGTTCCGATGTTTATTGAAAATATCCCTGTTAGTTATGTGTTATCCTCTTCCATGTGGCTTTGAAATTTTTATTGACTATCGAGTATTTTCGCTGGGCATCAGAAATAAATTCTAGGACCACGACAACCCTGATTTATCCTTCTATTTTGATATTTAACTGTTAAAACCCATGAGATAAAGTATACATCTTATCTTCCTTCTCTGCAGAGTTCCATCATCCCAGGTCCTCCCTTCCTCTTCGGTGCATGCTCAGTGCTGCTGTCTCTGCTGGTCGCCCTGTTTATCCCAGAGCACACGGGGGCCGGCCCGAGACCCGGCGCCTACAAGAAGCACAGCAACGGGGCACAGAGTCACTCCCACAGCCCCCAGGGCAGCGGGGCAGAGGGCAAGGAGCCTCTGCTCGAGGACAGCAGCGTATAACCTTAGCTAAAGGGGGCGGACACCCTCACTCCCCAGCCAAACGCCTGCACAAACGGACAAAGTACACACATTTTACCGTACAGACACACTCGCACCTCAGGCGCACATGAGACTTGAGTGCCGCAGAAGAGGTGTATGTGTCCATGTTTGTGTCCACAGCACAAAAGTGGGCACTTGTTCCTGAGCAGCCCTGTTGTGTGTGTGTGTGTGTTTTTTTAAAGCAGGGTAATTGTGAGGACCCTGTTCAATGAGAGAGTGAGTATTTTTCAGGCTGCACTGGAAACGTGTGTGTGTGTGACTTGGCTGAGCTGGACTCTAATCCCTGGTTTCTATAATACGGTAACAGAGTAGAGCATACAGCAAGGTCACCCCCCCTCCTGGTGAAAACCAGAAACAAAGCGTTTTAGTTGAACGAGTGTGAGCATAGAGTTTCTCAAATGTCACTAAATCCCTGTGTGATTCTTCTCGTTCCTGTGTTGCCGGTTAAGTGGCAGCTTGGCCTGTCTCATGGTTCACTGCAGTTCTGCTGTGACAACATTTTCAAGAAGGGAACACACATTTTTCTTTTTTTTGTCCTCTGAATGCACAGTAGCTGTAAACCTGTGAGTGGCGTCTCACAGAAGCGAGGACAGGGTCAAACAGTTTTACTTTAACGGCTTTGTAAGATCACCATTTGTTTCAATATCGCACTCGTTAACAGACGGAAGTGTGTGCATACATGACCACTTAATTCATTTGTTCTGTTTTTTCAACATTTACTTGCCATTCTCTAGGTTAGGATTACATTTTGGGTTGTATATGTTTCTGTTTAATCCAAAGGATAGTTGTGCTTTCAAATTTTAATCCAAGAAACAAATGTTGCCTTGACGTGACTTGAGATAAATGAATATATACATAAAGAAGACACATTACGTGACCTGTATGAAGACCCAGGTCTGAGGAGGCTCTGTAATCTTACACTATCGCTCCCATCGGAGCCGTTACTCACTTTTTATTCCTCTTCTTTTTTTTGCTTAACGTCCTTCCCGTCACTCAGTTTTCTGACGTTTATCACCAACAGGTTTGAGTTTTGCAGAGAGATGCTTTTATTTCAAAAAGCCTCCGGGCCATTTAGTAGCTGGACGCTCTGGAAAGTCTCTTATCAGCGGTCAGTGGTGAGTGACGCCGACTGTTAATGCAGGGAGTTTGAATTAATATCATTGAGTTCAACAGCCGATCGGTGATGTCACCGCAGGGCTGTAATGTAAACAGTCAGATTGGCGTAAAAACGGATTAACGGTGTCGTAATCTCTCTCGCTCAGAGACTCAACTTTTAGATGTCAAGCACCTCATTTAACAGGCTACAGATTGTCCACAAGGGGGAGCGGTTTGGTCACTGTACAGCATCTGCATGAACCTGCCTGAAAGCAGCGGCAGCCCCTATATGCCCTCTACAGGCCGGGGAAAGAACAGTAGCTTCAATATTGAGGAATGAAAAACAGCGACAGAATCTTCAGTATTTCTCGAGTTTCGATGTTGAAAAAGAAAGTTAATTTCACATTGTAAACTGCTGCTGTTGCTTTTCTCCTCACAGGTTGACGCTGTGTGTCCCCTCTTTATTTTATTTCTTTCCTTGTCCCGATGACTGTTAAAGACCGCTTTAAATGATTCCAGGCGCCATTTTAAAACCTTTAATTAAAATAAAAATAGGAAAATGTCAAGTGCATTTAAACAAAATTACAACAGATACTGTTAAGTAACTGACGCTGGATTTCAACATCCCTCGAGTGACGTCATGTTTTTGTGCCAATTTCGGTTGCTTTTTCATACGCGTCGTGAATGTGTGAGTGGTGTGGATATTGTTTTTTTGTTTTTTTTGACTTAATGTCTCTGGCTCAAGATTTAAGTTTTAACACTCTTCTTTTTATATGTCTTTTTAAAACGTCATTTTTAGGCTTGTTTTTTTTTCTTCTTTTTCTGTTTTCAGTCTTCAATATCAAGCTTTTCTCCTTTTCAGTTAACACATTTTCAAAGTCACTGAATGTTGAGAGCCAGGCCGGAGACGTCGACCACACCTCGCCCTCAACATTTTGGCCTTTCACGTAGTTTAAATAAATTAATTCAGAGGACGAGAGTGTTACGCAAAGCAAAGGATGTTACTGTTAATTTAATCTTTTTCTATTTATTTATCATCTATTTGGACCAAGACGACAAAATCCAGACCCCTTTTAAATTTGTCAAGATTCTGCACCAGCCCAGCGTACACTTGCGTACAGCTTACACGCAGACGACTGTAAATGTACAAAAAAAGGAAATCATGTGTACTACGTCAAGTAAATGTACATATTTATCGCTCAAGAAGATAATGGCCGCCACTTGGTCTATTTGGTTGTATGGTGCAGTTCTCTAATTATTATACAGTATATTTCTCAAGACTTACCTGCTAGCCACTCCTGGTTTTAGTACGATCACGTGGTTTGTGGCCTGAACCCCCCTCTCTCTCTCTCTCTCTCTCTCTCTCTGTCTCTCTCTCTCTCTCTCTCTGTGTGCCTAAATTTAGCCAAGACATGAGTATGGCAACATAAGTAAATGGTGGTTATTATGTAAATATGGGAAACTAATGACAAACTATTTATTAAAGGTTTATTGTACAATGAAATGTTTGTGTGGTGCATATGTTTGGGTAAAGCGTTGCGAAGTTAAGTCTTAATAAAAGTGTTTCCTTTTTAGTTTAGAGCTCTGGTTAAACAGGTTTGTTTGTTTAGTCACATTAAGAGTTCTGTTTTACTCTACGTACACACTGTAAACATTTGATTCAGTGGTTATTATTGCACAAACCTAAGCTCATTTACTCTCTGAGGTTTGAGCCGTTCTTTATTAAAACCACAGGGGGGCATCTGTCCAGGGGTATCTGCAGCTTTTTAAGTCTTAAAGCACTGCTTTCAGCTCGCTCTTTCTTTTTGAGAGAACTCAAAAAAGTGTGAATGTTTTCTTTAACCTACTAGACGCTGTGGACATGATCAATTAGTGTATAATAATCTCGCGCTGGTTAACCGGTCGTTCATCAAGTTCTGGTTCATAACGATACGACTGATTCATTATTCACCATGGCCTACAGCAGGACATGCACTTGGACCGTCAACCTGTTTCTGTGTTTCTGTGGCAGTTAATCAATTTAAAGCAGTACCTGTTCATTTATATTAGTAGTGTTTGAAGCACAGTCCAACAGCTGTGTGATTAATGAACAGAATACAGGCCACGTGGTGGGGTGGTGTTGTAGGTAGTCCCGGTGTGTGCTTGCGTGTGTTTCTGCCTGCGTTGGGTTTGTTTAGCACTTTTATTTCCAGTTTCTCTCCTCTGAGAGTGTCAGTCTCTCAGGTGGATCTCAACAACCACGTGGCAGCTAACTGGAAGGAGGATTTGCTCACCCTGTTGGCTCACGTTGAAGAGAAGGGGACCCGGATTCTGGGCTTCCTCCTCCTCATCTTTCCAAACGAATCCTGCGTCGTTGCAATTCCGTAGTAGTTTAGTCGTAGTGTGTGAAGGTTTGGATAAGTTGCTGCATGGGTGTGGTATTGAAGTTGGTTTTGAAAGCTGCAATAGGCAGATTCTTTGCTTTTGTGTTTTTTGTTTGTTTAAGATAAATAATGTTTGAGAACGTTAAATTAAAAGGTAGCGAGAAGCCATTTTGTTTTATCTTGCTTTTCTCCTGTTTTCAATTAGATTTTCCGTTTTCTTTTTGCAGGTAAGTTTAGGTTTGAAAAGGTAAGTTTGGGTTTGGCATTGTTCCTCTATAACTGCTACCCTTCTTTAAACAGACTTTGGATTTATTTTGGTTTTCTTTGGAAAGATGAGGTGAAAGACACACACACACACACACACACACACACACACTCTGCTATCCAACAACATGCAGAGGTTAATTGGACACTTGTCCCCCACCTCACGTCAGCTGAGATTGTCTTCATTCCCCCCACGACCACCGTGAAAGGAATACACATTTTTTGCTGCACTCTTTGTGCGAATGTATGATATTTAGCTGTTTAAGCGCTAAATCTTTTGTGCATTTCTAACCTAATCAACGCCAAAGTGGGCACTGCACACACTGGTGACCTCAGTGAGTCGCCCGCCAGGATTTTACATCTGTCCAACAAACCATTCATGAAAAACACATTTATGCAATTTACCCTGTAACACCGAGTGTACCATAATAACGCAACGATTTGTGCTAATTGGAAAAATTGCGACGGTTTCTGAAAGCTGAGTTGCACGTCAAAGTCAACTGCAGTTATTATGGTAATTTGACTCGTGCTGTTTGCAGGAATCTGGCCAATCAGCATCTTTGTCGCCAGAAAGGGAAAAAGTGGGGAAAAAAAACTAAAGCTTGTACATAGTTTTTGGACATTGATAGATTGGATTATTTTTTATTTTTTTTTAAATATGTATTGTGTTGTTCAAATTTCAAATTTAATATGCAAAATCTGGTGACTTAAAGTTTTTCTTCATTTTAAATTGTTAATGCACCATTTTAACCATGCAGTAAATTGTAACTAACTGCCAGAAAGTGAAAGTTGATCTGGAAAAATGGACAAAAGCACGTAACTCACAGGACATTTTCTGGTTAAATTAAGCATAATAATAATGTTATCTGCTGGAGGAAAGCTTTCCAAAATGAAGTGCCGTTATCACACTTTTTCCCCATGTGCTGCTACTCCCTGTGGGTGAGATCACTGGTGTTTCCACATCCCTTTCACACTTGCCCTTGAGAGATTAGCATCTATCTACACAAACAGTTAGGACTTAAAGTATCAGCCACTCTCTATAATATGAGATTTCCTTCTACATTTAAGGTATAATCTCTGAGCAAGTCTGAGCAGTCCTGTGTTTCCATCTCTCTCTCGCTGTCTCTGCAGAAATATGATGACGTTCATAAAAAAAAAAAAGTGGAGCAGCAGGTGTTATGAAGTCTTAACCTGGGGATAGAGGAGATAATAAGACTCTTATCCATAATCCATGGCCATTGTTTCCTCACAGGCGCACTCACCACGCTCAGCACTGCACTGCATCACTCGGCACAATCACGTAAAGCCTCAGTGAAACTGTTCAAAAAAATTTGCCTCACTCCTGTTTTGTTTCCCACTGTGATTTTACTTTCATCTCTGCGGGATCACTTTTGAACACACGCTTGATTTTATTTTTTTCCAGTAAAACACAAAAAAAAGGCGGGGGGTGGGCGGGCTTTAAATTGTGGCCTCCAGTGATCGTAATTACACAATACATCAACAAACAGCAGGTTCCAGCTTTCCAGGAAATCAGAGACACGCAGTAGGATTAGCAGCTTTCTGGCAGCAGAGGCATTAGGGCATATTTTAACTTCACCGAGTGCTTTAGAGACGTAAAGGCTGTGCACGAGAGCCCGTCTGGTTCTCTGTGGTTTCATTTGTGCTGGTGTTGAGGATGGAACGAGCACGAGAGTGAAGAGAAGGATTTGATTGTAGATATAATATTGGCATAGGTCTCTAAAGAGTGTTAAGTTATTTGGTTTTGTTTTGGAGTTTGTAGATTTGCTCATTTAGCGCACGTTTGCACATCTGTTCTAAGTTTTAAAAAGAAAAGTCATTAGACTGGTTTACTTGTTTAATTCAAGTTCAGTATCGGCACACTTTTCACACCTAATAGACTTGGCGCACCTTTTACACTTGAAACGGACCGAACCTTTGAATAACGTATTCCCCCCGCCTGAGGCGGCACTGTATCGACAATTACTGAAAGAGAAGACGAGAGAAGGAATGAACAAGAAAACTCACTCAGCTGTTAATGCAGGGCGACTTCTGTCTCTGCCACATAAGAGCAAAACGGTCTTCGTTTTTAAATCAAATCAAATTGTGCTTAGGGCCCCATAAAGGCTTTGGCCGGCCCTGGCTGGAGGCCATAACACAGTCCACAATACTAGTTACATAAATGTCCATTAATCTCAGACGGCGAGAGCATCCATCAAGGTCTGCCTCCAAATGTGAAGTATTGTCTTTGCAAACACTGGAAATGGCACCAGGAAGAACTCTGTGTTTAGAGGAGAACACCTCAAGCCCCACAGGCGCAGTGGGAAGGGGAAGTGGGTCCTGTGGTGGATGTCCCACTCAGCCCAGATACACGGCAGCATCTTTTCCTGCAGCATGCTGGCGTCTAGGAAGAGCCCTGGGGATTAATCATGCGTGAACCTCATTGTTCTTGCAGTCAAACTGGTGTGTGTGAACCTTGCTTTGTCACAATTCCTGCTTTCCCATGTTCTATATGCAGACCCACACCAGTGTTCCCCTCATATGACTTCCTGGCACATGTGATTGACGAACTCAGGGGTAGGTGTTGGCCTCTGGACTCTTGAACGCACAACATCCCCGGACACAAGAATCTGATTTTTTTTTTGCTCCAAGGCCACCAAAGAAATATATGATCAGTTCTGAACTCTAGAGTGGAACCTTTGAGGAATCTCTCCCACGCCTCTTTTGGAGTTGGATGGCAAAAATAACCTTGGTCACCGTGTGTTTATAATAGCAGAGTGAGTCAGCCTTATCTCACTGAACCCTGACCCTGTTCTTTTTTGCTGTTAAATTCAAACAGTATTGGAATAAGGTAAAGGTTGCGTGGCGACGTGTGGATATTGTGAATGCAGCTGCTGCAACTTCAGTCTCTTATGTAAGAGTTCTTGTATTGCTGCTTGCAGTGAGGTTATCATTTACAACTGATTCCTGTCTTTACTGAGATAAACTAGCCCACCTGTGCTGTGACTGACAGCTACTGTACAATGTCGTCTATGTCATACTTATTATCACAATATTATCAGCAGATTTTTGGCTTTGAAATGTAGTATTGCAGTGGTTCTCACACTTTTTATAACCACATGAGAAAATATTGATATCACCAACGTTAAAATCCAGTGGTGTAAATACAGTGGTCGAGCAGAGTCAGCTACAGACTTTTCACAGGAGGCAGAATCCCCCAATATGACCCTTGACTAAAGCAGTAAACTGAATAAGCTGTTACCTCCTATGTTTACACCTCTATTATTTTATTGATTTTGCACAAGGAGGAAAATGAATATCTACGTCTGCTGCATCAGAAGTACGCAAAAATATTATGTCAGTTTCAGGACAAAGAAGACTAAAGGATGTTGTTCCAAACACTTTCGATATATTAGAATTAGAATTAGAATTGTAAAGGCTTCCTGTTTGTCAAATCACCAAATCATTGATGTATCGTTTGCAACTCATGCAGAACACTGCAGCACGCCAGCACATAACACCAACTATTGGCCTCACTCCACTGGCTAAGTTTGTTTTAGGATTGATTTTAAAATTCTCTTAATTCTTAAAATTTGTTATCATTAATCATTAAATGGGCTGGCATCTTGATATCTGGCTGAACTGCTGCACCTACACAGTCCAGTCAGAGCGCTTAGTTCGGCTAACCAGCTACTTTTAGAAGTCCCAAAAACAAAGCTAGGGACCAGAGGTGAAAGAGCATTTTAAATCATTTAAAACTTCTATTACTCGTGCCTTTGCAGCAAGAATAACACACACATGCACCACATCAGCAAAAATCCAGTACTGTGCATCCCTGGTTATACTACAATCTTCTATTTTCCACTGCATTTTAACACAGCTTCCAACGTGTCTCACTTTACTCGAGACTTACCTGAGATTTTCCATGCTGTGCTTTAAGTTGCACCTCCAGTTAAGTCCAGTGTGGAACATCAGGGTCACCAGGCCTGTGTGAAACAGAGTCAAAGGCTTTAGGAATAATTTCCCTGGGGAGACCATGCAGGATAAAGTTTTTATTACAGTTATAACAGTTAGGAAGTTGTTGTTTTCTTTAATTAAAGCTGCATGATTTAGTATTTCTTATTTGCTCTACATTAAATGAATGTATAAAGTGAGCAGACCTGTCACTAACTCGTAATTATGAGAAGAGAGTTTTCGTCTCATTTAACATATTGTTAAATGAGACTAAATGTTAAATGTAAGTTAATGACATTATGGCACTATAGTTTTATAATTTGGGGCGACTCTGCATTACCAACAGTACCAACAAGTAACTTTAAATGAATAACACCATTAACAAGCCACTGGATGCTAACTGCCTAGCTTCACACAGCGGAAAATGTTTTGCATCTTTTGTTAATTCCGTGTATAAGTTAATAAGTTCATGGTTGATACTATTGTACAGTACTCCCTGAAGCATCTACCACTGCGACTTTTACTTTATAAACTTGTCTGCTTACTTTTATTTGTCGCATGAATAAGTGGCTAACGTGTCATGTTAGCAGTTCGTAGTTTTAGCTATGACCTTTGTGTTGTTGCAATGTCAGGGAGTTCTTCTGCCACATACTGGTCAGAAAAAATAAAGAAATGTGGCTTTAATTTTCTTAAATATTTTAATATAACTTTAGAGAAATGTCTTTGATTTTAAATGTATTTAGGTGACCTAAAAACATCATTTTATCAGCACGGCATGTTTTATCTTTAGAGGATAGGATACATTACATTCATTGAGGATTAGTGCCACATTTCTGAAAAAAAGTCAGAATGCTGACCTAAAGTCGTTTTTTACTATTCAAAGACTTCTTTAAACTCATAATTCTGACCTTTTTCTCAGTTTCTTCACAGAATTTTGAGATGAAAGATGTTTGTTTTTGAGTTTTCCTAAAAATGTTTACATGTGAACACTTACATGCTGAATGTTTAGATCTCTATTTAAAACATTCATGTTGTCATGTCCCATAGTTTACTTTGTTTTTCCTCACGGAAACTAATTAATAATGAGCTGTTGAATAGCAGTCTTTCTTTTGTTGATGTCGGTGCCAGATTCATAGTCATTTCCTGGAGAATGGTGTTTGCTTATTGTTCGGCCTTCGGGTCTGAGTTCCCAACAACATAGCTTGTGAAAGCAACGCTTTTCAACAGCTAACATGTAAATATCGGATGTTGAAGCTTCCTTGAAGGCACCACAAAGGAAGAGTTCCTTACACAAGCAGTAAAACCATAAAACAAAACTACAAGTCACTTTGACAGGAAACCCAAGATGTGGGGGAATCGCGTGTGTCAGTTAAACTCAGTGAGTAAGTTAATTGCCCACTTGAACAATTTCATCAATGTAAGTAATGCTTTGGAAAGTTAAAGTTATTTATATCTATAGTATACTCAATGTATGATTTGTGGTTAAGCTGAAGGAGGCAAAGTTTAATAAAAGCAAATAATATACACTGATTTTTGCTTTTACTTTTCACGGCCGCGAGTGAATCCCTACATTTTTTGTGCAACGCCAAATATCTACAACCCTTATGAATTAAAAATAACAATATTAACAGTCCAGTGAGTGAGAATAAGGGGTGACGGTTCAGTGAAAGTGTGGATTTCGAGTCTAAATGCTGGTGTGTCCTTGGGCAAGACACTTAATCCTGCATTGCTTCTGTGCTGGCAGCGTGTGAATGGGTATGAAATATGTGTGATAGAAAACCTAGATGCGCTGTATGAATGGATGTGAATGGGTGAATGGCAAAACTGTAGTGTAAAGCAGCTTTGAGTGGTCATCAAGACTAGAAAAAGCGCTATATATTATATTGATCTGTTGGTGAGACTGCAGACTGTGATTAACACTCACTGCTCTCCATTCCAAGCACAGAAGTACGGTGGCCTTCGTATATCACAAAGGATGTTGTTCTTCTTCCACACTCTGCCTGGATTGTCTGCTCAGGCTGTTGCAGAATTCCTTAAATAGTATAAATGTTTATTGTAAGGCTACAAAAAACAAAGAACAAGTTTACACAATTAGCCATGCTTCATGCCACACGGTGGACCTTTTACGTTAGTAATAAAAAGAGTATGTATGTTTACTTCTATTGTTCTTTAATAACATGTTTGTGCATGTGCATGTGTAATGGGACAAAGGGAAATACAAATACAGCAGCTGTCTCCTCTCACTGATTGACTCAACCAGCAGCTCAACTCAACCTGACCCCCATTCCACCTTTGACACGGATCAACAGAGAGTCAGGCACTGCAACACTTTTAACAGTTTGATCCGACCCCTGACTTCAGCAGAGGTCGGGAACAGGGGATTGTGAGGGGGATTAGAGGTCAGTACACAAACAACAACCTGAGGCCTCGCAATTAGCATTCAGATCATGTGCTTATGACTCATTTGTTGTTTTGTTCAGCTGAGCCTCAAAAACACATCAATATAGTTGTGGTGGGTCAGAGTGATCCTAATCGGACAAGAACAGCAAAACAGTGCTTTAGTGAAATTAGACAGAATCAGAGCTATATGCTGTACAGTATACTGTACCTGTCTGTCTGTCTGTCTGTCACACTGATGATATTTCGTTTGCTCATGAATTAGAAGTGGAACATGCAGTAGTTCTGGTCAGCCATTGGCTATAGGCTTTAATCTCATTATGGATCGTTACTCCCACAGATTTAACCCACAGTGTGAGATTATGCTCAAGAGTTCACAGCGCAACATTTTATCTTTGCTCGATAAGGCAAGACGTTCGTTCTCTCTCGTCAGCCTGTAAGTGATGCTTGTTGAAATGTATTGGCGAACATGACTATTGACTGCGTTGCTTCAGTTTTCCTTCCACCATTGCAGAAGTGTTGTTGTTCCCACTCCCCGTGATGGTAAATTACGTTCATTACCAAGCGCTGATGAGCTGTTCTCCTCTTTCATGGTTCTCTGAAGATGTCACTTCCCCTGGAATCAATGCCTGCATCAGTAGTATATAACGAAATCGAAGGCCACGTTCACACCTGGCATTAACATCCGTCATCAGTGATCCAATCACTTGTGGTAACCACTAAATACAAGTGTTCCACACACCGGGTATTATAATCCGTCCTGGACTCATCTTCTATGACACACTCAGTGTGTTTACACTCAGAGTCAGATCTTACTAATAACTTAGTTTTCTTAATGTCATGTAAACACGTTACTCTTGATAATAAGATTCATAGTCCAATTACTCCCGCATGTATACGCTTAGTCAGACTGGAGTCAGACTTGGCGTTCTGTGCATGCACCAAAATGTCCCCAGTCTTTGACCCGGAAGTAGTAGGAGACATATAAACTGCAGTATTTATGCCGGAAATCATATGATGGCGGCATCTTTCTCTGGACAACAGAGCAACCAACTGCTCGATCTAATGTATATCATGATTCACTTTTCCAGGCTCCCTGGGTACTAAGTGGGCATGGGCTTAAAGTGGGTAAACTTTGCAGGTCCCATGTGGTTTTAGTAACATGAGAAGGGCAAACACGGGTGGGACCACAGACCAACGATTTTATATTAATTTCATTAGTTTTAGTTTTTAAGTAGGTTTGTTTTTAAAGTTTTGGAGTTTTAACAAGTTCATTTTTTTGTACTGTTTGTATTTGCCAGGTGCAAAATTCAAAAAGGATCATAATAAGTACTGTGTCATAAAACAACAAATGAGGACAAATGAACAACCATCAAATAGCCAGCAGACTAAAGACACATGTGAACATAACAACATAAATAATAATAAATAATATACATCACAATGTACTCTCGTGAAATACATTTATTTATTTATTTATATGTTTATTTCAGTCATGTCAGTTAGATCAGTCATCATCACACATCATCTTAGTGTAGTTCACACAATACACATAACCGAAAGGGAAAGCGGGAGAAGCAAAAGCTTATCTAGTCCCGCCCCCATTACCCACAGAATACATATTTTCATCGTACAATACATCATTTCACATCACATTGCTTGTGAGCCAGGAGTCTCAGGGAGATCAATCCGAGAAAACAATTAAAGAGAGTTTGATTCACTTAGATGAACCAGCTCAACCCAATTAACTACAAATGTTATATGTAACTTGTATAGCCCAATGTCCCACATTGTACACAAAAACAAAGTGAAAACATTTATGTGAGAGAATGGAAATGCTGTTTCAAATACAACCTTTCAAAATTTGCCAGGCAGAGCAAAAATAAATGTACTTCATATGAACCCAAAACTAAAACTAAGCACATTCACAATTTCAGTTAGTTTGAGTTAGTTTTGTGAACACACAATTAAGTTAGTTGTCGTGTTCTTTAAACTCTTATTTCAGTTATATATAACTAATTTCATACATTTTCATCAACTATAATAACCTCGCTTGGCACCCATAGTGTCAGTCCAAATATAACCCTGACACGAGGAGGTCTGAATACGGTCAAGGCAGAGGATATGTCACATAAAATTGACCACTAAAGGTCAGTGGAACAGCTGCTTCAGAAATCCCGTAAGAGCAGCTTTTCTTTATTATTATTATTCCAGTAAGATCTATTTTAGTACAACAACAACAATAATAATAATAATAATACAGTTGTTTCAGCGTGGGGGTGATGTGATGTACAATACACAACATGACATGATTATCCCGCACCAAAACATACTGCTGCATACATGGAGGATGTAAACAGGCAGTGAATTAGCAGTTGCGACAGAAATAGCATTATGGCTCACAAACATTTCGGGAAGAACAAACTGTGACACTGTCTTTTCATCCTCTCAGGGGTCAGCTGTGAACAGAGCGTGAAAATAATATCCTCACGGTGTTTTTCCCGCTCATCTGTCAGAGTGTGAGAAGAGCGCTGCGCCATCAAAAGCACAATCAACTTTTGTTTGTGGTTTGAATTAGTCAACGACTTCACTTCCCCCTGCATCTGACTAAAATAACCAGGAATCTTCATTTCCAAAGAGAAACAGTAGGAGTAGCTCTGACCAGAAAGTGTGACTCTTCTCTCTTTACAGTGATAAAAAGGGCTTTTTAAAAATGTTTTCTTCAACAACATGTGAGCTTGAATTAAATTGGGAAATTCTAGGTGCATGTACTACTAGACTGTTAATTCTAAGATCCAAGTCGCCACCATAAATGTCCCCCTACCAAAGTATAATGCCTTTAAAGAGAAAATGCTAAACCCAACGCCATGTGCCATGCGGCTACACATCTGTCTCTAAATCAATAAGCGAGCCTTGGTACTTTAACAGAATTAGTAGTGCCTTTCAAGGGCCTCATCATGTGACCTCCTGTAATTTGGAGTTTATTGTATTCGTTTCAAACAATGTAATTACATTATATATATGTGGGGGGGGGGGGGGTTTGGGGTTTGTTTTGCCATTTTATTTTTTATTGTTTATATTTGACAACACTAATCAGTGTGTTTTAATAGGGGCAATTAAATGCAGTCACATTGACAACTAGGAAAGTCTGAGTTTTTCCAGTGAACACAGAACTGATTTTAAGATTTGTTGGGTTTTTTTTAAACTGACAATACAAGGAATGTGTGCACTTCCCAATTCTCTTTTCTGCCTCCAGAACTCTCACTTCTGCTGCCCAGTCACTACTACTCTGTGTCCACAGACCAAAGAACAGAAACTGGAGAAAAAACGGTCCATTGTTGTTTGGTTTGGTTGACAACGTTCAGTACGTGCGTACAGGGGAAACGCTGCATGGATTCCAGTACGACCATTCACTCACGTCTCATGGCCACTTATTGGACGTTCATTATATGCAGTGTCCTCCAAAACTATTGGAACAGTAAGGCCAATTCCTTTATTTTTGTCATAGACTGAAAACATTTGGGTTTGACGTCAAAAGATGAATATGAGAAAAGAGATTAACATTTCAGCTTTTATTTCCAGGTATTTACATCTGGATCTGATACACAATTTAGAAGATAGCATTATAATGGAACACAACATTTTTAGGTGAGCAAAAGTGTTGGAACATGTGACTGACAGGTGTGTTGTGTTGTCCAGGTGTGTCCTATTGCATTGACTATTCAAACAATAAATAGCACTGAAGGTCTACGCTCAGTTTCCGATTGGGTAGGATAGGTTTTGCATGTGTAGACTGCATTTAGAAGTGGAACCAACATGAAAACCAGAGTGCTGTTCATGGGTGAAAAACAAGCAATTGTGAATTTGAGAGAAGAAGGGAAATCAATGAGAGCCATCGCACAAATGAAGATAGAAAACTAAAAAAAGTACCTGCTTGTCATCTTTATTGGGCATTTTAGTGGCTGCTGAGTGACGCATACTGAAGTGACACATCTGATTTGAAAAGTGGAATTGACAATCCGATTACTGTGTCCACACAGCCCTAAAAAAAACAACAACCTAGATCTGAATCACGATTGTCACCATTATATGTTTCTTTAACCTTTTAATTGTTGTCTTATTTTATTGGTTGTCTGTACAATGCTGTTTTATTATGTTATCCAGATTATAGCTGCAACTAATGATTATTTTCATAATTGAGTAATTATTATTTTCTCGATTAACCAAGTCATCGTTTGGTCCACCAAATGTCAGAAAACCTTAAAAAAACGTCGATCAGTGTTTGTCCAAACTGGAAATGATGACGTTCTCGAATGTCTTGTTTTGTCGACAAATCAAAATGATTCACTTTTAATGGTTTCTTTATCTGGAGCAAAGAAACCAGAACATATTCACATTTAAGAAGATAAAATAGTCAGAAATCTATTTAATCAAGAAAAAACAACCTTCAAACCAATTACTTTATTATCTTGTTTATATGATTTATAGATTTATAATCTATGTATATATATATATATATATATATATATATATATATATATATATATATATATATACACACACACATATATGTATATGTATATATACATAGATATGTGTGTGTGTGTGTGTAGATATCTAAATAGTGTTGAGCTTAAGTTTTATGGTTTTATTTTGGAGTTGAAGATTTCAGACCCCCCCCCCCCCCCCCATCAAATTCAGTTTAGGGCCCCATAAAAGCTTGCGCCGGCCCTGCCTTGAAGCAAATAATACAACAACTCCGTATGAAGCGGTCAGGTTTTCCGTGTTTCAGGTGTGACCCGTGAATAAACTGTCTTGACTTAACGGCGCAAATGACTGGTGGGAGTTAAGTGCATTATTTTTCACCACCTGACAGTTGGATCAGTTTGTTGTGTAATCCAATAAGCTCCAGTCCGTATTTCCCCTGAAGCCCATCTGGCTCACTGGCAGGGTTTGTTTACTGGCGGAGAGGCTGGGAAGAAGGGGATCCTGCAGGAGCTGCTGGGACACTGTACAATCTACCTCTGTCTGTGGAAGAAGAAAAGGGAAAAAAAATCAAATAATATTAATAATAATTAATAGAAAACTTTATCTCATCTATTTTCTCGGGTTCATGCTTGATCGTCATGCCAGACAGCTGAACGGAGCAGGGTCGCAACTTGGATCTTTTTTTTTTTATCATAATAATAATTGTTATTAGTATATTATTATTACGATCTCCGGATCGTCTACCGAGCCACGACGGAGTCTGTGTGCAAGCTTTCACTGAAATCTCTGCCCTGACTAAGAGTTCGTGCAACTCGACACTGAAAAAGAAAACGCCGTATTTCACTCGTGGGGCAGAAAAGACAGAAAAAGAGCTTCGGTTCTGTGCTCGCTGGAGGACTTCAGAGAGGACTGTGCATTTCTGCGAGAGACACGCTAACGTTTTACGCCACGCGTGCCACAGCCTGCAAAACCAGCAGCCAGCGACTCCTTTTAAAAAACATCTGAATCAAGTGTTTTCTTTTTGGTTCCAGTCATTTCTACATTTGCAACTTTTGTGGGGGTGTTTTGTGTTTGGTTTTGTTTTTGAGACCGTGCATCTCCGCTGACGTGGGATTTCTCCGTGTTAAGAAAATGTTAAGACTGGTGTGAAAAGCAGCGCAAACTTCTCCTGTGGCCTGGACTGGAGTAAAGGAGCCAGGCTAGGCTAAGCTAGGCTAGACGCAGCAGCAGCAGCAGCTAGCCCAGCAGCGACGTCTCCTCGAGTCATTTTTTTCTGCTATTTTTGACGCGGACAAACTAAAGTGGGACATATACAGAAACACGTGTATGTAAAGGCACAACGGGGAGCAGAAGTGTGTCGCGCTGCTGTGTGTTTTGACGGTGCTTTTCCATGAGGTGGCTAACTTATGCAGCAGCAGTAGTCGCAGCAGCAACAGCAGCGTTAGCTTGTGATTGAGTGAACACGTTGGACTCGATCCTCCGCCCATCTTCCGGGATGTCTTTCGTTTATATTTGTTTACCTGTTGGCCCACGCCGCAAAACAAAACCAGTCTCCTGAAGGCATTTTTCCTCCATTTTGAACTGTGGTGTGTGCCTTTGCCAAGTATCACTGAGTATTCGATCTGGATCGGAATTGAATGGTGTGTCGAACAGAGTCAGTGATGTGTCTCCGGACTTTGTGTTTTGTTTTGACCGCTGCCTGCTTCATGATGAGCTGTCATCACGCTACTGCAGAGAGTAAGTCATACAAATTATTTCTTTACACGAGCTGTGCTTTCTTTCTGTTGTGAAACGGTGTGGTTGCACACACACACACACACACATAGACTACTTTTTTAAAAGTCATTACACAGAAATTAGCCATTCATGCTCAGGTACAACACAATAAATAAGTAAATACAGTTTTAATTATCGGCACTGGCTGAGTACAATTTCTCTATTATTATTATTATTATTATTGTTATTATTGTTATTTGTTTGTTCATCGATTGATTTATGTCAGTTTTGGTATTTTTTGTGCTCAGAAATTAGATTAAATGCTGCTCAAGCAATTATGTATTCGTTCATTCAAACTTTAACTCAAAGCCTATGCGTTTATTGGATAAAGTTGAGTTATTGCGTATGTAATATTTAGTTATTTTTCATTGCTTTATTTATTATTAAACTTACATATTTTATATAAGAGTGACAAACATATATGAACCAAAACAAATATTGCCTCATATATTTGTCATTGGCTTTCCTGATCTAAACAAAATCCACATTAGTTGAACACTGAACCCTCAAATATTAACACAACACATCCATCTTCTACCGCTTTATCCTCCACCAGAGGGTCGCGGGGGGTGCTGTGCCAATCTCAGCTGACATAGGGCGATAGACCCTGGACACTTCGCCAGTCCATCGCAGGGCCACACACAGAGACAACAACAACAACCATTCACTCTCACTCTCACACTCACACCTATGGTCAATTTACCTAATCCCCATATCGCATGTTTTTGGACTGTGGGAGGAAGCCGGAGAACCCGGAGAAAACCCATGGACACACGGGGAGAACGTGCAAACTCCATGCAGAAAGGCTCTTGTTCCAAACGGGGCTCGAACCTTGATCTTCTTGCTGCAAAGGCAAGAGTGCTTAACACAAGACATCAACAAATCAAATTGAAAACACACATGTACACAACATACAGCAATTAAAATGTGTGTTTTAGATATGTTACATGTATGAACAATAATAACAGTAATATAATGGGAACAATTCATCTTTTGTTTTTCAGTTAAAATTAATATTTTGATGCTGCCACTTGTTAGTGCTCCATCACAAGACTTTCAACACAACTTCAACTAATAACTCAGTGAATATTGACTCGAAAATTTTGAAGACATTATATTTCAAATGAAATCACAATAATTGCTTTCAATGTTATTGTTCAAGCCTAATAATACATATTCTTGTTTTGTAAATAAGTCCTCTTACAAAAATTAGTTTGACAATAAATACTCTGACACTGCCCTACAAACTCAAAAATGCATGGATTTAATAAATCGAGATGTGGAGAAAGCACTCGGAGAGTGCAAACCTGTACTGCACATTTTCCCACATCACCACCATGTTCTTTATATGTTGAGTTCCCCTGCTCCCAAATTGAAGACGAGCAGACAGACAAACACGGCCAGAAGCATTACCTCCATGTCAGAGGCAATAAAAAAATATTAACCGCTGAAAAACACGCTGCATATTGCCCTGCTGTCAAACAGATGTCTTTTTGTCAGTGATGATTATTTGAGGCACGTAGGCAGAAAGTTGTAGACAGCCAGTGAAGGGACAAAGGTTAACACTTATCTGCCTTTTGAGTCTGCAGGAACTGTAAACAAAATGTTTTGTCCCAAATAAGTAAGCAGTCTGAGAATTTATATGAATTAATTGGACACGCCAGGGACTGGAAATGCCTTGATTTGTAGCCGTGGAACAATGAGTCCTTTTTAAAGCTCCTGACAATCCCCTTTATATTCACAGCCCACAAACCCGGATGATAACAATGAATGAACATGTTTGTAATCACCCCAGAGACATTTATGCATTTCTCAAACGCCGCAGTGACAGCGCTTGCTCACACTGATGGAATCTTTTATTTTAAGCAAATATTGATTAAACTTATGAGGAAATGTGAAGTCAAACTGTGAGGCAACCTGCTTGTTTAACCCGCTGCTCAGTAGGTGTCTGGGGTTTTTTTGATAAACGGAAACAACAGAGGTCAGTCAGGTGAACGAGAATCCACTCATAATTAACTAATTTATCAGGAAATGTTATAGTGAAGATGCACTGTGATCTGTATTGAAAACAGTATTTACACATTACTGTATACTCCAAAAACCGTTTTGATTAACTTTTGTTTTTGTTATTTTTATTTACATCATTTTTGATTTATCATACAAAAGACAACAGCGTTGCTCCACAATACTCTGCTGTGTGATTAAATATCATGTTTGTCCAACTATACTACAGAAAAGTAAATATTAATTTTAAAAGAAGGCAAATTGTGACATTTGAGAATCTTGAGTCATGTCATTTTGGGCAGTTTGATTGATAATTGCAGCTATAAGTAATTCCAAATGTAATGTGACAGTGTCATTATCTGCTGTGTAATGAGACATTTATTTTAAAAGAATTGTATATTATCACTGTAAATGATTTCCTTCAAATCTTTGTCCATAAAACAAAGTGCATATTCAGCTACTTTCCTTTAGTTCTGGAGGAGCACAGTGGCAAAGTACATTAGGCTTAAGCCGATGCATTAAACACTATATAAAAAAGCCTGTTTTTTTTGAGGGAAGAAGAAATGAAGTATCCTTACTCGTCTTGACACAAACACCTAGATGTGTACATAACAAACTGTGCTACGTATTTCATCGACAGGAGCTCCTCCTTTTATTTTCAGTATCAGGGAGTATTTACTGTTTACATCCACTTTATTTACACAAACCACATGTTTTGCCCTGGGTATAGCTTAGCTTTAAAACTTTATACAGCGACGGTACATGAAAGTTTGACTTTTAAGAGGGGGGGAAAAAAATCACCTATCGTCAGATTTTAGTGAAGGACAAATGGAGAGATGTCAGTAAACCAGTCGGAACAAGAACTTTGAGACATAAATCAAAAGCAAGTTGTGTAATTGCGCTGCCACCGCCGCCTCCCCCCCCCTCCCACACACACACACACACACACACACACACACACACACACACACACACACTCACACACTCACACACTCTCTCCCCCCGCCTGCTCTCAGACTTGAGTTTGAACCACAGAAGGGAAGAGTGGAACGTGGGCCTCACACTGGCTCTGATTTCATAAGCTGGACTGACAAATGTTGAAGTCAGGAAAGCGACTCACTGGTTGCTGTCCAAGTCAGCTGAAGGAGGGGAAAACAGCATTTATTTAGTAGCAGTGATGATAATATTTCTAATTTCTCATCGACTGATTTTAATTCACAGCTGTGTTGGAGCTAAATCGTCCATATAACTGGCATGTGGTGTGTGCCCTGTTATGTTTTTGTTGTTATTTTTTTTTTTACGGTCAGTAAAGTCAGCCCCAGCGTGGGCCCCTGATGTAGTAACATTTCATGCTTCCGTTTTTCCAGGAGAATATCATGTAACGGTCAGTTGTAGTTGGTTGTAAAACAACACCCAGTGCTGTTTTTGAAGGCTTCTCCCTACTCTTCAGAGAAATATGGTGCATTTTGCTTTTAGTTTATAGTAGTTACTTTATAATTATTCATGCTTTTAGCATAATTATGTTAAGATATGTTCAGGATATTTTACGTTTGATTTGTTCACACACTGTGCTGCTTTGGCTTTAAGCCACCACCCATAGCACTGTCTGATTGATTACACTTTATAATCAATAGCCAGTCAACACTGCTGTGGCTGCTGTGCACTATAGGACGATGTGTGCATCCTTTGAAGATGGGGGAAAAAAAAACATCTATCTTTTCATATGATCTTTTCTGTTTATTGCACGCTGCAAAATGACTTTTCATTGCAATATTTTTTTTTTATTACCATTTTGGAAAGTGCTTTGTTCGTCCACATGGCAACAGAAGCACGCAGGGAAAACGTGCATGAAGGCAACACAAACAAAGATGAAGCCCAGTAAATGTGACACAGATGACAGGGAAGGACAGGAGAACAACACTGAATAGCCAAAACAGAATGAGGGTGTGGTGGTGAGTTTCGCCACCTGACAGCAAGAATATCACTGGTTTTAATCATCAGGGTTCAACTCAGGGCATTTCTGTGTGGCGACTGAATGTCCAACTTCCTGCCACAGTCCAAAGATATGCTGACTGGAAGTTAAGTTATTTAGAGGCTCTAAATGTCCTATAGGTGTGAATGTGAGTGTCTCTGTAAATTGTGTAAAAAAAAAAAAGAAAAGAAAATGACAGAATGAGGCACAAGTACTGACATAGACACAGAGTGACCAGAACACACCCCGCACTCTATGTATACGCACCACATGACTGAAAAAAAAATCACAAACGTTGGAGGAGACAACAGCTAGTGTCACAACTAATTAAAACTAAAACAGTGCTTGCTCTACCACTAGCTCATTTCCAATCAAATTGACTTACTAGATAAAATACTACCAATAACCAGCTGTGGTAGTAACAGCTGGTGTGGAGTGACACAGTTGAAACGGTAGAACAGGACAACAAATGTCTGTTTCCTTGATTAATCGATTATTAAATGAGTGGTCAACTATCGGTTAATCAGGTTAATCAGTTTGAGTGTTTTCTGATTTTTCAGCTCCTTTAAATGTGGATATCATCTGGTTTCAAGACAAATAAATCATTAAAGCTAAATCATTTGTTTTTTTTGGACAAAACAAGAAATTTGAGAACATAATTCTTTCCAGGTTTGATGAACCCTGATCAACATTTTCTGACATTTTATGGACCTAAACGATCACTCGGCCCTCGTCCGGACGTTTGTCTGGGTTTAAAAAGTGCGACGCGGAGTGATTTACTGCAAATGTTGTGGCGCTACGAGTTGTTGCCTGAGGCGGCAACATGAGAAAATTACTTCACAATCTAACTGGGCAGAAAACTCATCTTGGAATACCAGGAATATATGTCTGTGACATTACAATTCATGGACAGCCAAACACCACAGAGCCAAACAACCACTGCCAATAGGTACGGTGTTAATTGCTTTAAAAATTAAAATAAAAGTCTTGTGTGCACCCACTTATTTTAATGTGACAGATGCTTTAGTGGCGTGTAAGTGCACAACGTTCCCAGGTGACAACCACACCTAAAGCAAAACATTCCAGTGTGAGACCGTTTAAACAATTGATGATTACTTATACTCTTAGTTGGCAGTTCATCGGGTTCATCTCACAAAAACTAGTCCAGTCTAATAGATATGGAAAATCCTGCAGTACACCTAAGATTGTTTTTTATTTTGGCTGTGGTGTGTGCTCTTATGTAGCGCACATCAGTAGATGGCAGCTGTCCATAGCCTTCATGCAGCAGCAGTGAATGTTATTGTAAATCTTGATGGTAAGATTTTGATTTTATTTCTAGTGTCGGTGCTGAAAATAACACGCAGTTCAACACCTCCAGTGCATGGCTGTTTTATTGCCACCCACTGTGTGTTGAATGTTGTCCTGTTTGTCCTCCTGCGCTGTGAGCTCAGAGGCAACAGTTGTTGTTTTGGCAAAAGTTTTATCATCAGATATATTTGTCTTTATCGTCTTGCGTTGTCATTCAAGCTGGCGCTGTCTTTCCTGTCTCGCTGAAGACGAGGAAGTACATGTTATTCACAAGTAACTGGAAAAAGAACACATGCGTCTTCTGTCATCTATCATGTAGCAGAATATTTTCTTTTATATATAAATATGTGTGTGTGTGTGTGTGTGTATATATGTATGTGTATATATATATATATATACATATATATATATATATATATATATATATATATATATATATATATATACACACACACACACACCCATATGTATGTGTGTGTATATACTATATATATCTTAAATCTAACACCAATAATTGCTTCTTTTTCTTTATTTAATTTTTTTTTAAACAACCACACCAGAGGCAAATGAGTCTACTACCACGTTGGCTCACCTCAGGTTGTGTGCTGAGGTCTCCGGTGGTTTTGTTGTCAGACTTTAGTGCATTGTTGTCATGAATGAGTCAAACAGCGTGAGACTTGTCACAAAACCATCGGCAGCACCAGAGAGCAACTTATTATTAAACCACCTTTGGTTTATTCTCCCTGACAAGAAAAGTAAACGCGAGGCGTTGGAGCCGTCACCTCCCAGCCACCTCTGCACAACTTCACTCCCCAAACACTTCCACTGCTGTCTCGAGTACCAAAGTCATGAGTGTGTTTGACACGGACATAATGGAGGGATTTTTGCACTTGTCACCCTCAACAATGCTCGTGTAATCCTGGTTGACGGGTTCACATTTGAAAGTTATACACTGCCTGGAACTAATCAGACACACCTGCACGCTGACTTTGGCCACACAGAAAAGCCTTGTTGTGACACAGCTTTACCCTTGACACAGTGGCCCTGTTAAAAAGGAAATGTGCTTCTTGTTTTGCTCTCACAAGTTTCAGGTAATGATTACCCCACAGAATACCCACATAAACCACTTAAAGGTTTTTAACAGAAGCCTCTTTCACACAAATACTATTGTTTTTTATATCTGGGTGAAGCTGCTAGAAAAAAGAGATTAACACCTTCCATATTATCAGTGGTCGTTCTGCTCTGTAGTGTTTTTAATTGTGAAGTCGCACGTGCCTGATAAGCAAAGAAAAACAACACTACCACTTTTGCCCTGGCATCTTTTACTTCAGTTTCTCTTTAAATCAATGTCAAACTCACGGCCCTCCAATCGATTTCATGTTGCCCACCACTTCCTGACGGCCCATGACCAAGAGGAGAGGAAAGGAATTGGGCTTGTAACCGGAGGATGCCCCTGTTCAATCCAGACGTCATATTCAATTTCACTAATTGGTGTGTGTGTGTAAAAACACACTAACTAATTCTAAATTCTAATTAATATCATTATTTTCTCAATTAATCGCGTGATCTTTTGGTGAAAAATTACCTTTTTTTCTAAACCATGTTCTCAAATGTCTTGTTTTGTTCACAAACCAAAATGATTCAGTTTTTATGATTTCTTTGCTAAATGGAGCAAAGAAACCAGGAAATATTTATTTTCATTCTGTTTTTATTGTGAATTATAATTCCATATGAAAACAAACACTTTTATTTTGAATAATATCATAATACAGTATGTCGTCTACCCCACAGAAAAGGTGTTTTTCCCCCAAAAAAGTTGGACTTTTTATTTTCCCCTTGGTGGGCCCCCTCCTGACCAGACTATATGCTCAGTGGCGCCCAGGTCATTTAAGTTTGAAACCCCTGATTTAGCAGATCTGATTATATTGAGTGGCGTCCCAAGTTTTTGCCACAAGCATTAAAGCAAAAAATAGCTTTAACACGTTCCCACTGGTTTAAACCCAGGATTAGATGTTTGTTTTTAACCTGTGGGAATGGGGTTATAGAAGGCTGATCTGTATTCTGATGCAGTTTTCACACTAGTTGTTTCATCATGACACGGCTTTGCTGTCTCACAGGTGTTTCATTTGAACCAATGTCATACATTTCAAATAATCAAATCAAGTTTTATAGGCTCCTTCTTTTACTACATTGCGCTCCGCTGAAAGACTCAGGCCTTGATTACTTTGGTTAAATTTTATTCCCCGATGCACCGTGTTGTATTGTTAATATGCTCACCATGGCAGTCCTGCTAAACTACACACTGTATTTGCTAACCCACGACACACTTCTGCCTGTTTACAAGACAGGGCCTTGACCCTTCAGCAGTTTCTCAAGGAAGCATTATCTCCCGAGTTGTAGTAATGAGAGAATTAAACTGCGGTACTATCTAATCCCGTGCTATTAAGGAGATGACAAGCCTCTCTTAATGGCTGCCAAGAACCCTTTAAAACTAAATTCTAGCATGCCGACTTATTAAGTCAAGAGGTGAAACAGTGGTCATTCAGAAGAGCAGTTTCTTCTGTTTTGCAGTGTAATGATGTGAAACTGTGTAATTATTAGGTTTTACTGCTCCCTTTTTTTTCCTTTTTTTTTTTTTTGAAGTGGATTACATCACATGTCATTTTGGAAACCGTAAATGCATCTCAGTGACCTCGGCATGCGGTTGAACTGTGATTAGTTTTTAGTGAAAAATCAGACGGCAAAACAGCGAAAAGGGGAAGTGTTGAAACGGCTGTGTTGTGAGTGTGGGTTCACTGAGTGAGGCCCAGTGATAATGTGCACCATCAGTCTAACAACCTGTAACAACCTGTAACAACCTGTAACCCCCCCCCCGGACACAAACACACAACACACAGATCAGAGGTGTTATTGCCTTGCAATGCTGCCTGCTTGCAGCTGCAGTGAAAGCATTGTAGATTTGTACAGTCTGCCGCGAGCACTCACTGGACAGATGGTGACGCTCCGATGTCTCTCGAGTGGGACTCCTAGTTCTTACAGTTATGTTAAAGTGCTCCACAGCTGCAGAGGAACAGTTGACAGGACGTCAATTTAAATTTAGGACGGTCTTGTGACCGAGGCAGGATTCACATCAATCATTCCCAGAGGTGTTTATCTGGATTTATTACCAGGATGACGTGTCATCATTGGGTTGCATTAGGTAATAAGTCGCATAACACTGTAACAGGAAAATGATACACCTTGGGACATAGTAGTTGTTTACATCTTATCGCTGTGATATCTGTGATTTCCTGGTTGGTCTTGCCTGTTGTCTGATATAAAATGAAGTATACTCATGACATGGTGTCAGGATCACGCTGTTCCTGTAATGCACAAGCATCCTGCAGTTTGAACATCACCTGAGGGGGAATCACCAGGCTTGGCTCTGTCTGCCTTTTTAAATGAATACATTTGTGTCCCACCTTTTTTCTAACAAAACGCAACTGACCTTATCGCAGCGTAAATGCCGGTGTGCCTCGGAGGAGTTCATTTGATTCTATACATTTGTTATTAATATTTTGAAATTGTGACATTGCATTGTTCTAATGTGACATTAACTTAAATAAAAATAACTGTAAGAGTCAATGTAACTCTTAAATAGTGCTATAAACTGATATTTTCTTGATTAATCGTTTACTTGTTTGGCCCATAAAATGTCAGAAAATGTTGAAAAAGGGATGTTTCCCAAAGTTCTAAAAGATTTCTTTGGTATATGGAGCAAAGAAACTAGAAAATATTCCCATTTAAAAAGCTGAAAAACTAGACTTGGCTTGTTTTAATTATTTAAAAAAAACAAACCCAAAACACTATAACCCATTAATTGATTATCAAAATAATAGTCATTGATTAATAATGTTGTGTAATTGTTGCAGGCCTACTGTTTGTATTCAACTCTTAGTGTTATGTTGAGTTGAGTTAAATTTAACTTAAATCCTGATTGTGACTTGACCTAAACAGAAATTGTGTTAAATTGACACTTTTTTTTTAACACTGCAAAATATACCATGTAGAACTAAATCATAGCGTTTGTGGTGTGACACGTTTTCAATTTCACAATCGCTCGCAGTGATTAGTGTCCAGTTACCACGAAAAACGCCAGTTCTCCTTCAGCGATAGCACGCCACATATTTTTTTGGAAGTCGTGCCGACAATTCACGCAACGTATCAGTGGCCGTAGGAATGAGGTGGATCCATGAATCCAAAGTCATAGAATAACGCTGTGTTCGCACTAGCAACTAATAAACTGATGAGCTTTTATCTTATTTTTTATTCCCCTTTGTTGCATCCACACATCCATCTCTTCTCTCCAACATCAGTGGGTCGCTCAGTTGTCATGGAGACACTTTTACTTTACTTTTGGACTTTTCATCCCTCCTGGGTCAAAGTTGAAAACCAGACACCGCTTTGAAATTAACATTTAGTTTTGCGCTGGACCTTCTACAAATTTGCTCTTCACATTTAATGGATGAATCCAAATTGTACTTGATAACAACACAAGACCGCACTAGTCTTAACCTTTAAACTTTGATTTTAAGCTCCACCCTGTCTGGTCTGCATCCACGTTGGTATTATTAACAGCGTTTTCCTTTGCTTACGGTGGTGCTGAAATAGGAAACCATCATACTGCTGCGTTTTAATTAACCTTAAAAGTTCATCCGTCTCACAGGTGCAGGCACTGATAGAGATGGATGGAATCTAATGGCATCAATCGATAGATATTTGCCCCTCTAATGAGTCTAACTGCCAATTCGGAGCACCGTTATGTTGTTTGGCCGTCTGCTTCAAAGTTGGTGACGTATGGCGAGCAGGGGCCAGCTTAGTTGCCGTAGTAACCTTTGTAATGTCTACCAGTTTTTGTTTTTTTTTGTTTCTCAACAATGAGGGAGAATTTGAATTCTGGCCTGCACCTGGTTTGTTTTGCTTGAGTTGTGTCTTGTCGTCACGATTCAGAGCTACACACTGAAACAACCAAATTGTGTGTGTGTGTGTGTGTATCTATCTATCCACTCCTGCCAGAGTTTTGTTCCTAAACTAAGTATTTACACATGGTGAAGTCAGCCTGGCCAGTTCTTTCTCTGCTTTAAAATTCCTCACTTACACACCAGGATTGCCATGTTCCAGTTTCGAATGTGAGCCACTATTGGTTCGGCTGGAGTGTATTAGATTCTCTATTGGGAATGTGATGCTAAAAATACTGGCCTGGCTGAAAGTGTACACTGATAGGAGCCTGGACTTACTGCCCTGTGATGATTCGCCTCCTCCACAGGGTCACTGAGTCCTCAGCTGCGACGCCGTCTCCTTGTAACGTATGCTGCCAGCAGCATCTTTGTTCGTTAAACTGTTCTCTTTGAGAGTGTGTGTGTGGGATCTCTGAGCCCTTTGTTGTTGACGGATCTATGGTCGGCTTCATTTCTTGCTGTCCCTTCTGTCCGTTCCCTAGAAGTAGTTTCGTTTGGAGGTGGTCGTGTTTTTAAGTACAGGACTGTGGTATGTCACCCATGCAGATGATTTGGCAAAAGGAGCTACAGTTTAAAGATAGTTTAAAAAAAGAAATGCACCTATAAACGAGCCAAGCTGCTTTTAATAGGCTGTGGTTTAAGCCCATGTTAGGACATTAGCCTGTATTTAAAAAAAAAAAAAAAAAAACTCCCTCAAAGTTGTAGACCAGATAATCGCTGAAAAGAGATCTTACTGGTTGAGGTCATGGAGTGAAAAGCTTGTTTTTTGAACACAGTGATTGAACAGCGTATGTCTGTGTGCAGTTGTCTTGTGCTGTTATGCAACAGAAAGTGTAAAAGGAGCCGCTGCCATAAAGAGGTGCACGCCTAGCTGTTACACCTCTTCCCCACATGACTGACCAGTTGGCCGGATGCGCCCATCTCAACGGTGGGTCGCACGGTAAACAAACACAGTCCTCTCACCAGGCAGCGCACCCATGACTTGTGAACTGTAAAACCGCCGGGGTCTGGAATGTCCTGCGATGCACCTGCAAAGGAAAACATCTTTATGGCCGCCATTACTTGTGTTATGTCACAAGCATATAATCAGTTTGAGTTTGGCTGGTTGAAGTGAGGGCTGAGGAAATCCTCATTACCCTCATCGTGTCTAACTATATATATATATGTGTGTATATATATATATATATATATATATATATATATATATGTATATATATATTTTATATAAAAAAAAAACCCACCAGAGTGTAAAATTGCAGAAGGTTTCAAAATGACTATTAATAAAATGAAAATTCAGCTGCGGCTCTGTTGACATTCAGCAGAAACTAGCTGAAACATTAGGTGGAGTGAAGACTTAATCAACTAAACAATTAAGAGTTACTCATTACTAATTATTAAGCATTTGGCTGCTTTTCTCTCTTTTCTAGAAAATAAAAGGAGTGAAATATTAAAAAAACAAATCAATAACAATCGTGAAATCCTCTGTCGTTACAGCCTTACATTCATCTCTTGTAGTGGAAATGTCATGTACTCAGCAGTGAGTTGAGGAATTTCTCGTGAAACCCGATCATGTGACCGTGTTACGACGGACAATTCCCCAAGTCTACTACCAGGCCATTACTGTTTCAGTTCCTCTTAAGAACAAATATTTTAATGCATTAGCTAATGTTTTTTTATGGTTTGAGTTGCAGAAACAACTCCACAAATCAACCTCGGTGCAACCAAGGAAGAGCACAGTCTCGCTGTGATGACACCGCTCCATATTTGACAGTGGCTCGCTGCCAGATATGCGGTTGCTAAACAAAATGTCAGTGAAGATGGTCTGGTCTTCATCAAAGGCAGAGACACAACCGCATACTTTTCAGGAAAATCGCGCCTCTAATTACTAAAAGATTTTTTTTTCTTCTTCTCCTTGAGTCGAGCAGACGTTCATGTCTAATGCATCGCTCACATTCTGTAGTAGAAATCTGATGACAAATTGTCTCCAACAGTGTTTTTGTTCTTCATATCCCAGAGTAGTAACATCACCTCCTACTAAGAGTTTGTCTGTATTCAGTCTTTCCACATGTGACAGCTTTGACATTACCCAAGTTTTTGTCTCCTTTATTAAATGAAACATCTTTCCTTTCTTGTCTTTTCAGTATGTCCAAAGCAGGACATCCGGAACAGTGTGGCCAACCTGCAATCACTTGAGAACTGCACTGTGATTGAAGGCCATCTGAAGATCTTGCTCATGTTCAGGACCAAGCCAGAGGATTTCCGGGGCCTGAGTTTCCCAAAGCTGACGGTGATCACCGACTACTTATTGATCTTCAGAGTTTACGGCCTGGAGACTCTCAGTGACCTCTTCCCCAACCTAACCGTCATCAGAGGCAACAACTTATTCTTCAACTATGCCCTAGTGGTGTTCGAAATGCTCCAGCTGCGAGAGATCGGCCTCCATAGCTTGATGAACATCACCCGGGGAGCCGTGAGGATTGAGAAGAACCCAGATCTCTGCTATCTCTCCACCCTGGACTGGTCAAAGGTCCTGGACTCGGTGGCGGACAACTACATCATGGCCAACAAGAACGACAGAGAGTGTGGTGACGTGTGCCCGGGGGCCTCCATCGGAAAGACCACCTGTCCGACGACGACCATTAACGGACATTTCAGTGAACGTTGCTGGACCCAGAGCCACTGTCAAAGAAGTAAGAATACTTACTCAAATATTCTCATAATCCTGCACTGCACACTTGTTATCGATGATAGGTTATGGAGACGTACTGTCTGCTTACAAAAACTACAACTAACATCCTGAACAATCAGTTCTCAGATTTTTTTTTGCTTCTTAGAAATGAATATTTTCTGGTTTCTATTCTCTATACATAACAAATAAATCATCAAGACTGAATCATTTTGGTTTGTCAACAAAACCAGACATTTGAGAACATCATCATTTCAACCTATGAAAAACACTGATCAACATTTTGTTTTTAAAGATTTTCTGACATTTTATGGACCAAACGATTGCACAATTGATCAAAATTGTATATTTTGTTGTACTTGTTTTGCCTTTAAGATGATCCCCAGTGAAGACTTAATGTTGTGGTTGGCCACCAATCTCACTCTTGCCTCACTGATCCCCGGGGCAAAGTCCGATGAAGTTCTGTCTAGTACTGCGAGTAGATTATTGTCATAATCGATCAATCTGTCTATTAATCTCTTGATTAATCAAAGTAACTGTTCAGTCCATAAAATATCAGACAATGTTGATGGGTGTCCGAACCTCAAAAGGATGAAGTTCTCAAATGTGTTGTTTTGTGATTAAATTTTAATGAGTTTCTTTGTTATTTGGAGCAAAAAAAACCCAGAAAATATTCACATTCAAGAAACTTTTTCAAACCAGTTATTCAATTATCAAACAGAGAAAGAATGCAGTGTTCAATTTAGGGATTTATTGTAGTGAAAAATAACATCTTATAATCGTCATCACTGCGGTTGTTGTTTTTTTCATTTATGCCTCGTTTCTTTGTTTGTTTCTAAATCATGTTCATGCTGAGGCAGAAAAGAATCCGTATGAATGTTTCTCTCGGTGACTGGTAGCAATTCCCCGTGCAGCTCTTTCTCGACTACTTTCCGTCAACACATCATTATTTCCATTCCCGTTTGCTTTTTTACTATATGTCTAACCAGTCTAACATTTACGGAATTAATCTCTCCATTTGGACCAAATAAAAGCTGATGTGGGTCAGTGTTTGGAACAAAAATAGGCCTTTGTTCGCAGCTGAAAGAACGATCTTAACGGTTGTTTTGACAAAGGTTAGCAGTGTCCCTTTGTGATGTTGAAATGTCAGCACTGTGTCATGTGTCCAGGTTTAGTGAAATGGGTCAAGTTCAGTGTCAAAACAGTTTGAACTGCACTCTTAATGTGACCCAGCACCCCACCAGTTAGTCTATGAATGTTTATTCTCAACAGACCGCAGTGTCGTCATGTCGTGTGTATGGAGGCGGTAGAGACGATGGGATGGTGGACCCTGTGGACATCATAGTGTTATGACCACAGCTCCTGGGACAGGGGCTGTTCCTCGTACGTGTTATGGTTTTGACTGTGAAATGACAGACCCGTTCATTTCACACTGCAAAAAAAGCCTCTAGTTCAAGTGCGCGGAGGAATCTAGCACATACGTGATGTGTGAACATCTTGGCTCACACCATTACGCAACCCTGAATGCATCAGTTTCACAGTTCCTTTGAACCAGTGTCTCAGCACACGTCTGCCTTTTCAAGCCCTGATTATGAAGCTATTTATCTGTTTGTTTGGTGTGGCTACTGCTACATTTCTGTGGTGCTGAGCAAGGCTGCGTTTTTCACTGGAGTGGATGAATGTTTTTATAGTTTTTCCACTAATGACTTTGGACTTGAGGTGATTCCTCTTAGTCATCACAAGACATTTGCAGAAAAGGCCCCGATGGCCCATTATCAAATTGTGGTGAGTGTCAAGGCGGAAGTGTTGCATAAAAGGTCTCTCAGCGTATATGATTTTCTAATTGCGTGCCATTTTCCTCGTGATGAATCACCGCCAGATGCTGACTGGCAAGCACTGATCCTCAGCCGTGGGCCGGCATTCGGCACGGGCAGGGCTTGCGGTCTTGTGGTCTGGGACCTGTGGTTTTTTTGCCTACTTTCACTAAAGCATGAAAAGACCCGTCAAGCCCCAGCTTGAACCACAGGACAGAGCGCTAGGCATTCTGTGCCCTCTTCAGATGGAGTGCTTTTTACTTAGAGCTTTTTATAGACTTACTGTAGTTAACTTAACTTAAAGCAAGATACTTGTTGCATTTTTTCACAGTCTCTTGATCTGCTGCTGCTGATGTTGGGACTGTAATGATCTTCTTTACATTGCACCAGTATTTCCGCAAGTAGCACAGGTGCCTCCAGTGGGAAAACTACTTATGTCAGCATGCAGCACGTTCATAATTCTTTTATGTGAGTTATTTTCCAATGCTGTTGCAGGACATGGACAAATTACAAAAAACAACAATGGGCTGTTTTTGCTTTTTGTGAGTCACAAAATAATACACGTATGCGTGGACATAGAGAATGAACTTGGGACATTACAGCACAGCAACCGCCACAAAACATGCAAACAAGGAATTCCCTCTCATTTGCTTCTCCTCCCCCCTTTCTTCAGAACCCTTTCTTCCCCCCCCCCGAGAGACACAAAGGCAAAGCAGCCCATGTAGCAGGGCCTTCTTGCTCTTACACCCTGACTGAAGCACATAATATGTTCAACCTCCTCCTCGTTCCGTCAAGAGTGTTTTACACTTAATCAAAATTGACCCTGGGCTGAAAACAGAGATGACTAGATTAGACATGGTTTTAGATATTGTTCTTTTTGCCGATATCCAATATGCCAAGCAGATATTTTCTCGATTAATCGAGTACTTGTTTTGTCCACATTTTTCTTTATTATATGGAGCGAAGAAACCAGAAAATATTCACATTTAAGAAGCTGAAAAATCTAAAAACCTGTGTTAATAATGGAAAAATACCGATTCATTTAGTAATCGATTAATAATCGACTAATCAAGTAATTGTTTCAGCCCTAATGCCAAGTTTGGACCGAGTGTTTTGCATATTAATGCCTCAGCAGATGTATTAATACAGTTTCTTCATCGTGTAAAATTAATAAATATAAAGATTTTATTGTTGGTGAGGCTACCATCATACAAGTAGAGTAAGAAGCAGCCTATTCAGCCTACTGTTATCATATGGGGAATCTTGGCGTGTTCTTGTGCTAATAATTCTGTGCATTCCCAGTTAGTATTGGTAATTTTACATCAGGATGTGAATAATCCTGCTACTGCTGCCCTTGTGATGACCCGTACATTCCGTAAACGTTGCTGTCCTCACTTTTATTTGTGTGCGGGACTTAAATCATCAACAATGAAGAGCAGACGAGTGGACTCCTTTATCTTGTCATGGGTCCTTTTTAGTGAAACTGTGAGAAACCCTTTGAAAAAAATAGGTGATATTGTTACACATTTGTAAACGCATGTCTTGCAGAGCTTCAAGCGTTCGAGGTAACTGTAGGTCGCGTGTGCACTTTCTCTCCTCTGTCCACCAGGAGAAAACAAAGCTGCAGAACCACGAGGCTCACATGTTTGGAGTTGGAACCCATTTCCCTTCCCTGCGTCTCTAATTTGAGTTTCTCCCAGAGCAGCCACTACTCCCCCCCTGCCCCACACCTCCGTTTTAGACTAAATTGGGTGTGTCCGTTCACCAAAGTGGCAAAGCAAGGTTGCAGGAGATGCTCATTATCAAAGCTGATTAGATTTGGCTACAGCCGTGCGCACACATACACACACACACACACACACACACACACACACACACCATGTCAACAGCTGTAATAATGGCAAACCAAGGCATCGTCCTGTGAAGCATATTTGTTATTTCTGCAAGTTGGTCATTGAATTTTTGTGTAAACTAAGTCCCAAAGTAGGTCAGACATGGGACGGTTTATTTAAGATAAACTGCAAATACTTTCACATCAGGCAGTCAGGGAAAAAGCTTTCTTATTAACACATCTCCAACATTTAACACCAAGGTTTTTTCTCCTATTTTGACTAAATATCGATATTTTAATTAAAAATGGCTAAAAGAAGAGGGAGTTTACAGCGGGCTAATGGTGGAGAAATTTTTGAAAAAATACATCGACTAAATACATATGCACTTTGTTCTCTATGTTGTGAATAAATAGAGAAATCCTGCACTTTTAATTTTTGACGGACAGTTGTTTTCTTCAGTTAAGCACTATTTGGACCAGATTATTTTTACATGGAGAGGTGGAGTAATGTTATTTTACCACAGGACATCTGTGATATTTCTCAGTAAAACTATCACAATTGTGAGGGCTACATTGGGGTAAGTTTCTCTGTCTGTCCCAGGAGCCCTTTACTGGGACTAGTCTTTATGACCAGCTCCGTGCACTCCCGCGATGGGTGACATCCCAGACAAGGTGACATTCTGTCACTCCCAACCGTATTATTGATGTTCACTGCTTCTCCTTTAAGGATGGAGATGCAGACTCCACACAGAAAGCCGTGGTCCAACAGGATTCAAAGTGAAAACCCTGCTGAAAGGCACCACTGCCACTTCCATATTATCTCGATATTGTTAAGGAAAAACAAGTCCCAAATGTTAATATAAAAAGCATCCGTCCATTGTTGTTTGTGCAGGTAATCATCTCTAAAAAAAACCCAAAAAACATTGTATTATAAATTATTGGCAGTTGTTTCCTTATCCTGTTGACATCTTTAAATAATGTGCCATAAACAGACTTTTTTAAAGCAGGCCTTTATTTCCTTACAAAATTGACTTGAAATTGTGAGCTGGCATGAAGGGAAATATTACTGTAGAGCCGTTTAATAAAGTACTATTTCTTGCCCACTGGCTTTTAAAGATAATAGGCATTTGATTATGTTTTTATAATGGCTGTTCTGTGGCACGGCTTCTCAGGCTGTCACTTTAGCCTGCTCCTTGAAACCGGCCGGCAGCTGAAAATATTGGCCCTGACTCAATAAGAGTGCGGGGGCTTCTACTTGATATTACTTTGGACTGCACTGAGAAAATGCCCATCTGGCCATATTCATTTATTTTCAATATTTTGTAAATGAAAGTTCACCTTGTTGAAATGCCTGTGAAAATATTAAGTATGATTATTAGTCATTCTATCTCTCACGAGTTAGATTACTTTGAAATCAAGTTCCCTTTATTGTTTTATATTTTGTTTAAACGTGAGGTTTCTGGTCCCTGGAAGCAGTGACAAATATGTGATATGTTTATGAATGGTGGGCTATGGTGTCACTCATGTTTTTCTTTTATACTTTCAATTTCACGCATGCCACAGCGGATCATCTGCCTCATGTCCTCTTCACAACATCCCTGAACCTTCTCTGTGGTCTTCCTCTTTTCCTCCTGCCCAGCAGCTCCATCTTCAACATCCTTCGTCCAGTATAATCACTATCCTTCCTCTGCACGTGACCGTACCATCTGAACCTCGACTCTTTTACTTCTCCAAACTGTTCAATCCGAGCCGACCCTCGAATATGCTCATTTTTAATCCCGTCCATCCTGGTCACGCCCAAAGAAAATCTCAGCATATTCAGCTCTGTCACCCACAGCTCTTCTTTCTTGTCTTTTAAGCTGTGTTTCCATCGAGTCGTTTTGTTACAGTGATGTTTTTTTTGTGTTTCCATTAGCAATAGTACCAAAATAACCAGCCCCTATCGTTCAGTTTTTTGTCACCTTTTCCCTTGGGGTACCAGAGTAAAATGGTACCGTAAGCTGATTGGGAGAAAAACATCACTCCCTCGCTCGCTTCTCTTCAACGCATGACGGTGCGGTGTTGTGCTACATATCTCGCTGACCTCGCATCGGGTACGGCCCACACCTCAGTCGAAAACGCAAGCCTGACCAGCGGTTTACCATTCCTAACAGAACCACACCATGATGGAAACAGCTTTTGACAGTGCCACTCTCTCCGCTGTCTGTATTAAGGTTGAACTTTAACATAGCAGAAATTCCGCTTGAATAAATCAGGTTTTGCCTTTGTTCTCTTTGAGGAGCAGTTCCTCTTGCAGGCCCTTCATTAAGCTCACGGTGATACAATAGATGAGTCTGCATTTCCCATGTGGCTAGTACTGTTCACACATTAATAAAAGGTGATCTTAATTATCTACATCTGCTGGAGATGATGATGATGAGAGACCCAAGGGGTACGGTCCTCAGCCACCCACAACAGCTTTTGCCAGCATATACATCCTTTAATAAGCTCCCTAAAGAGAGAGAATTAACAGACAACTCCGCCGATACACACAACACACTTGTTGCATGTCTGCATGTGTAGCCCACCAACAAAAGGAGGATATGGTTGTTTTGTTGCTATTTTGTGACATTTGGACTATTGCTACAATTTGTGCCAGGCCAGGTAAGGACCCAGTGACAGAACTTTTGAAAGGAACATCCTAAATTTAACTTTGGCTCACATCACATTTATCTGCACACCAATCCCAAGATGAGGTTGGAGATGTGTCAGGGTCAATGTGTGTGTGGGTGTGAGTATGGGCAACACAGACGTGGACTATCAATCTCACGGGGACATAACCTGTGTGCGTGTGTGTTTGCAGCTATTGTTTAGTCTTGCTGCTAGGTAACACGAGAGTAACACCGTGGTGTAATCGTGTATATGAACACATCAGTCTTTCACTCGGGCCGTATCGGAAGGAAAAGCAAGGTCACCAGCCACATCGGGGGTGAGGAAGGGTGAAAGGACCTCAGCTCTCCTCTCTGTTGCTGCGTCCACACATAGTGGTCAACACTGGTGCCACAATGATCCTTTTCCTCTCAGAACAATGGCGGTTGTAGAAGTTGACAGCACGTTTCTCCCAATTGTTTCCTGTCTTTGTTGGTCTGCTTCCTTTCTGAGGTTATGAATGGCGGTGTAGGTCTGGAGTGCAGCCTCAGTAGCATTAGGCACTTTTATGAGACCAAAATACTGAGGGGTGACCTATGGAGGTCAGCGAGGCAGGAAGGAAGACTAACATAGCCGCTAGTTAAGCTGTCGCTTGGGAAATGGAAGGATATTGTTACAGGAGTTTATTATTTCGAGATGGAAGTGAACCCTGCTGTGAGGAAAAACTTTAGAAGAAACCTCAGCTTTATCACGTTGTGTTCATGTGCAATGTTTTTATTTTGAAAACGATGGCTCAATCATGAGATGGGGATGAACTGAGAGGAGAAGAAGATGGGTAAATTCCATTTCAACCCCTTACCCCAACCATTACCCATCCTTTTTTGCCAGTTCTCCTGAAAGCAAAGGGTTTCCCGATTTTTGTAGATGGGTGCAAGTGTCCCAGAAGTCATTGCCTTTAGTAATGCCTCTAAAGCATGTCCTTTTCCCATCACATGCATCATTCCTACTGCATCTTTTTTTGTCATGACCCACATTCATTCTGTGTTCTCCTGTGTTAAACCTTAAATAATTCTGCATGATATCCTGGACTTCCTGGAAGTGGGAATTTAAAAAAAATTCCCAACGGGTGTATGTACAGTATGTCAACTGTTATGGCGTTTTTCCATCATACAGTTCTAGCACTACTCGGCTCTACTCGATTCAAACTCAACTCTGCTTGGTTTGGTATATGGCACGTGGTTTTCCATTACTTCCGGCAGTCTGTAGACATCGCATTTTAAGGCTCAGCTCACGTGGAACTTTGCCAGAGCAGGTGCTTAAAAAAACACCAGGTACCAGGTCATATCCCTAATACCACTTCTGTTGTACACATAGTACTGTTTAATTTTTAACCACATACATGTTGCAACGCTGTTATCGACTGGTTTAGCGAACAATGGCTAGCCCAAGATGTGTTTCCGTTTCAGACTTTTCAACTGGAACACAAGTTCCAATGCAAATGGAACGCAGCATATAAGACAGAGTCGGTTGTAGCTAACCTCTTAGCATGCTAACTTCACTAGATAGTTCTGCCATCACAACACAACTGTTATTGTTATTGGTGATCATCTTAGTCAACATGTACAGTATAACCTTTTTTAAAGAGTAATAGTGGTGTGAGATGACAAAAATGTCAGAGGATACTTCACTTGATCCTCTGCTTGCTGACCATATAACCCAGTTAGTAGACCTTATTTTGTATTTTACATTTGTGGCCCGTTTGACCTTATTTCTATCACAGAAGTTTTATAATCAGGTGTGAAAATAGAGAAAGTAACCAGACAAATGCGTACTAGTCATTCTGTATGTTTGAATACAAGCACCCCCACCTCTGCCCCTTTTTTTCCCTGAGCCTCAACAGTCTCCTCTCTTCATTGCTCAGTTTGTAGAGTGCTCTCTGCTGTCCTAATAAAGACCCCCACCACACACACACACACACACACACACACACACACACACACACACACACCATGAGTACTTTCCTTTGAGCTGACTTAACCGCTCTGGCACTCAGTCTCATGAAGCTGCACCCTGCGAACTCTTGCCGTTCAGCTACTGGAGCCATTCCCATGGAATCCCAGATATTTCAGGCATTTGTTAAAGCTGGGCCGACAGGCGTTTCTTCACCACCATACGTGCTCACACTTAGCATAGACATTCGACTTACAGCACAGCTCACTACTCCTTTGCTGCTGGATTGTTTTTTCTTTATCTACTCACGTGCTGCACGCAACTGTATTCCAGGTGTTTGTTTTTTTCTGTCTCTGTGGGTTTTTCTTTTTAAATAAGAAGTACATTTTTGTATGTTGTCGTGGCAATCTATGGCCTTCTCACTCCACAAAATGCCATTGTTAGGTTGTTTATATGCATGGTTGCAAATGAATGGACAATGAAAGACATCATGTCGTTTGCTTGAGAACAGTCATTAGAAGAAGTGAGTGAATTGATGCAATTGTAAATGCAATCGAGTTTTGCACCTTGTGGCCTTTAAAGGTTGTTGGTAGTTGTTTTTTTATCTCACTCCAAGGAAAGTAGAGTAGAAAATGGCAACAGAATTGAACATCCAACTCTGTTTCTAATGTGAATAAAATAGAGGAAACTCTGATTTAGGCCTGAAACAATTATTTGAAATTAATTGGGTTTAAAAAAAAAAAAGAATTAAAACATTGCTCAATATAACAAAGAAATCATTAACACTGAATAATTTTGGTTTGTGGACAGTATAATAATGGACAGATTGATTATAAAAATAATGGTTAGCTGCAGCTCTACTCTGATTAGTAGATAGTAGGGACAGGCATTTCTAGCAAAAAATTCATATATTCAATGGTATTATTCATTGGTTATTCGAGCTAGTGAAAGTAATGCAAGGTTCACAGTGTGTTGCGCTCATGGTAGCAGCTAATGAGATGCATTCAAAGACCCTTGTAAATGTCATCACGTCTGCAAACACATATTAAGTCCTTTAACTAAGTGCTTGTTGCTGCTTCTGCCACCTTATAATTTAAGATGCACCACAAATTAGGTAATAATTGTGGTGATAAAGATTGATAAAACATGCCCATCCTTAGTAGATAGTTTTGCAAACTGATTAGGTGATTAATCAGAAACTATTCTGAATAGGTTTTTGATAAAAGGTGCCAAACCTACATTGACTGCAGCTTCTCAAATACTGTTTATATTTGGGTTTATACCCAGACCTTTGCTCTGGCCACTGTCACCGATGACATTTACGGCCCAGATTGACTTTATATTATACCTCACCTGTTGTTGGTACTGCTGCAGATATGAGACAAGTGACATGAATAAACACCAGTTTCCATCCAGAGCAAACACCCATGACTTTATTGGACTGTCCCTTTAACAGATGCACTTACTACAATGAAGACTGATAATGGCAGAGAAAAACACTTCACGTGCCCTTTTTCAGACTTAACTTGTTTGCTTCATTGAAGAAACCCAATTTCCTTATAGAAGTGGATTAAGGGGACCATTCCACATCACCCTGTTACTGCAAATGCTTATTATTTATTTGTTTAGACAGCTGCTCTCTTAGTAAGAAGATTAATGCCTCTGCCTGAAATTAGCATTTATAAAGAGACAAAAGGTTTGATGTTGCATTAATGACATAAATGTGTGTGAAATCATCACACAAAGTCAAAATGAACCATGGAGCTGGTCATTATTTTAGCCTGACACTGACGCCCCCCCCCAAAGGAAATGAAGATTCAAGGCTGCAGTGTGTGTCACTTGCCTGTCAAACAAGCAGTATAATTGCCTATCAATGATTGCACAATGTTTATCATTTCTATTCCAGTCACGGATAAACTGGATATCCTGCCTTCAGATGATGGCGACATTAAAAACAAAAAGTGCCTTCCCATGTTGTTTGTGTCTTTTTGGCCTATTAATGGAGGCTGGGCATGGTTAATGAAATTGTTTACGACTGCTGCTGTTTCTGCCCGAGTCACGTCAACCAAACCTTGCTGCTACTGAGTCACACCAGCGGTCAAGAGCACACCCGGGGAAAAAAGTCAGACAAATAATTCTCATTCAATTAGCCTTTGCTATGTTTTTCATCATGTTACGTCAGATCACTGTGTCAGTCCTTTCCCCATACGTTTATTTAATCAAGCTTTAATTTGAGATGGATTGACCGCAGGATGTTTTTGTGTTTTCACTAATAGTCGTGTCTCTTTTTCATACGTGGGTGTATCGACACGTTTTTTGGTCTTGACTGATATTTCATCGTGCCTGCAACTCTCGGTCCACAAACCCCACAAAGTAAACATCTTTTCACTTTCAATGCTAACTGAAGGCTACATAGGTTCACAACACACATGGAAGGGAAAGGTGTGGCGAGGGGTAACATTTTTACACACTGCACCTTTCTTAAGTCATAAAAAATTATTTGCAGTCATTGAAAATTGTAATATATTATTTGTCCACGTTGTCACCATCTCAACTTGTCTGTGTGAGATCAGTGTAATTTTTTCCATTCCAGTACACTCTGTGTTTTTGGCATGTGTCTATTTCCAAAATCATCAGCCAGAAAAAATTGAGTGTGGAAGATTTTAGGAAGCAGAATAAAGGCCTCGGAGTCTTGTTGTCATGTATAACTGAATACATCAAAAATCTTCATCTCTTTATACAGTTTGGTGAACGTCCACCAGCAACAAAATCTCAGCGTGTCCAACAGTAACAACAACTAAAAAGCTTAAAAAAATAGTTCCAGCTGGAATTACTGTGTCTTTGTTAAAAAGTATTCTCCAGTCAGATGCAGGTGGCCTTATTAGCATTAATCAGTGGTTTTATAATTCAATATTGCATTGGATTTTTCAAAATTGGTGGACATTTGTATGCTAATATGCATTTATTACGTTTTTGCCTCTTCCATACTTCTTGCATGACATTCTGTTCTCAAATATGTGTTCAGCTGTTGTGCTGAACCAGGCCGCAAGTGCTGAGCAAATATACTGTCAATCAAATCTTCAGGAGTTTGGCTGTAGGCAACTGGACCTGCTAGAGTTTTGTTGGACTTCCAGGCATTAGGGCTGCAACTAACAATTATTTTACTTATCGATTAATCTGTCAATTATTTTCCCGATTAACCGAGTAATTGTTTGGTCTATAAAATGTCAAAGTGTTTCTCAAACCTGAAATGACGACGTTCTCAAATGAGCAAAGAAACCAGAACATATATTCAAGAAGCTGAAAAATCTGAAAACCCTCAAACCACTTAATCGAAAATAGTTCATAGTTAATTTAGTAATCGAGTAATTGTTTCAGCCCTACCAGGTTTTTATCACCAATGAAGTCCAGGTTCTACAGCTACTACTGAAGATGACTATGACCTGGTCGAATGAGAACCTCCACAGACACAATGTGAATAAAACCTCATAGTTAAATTTTGACAGATTATTTAGCATTCATTTGTCTCCTTTGTTTTAAAAGGCTAACGATGTAAAAACACTGACAGATCAGCATTTTCAGAAGCACTTCATTTTTGTTCCAATTTAGCCTCTTTTTCTTCTGGGCCCTCAGCAGAAACCTTTCTTTCATAAGAAACTAAATACTACCCTTGTCATGGCCGTGGAATTTTAATTGCCAGCCAGCACACCACCACTGTCCCATTTGGCATTTTCTGGGGTCTAATATGATCTCAACACAAAATGCTTCAATGTACTGTTGTGTCATCACTGCCTTAAATGGAAGCTGGAAAAAACTCACCACAGGATGATTTTTGGAACGACTGCGGTTAATGGAAAGCACAGTGGCTCTTAATTTTAGGCAGAAATCCCAGTTTTGGGATACTGTGTATTTTATTATCATCCCTGCTTGAATACATGCATTACTAATTGCTGTCTTGTGCCAGGTCCAACAACAAAAATAGAAATATCTTCATGGAGTTGTTATATTGGTTTGCAGAACGTCCAGAGCAGTGTGCAAAGAACTGGTGTGAACTGTGCGAGTCATTAAATGCAAGCAATGTGGATTCTTTCTTCTTCTTCTTTTTTTTTTTTTGAAACCCCACGTTGTCACAGCATGGCGTTGGCGGGCAGTCTGCACAAATCTGTTTCTTCATCTCTCTTTTTTTTAAGCTGCCATTGCCCTGACAGACTGTGTTCATGTCTGTTACAGTAGGACCTGAAGTACTGTGTTGATGTTGTCCATTTTGGGCTTTAGGAGACATTTTGTGCGCCCTTATTCCTCAGCTTTCGTGCGATCCTGCTGCACTTTTGTGAAAGTTCAGATACGCCTTGATCAGGGTGCTAGAGAAACCAGTGTGATGAGGAGGAACAGTTTAGAGACGCACCATCCAGTCACAGAGGTGTCTAGTCGTAAACAAACCGAAGTCCAACTGCTGATCCAGCATTCGCCTCCCAAAAACCCATTGATTTATTGTTGACAAGTGATTTTACTCTGCAAATAGAAGATTAGCACACTGATGAAACTTAAGAACATATTGATACAGAGTAGACTGATAATAATAACAAGTATTCTATTATTATAGAAAGAAACTACGCCTGACATGTGCATGTCTGTATAGAGAGAATCAAACCGCGTCCCCCCCTCATTCTGGGAGAACAGAGATGGCTTGGGGTGGCCCCACGCTCAAAGGTCCTCAGGGTCTCAACCTTGAAAACATTTCTGACAAGCAAACAAGAAACAAATCCCTCTCCCTTAGTCTGGCCACTCTTGTTTGTGTATTAAAGGCCTGTATGAAGTCTGACAGTGACTAATACAGCTGCTTTGGGATTGATTTTGGCCCAGCATTGATCTCAGTGTAGCAGACCTGGCCAAGTCAGCTGCTGGCAAAGTGAACTGCACTAATCTTTTGGACGGTGAGTGGTTTTGTTTTGTTTGGTTTGTCATGAAAGCGGTGGCCGCTTGTTCTCTCAGGTGGCTCCCACTCAGTGCATGTCTGAAGCCTGACATCAGGCGCTGAAATGGATTGACCCACATTAACCTCACTCACCCATGGCTCTGTTAAAACATTAGACATGCAAGATTTACAAAAACAAGAATAAACAGAATCAAAAATACTTTATTGATCCCCGGGGTGGGAAATTGCTTTTGTTGGAGCGACTCCAACCAACAACAGGAAATAACAGAGATTCACAGCCTTTACTAAGATACGTGCACTAAGATATTAACTAAGGTACGATATACTAAGAATATATATACATTATGTACATTATATGAATAGTATTAGAAAAGTAATTGAACCTCATTAAGTGGACTGGTGAAACCTAATACATACATTTAAATGTTGAAATGTGCAACTGCATTGATACTGAAACTAAATGCAGATGCATCACAATTGTAATTGCAAAGTAGTTCTGTCGAGAAAACTTTTTCTATTACCAATTAACAATTACTCCCTAATTAATCATTTAATCCAAGAAATGTCTACAACACTTGGCCCATGTGTGGTTCATGTTTAAAATTGGGGGTGAAGGGAAACTGAAAGGTGAAAGCGCTGTAAACTGTTCAACAGGACTCACTGTAATCTCTGTTGTTAAATACATTTGCATCGCTGCTGTAAAAGTCCCCAGATAGAAACTGTTCATTCAAATTCAAAACCAAATTTGCAACAGCCTGTGACACATTCACATGCCATTAGGCTGACACAATAGTGTTGCTGTCCTGCCTCACACAATTTGTTTTACCAGATTTTTTTGTTTTTTTTCTTTGACCAAAATATTATATTAATATTATATTTAATGTAAAATTATATGAAATAGATAAAAGCAGAAAACCTAAAATATGAAATTATATATAATAACAAGGAAATAAACTAATTAAAATCCAAATCGCCATGATTGTTTTTATTGAATCATAGTAAATAAATGAATAAGAAACTGCTGAAAAATTTAATAAGCTCTTTAAAAATTATAAATAAATACTTTAAATAAACAAAACCGATGTAGAAATATAATGATTATGATCACTGAAAATGAATTTTAATGTCAGTATTAAAACCATTTAATATTTTAAATATTAACAAAGTGTTTTGGTATTACTTAAGACTTTAATATTACAATTTCAGTCTTTTTGTATGTTACAGTTGTTCAAACACATCTCAGTCTGGATGGAATTGTTTTTGTTGCTTTAGGGTTGAAGTCAAAACTGCTAATGTGTTGTAGACAAGATGAGGCATGATCCATCTGCAGAGGTATGAAAAGCTTCTCTGCACAATACTGACAACGGTCTTATCTCAGCAGTCATCTCGAGCCGATGAATCATAAAGCAGTAGGGCCCCTATTTCCTCAAAAAAAGTACTTTGGAATAAAAAGTGACGCAATGGCTGTGTTCTGACAAAAAAGAAAACAAAAGAACTAATTTAGCTTTGGATCCGTGTTCAAACAGCTGATTTAGCTCACTTAAGCCTCTCACTGCGTATGTGTGGTGGTGTTTTTTTTCTTTTTGCAAAACTCATATTGCTACTGTCTGAAGAGAAGAGAAGAGAAGTGCAAAAAAAGGGTTAAACCATGTGCCGCTCTTCCTTGGAGATGGGAGAGGCAATTTGAATGGCTAGCTCCTACAGCTAGCCAACACATTGGCTAAGGCTGAGGGTGGATCTGCTGCTGGGCCTGTGCTCCGGCATGGAACCCCTTGCAGGATCAGGAGTCACAGAGAGCAGACAGCAAAGCTTTTGTGAGCGTGTGTGTGTGTCCGTCCGTCCCTATGTGGGCGTATGCATTTGAGGTGAAGTTGAATGGCTGCTTTTGAAATGTACTCTGGTCGCAACTGGAAAATGAGATGAAATTTTTTTGGGGGGGTTTAAGTGTGGAGATTATCTTCAGTACTCTTTGTAAATCCCATTGTGGGGAAGATTATTTTGACTAGGAGACAGACACAGATAATAGGTGGTTGTGTAATTTGTTTTCTAGCACTCTTGCCCCTTTAGCTTCCCCCTTTCCCTGCCGTTCGCATATTACTGTGTCCCTCCCAAACGAACTCTTCATGTGCTTCAAGAGCCCTCTTCCATTAATGTGAGAAAACAGGGGGGCAAGGTTTTGACTGCATGATACTAATGAAGCCAAGCAGTTATCAACATGAGCTCACTGACTCATGCCAAACAACATAGAGTTGCAAAGAATAACAGATTATGGAGAGCCAGAATTGTAAATTGTAAATACAATTCTAAAATGTTTGTTCAGGCCAATAAAAGACACGAATACTCATATTTTTATTATCTAACCTGTAACCTCAGAGACTCATTACCCCCTGTGTTGTTGAACGATGTTAATCTGGCTCTCGTGGATGAGAAACTAAGCTCATCAGGCCGGTTAGACAGTTTGATTTACTTCTGAGAAGCCTCTGTATGTCCTCACACCTACAGTGAGACAGCACGCACATAAGCCGTGGTATACACTCTCACTCGCGTGTGCGTGCACACACCTGTCAGTCCTGAGAGTCTGTTATGTAACATTGTATTTGTGGATGAACACACATGCAGGACTTATGCATTAACATGCAACCTAAAGACTTGTGTCCTTGTCTGTAGTGGAATGTGTTTACACCCCAATAACATCAGCAGACCTATGTGTGACTCAGTGCGTTGACATGCATATTAAAAGTACAGTTTTAGACAATAGACAATAATTTGGTTTTCTTAATGTTATGTAAACACATTAGTCCGGCTAAAATCAAGCTAATCTAAAACGGACTAGAAGTCTAATCTTTGACCCGGAAGTAGAAGGAGACGACATATAAAAGAACAGGAACAACACCGCAAACCACAAAGAGCCATGTTCCAATCTGGAGGCGGAGTCCGACATACACTGCTAACAAATCAATTATCTCGTCCGCATGTATACTCAGACTCGGCAAGTGGTACGATTGTCTTAGTCAGACTACGGCCTTAGCTCGATTAAACTGTGCATGTAAGTGAACCGACTGTCAGGACTCTGCATCTTCAGTATCTATCAGTCAATGCATTATATTTATGCATATTAAATGCATATAATTATCATGTTATTCTGACTAACATCTACCCGTTAGCTTGTTAGTTTGATTGAAGTTGTATTAAATTGAATTTCTCAAAGCCGACATAACCAGATAATGGGACTGAGTCGGGCTACTGCCACATTTATACCTTCAGACCAGAATCGGACTCGAGCTGGCCTGGACACTCCATAGTCTCCACCTCAGGCTAAAACTTGTAAGAGGAAGAAGTAAGAATGTAGAAGAATAGTAATGTGAAATTTCAGCCAGTATATTTAGAATTTCACTCAACATGCTAGCAACTAGCTGCAAGCGAACAAGGGGCCATGTCGCCACTACAGCTGCAACTAACAATTATTTCCATTATTGATTAATCTGTTGATTATTTTCTCGATGAATCGATTAATTGTTTGGTCCACAAAATAACAGAAAATGTTGATGTGTTCGTCAAACCTGGAAATGATGACATGTCAAATGTCTTGTTTTGTCCACAAACCAAAATTATTAACTTTTAATGGTTTCTTTGTTATCCAGAGCAAAGAATGAAGAAAATATTCACATTTAAGAAGAATTGTGTTTTAATCATGAAAAAAGCTTCAAGCCGATTAATTGTTTATCAAAATAGTTGTCGATTAATTAAGTAATCCATTAATAATCGATGAATTGTTTCAGCTCTAGTTGCCACCTACTGTAGTGTAGCGGAGGCGGACACACGTCAGTCAATTACTGGATTCCCCACTAGTGCTCAAATACTGGGACAAGGACGGTGGCGTACTCGAGCTACGGTTAACTTGTGTGACTTGTATGGCGATGTACTGAGTGTCTTTCTCCTCTTAAGGACCCAGAGAGCATGTTGCCAGAGAGACATTTCTGCTGAATAGTTTTCAGCTACTTTAGCTCATGTGCGGCTTGTTTTGTACCACGGTAATCGCAGCCAAGAGCTTAGCAGAGCATCACTTTGCGTAGAATTGATGTTGGGACATTTTTTTGATACCTTGAATTGCAACACATTGTTGGTTATTCCACAGTGACTGTGTTTATGGCGCTCATGCTCAAATGTGTCGTCCATTGAGTTTCAACTCCAGCAAAAACCATCTTGCATGTGTCAACCCCACATGAAAAATATACAGCGCTTCAAATGCTATTCAGGTACACGAGTGCCTTTAGGACTGCAAGGATTATCGATTACAGTTAAATATATAGACTTATAGTTACAGTGTCAATGGGGTTTCACTGCTTGCACCTTCTCTTTCACATTCCACAAAGGACACATTTTGTCGCACACTGTGCTGTGATGGATCGATGTTGCTCTCTTGATTGTTTCAACTACAGCACTGACCACCCTCTGTTCTCAGATCTTTTCATTAAAAAGTAAATGCAAATAAATCAGATAAGAGTACTGATGCAGTGTACACTGTCGGTTAAAAGGTCTGCCTGAAGATGTGTGGTTACACCGAGATGACTGAAACCTTTCACAGGAGCATAAACTAAAAACATCACCAAGACACGTTCAGTTTTGTTGAACAACAGAATAGAAACCAGGCTTTAAAATGTAACACTCTTGCTCATGACTCGCATTTATTTCTTTTAACGGTGATTATTTTGACTCTCTAACCTCGTCTTCTCCTTACCTGCAGTGTGTCCTGTTCAGTGCAAACACCGGGCCTGTACGGACGATGACCAGTGCTGCCATGAGCACTGCCTGGGCGGCTGCCTGAAGCCCAACTCAGCCAGTCACTGCGTGGCGTGCCGTGGCCTTCAGAGCGAGGATAAATGTGTGGACCGCTGCCCCCAAACCCACTTAACCTTCAAGGGCTTGCGCTGCGTCACCCACGCTTTCTGCCAGGCGCTCCACAACAAATGCAAGCAAGAGAAGGAGCGCAGTAAGAATGCAGACTGCCACGAGTATGTCATCCACAACGGTGCCTGCATGCCCGAGTGTCCCTCCGGCTACACCACCGCCAACTCCTCGTAAGTGGATACTCGTGCTGTCTGAAGGGCTCTTATTGCTCTGAAGGAACAATGTTTGATTAGAAGAAGTTGTTAGATAGTCGTCATGCACACACGCAAACTTACTTAACACATCAGAGTTAAAGATTTTGATTAAGTGATTAGTTGTAAGACAAAAAAAACCAATATGTTACTATCTTGCTAATCAATTGAAGAGTTTATGTCATTTTTCAAGAGGATAAACAAGTGAATTAATTCGATTTGTCGAGAAATTGTCTCAGATTTTTTATTATTAATATGTTGATTATTTATTTTGCAGGAATGAAGAGAATGTACAGTATAGCTAGGTCTGCTGTGACATGAGTTGGTTATATGACTGTTAAAATATAACTGTTCTGTAGTTGGGCCCAAGGAAATGTATCTGTATAGGTTTTAGGCCCAAGCATCGGCAAAAATTCCCTAATAATAGTTCAAACAAACTCCACCACCCTTGGTAAGGTTAGGAATAGGAAATAAACAGCTAGAATTTATATGAAAGAGAGCAGATGTGTGCCCCATAAAATAAGAACCAAATAGCTCTCTGTCTTTCTTTTACTTTCCTTGTAGAACATAATGACAGCGTTGGAGCTCAGACTGATCAAAGTGTGCGTGCGTGTGCGCGTGCGTGCGTGTGTGCGTGTGTGAGAGAGGGACTGTGAGTGAGAGGGAAAGCAGACAGCTAGCTCAAATGAGTGCAGCACAGTGGGACGGCTGGCACATCTGTGTCTCTGATTTTGACTCCGTATCCATCTGTTTGGCTTTATGTTCTCAATCACCTACTTACCGCACAAAATTGATGGTTGTCCACCAACCGCCGGCTTCATGCACGTTGCTGTGTTTACGCCATAGGCAAATGGAAGCAACTCCCTCTTTCTGTGCATCTGTCATTTACAGATGTCATTTACATGTGTCTCCCCTGCACCTCTCTGACGTCGGGTGCTGTGCATGTGCCGACCCGCCAGTGACCTTCATCACTTTGACGCCTTCACTGACCATGACGGGCCGGTTGATTAGTGTGGGCGTGTCTGTGAGCGCAGACACTCCAGACCGTCCTAAACACTCTGCTCTGGCAGAGGCTGAAACCACAGCTGGATCTTTGGAGACTTGTTGTCTTCTGTTACAACACGGCCAGTTGACCAGCCCAACAGTTATAAAACTGAATAGTCCAAGAGGCTTTTTGGGACAGACTGTCAGTTTAGTGGGGTGATGTGGCCTCACTCCCAGTGGGTGGCTGTAATAAGATATAAAGAGTCTGTCTGGCATGCGACTGATGCAGTCTAATCTATGCTGTGATGATGACAATGACGAGACGTTTTGTCATCTTACCTCGTTTTTACCTTGATCAAATAGTTGCAGTGTCTTTTTTGGGATATTTGCTTTAATTTTGATTACTTTGCTATGGATTGTGTTATGTGAGATGATCGTAGCCTCATAGCTGCAACAACCCGTTGCTTGAAGAACACAAAGGAGGACAAACTTTTGGATTGAAATCACCGCTGGAATAGAATGTGAAATGGAATACGCATGCTTGGAAAAGTGTCTCTCTACGGACACTGAATGCAGAAAGTATGACTCGGGCCTAAAATAACAACCAAATAAACGCAGATGGAGTAGAATGAAGCTAATGTCTCTGCAAGGCTATTATATAATATACCCACTGTAGTATTTTAAAAACATTAAAAATAAGATACTACAGGTGGAGCTTCTGCACTTATGATGACTTCCAGTCAGGGATTTTAATCAAATCTTAAAGCTCCTGCTGACCTCTTGTGAAACTAGCCATACCTCTGCCTTTCTTTTCCTCTTATTGCTCTTTGGCTTCTCCCGCATGTTATTGGCTTTAAGTTCAGCTGAGGAAATGAAAGTGGACTAGATCACAGGACTCAGACCATATCCCTCTGAGCATTTTTTCATTTTGCGTCAGGCTTTTCATTCACAAACAGTCTCAAACACAACACATCTACATTTTTAGATTTTATAGTTGTGTATTATTTGACGACATATCAAACACTGTAGCACATTAGCCGTCAACCACTTTGTTTATTTGGCGTTCAGAAAAGAAACATGGTCTCCTGGTTCTGTAATTGCCCTGCCAACTTACTCAACTCCTGTAGAACAGAGGCTTCTCACATCGTAAACCAGCGAGCAGTGAAAACACATTTTAAATGCATGTCGTACTTAGGGCAATGACCCTGAACAAACAGCCTGTCATTGTCTAATCCTTCCCTTAATTCCCACAAACGCTCCCTGCAGCATGTGACATCTGTAAATCTGCCGGCGTGTGAATCCGAGAGGCTGCCGTGGTTCCTCTTACCTCATCAAATTTGCACTTGCTGCATTATGAGTGGGAGGGGCAGGGGGCGGGGGGTGAGGGTTTGTACAGACTGCTTTTCAGGAAATGGGTTAATATGGTTGGCACACAAAAGGCGCAACCATATACCCGTTATGAGAGGAGACTTGTTGTGAAACGCTTATGCAAGCCAGGTGGCTCAGCTTGGTTGTCAAGGTCAAAGTTTGGGGTAAGTTCAGCTTTAGTTCAAACAAAGCAAAAGTTCACAAAGGCACGAACAAGAGAGTTCAATTCGCTGTGGCTCTGCTACGCATGTGGTGCAGCTACGATGATTTCATATTACATATTACAGATCACATGACTGCTTGTTTGTGAAAGGTGTCACTCACTGGACCATCCAGTTCCATTTTAGATCTGTACAGCTTCTGAGTATCTCTCAGCTCGTTGTCATTGTAAATTTGATTATTATTACTTTTGGGGGGGTTCCAACATGCAAAATGCAACAATAACATTGTAGTAAGAGTAAACATACACATTATACAGAAAATGGGTATGATATCATACCATATGTGATACATGGTAAATAAGACTTCTCTATTTATTCACAACAGAGAGAACAAAGTGCATAAAGTCTATGTATTGAACATGGATATCTTAATGACATGGCATGATGCTGTGAAGCCCCGGCAAGTGAAACTGTCAGGGAATCTTCACTCTAGAGCAGGGGTGTCAAACATATGGCCCGTGGGCCAGAACCGGCCTGCCAGAGAGTCGAATCTTGCCTGCACACCACATCACACAATCTATTCATAATGTGAAATCCTATATTTTGCAGAGTCAGATACCTGCACAAACACGTGTAAATTGTAAACTTAGACATAATATTGTTGAAATGGCAAGAACTTTTAGGTCGTTCGTAATGCGTTTTGTAAAAAGATACTTCAGTCCTTGTTGTCCATAGGTTATTATGCTATCATTTTACTGATCTGGCCCACTTGAGATCAAATTGCACTGTTTATAGCCCCGTAACTAAAATTAGTTTGACACCCCTGCTCTAGAGTGCCTTAATTTATTAATTAAAATATCGATAGTTGCCCTGGTGTATCGATTATCTTATTGCACCAGGAAGGACGACGATATATCCCCAAATCGGCTCCTTCTCCCTCTTTGACTCTCCCCCTAATTGAAAAGACATATTCAAAATAACAGTCAACAGTTTGACAGGCACAGAACATCTGACTACACTCTGGGTCAGTGTTTATAGTGGGGAAAAATAAGGTCTTTTCAATAAACAAATAAATGATGCCAACTTGTGTAGTTAGATTATCCTTAACATTTCCAACTAGGAAAGCACACAGTAGTCTTATTTTATTTGGTGTCCTGTTGACATTGTTCTTGTTCAAAATAGAATAAAAATTAAAAAAACTCCAGGCACTAAAACAACAAACACTAGAATCTCGCCTTTAACTCCACGTAGTTCCGACAATCTCAAAGTGGTGCCTTAGTGGTAATTAATACATTTTCAGTCGAGCAAAAATAATGTATAATGATGTAAACATGAAAATATTGATCTACTTTACTGCAAAGCTGTGAAACCCAGCGTAGACGATCCCACCCAGCACCAAACACCACTGTAAATGCAATGGAGCATTTAGCCGCTAAAGTACCCTATATTTCTCTCAGGAGATGGTGGAGACTTAAAGTAATGCCAGAAGGAGGCGAACGTTACATCCGTCAGGTGGACACAAATGTGACTGCAAATGATGAGATTGCTGGATGTGATGTATCGGGTTCACCACATCAGTGAAATTGTGATGACACAGTGTACGTCGTTGCTCGGGCTCTGTTTCTCATGCCCTGCGGTGCCAAAGATATGAGGAATTGCAGGTTTCTCCAAGCACCAAGTATACGCTGTTACCGCATAGATACACTTTCCTGAGGTTTTTGTTGTGTTTTTTTTTGTCTAGGTTGGTCTGCACTCCCTGTGCCGGGCTGTGTCCTAAGGTGTGTAAGGGGCTGAAGATCGTGGACTCTGTCACTGCAGCTCAGGCTCTGAGAGGCTGCACCGTGCTCAACGGAAGCCTGGTCATTAACCTTCGTGGAGGAAGTGAGTGTCTGTGATTCGTAATAGCTGTGAGAGCTTTATGTCCCACACGGTCAAATAATTAGTCGGCAAAACATCATGAAATTAAAAATAATCATTACATTTTTCTTAACACATTGATCGTGTCATATAGTAGGTAAGCCTATTTCAAAATAAGACTATGTTTATGGCCGATCTGAATGAATGCATCCAGATGTAAGATCATCATCTTATTATTATTATCTTGTCATTCAAAGGCTTGTGTGTTTCTTGTTTTTCTGTAGACAACATAGCAGCCGAGCTGGAGGCCAGCCTGGGTCAGCTGGAAGTGATCACTGGCTACCTGGCAGTGCGGCGTTCCTACGCCCTCGTTTCGCTCTCGTTTTTCCGGAAACTCCGAGTTATTCATGGAGAGGAACAGGAAATCGGGTGAGACTCCATCTTCTGAGCATATCTCATCCTCACCATTCCAGGGCCTCCTCCTGTAATTATGAGTCAAAAGCGGCAGGACTGACCTTTTCAAAATGTCTTCCTGTGGTAGCTGTTTCTGGTTAGGCTTCCCCAAATCATATATGAGGTTTCGTTCACATGGCTGCTGCTGTTGTTGTTGTTGTGCAATAGACAATGCTCATACAGTAAAAAAGAAATCTCTTCTTTCAATCTTGTGTGTTCTTTTTCCAGAAATTACTCGTTTTATGCTCTGGACAATCAGAACCTGCGACAGCTCTGGGACTGGTCCAAACACAAGCTCACCATCCTGCAGGGCCGCATGTTTTTCCACTACAACTCCAAACTGTGCATGTCGGAGATCCGCAAGATGGAGGAGGTCACAGGAACAAAAGGAAGGCAGCAGAAGAGCGACGTCACCAAGACCAACGGAGACCAGGCCTCGTGTAAGAACCCTTTCCTCTGGAGACACTGTAATTGATGTAGGAGTTGCTATGACGACAGATTATAGCTGACCCTAACACAAGCGCAAACATAGTCATGGTTAATGTTATGACGGTCATTTCCTGTCGTCGTATGTTTGCAGATGTCTTCCTGCAGACCTTTCTCTGATATAGATTAGTAGGAACAACCAACAGACCCGAAGCACATCCAAAAATTGGATTGCTATTTTAGTAGGCGGCACACCAGCGTCTGTACCTGTTATCTTTCATGTTGTGCCAGATATTGGGACAATAACGGATTATTACTAGGTTGAATTTTAGGTTTTAAAGCAACAGCAGGATTTAAAGAGCCTTGACCAAGGGAACCACGCACTGTCAAAGCAGAAACCAGTGTTGGCATGTCAGGCTCCACCAGCTGACAGCAGCATAGTCCTGATGGATTTTTGATGGGTTGAGAATTGTGCTGGTGCTCCAGATGGCCAGTCCAGCTATGACAGACCACTGTGGTCCACTGTGAATGTGTATGTGAGTGAGAGAGAGTGGAACTGCAGAGCAAGAAGGGGCACTCAATGCTCTGCACGCGGCACGACAATGAAGCAACAGCTGAAAACAGGTCACGTTTATTAATATTGGGAGTGTAAAAAAATCAGTTAGACCATGAAATATGGCCACAGTCTATATAATTATTGAGGAAACACAGGGTATTATAATTTGATTCGTTAAGATTGTCAAGCCAGACGGATTTTTTGGTCAAGTTTTTACCCAATTACGTTTCTTGATAAGGGGTCACACAGTGGTAAAATGGCTAACATTGTTGTCTCACAGTGAGAAGGCCACTGGTTCGCATCCCAATTTGACCAAGGGCCTTTCTGTGTGAAGTTACATTACCTCCGGGTACTCCAGCACTCTGGCTTCCTCCCACAGTCCAAACTAACTCAATGTCAGCTGGGATTGGTTCCAGCTCCTCCCCCCAACAACCTAACCCACAACCGTCCAGTTAGGTGAAAGACAGCTCACCCCACCACTCTGGGCTACCATCGCCCCATAATCAATCATAACCAGTTGAATCTCACAGTCTTAGGAATGAAAGGAGCTGTTCCATTTCATTTCGTGACCAAAGTATGACCGGCCAGTGAGGTTATGTAATTCTTATGCAATTCTCTTCACGTACGCTGAAGGCAAAGGCGGATTTTTGCGTGGACACACACAGGTAATGAATTATATTTTGCGTAGCAGCTCTGTGTGCGCTAAATCAATGAGTACGGCTTTTATGTGGAAACCTTATCTTCTTACACACGTTGAGGAGGTGGAGGTTTAGGCGGCTGCTCCAGCGGGTTATTTACACGCCAAATCAACGCCAATCTCTCTGCAGTGTCTCCCTATAGCTTCTTCTTGTCCCGCTGTTTATTGCATCTAATTGATCCATGTGTTTTCTCCTCAGGCGAGAACCAGGTGTTGAAGTTTACTCAGGTCCGATCCACGAGTGATAAAATAATGGTGAAGTGGGAGTCCTTCTGGCCTAAAGACTTCAGAGACCTGCTGGGATTCATGGTGCTCTACAAAGAAGCGTGAGTACATTTACAGTCATCAGTCATAGCCACAGACAGACAGACACAATCACACTTGGATCGCTGCCTGAAATGGATTTGCTTTCAGCTGTTTAACTACGTTGTAAATAATAAAAATAACCATTTAGATCTGGTGGATAGCACCATCATTTTCTACTTCAGTGACTCACTTTAAACAAATTCTTATATAATACATCTGTGAAGGACAAGACATTTCTTTTTCTCAGCTACTAGTGGGGAATGTTTTGTGTCGTTTCCAGGTCGCTGTATCTTCCGGTTACAAGCTTTATTTATCTCCTTAGGGAAATTCCCCCTCTGCATTTAACTCATCCTCATCCTCCTAGAAACCTTCCTAGAATTAGGAGCAGGGGGCGCCCAAGGAGCAAATGGGGGTTTGGGTACCTTGTTCACGGGTACCCGAGCCCTTTGACCTGGTGGAGACTCGAACCGGTACCCCTCCAGTTACAAGCCAAGTTCCCTTTCCACTTGGCCATGGGCTGCCCATAACTAATGAGTTTCTATGAATTAATTATCGGCAAAATAATGTGGCTAGGTATTATCTGAAATTATGCTGTTTTTTTTTGTATCAATGTAGCAGATTTTTACATTTTTATTTGTATGATATCCAATCCAGTGATTTTGTACCAGTATTGGAACGATACTGAGTATCATGTCAGCTCATCCCCATCCAGTATTTACAGTGTTTGTATTGTCACAAACGTCTCAAAAGAAAACTTTCTGTGACCCCAGAGAAACAACTTCTGTTGCAGCTTTCTATCCCCATGTATCTGGTATATCGGAATATAGCCTAAAGATATTGAGATATTACTAATACGCCATGTCACCCAGCATTGAAGCAATTCGAGAAAAACAAATTATTGTTATTTTATGTTTGTCAATTCTTGTTTGTTTGAATAAAATCTTTTTGGACCAGCATCAGTTTAAGGTTGTGTCTGGCCTCGCGGGTGTTTACACAGCTCTTTTCCTCGAACTGACTGCTTCAATAAATACAGTGATGAATTGCCAGAAAGCATCAAGTTGAAACTCAATATCCTCTCTCTGCTGAAATAAAATTCAGGCCCACATATACTGTATAACAGACGTTTCATTTGGATACCGTTATGGTTCTCTCTCCCCTCACAGACCTTTTCAGAACGTAACTGAGTTTGATGGGCAGGATGCCTGTGGCTCCAACAGCTGGGTGATTGCTGATGTGGATCCTCCGCGCCGGGTGGGTGACGCGGAGAAAGACCAGGTTGAACCGGGTCATCTCATCTTGCCACTGAAGCCCTGGACGCAGTATGCTATCATGGTGAAAACTCAGCTCTCCGCCTCCGATGAGCACGAGGTGCTCGGAGCCAAGAGCGATATCATCTACGTCCGCACCAACGCCACCAGTAAGAACGACTCAACGCCACATATTGTTTATGTTTTTGAAGCTTGTGCAAGAAATAGTGTTTTTACAGATTCATTTTTGAACGCTAAAGTAACTGCGGGTTAAAGTTCCTATTTCTGTGCGGGCACTTCTGCTTTTCATTTCCTTTGTGGATCTGGGAACAAAGCAAGTTTGCTTCCTTAACAGTGATGCAGGGACACTTGAAACTCTTGATAACAAATGGAAATAGCAGGTCAGTTTCACATCCGTGTGATATTTACGGAGTGAGAGGACGACGTGTTACTCTTTTGTGCTGTCGCTGAGTGTGGACGGCTGATGTAATGAATGAAATGATATGAAGAATTCATAAAAGTAGGCCGGTTTTAATAATTAAATTAAATAAATAAATTATATAAATTGTTACTTGGGACACCAACTAGTCATTATTAGCTGTGGTTTTACCTGCAACTGCTTGCCACTTCTCTGGTACTGGATGGTCTTCTGTGCGTTTATTTTAACAAGCCATCAGATATAGGGATACCAACTAGTTTGTTCCCGTGGCTACTTGAAATTTAAAGCTTTCAGCCACAAGTGAAGTGTTTACTTGTCCCTCACGGGAAGGAAAAAGTCCTTATGGCACGTTCACGTTCCCTTCTTGTTTGCAGCCGATTAGCGGAACATTCCCGTTTCATTAAAGCCTTTCGCTGAAGCCACATGAATACAGGAGAGGCCAATAAAACCAAATAAAAACAACAGAAATTACCAAATTAGCAAAGTTGTAGTTAAACTGTGGTTTGGCACTATTTTAAGACCTGCTTATCTATAAGGTTGTCCTCCTGTTATCAACTTCCTGTCTACAGTTTTTGACGAGTCAATCTACCCGCTGATGACATCACAAAACAAACTTTTCATTATTTCTTAAAATGGCAAAACTGTAAAAAAAAAAAAATTGACCTTGTTAAGTCTCCTTTAACAAAGTGAATCAAAATGTAAAGGCTAAATATAACTCCATCACTTTCACGACGATACTAATGTTTAATCCTTTAAACATAAGGTAGAACAGATCGGCCACACCTTTTCCGTCGTTGCAGATCCCACAATAGCATTTAGTCATCAAACATTTCCCCTGAAGCAGTGAAGCTTCTCCAGTGACACACTGAACACCTAAATATACATTATTCTTTTTTTTTTTTTTTTTTTTTTTTATTAAACAATACAGAAATGCAACCATGAAACATGACGGAACGCTCTTTCCGCCACAATGGGATGTTCAAAACTTTAAACAACTAGTACAATAAGTTTCCTCTAAAGTTTAAATATGTATATTATGCTAGAGGGTATTTTAAATTCTTAAATTTCATCAAGCATTTTTCTGACGTCTGTAAATCTGTATTAATAGTTTAAAACTGAACTAATTAGCTTTTTTAATCCATCCAGGCTCCAGATCACATCAATGTTGGAAATGAATCAAATGTCGTATTATAATAATAATAATGACTGATATAATGACTTAAATATTAATTACATCCACCAAGGGCATGGTGTTTCTGTCTGTGAGTAGCATAACTAAAAAATATGAGGTACAGTTGTGGATGAATTTTGGGGGTGTATGTAATGGCCTAAGGGGGATTCATGAATAATTTTTCTTACCTTTACTCCCTCCCCCCTCCCTCTGCACTCTATCAGTCCGCTGGTTCTACCTAATGAAGTTCTTTCCAAGAACGCTTCTCTGTAGGTTATTCCTCTTTTGTAAGTCTAAAAGCGTCTGCTAAATGCTTAAATGTAAATGTAACTTCCCGTTGTGGAAAAAGCCCTTGTATGTGTGTGTGTGCGTGTATTCTGCAACAATGCTGTCATTTGGGCTTAGATACTTACTTAAAATACTTATTAAACATGTTAGTCTGAAGGGAAATAGTACTAAATCAAAAGGCACATTATAGCTTTAGTCTATTTTTGTTTCCAGGATTTATTTTATGCTCTGTCAACTTAAAGAATTTAATATTTTAATTCATGGAAATGCTTTAGACTTTTGTGGCCATTATTAGGAATGAATGAGAACTGACTGAACATCGTGGGTAATTTAAAGAAACAGTGTCGCATGCAAATAGAAAATTCTTGTTTTGTCATTACACATGCATGCAAAATTATACAACAATAATAATAATAATAATAGTTATAATAAAAACTGCTGCAACTAACGATTATTTTCATAATCTTTTCTCGATTAATAGGTTAATCATTTGGTCCATAAAATATCAGAAAACCTTAAAAAATGTTGATCGGTGTTCTCAAATGTCTTGTCCACAAACCAAAATGATTGACTTTTAATGATTTCTTTCTTATCCAGAGCAAAGAAATGAAGAAAATACTCACATTTAAGAAGCTTAAACAATGGGAAATCTTGTTTTAATCATGAAAAAAGCTTCGAACCGAATAATCAATTATCCAATAGTTGTCGATTCATTTAGTAATCGATTAATAATCGATTAAATGTTTCAGCTCTAATGTTTATATACTGAAGGATAGATCGTGTGAGTGTGTAATGACAGATGGCACGGTCGCTCTCAGGTACCACTGCTCTGTGCGGTGCCTTCTCATGCGAGGTGTCAGTCCATCACACGGCCGTTACAAGTGTGCACCTCGACTCTAATTGTACACTGCCACCCACTAAGTGTGGTGTCCTGTGCTGTTTGGGTTCATTGTATTCAGGAAGGCCTGTCTAAATAACTTCCTCTCCACAGTTGTGTATGTTTCCTTGTCTGTGTCGTGTCTAACCAGCAGCGTCAGAAGGGCAAAGCTGTCATTACAAATGAGCTGTTGCTGGTGAAACTTAGTCTGACAATGCGGCCGAACCGGTTGGTCCTCGCCCCCCGACGTAAAAAGTGTTCAGTGACGTTTGTGTCAACATCCACTTCAGCTCAGGACATTTGAGGCCAGGACATTTATCGCGTTTAATCACAAGTGTCTTGTTTTGTCAAGAATCTGATTCACAGATGATCCGCCGTCACTCAGTGTTGAAGCCACACTTAACCTAATTGTCTTGTGTTTAATCAGCTGGCCTCAAGTGATGCAAAAAACAAAAAACACATTTAGATGAGTAATCTGATTAAACAAAAAGCACCTGTGGCTGGTGCCTGTTTCCGCCCAGGCTTTTGCATGTCACACTGTGACTCATGTTTGTTGTGCTTCTTGCGTCACTGCTATTAATTTAACTAATTAGGAAAAACAGATAAACAAGCGTGGCAGTGAGTGCGGCATCTTATTGAACGTGATGCACATCGACTTAACTTGTCGGGGCTTTTATTGTAAACTAAGATGTTCCGGTTTAGTTAAACACACCCACATACAAATAAATGAATTTCTGTGCAACCGATTGTTCTACAATCAGTGTAACAACGAGAAAGGTCCAATGAAGGCATACTTAAAGTTAAAAGATGAGGTCATCTTCACAGTACAGTAAAAGTACAGAGAAGAACCTGGATGTGAAACTAAGCCTATAAAACCGCAGCTAAATACAAATATAGATCCAAACTAAAGCTATCACAACTTCCTCTCTGGAAACCTTGATTCAAGTCAAACTGAAATACATAACACCAGCTGTGGCACAGAGGAAAGTACCTTCTTTATGTAATATGCATCGTGTGCATTAAGTCTTTAATATAATATTATATATATATATATATATATATACACATATATATATATATATATATATATATATATATATATATACACACATATATATATATATATATATATATATATATACATATATACATATATACACAGGTAAATTCCGGGTAAATAGTGAGGTTCATAGCACTAAATATTAGATTGTGCTTATTACAAATGTATTATGCGGTGAACACAAACATCAAAGTGCTGCAGTTAGCTATGAAATAGGCAGAAGGGACAGACCCAGAGTGGACAGGTACTTACCACAGAGCAACACACAAGTGTGTACTCAGTAAGTGTGACATGAAATGCAAATTGAGCTGAAACAGTGTTACATCTGTGCTATTATTTGATCACTTCCATCAATTGCGAGGCCGTCGTGCATCAAGTTATGTTTTCCTTAGGTGGATACGGCCATTTATAAGCAGCATAAGTGGCTTTCCTGTGAATATCTCTTGCACTTCTTATCCGAACACTGCCAAAGTCAGCACTGCACCCATCGAGTGAATAAGTGACAGGTGTCAGTTTGATGTAATCAGGCTGGGAGAATGTCAATAGCATTACCTTCCATCACTTTAATGACAGTTATGTTTAGTACGATAAAGATCAGCCACACCTTTTTTCCATTGTTGCACATCCCACAATAGTATTTAGTTATCAAACACACACACACACACAGAGCATGATGATATTTCCCCTGAAGCTCGTGAAGCTTTTCCAGTGAAATACAAGTCAGTGACTGAGAAAGGGAGAGAAGCCAAAAGAAGAAGAATGGTGAAGCTGTAGTTTATAACTAATGGAAGACTCCTCGCTCACCCCTCCCTTTCCCAAGAGCATTAGGCAACTACGGTGGCCCGAAAGTTATTGTTCTCCTCCATCTGCTCCAAAATGCTAAATGCCACAAGCACATATGAAAGGCTTATTCTAAAGCTACAAAAACAAAATAGTCTTTATTTTAATGCAATTTTAAAACACATTGTATACTGTAGCTTTAATTTCACTGTACACAGGCTGCGTTTTAGAGCAGTAGTGGTTTTCCTTGGTAAAGTCGTAATGAGATTCCCTTGTGAACCCTGAAAGGGGAAAATATTAAAATTTTATTTTTCAGGTCCGTGATTCATGTTGTCACATTTCATACTTGTGTACTTGCTGTTCTGACGCACAGTAAAAATTCCTCCCTGACTTCCTGTGATGTCTCCCCCAGAACCCTCAGTCCCGCTGGACCCGATTTCCTCGTCCAACTCTTCGTCCCAAATCATCCTCAAGTGGAAACCTCCCAATGACCCCAACGGCAACATCACTCACTACCTGGTCTTCTGCCAGCAGCAGCCTGAAGCCATCGAGCTCTACAAGTTTGACTACTGTCAGAAGGGTGAGACACGGCATTTGTGGTTGTCCTGCTCTCGTGTCTCTGCTCCTGTTTTAGTGGTTTAGTGTTTCTGACTGTGTCTGACAGCGAGAGAGAGAGAGACGTCATTTTATAGCTTTCCATTAGTCGAGCAGCTTTCCGCACTCAAAAACTATTTACTACTTCAGGTTGTTTACTGGACGCTGTGACATTTGTCTGTTCGTCTAATCCAGAACCTAAGGCACAAGCGTATTATGGTTTATGGAGCACGTTTGCACCATATGCATCTAGACCCTGATTCTCAGTATCTGTCAATACCCAGAGACCGTGTCTCAATTCTAATGTTGGTACTGAAGAAACCTGATAGTTGCTAGACTTGAACTCTTGTCCTCAACAGGGATTATATCATTTTCTATTTGGATTCCGTTAAATTTCAGCCTTGAAGATAATCAGGTTCTTACCAACCTGTGTCAACACATTCAGAGAGATGGAAGTCTGCAGGGAGGTCATGTCACGAGTTATTTATCTCCACTAGAGAGAGAGGGTGAGGAGGAGGTGAGGGATGACAGTGACAGACATGCCCCCTCGGGTGTGTGTGTGTACATTGTGTACATATGCACATTTGTGCATATATGTGTTATGTGCCTGTGCTATTTGCAGTTGCTGTCACATTTCTGACTGTTTATTTTCTCTTTTCCTCCCTGGTTGCCTTGTCTGACCCCATTTCGTCAGGGATGAAGTTGCCGTCACGGGTGCCGACGCAGGTGGACAACGAAGAGGAGCAGAAGTGGAACCAGACCGAGGAGCAGGGCCAAGGGTCGCGATGCTGCGCCTGCCCCAAAACTGACAAAGAGCTCAAGAAGGAGAAGGAGGACTCGGAGTACCGCAAAACCTTTGAGAACTACCTGCACAACGAAGTCTTTGAGATAAAGTGAGACCTTCAGAGAAAACATGAAGAGAACAGTCTGTTGTCCTTAAAGCTCCTGTAAAGCATGCCTTGTTGTTGTTGTTGTTGTTTTTATCTAGACGCTCCAGACAGCGTCGCGCTGTGGTGGGAATCGCCAACAGAACACTCCCCTTCCCCGCCACCACCCCCAGCCTTCCCGAGGGCACGCGCCTCCCTGAGGATGAGGGTGAGGAGACCTTTGAGAGCACCAAGAGGGTGATCAGCGTCCCCGCCAAAGAGTCCACTGTCATCTCTAACCTGCGGCACTTCACCAGCTACCAGATCGAGGTCCACGCCTGCAACCACCTGACTGACCCGGCCCGCTGCAGCATGGCAGCTTATGTCAGCGCCCGCACCATGCCTGAAGGTAAAGACACAGTGTTAGCGCTGATGATTGCTGTGGAGCAAAAAGCATGTTCCCATGTCTTGATTATTTATATGTTTTATTGTGTGTGTTTTTTTTGTATTTTGTTGCTGCATGGCCAACAATAACCCCTTAGTAGTATGCTAACTAACACGCTCCAGCCTTAGCAGCCAGACAGTGAGTCACCGCAGCATCTCGTCTAAACTGGAGGAGGAGTGCTCCTGATAAGAGTTTATATTAAAAAAACACAATGATGGCTATAGCTTTTGGCAAGCGACGCTCACCCAGTTTACACCCAATAACCCAGAATAACCTGAAAATCCCAATCCGGCAACATTTATATATAATATTATAGGCTGTTTTACAGCAGATATTTTGACAGAGTGTGTGTTCAGCTGATGTCAGTCAGGGCAGTGTGACTGTGAGCCAGCAGACACTATAAAAGTCAGCCATCATTCATTTCATTTCATTATCTGCACCTGTGCTTTTCTCACTGTGACCTGTAAATCTCACTGAAGGAAATAATAAATACAGTGGGACATTTATTGCTGGTCTTATGTTCCTTTCTTATCTAGGTTCATTTGCATTTTTGTCCCACTTTCAGCGTCGAGACAGAGGCAGCTAAGTTCCTGTTGCGGCCCCATGACGTGGTGTCATGTCATAGCCATTAATCCAAGCAGACGCTCATCTTCTGTTTCTCCCCAAACTGAAGAGCAGCAGAGTGTGACCCTGTGACTTTCTCCTCCACAGCCAAAGCCGACGATATCGTGAGCCCAATCAAATACGAGGTGGCGGAGAATACGGTTCATATCACGTGGCAGGAACCTCTAGCTCCTAACGGCATGATCATCCTGTACGAGGTCAACTACAAGAGAATCGGCGACACGGAGGTGAACAAACACGCGCCCGCACGCACATCTGTCATGCCTGTTATTGCTCCAGTTAAAGTAGTGATGTGGGTCTGGGTGCCGGCTTGTGCAGGTAATGAAAGACCAATCAGATGAAATGGTTCAGCCGTGCAGGCATACAGACAAATAACACGGGTCTTTCTAATTACCTGTCTTGTGTTTTCAAATTTTGGCCTAATGGTCTCAGTCGTGTATTTTGTTTGAACTGAATGGAGAAGTAATTTTCCCGTTGCAACGTGTTTTAGTTGCCATGGAGACAGGACTACAAAACAGATGGTTATTTAGTGTCAGGCAACGATAAATAAAACAGATGTTTCCACAGTGGAAACAAGTTTTAACAGGGAGAAGAAAGCATATCTCTTCAACTGAGTCAAAATGTTATTTTTGACATCATATTAAAAAACTTGGGCTATCCTGAAGCAGCTGCTTCCTCCTTCTATTGCAGGAGCAGCATTACTGCGTGTCTCGGAACATGTTCAAAGTGTCCCGAGGCTGCAAGCTGAAAGTGATGCATCCTGGGAACTACACCGTGAGGATCCGAGCCACATCGCTGGCCGGAAATGGATCCTGGACCGAGCCCACCTTTTTCTACGTCCAGGACGCAAGTAAGTCTCGTCTGTCGTGCGGCTCCGTTGATATTCTCGCCGAGGTTTATGCATTGTGAAAAGCTTGAGACGTACTTATCTGGAATGATAATTAGGACTCCACACTGTACAGAGTTGTAAATCTGCCAAAGAATGGTTTTGGTTATTTACATAGCCCAGCAACTGCATAATTAGTCCTACACATTAATCAGCAAACCACACGTTCTGCTCCATAAACTCACCAGCGCCCCGCAGCACGATTTATCAACACGTTTCTCTTTCTAAAGGCGAGCTGGGGACCATAGGTGGAAAAGGGGCTTTAGAATTGATGCACTTTGTTCTCTGTTTTGTGAATAAATGGAGAAATCCATGCACTTTTAACTTTTCACAGACATTTTATTGTCAGATATCGTTACACGATAGATACGTGATTGTCTTGCAATATATTAATTATCACAGAATCGCTGTATCGTGATATTATTGATATCGTATCACGAGATATCCTTGTGATTCCCTTGAAGCCTTCCCTTAGCATCTAAACTCGTGAGGCTAATAACGTTGAATTGAATATGTACTTTCCTTTCAGAGAAAAAAGAAACAACATCATTTGATTTATCTGTAAACTGAAGCTGAGAGCTGGTCAATGTGAAGTTCTTTTATATCTACACTGACCAGCTGCTGTCAAAATAGGAAGAATTGTGTGAACAAGCGGAACATTAACATGAATAAAATCTTTTATTATCCACTTTGAAAAGATGGTGTTCACAGAGCAGCTAATTGGTCCTGGCTGTAATTTAACACGCTTGTTTCATAAGAGGTCATTTATGTTCTTCCTCTAAACTGTCACTCATTGTCTCTGGGCGAATGCTTTGAACAGGCGATCCTCTCTACATTGTGAAGATCGTGATTGCGCCGGTCATCTGCTTTGTCCTGCTGATGTTTGTGACCGCGGTCGGGTTTTTCATGTTCAAGAAGAGGTACGGAGTAAATGTGTTTTTTTCAAAAGCAATTTTTTGTTTTTAAATTATTTCCTGTGTCATTAACCTTTTTTAATAAATGCGCTCCTTGTTTTCCTTTCAGTCAAACTCAAGGACCAAGCGGTCCCATCTACGCCTCTTCAAACCCAGAGTATCTCAGTGCTAATGATGGTAAGAAATGGTTTTAATGATATGATCAATGATGTAGAGGCTGTTTAATAAAAAAAAAACTAATCTGGCTGCTGACCAACTGCACAATTACATTATACTCACCTTAGATCTCTCAGATCCAACATCTTTTATTTATTTGTTGATAATTTAACTTGTATATACATTTTTGATTTTAAAAACATTGACTTAAGGTTTTATGACATAACTACACTATGTAAAAAAAAAAAAGTGCCTTCAATGTTATTATGCCTACTTTATGACTTTCCAATTTTCATCATTTTGACCCTATTTTCCTCTGTTTAGTGTAGATGTAATTTCTCCTGGTATTGTGCCATACAGTAAATAGCAAGAGGAAACATATTAGAAAATAATTAAAATGCATTCATTTTATTTTTTTTATGGTCTGGACCGATTGCAGTTTGTGCGGATGGGACATTTTTGGAACTTAAGGTGTTGAGAGGGTAGTTTTTTTAAGTGACACTACACAAAAAGTCATTTTTGTTCAAATTGTCATTTAAAATGCAAAACAAAATGAATGTTGTTGTTGTTTTTTATGATCAGGTTTGATGTAATGTATATACTGTTTAATAGCAGTTTTTGTAGTGTACATTTTTTAATGGTTGCATGAGGATGAATCTCTTTACTCCTATTAAGCTTTTCTTCTGCATGTAAAGTTTCTTAAATTGAGCTGTAATATTTTCCTCTAAATGTGTCCACAGTGTACGAGGAGGACGAGTGGGAGGTGGCAAGAGACAAGATCGCCATTCTGAGGGAACTGGGTCAGGGCTCCTTCGGCATGGTCTACGAGGGCATCGCAAAGGACATCATAAAGGGCGAGTGCGACACACACGTAGCGGTGAAGACGGTGAACGAGTCCGCCAGCCTGAGGGAGAGAATCGAGTTCTTGAACGAGGCCTCGGTCATGAAGGCCTTCAACTGCCATCATGTGGTGAGGAGAGACATTTTTCTACAGAAGTTTTTGTTGACTTGACCAGAGTATTCAGACTGGCGTGTTTTTATGTGGCGTCTTTATTCTGACGAGGATTTTCATTCTAGCTCATTTGTGTCCATGTCAAACATGCAGTAGCTCATGAAATAGGAATCACCACTCCTGTTTGTCTCACAGGTGCGTCTGCTGGGCGTCGTGTCCAAGGGTCAGCCCACCCTGGTGGTGATGGAGCTGATGACCCACGGAGACCTGAAGAGCTTCCTACGCTCTCTGCGACCTGATGCTGAGGTAATGACACAACAACAACACACGTCCCTGTGTCACTCAGAGAAATATTTAACTGGTGTTTTTACAAGCTACAAGTGGTGTAGTGAGCTTTTTTGTTTCAGTGACATTTGGCATCTCTATGTGTTCATACCACTAGATGTTTTATCTACAGTACAGACAGTTTGTCTTCCTGGTACATGGCAATAGACACAAATGCAGACAGGATGAGCTCAACAATTATCTTGCAGCGCATATGAAGTGAATGTGGTGTGGTGTAATGTGGAAAATTCACCTCAGATGTGACTGCAGCATTACTTCAATTATTTCAAAGTGCTACTGGCTGGTGGCACAAAAGACCAAAACAACCAAACCAAAACATTAGCAAGAGTTTGCAGCCCATAAATACACATTTAAGTTGTGGGGAAAAAAACATAGTGGTCATTCAATGACTTAATACAATCCATTTCTTACATATAGCATCAGAAACCATGTTTACAATAAAGGGCATAAAAGAGGTTTATGTAAATACATAGTCTGTACAGCTTCAGTTTTAGCTGAAGACTCGCCACAACTTTATTCCAACCAAGTTCACATTAACCAGCAGTTTACACCATAATTGTTTGCTCCACGGATGTTTCTGCGGTCAGGTTGTTGCACATTACATATAGAAACTCTATTTGCAATTTGTGGGTTTTTTGTTTTGTTTTGTTTTGTTTTGAACACAAGGGGCTGTCTATTCCTAAAACCTTCCACACCTATACATATAGCTCTCTAAATGCCACAGTTAGCTTTTGTGTACAGATGCAGACAATAATGTTCTGTTCAAGTGTCACCTTGCGGAGTGTGTAAATATGCAAATGGTACATGACCTGGAATCGGAGCAGGATTGAGCTGCTGTATGTTGACAGGAGGCTTGCGCAATCAGCACTAAAGTCAAATAAAAACATGGCTGCAGCCCTGCACTGGCCTCTTTAGAGCTTAACTCAACCGGTGTTATTACTAAGCTCTGCATGTAAATCCATTTTTTTTTTTCGAAGTATCAAAACATGATTTCAAGACCAGCTTTGAATCCGGAAGTTGTTGACACGGAAAGAAAATGGTGTTTCTCTGTCCGTGTCTCTGTGGTAACGCATGATAAATTTAAAGTTCCTCCTTGTTTCCCTCAGAACAACCCCGGCCGTCCACCGCCCACTCTGAAGGAGATGATCCAAATGGCTGCTGAGATTGCAGACGGCATGGCTTACCTTAACGCCAAGAAATTTGTCCACAGGGACCTGGCAGCCAGGAACTGCATGGTAGCTCACGATCTCGCCGTCAAAATAGGAGGTATGTTTTCACCGACTCTTGTTTGGCCTAAGCCGCGACTTGGAGACTTGGTTGTGTTTCCAATCCCACTGGAGCAGTGAACAGTTTACATTGCTACTGCACAGAGAACCTTTTCTCTATCACCCAATTGGAACACATCCAATAAATAACATATTTTCCAGCTTCTACAGGTTAGAAAGTATTTACTGTGTGGCCTACGGTGACACGCGAACAGTAGCACTAACCTGTTTCTCTTACACCTGTGTGTGAGAGGAGCTCTGATTAATGTTACGAGTGAAACTAGGGCCACCACTAACTAGTTCATGTTGACAAACATCTGCTGTGAAAAAGCTCTATTAAGAGACGTGCTTTTATACGGGGCGACGGTTGCTCAGTGGTAGAGCAACTGGTAAAAAGAGGGAAAAAAAATAGGATTAACATGTTCCCATCTCTTAGTGTTGATTAGTAGCCTAGCGACAGCATTTTGCAAGTGCACTACGATGATCCAGATGTGAAGAAATAAAAGCATGAATCACTTTTCCAAGGCCAACGGTCGAGGGAAAGCATTTTGTTTTAGAGATAAGCCTGAGTTGAGCAAAACAGGATTGCAGGAACGTTGGGCGCTTGATTGTCAAACAAGAAATGAAAGTCAAATATGATGCCCACATTTCTGGCAGTGTTCCGTAAACAGTGGAGAGATGCATTAAAATGGTTGTTGGAGAATCTGTGCTATTCTGCATTTAATTTCTGCGAGTAATTGTCATTTTAAGTCTGGATAAAACCTGACACTGAAAACTGGGAAAAAGTGGGGTTGATATATATATGTTTACAGTTTTAAACATTAAAATACGACAAAATCTTATTATTCATCTTTAAATTTCACCTCTTTCCTTCCCAGACTTTGGTATGACCAGAGACATCTACGAGACCGACTACTACCGTAAAGGAGGGAAGGGTCTCCTGCCCGTCAGGTGGATGGCACCAGAGTCTCTGAAGGACGGAGTCTTCACTGCACATTCAGACTGCTGGTCGGTATCATCTCTGTGTCCCTGCAATCAAATGTTAAATCAGTTTATGTCGAGCAGAATCATACATTTTAACATATAGATTTAGTCTTTTTACCTTCATGACAAACCTGTAAACACTAAATGAGGGATTGAAACGGTTTATAATCCAACATTGTTTACCAGCATCGCAGCGGCTGCTCCTGCTGTTGCCTGTTCCCCTCGTCATCAGCCTGCTCTCTGCCTCAAGTGTTTACAGACACATCGACTCTGTCAGGTGTCTAATGGGCTCGTCTTCATTCTGTCCGTGTCGTTGTTGTTTTCTCTCTCTTCGTCCTGTTGTCCAGGTCGTTTGGGGTTGTGCTGTGGGAGATCAGCACGCTGGCGGAGCAGCCTTACCAGGGCCTGTCCAACGAGCAGGTCCTCAAGTTCGTCATGGACGGCAACTACCTGGACCGACCGGACAACTGCGCCGACAGATTGTGAGCACAAGAAGCGAGAATTCTAACCTCTTCATTATTTGTTACAGGCTGACTCAAAACCACACATGTACCTCAGAAGGTCTTAGGCCTTGTTCAGACTGCCAGGACAAAATTCTTTGCATATCCATCTTTTGACCAGATTGATTTTCAAAAGTCTGGAAACGTTGCATCATTCTTTGTTGGAGTCAAACCATTGAGCTCCAAATGAGTTCACATGAGCTCCACACAACTGTCTCTCAGTCGTTCCCTAGCTGCACACAGAGGTACTGCACATTTTATGTCATGAATGAGCAGGCAAGGCAGAAGAAGCACACTGTGTGAGTAAAGCAAGACAGAATTATACAGTTGGAACATGGCTGAAAACAGCAACTCGTCATAGACATACAGTAGGCGTTCACAATCACAAGCTTTCCCAGTTGGCTGACTGTTGATCCTTTTGTAAGAGGCATCAGGAGAGACAAAAGTAAGTCAGACGCCACACTGTTGGGATTATTTCTCAGATGTTCACAGGTGGAAGTAGAGGTTTGGCGCTGGAGGTTTAATGTCACACACAAAGCCAAAAGTCGCCTCAGCTTTTTTCATGTGCGACAAATGAATGACCAGTCATGAAAAAAGTATTGTTTAGGAAACTGTGTCAAAGTACATGTGTCGACAGAAGGTCTTTTTGTAGTTGTAGATGAATATACAATAGGCGCTTCAGTGAATATTGATGGTAGCTGGATGGTTTATGTAGGATTGACTCATCTTAGAGTACATTGCTTGTTTTCACCATAATAAAGGGACATGTGGCTTATTCTTGTGCTTTTAATTGTGTTTGATTGAACAATGGAGTCACATCATTCACCACTTCAGATCAGATCAGATCAGAGCGTTGTTGGATCTCTTGGATCGTTAGGTAGTCTGGAATGATGCCTGTTTTAGTGAGAAACATTTTAACCATGATGCCACTCTCCCTGTGTCTTCTACCAGACACAACCTGATGCAGATGTGTTGGCAGTACAACCCCAAGATGCGCCCCACCTTCCAGGAGATCATCGAGATGCTGCGCGAGGACCTGCACCCTTCCTTCCAGGACGTGTCCTTCTTCTACAGTGAGGAGAACAAGCCGCCTGAGAGCGAGGACTTTGACCTGGACATGGAGAACATGGAGAGCATCCCACTGGACCCGTCCTCCTACTCGCAGAGGGAGCAGTGTTTGGACAGGGACGAGGCCTCCTCCATGGGCCTGAGGGGCAGTTACGAGGAACACCACATCCCGTTCACACACATGAACGGGGGAAAGACCAACGGACGAATACTGGCGCTGCCGCGGTCCAGCCCCTCCTAACATACTGTACACATCCCACACACACAAGAAAAACACATCAATGCTATAGAGTTGAATATATTTTTTGTCTTTCGTTCTCATTTTTATATAGATCACACTTTTACCACACTCTATTCTGAAGCTGCGCAGTGCATATCTCAGGACTTTATTTTTCTCCTCAGACACCACAAACCCACACTACAGTACGTTCACGCACGGACAACAGAAGACACATTTAAGGATGAATCTCCCACCTTTCTTGTTAATGATTGTAGTTTATATACTGTATATATACACATATATATATTGCCAAGTTTGCGCAGGACTGGGCAGATAATGGATTCAACTGTGAAACAAACTCTTGACAACCAAGAAGGCTGCTAAACCCACGGTCCCCCGCCCCCCCCCGCCTGTGTCCAGACTGTGTCCCTGTCCCTCCTCTCACCCAAACAAAAGGGTTAAATCCCAGGTTGCTAGGTCTTGAAAAAAAAAAGAAAAAGTGCCCTTCTATTTTGTCTGTGGCCTACGTCAGTTGTCTTAGAACTGTATGTGAATCTTTGTACATTAGTGGATGACGAACTGAGAATGAAAGACTTTGGGAAGTCCGTGTTGGACGGTCAAAGACAAGTCAGTCCATCATTGAACAAACTCTTATCCACTGGAGAAGCTGGTTGAAGTGGCTTACCTCCTCACACTCTGCAGTATTCCAAAAATGGCTCTCACAGGATAAACACAGGACATTTTTTTTTTTTTATATTTATTTTCCTGTCTTTATTCCACCACCCTCACCCCCGTTTTTTTTTTCTCTCTCTCTTCATTTTTTTTATTTACACATTTACAGCTGAAGGATATTTAAAACTGTTTTCAAATACACGTCGGCGAACGAGTTCCTCAGATTGACCAATAGCTGCTTCGTTGGTATATTTTTAGTGGGTATAGAAGGTTAAATATATATATGTAAGTATATAAAAAAATGATATTGATGTTTTTGTATGTAGCTGATATGTTGTCATTCATGAGGTATTTCTGGTCATAGAATATGTTTTTACATGTTAGTCTCTTGTGTTTATTTTATTTTCTAATCCAGAAAAATCATACTAATTACCTTTTTGTTTTTTTGGGACTCACGATCAACCAACAGCACTCGGTCTTTTTTTTTTTTTTGCTATGTGAGGCGCGGGGAGAAGAAGAAGAAGATGTTGGCATCTTCAGCTTAAATATGTCTGCCCATCATATCGAGATCAAATAAAAATAGTGCTGTAAATAATGCAGCAAAGGTGCATTCAGGAAGTGGCTCTGGCCGTGCTTCTGTTCTCTGTTGATTGTTGAGATTTTTACAGGTTTGGTTTGCATCAAGCTCAGCAGTGGTTCTCAAACTTTTTAGACCCAAGACACCACCTAAGTTCTCAAAGTAACACCATTACAGACTTTTCACTGGAGGCAGATTTAGTCCCAATAATCTCATCATACTCACACACTGATTAAAATGGAGCTTCAAAGGTGACTCTAATTCATCCATTGTTTCTACCGCTTTATCCTCCACAGGAGGGTCACGGGTGGTGCTGTGCCAATCTCAGCTGACATAGGACGATAGGCGGGGTCACACCCTGGGCAGTTTGCCAGTCCATTGCAGGGCCACACAGAGAAAAAAAAACATTCACTCATACGGACAATTTAGAATGTCCCCCCCATACCACCAGAGGAAGATTGCTTACACGTGATGGTTTTAGAACTGTGGGAGAAAGAGCTTTAAAGGTCCACTGAGACAACATTAAGGAGGATTTATTGGCAATAATTAAATATGCTACCCACACTAAAGGTAACTGTCTTGCTCTACAGAGGCCGCCATCATGTGCCGCTACATTTTACAGCAACGTGAGTGGACAAACCAGAAGCTTCCCACACAAACGAAAGAAGAACGACGATCCTCTCTTGTAACGTGAAGGCCACAGTGGTTCTCTGACGCTGGGGGGGGGTTTGTTCCACTCTGCATCCTCACCAGTAGATTCTTACACACTGGACCTTTAACTCAGCAAGGGTAACAAAAATGAAACTGTACAGACATTAAAACCATAGTCCCTTCATTAGCATTTTCACTGTAAAATGAACATAATTCATGTATAAATATGGATAAGGAGTACATTAATGTGTCTGAACAACACTGCTTTGCCAGGTCTTTACCTGCAGCTGATCTCACAGGAAAGTACTATGGAGCAATGACGTCACCTGCTGGACAACAGCAGTATTGAAACATGATCGTTCAGTGTCAATACTGACACTGTAGTATTGTATTAGCACAGCACTAATACTGTGCTATATAACTTCACTCTTCATGGGGATTATACAGTTTAATTATAGTCAGTCATCATCTACCGCTTTATCCTCCACCAGCACGGGGTGCTGTGCCAATCTCAGCTACATCGGGCGATAGGTAGGGTACAACCTGGACAGTTCGCCAGTCCATCGCAGGGCCACACACAGATAGAGACAAACAACCATTCACTCTCACACTCACTCCTATGGGCAATTTAGAGTGTCCAATTTACATAATCCCCACATTGCATGTTTTTGGACTGTGGGAGGAAGCCGGAGAACCCGGAGAGAACCCACGCACACACAGGGAAAACATGCAAACTTCATGCAGAAAGGCCCTTGTTCCAACCGGGGCTCGAACCTGGGTCTTCTCGCTGCAAGGCGAGAGTGCTAACCACTACACCACCGTGTGACCCTCAGTTTAATTATAGTATTATATTATATTATGTTATATATAATACCGTATCAGTCTGCGTTGTGAAGAAATAACATGAGCACATGTCGCTTACCTCTCTCACAGAATACAGCAGCAAAAGATGAAAGGTTAAATAACAGGTAGGCTCCCCAAAAGTGAACGTGGAGGGAACAGAAAACCTCAAAAGTTCCACATATGACAACTTCAGGTCCTGTGTAAAATTAAAATGAACTATTACATTAATTTTGTGTAACTATACAAATTATTGTGTAAAAAAATGTAATTGCAGTATCTGTAACAAATATTCTCTAATAACTGACTGTTTGTTACAATAACACATACAAAACAGCTGAAGTTGAACAATAGCACAGTGAGTAAAATGACACAATCTTCCCTTTCCACTGTCATTCATTATAGAGTATACGATGAGAAATGTACCACATCATAACCCAGGTGTGCTGTAAAACTAACAGGAAGTACCTTTATATAGTCAGTCAGTCAGTCATCATCTACCGCTTTATCCTCAACCAGAGGGTCACGGGGGGTGCTGTGCCAATCTCAGCTACATCGGGCGATAGGCGGGGTACACCCTGGACAGTTCGCCAGTCCATCGCAGGGCCACACACAGATAGAGACAAACAACCATTCACTCTCACACTCACTCCTATGGTCAATTTGGAGTGTCCAATTTACCTATCCCCACATTGCATGTTTTTGGACTGTGGGAGGAAGCCGGAGTACCCGGAGAGAACCCACGCACACACGGGGAGAACATGCAAACTCCATGCAGAAAGGCCCTTGTTCCAACCGGGGCTCAAACCCGGGTCTTCTCGCTGCAAGGCGAGAGTGCTAACCACTACACCACCGTGTGACCCCCTTTATATAGTGATTATAAAATATATCATTTTATTATAAAATGTACTTAATTGAGGCATGTTATGGACAACCAATTCAGTACTACAGTGACCAAAAATAACCTCCACAAGTTTCAGAAAGTACACCGACATTCTGTTAACTGTAGTACACAGCTTTGCCCAGTAGAGGGAGTCACATGGCCATTATGGAATGAACAGTGGTGTGTGTTCAATTCAAGTTTTTGGCTCTGTAGTGCCCTGCTTTATCGTCTATCGTCCTCTAAATGGGACCATAATTTACAAAATTGACATCAAGCTCTGTTAAAGAAGACCTAAAACTAGTGAAACAAGGGAAAATGTTGACTAATATGACACTGTAAATAAAGTGAGAAGTTACTAATCACTGCACAGTTCCCACCTGGAGGTTATTCAATATTATTCTTACTTCCTGGTAGGCCCCATGTGGCAAACCAGATCATTATTTACTTCTACTTGCGGTCCCAAGCCCTTCCTGAGGGTTGCGTCAGGAAGGGCATCCGGCGTAAAACCTGTGCCAAAACCAAATATGCGAATCGAACCTATGACTTCCCTACCAGATCGGTCGAGGCCCGGGTTAACAACGACCGACATTGGTGCCGATAACCTACAGGGTAACAGTGGAAAATGGGCTACTGTGGGTCGAAGTCGCAGGAGGAGATGAGGAAGGTGGGTTCAGAAACAGAGAGAAAAGAGGAAAGGCAAGAGTCTAGGACTGAGGACAAAGACCGAACAAAGGACAAAGTTGTGGAAGCTGAAAAGAGAGGACTGTTCTATGGTTTTCAGGGAGGAGTTGAGAAATAATCTGGGTGGTCAGGGAGAGCTCCCAGATGACTGGACAACTACAGCTAATGTAATCAGGGAGACAAGTAGGAGAGTACTTGGTGTGTCGTCTGGAAGAAAAGTAGATAAGGAGACTTGGTGGTGGAATGGGGAAGTGCAGGAGTATATAAAGAGAAAGAGGTGAGCAAAGAAAAAGTGGGACACTGAGGAGACTGAAGAGAGCAGACAGGAGTACAGGGAGATGCAGCACAAGGTAAAGGTAGAGGTGGCAAAGGCCAAACAAAGGGCGTATGATGACTTGTATGCTAGTTTGGAAAGTAAGGAGGGAGAGAATGATTTATACAGGTTGGCAAAACAGAGAGATAGAGATGAGAAAGACGTCCAGCAGGTTCTGGTGATTAAGGATAGAGAGGGACATGTGTTGACAGGTGCCACAGAAGTAATGGGAAGATGGAAAGAGTACTTTGAAGAGCTAATGAATGAGGAAAATGAAAGAGAGCAAAGGGTAGAAGAGGTGACTACTGTGAACCATGAAGTAGCAGAGATTAGTAAATATGAAGGGAGGGGGGCACTGAAGAGGACGAAGAATGGAAAGGCAGTTGGTCCTGATGATATACCTGTGGAGGTATGGAAGTGTCTAGGAGAGGAGGCAGTAGAGTTTCTGGTCAGACTATTCAACAGTGAGGGGATGCCTGAGGAATGGAGAAGAAGTGTGATGGTGCCCATTTTTAAGAATAAGGGAGATGTTCAGAATTGCAGTAACTATATAGGAATAAAGTTGATGAGCCATTACATTACATTACATGTCATTTAGCAGACGATACAATGAAGTTATGGGAAAGAGTAGTGGAAACTAGACTGAGAGCAGAAGTCAGCATTTGTGAGCAACAGTATGGTTTCATGCCTAGAAAGAGTACTACAGATGCAGTATTTGCTTTAAGAATGCTGGTAGAGAAATACAGAGAAGGTCAGAGGGAGCTGCATTGTACCTTTGTAGATCTGGAAAAAGCCTATGACAGGGTGCCGAGAGAGGAACTATGGTACTGTATGAGGAAGTCTGGAGTGGCAGAGAAGTATGTTAGACTGGTGCAAGACATGTATGCCAACTGTGAGACAGCGGTGAGGTGTGCTGTAGGTGTGACAGAGAGGTTCAAGGTGGAAGTGGGACTACATCAGGGTTCGGCTCTGAGTCCCTTCATGTTTGCGGTGGTGATGGACAGACTGGCATATGAGGTTAGACAGGAATCTCCATGGACTATAATGTTTGCAGATGACATTGTGATCTGTGGTGAGAGCAGAGACCAGGTGGAGGAAAAGCTCGAGAGGTGGAGATATGCTCTAGAAAGGAGAGGAATGAAGGTTAGAATCAGCTTCTTTACTTCCACTGTCGTTAAGGGTGAAACTTATAATGAACTTAAAATGAAAACTGGCCTGTCCTCCTCTTATTTTACTAAACACTTGGTATGTTTCCATGCCGGACTAACAGTACTAGTCAGACCAACATACCTGAATAATACGATTCATTGTCCGAATAGTCCCGCATGTATGCTCTTAGTCGGACTGGAGTCGGACTGGGTGTTCTGCAAATGCACCAAAATATCCTCCCTGGTCTTTGACCTGGAAGTAGAAGGAGAAGAGAAGAGATAAACTGCAGTACTGTTTGCCAAAAATCCTACAATGGCGGCAGTGTCTTTGTTCAGACAACGCTCTGTCTAATTGAATTTATATAAGTACACTGTTTGCTGTTTGTTTTTCTGTGATGTAAAGGTGATTCAGTATGCACTGGCTTATAGAGATACAGCCAGTCAAGTTGTTCGATTGCCCGTCTTAGTCAGACTAAGGCCTTAGCTCGATTAAACTGTATGTAAACCCATACTGACTGTTGTTAACTTCTGCAGAAACAGACTACAGGACATCTCTGCGTCTGCATCTGGCTGACTTATTGAAAACCAGGAAGTGACCGTGCATATAGTCAATTGTTCATTTCATCCCTGAAGTAAGTCACACATGTATGAGTCACTTCAACCTGGTTTTTGAACATGGTTCTAATGTGATTAGAGCCAGACTTCAAATCTGATTCAATGGTTGTTTGTTTTGATGATTATTTCTCTGTCTGGGCTATATGGGCATGCAAACAATGAAGTTAGTAAAATAAAATAATAATCCTATATTATGAGTCATGTGAAGTTAGTAATGTAAACGGAGACAGAGAGGAGGAGGGAGGAGGGCTGGGATTTCTCTTCTCTTTCACACCTCCTCCTCCTCCTCCCCTCAGCTCCATTTCGTCTACTTGTGCACTTGTTCCTGCCGAGGCTTCATCCTCGCCTGTGTGTGCGCGCGCGCCTGCCTCCTTCAGCTGTTGGCAGAGTTCTTACCTGAAAGTAAACAGAAGTGTGTCTCATATGCGCTACTGCAGCCGCAGCTGCTTCATCTCATCAGCAGGTAAGAGGGAAAAAACCTGTTGCTAACTTAACTGAGCTTGTCTTGTGACAGAAATGACGCGACAAAAACGGTTGGTAAAGCGAACGTTTGGTTTTGTCAATAAAAAAAACACGACGTCCAGACAACGAGACAGCTGTTTCCTAAGTTTGTTACAAAAAAAAACCTCGACACGGCCGAGACAATTTATTAATTTTCTCTTCTTTCGTTTAAGGTTTTATTAGGACCAACTGCAGCAGTCGTTAGCGCAGTTTCTGTGGTTGTGCGTGTGGTCAGTAGCATTAGTTAGCGTCCGTCTGCTAAATATGCAAAGCTAGTATAATAAGCTAGCTAATGAGGTTAGCTCCTGTGAGTTAATATGACACCTTTAGCCTTCTGCTGTTTTCCCCCATGTGTTTGTGTTTTACACACTGATAACTCCGGCAGCACCTGACTGTGGTGGATTCACTCTCCCTCCCGTTTCAATGGGAATGAATCCAGGTCAATTTATTCTCCCTCAAAATGGCATTCTTTACATTCCCATTGAAAACAATGGTGGTTCTCCTAAAATGGATGCTTGTGTGTGTGTGTGTTGGAGTGTCTGGTGTTATCCTTGTTTTGGGGTAAATAAATAAAATTACTTGGTCATATTTTACTGAGAGCCATGGTTCTCAAACTGTGGTGCATGTGCCACCAGCGGTACGTGAGCTGCCTCTGATTGTACTTGGAGGAAAATCATAAATACAGTTCTACTAGGATGACGAGAGAGCAAATTATCTTATTGGGAATAAATCTGCCTCTTGTGAAAGGTCTGTAGCTCTAACTTTGCTCGACCTATTTACACCACTGTATTTTAAATGTTGGTGATAATGATTATAACATTGAGAGCTCAATATTTTCTCAGGTGGTATTTGGTATAATAAAGTTTGAGGACCACTGATTTATAGTGTCGATGTCACTGTCATCACAACCTTGAGCATCTGTAGATATCAGTTTGATATAGTCTTACCCATTTTAAACAACTTTATCCATCCATCCATCCATCATCTACCGCTTTATCCTCCACCAGAGGGTCACGGGGGGTGCTGTGTCAATCTCAGCTGACATACGGCGATAGGCGGGGTACACCCTGGACAGTTAGCCAGTCCTAAACAACTTTATAATACAATATTTGTGCTGATTCTGGGGCTGCAACAAACGATTATTTTCTGTATTAATCGAGTACTTGTTTGGTTCATAAAATGTCAGAAAATGTTGATTAATGTTTACCAAACCTGGATACGATACTCAAATGTCTTGTAGACCAAAATGATTCAGTTTGAAAGATTCCTTGGTTCCATACAGCAAAGAAACCAGAACATTTTCATAAACTGTATGTATGTGTGTGTGTGTGTATATATATATGTATGTGTGTATATATGTATATATGTCTAAAACGATTAGATTAGATTAGATTAGACTTTATTGATCCCACACTGGGGAAATTCATGTTGCAGCAGTTAAAGGACGGAGAATAGAAATACAACCCAATCAAATAGAAATAGAACAAAACATTGCACCAGCTGCTTGGCAGATATTTGCATATCCGTGCATTAAAGGTACGTTGCTTGCATTTAATGAAACATATATCATTCATACCAATTATATTTTACAGATGATTTCCCTTTTTTCTTATTTTCTGATGTCCAATCCAGTAATTTTGGCCATTACTCTTCTAGATTGATGCTATTTATGTGTCGTCAGCTTGTGCCTGCATGAAATTAAAATTAACACAATTTACATCAAAATAATATACTGTGTATACATCAAGTGCATTCGTCAAAAATACTAAAACATCTAAAGCTCCAAACTACACATTTGTATGTCATCACTGCTGAAACCAATATAGCAAATTAATAACGTTTAAGAAAAACGCATGACACCAAATACAAAAGACTACATATAGACACAAAATATCATAAATACATGCGATGTGGTGGGAGGTATTTAACCTGTGATTTATTTATAAGAGATGATGAAGATACGTTTCAGCTTTGCATTGAAAAAGGCTGAGGTGTAAATTTCAGCCTGAACTTAAGTAAAGAGCACTGAGAGGAGCTGAAATTTGTGGAGTGGAAAGGATTGCTCATGGGTCATATTGTGTTTAATTTTAATAAAGAAGCAGGATATAGTGCAACAGTGGATGGTTTGTGACTTGGCCTGTGGGATCAAAGCTAATATATTTGCAGTACAGACGAAAAGCTGTTGGGGTTTCATAAAGGATAGGATGAATTCACCCATTCACACTTGCATAAACACATTGGCATGTGTTTACGACACCAAAGATAAAAACACAGCCGGTATCTTGAAGTTAATTAGTAACTAAGTGTATGTTGGGGCTGGTGAGTCTGACCACAAAATAGAAAGTGTACGTCATACCTCTTAGAGTGAGTAGATACTGATTTTCAGATGTCATTGTTTTATGTGATTGATTGTTAAATAATACCCGTGTGATGATGTTGAGCATATACAGTACCAGGAACAGGAACCACACCGATCACTGGTTTCTCTATGCTGGCTTTCATTGCTTCCTCGTGCTAATGGATATAGTTTCACGGTTGTTAACCACCTATAGCATGGCTGGAAGAAGACCAGGCCCTTTCACTTACCTTACCTATCATTACAGAAAATTACATTTGTAACTCTTGTTTTCATAGTTTTGTCGCTAAAGTGGTTAGAGCCTGTGTCTGTAAGTGACACTTCTTTCCACATGCACACAGTGCGTAGCAGTGTTTTCCCCTATCTCTCAGCCTGCTGCAGGATACTTGGCAGACTTGCTTGTCTTGTTTTGTCTCTTCAGGGAATGACCTGTATTTCATGCTGCTGAGTGAATCAGTTGAGGTGTGGCTGCCTCTCACATGGAGCCTGTCCATACAACCACACACTGTGGCTGAATTACATACCATGACGTTTGGAAACAAGTCAATTTTTAAAGAACGTAAGACATGTTTGAGAAAGATCTTTAATTTTGTGCAACAAACAAAAACAATAATTAAGCTGATATTTAGGTAAATGTCTTCTTTGTTTGTTATGACGCTACCTACTGTTTCATGCTCTGCATTGCTTGATGTACATAGACTAGCCCCATGCAAAACAAACAAGATGTCATAATTACTAGCGTGGTCGTGGACAATCTCCACTGTCTCTCCCTGCCATTGACTTGAGATTCCATGCAGAACAATGAGTCAGTAACGTTAATCACGAGCGAACAAATGATGACGTGAGGCCTGGGAAATGCAAATTCCAACATCTCTGTCTCACTAAAGAAAATTACAATGACGGACATGCCTAAGATCCCAAGGACAATCACTTGTCCAGATGCAGGGCGTGCTGCAAATCAATAAAAGTGGACACCATGGACAAAGCGGCTCCTACAAGTTGCCCTACCATTTCAGAATATTCAGGCTCAGTTAATCGATTAGTTTTTCAGAAAAGGTTGATTGGCATTCCCCAAAATTCTAAATGAGGGTTGAATGTCTTGTTTTGTCCACAACCCCAAATTATTCAGTTTTATATGATTTCTTAGTTATTTGGTGCAAAGGAACCAGAAAATAATTCACATTTAAGAAAAGTGAGAGAAGTTAATGATTAATTTAGTAATCAATAACCCTTGCAGACCAAAAGACACTGGCATTTGAAGCATTGTATATTTTTCATGTGGGGCTGACACATGCAAGATGGTTTTGCTGGAGCTGAAGCTCAGTCAACAAGAAATTTTAGCATGAGCTCTGTAAACATAATTACTGTGGATTAACCAACAACCAACACTGTGTTGCAATTCATGATATAAAAATATCAAAATAATGTAACAACATCACTTCTATGCAGAGTGATGCACTGCTAAGCTCTTGGCTGCGATTACCATGGTACAAACAAGCCCCACATGAGCTAAAGTAGCTGAAAACATTTAGCTGAGGTGTCTGTCTGTCAACATGGACTCTGGGGCCTTAAGAGGAAAAATACACTTGGTACACTTGGACATTTCCTTGCTAAATGTTGGCGAATAACACGTGTTCAGGATTTTCAGTTTGGCATTGTTTGGTTGGATTCTTGTGTCGGACGTTGCGCTCATGAGTGATGACACTCTCTGTTGACGTCACATTTTAGTATCAGCTCAGCTCGCATGGAACCTCGCCAGAGTAGGCCCAAGTAGTTCTGTGTGTATAATGTATAATGGAAAAGCACCATAAATGCTTTGGAATGCTGGAAATCTTTATTTTCAACACCCTTAGTATCGACTGATGGCCGACTGATGCTGTTATTATACATCTTTTTAACTAAGCTGCAAACAAATGCATTTATTGTGAATACGTATGCTGCTACCTTTTAAATTACATTTAACAGTCTGTATTTAGTAGGTCATGTGGTAATCTACTAAATACTAAAGCGTTGTGTGTTTTTAGGATAACTTATTTTAGTATACAAATAAAACATTGGAGGTAGTGTTTCAAGTATAGGCCCAAGGCTAGCAGGGGAGCTACCGTGGGAGTTTGTGTCATACCTTCTGTAGTCAAACACTTGTGTGTGTGTGTGTGTGTGTTTTAGGTGTGTCTGACTTTGAACCACCGCTGCTTTTCTCCTAAAATGCTTCTCTGTCTTTCTGCTCTACACTTGATAGATAGCAGTCTGTAGTTACCTATTCAACTGTTTTTTTTTTAGCTGTTTGTCATACATTTCTTCCTTTTAGAACATTTTCTCTCACACATTGATCAATGTCTTGTTTGTATGGTGTAATTTGTATCACCACCTCCTCCTTCTCTATGATTTGACACAAGCTTTGCTACTGCTGCTCAAGATCAGCTTCACTGAGCTCAAGGGCCAATTAGCATGCGCACACACACACACGGACACATTCAGCAAGGTCAGTGTTTACCACTGTGTTGAAACTGGGACAAACTCTGCTCTCTGTTTGAGTTGGCACCAAATTCAGTCAGACTGGCAAACCAGACCGTCGCTTCCTGCAATTTCCTCTTTCATTTTAATCCACGGGTTGAATCTTTTTTTTTTTTCCCAGTGTTATGATATGAGGAAAATGTAGAAGATATAACACAGAGAACAACAAGCCATATGTCAGTAAGTGACTCATTGTCTGTCACATTAGAGATGCCTGGCTTTAAAGTTGCAAAGAACAGAGACACACACGAGGAAAATTAGATGCCAGATTTGAAAGCAGATGTCACACTTGATGGGAAAATTGCTGAGTAGATCAGAGCTTGACATGCACCTTGTGATGTCTGTACGTCTATTAATATATGTGGATAAAGCTACTCTTCTGTGTCATTAAAAAAACTGCTTTTACCACAATGCTTCTCTGCATTCACTTTTTTACCTGTGAGGGATCAAATCTGAGCTGTGCTGTTACATTTTGCCAAACCAGTTCTCTCTCCACAGGGTGAAATTAGTTTTTCCAACACACTCTTGTTTGGACTCAACACCAATGAATTAAATGTTGACTCAGACTTTTTGTTTCTTTCTAGGTTTCCTGAGTTTGACAACTTGTGACTCAGCAAAGTGGGTTTTTTTGGTGACACATATTAAAGGTATGTCTGTTGGTGTTTTTCTGTCGAATTGTTTTATTGCTTGAAATCTGTATTGTTTTTAAAGATCAAGGAAAAAACATTGCTGCTCATGGGGACGCAAGGACAATGGGTTAAGGCCAGGGGTGTCAAACTCAAGTCCATCGCGGGCCAGTTTTAATAAATTTGGAGTGGTCACGGGCCAAAACAAAAATTTATTAAAAAACCTGTTTTAATTAGGGTTCGAGCAACAAGGTTGCAAGAAACCTATTGAAACTGGAAGGATTATTATTATTATTATTATTATTCTTATTATTCCTTAAAGTAAATCGCCTTTTTGAGGCCTTTCCCATACCCCAAAACTCACAGATTTTTGTGACCGCATCAATCCTGGTGTAAATTTACGTCTGAAAAAGGTTCGGGGAATGTACGTCGAAAATTGAATGTGGGAGGGGCCAATAAGTGCAGCGCCACCTGTCCAAATTCACCATGACCAACACAATTATCGCACATGCCCGAAATTCGGTACACATGTGTAGTGGGTCAGGATGAAGAAAAAATTACATTATGACCATGATCCAAACCCAACAGGAAATCCGCCATCTTGGGTTGATTGGCCATTTTTTGGCGATTTTGGCGAATTCGCAGCAATGGTATTTGAACTAACTCCTCCTAGACTTTTCGTGCGATCACCTTCAAACTTGGTGAGGTCCCTGTGGACCAGTTGAGGAGCTCACGGTATCAAAAGTTTTTTCAAATGTCGCACGGCGCACGAGATAGGGGGCGGCAAAGTTCGTGATGATTCTGATGTTTCGCATCAGAAAATTAAAACTCTTATAACTTTGCGATGGAAGGTCCGATCCGAACCAAACTTGCTATGATTGATGATGGGCCATGGCTGAAGACGTCTATGAAAAAACGGTGAAGTTTGAAAACAGCGCCTCCTTGTGGTGAAAGAAAATACACACAAAAAAAGTTTTTTTACGATTTCGGGAATAACTTTTACACAGATAATCGTACCGCACTCAAAATTGGTGACAACAGTCAAAACACATGGTAGATGATGCGTGATCAATATGACGACAAATCGTTTAACGGTGTTGCCATGGCAATGACGCAAAGTCGGATTTTTGGGACAAAAAATCAAACTGCTACAACTTCGTGAATCCTGGTCCGATCTGAACCAAACTTGCTAGGATTGATGATAGTCCGGCCCTAAACACGTCTATATGAAAATATTAAATTTCGAAAACAGCGCCCCCTGGTGACAGCAGACAGTATGACAGCTTGTATTTCAATTATCTCCTCCTAGAGCTTTTGTGCGATCACCTTCAAACTTGGTGAGATCAATGTGGACGAGTTGAGCATCAAAAGTTATCAAAAGCTTTTTAAAATATTGTATGGCGTACGAGATAGGGGGCGCCAAAATTGGAGATAATAATAATTTTTCATAACAGACAATGAAACTCTTATAACTTCGCGATGGAAGGTCTGATCCCAACCAAACTTGCTATAGTTGATGATGGTTAGTTGCTGAAGACGACTATGTTGCTGAAACGGTACATTTTGAAAACAGCGCCTCCTGGTGGTGGTAGAAAATTCTAAAAAAACAAACTGTTACAACTTTGCTAATCCTGGTCCGATCTGAACCAAACTTGCAAGGATTGATGACAGTCCGGCCCTGAACACGTCTATATGAAAATATTCATTTTCAAATACAGCGCCCCCTGGTGACAGCAGACAGAATTACATTTATAGTTTTTGATGCTGCTCCAACAGGGATTGTTGTATCCACTTGAAACTTAGTATGTGGGACCCCAGACCCTTCCTCAACATGTCCGTAAAAGGTCACCTCCCTACAGGAAGTGGAACGCCCGAAACAGGAAGTAAAGTCTTACATTGTCCGATTGACACGAAACTAGATATGTGAGTTACTGGACCTTCCCTGAACATGTTTACGGAGACGCCGTTGACCGAACAGGAAGTCGGCCAATTTAAACAGGAAGTGCCCTCTAACTTTGCCGTACGTTGTCCGATCTGCACAAAACCTTATATGTGACACCAGGGACCTGTCCTGAGCATGTCCGTAAAAGGTCACCTCCCTACAGGAAGTGGAACGCCCGAAACAGGAAGTAAAGTCTTACATTGTCCGATCTGAACAAAACTTGATATGTAAGACAAGGGAACTTCCCTGAACACGTTTACGGAGACGAACAGGAAGTTGGCGATTTTAAACAGGAAGTGCCCTCTAACTTTGCCGTACGTTGTCCGATTTGCACGAAACCTTTTATGTGACACCAGGGACCTGTCCTGAGCATGTCTGCAAGAGATGACCTCCCAACAGGAAGTGGAATGCCCGAAACAGGAAGTAAACTCTAAGATTATCCGATCTGCACAAAACTTGATATTTAAGACAAGGGAAGTTCCCTGCACACGTTTACGGACACGCACTTGACCGAACAGGAAGTCTGCCGTTTTAAACAGGAAGTGCCCTATAACTTTGCCATACGTTGCCCGATCCCCCTCGAAATTTGTAACGACATGCACGGGGACGCCGCTGAAAATAACTAGTACTGAAAATAACTAGTACCGCGCGCGGTGAATGAACGGGTGAGAGCGCGAGGCACGCGGGGAGCCGTGGCACACGGCGACCCGCGTGGGTCGGCTCGAACCCGTTCAGAACCGCGCGCGGTACTAGTTATTTTCAGTACTAGTTATTTTCATTTGGCTTGTTTTTGTTTATTATTTAAAAAATAAAAAATTTGTTCTACTTTGATGCTTGCTCAAACATTACCTCGAGTTGAAAAATCTTGGGCTTGATCTAATTTTTAAGATATGATATCTGATTAAAATATTGTCTAAAAATAAATGACCAAAAAATAAAAAAATTTTATGTGGTGTAAAGGTAGATTGTGCTCTTTGATTACCGACACCGCCTCATACCACAAAAGAAATACTGTTTTTTTTTTTCTGCATCAATCTTTTACCTTCTGAACATTTAAGGATCATTTGTGGATTTCTCAATCTGCTTAATCTCACTTGTAGTAGTAATTAAACACTAATGTAAACACTGTGATCTATTGGTAGGATGCCGTAATTTTGCGGATAATAACAAAATTGCCATGCATTGTGAAAATGTAGTTTAAAGTCAGTGCACTATTTAAAGCAACATAGATTTATTATAAGGCAACTTTTTTTAAGACCAATTAAGCACTCGCAGCCACATAAAATGACGTGGTTGGCCACATCTGTCCTGGGGGCTTGATATTGACACATGTATATTAGCAAAACAGGTGCTGTATAATACCGGCGGGTCAACTCCAGTGGTCATTCGTTATGGCCTCGCGGGCCAGAGTTTGACACCCCTGGTTTAGGCTATTTAACAGAAGGCTTACCTATTAAAATATATCCCTGCTTAAGTCTATGATACCCTAAGAATGTGTTCACAGCTTAAGTTCACTGTTTGATGGCTTTTCCTGACTGGAATATGAAGTTTGTAAACTTCTGCGCACTCTCTTGCACCAAAGTCCATAGAGAAAATAATTTTTAGCTCGTGGGGACGTGGGAGCTACAGAGGTCTTCTGCTGAACAAAGGATTTTAAACACCAAAGTCACAAAATTGATCTTACTGATGTAGGAAGCAGCAATTATTTTCCCCAAAGGGCCACATGAGAAACAAAAAATATTGTTGAGGGCTGGGCCAAATTTTAATTAATTTTAATTTACTTTATCTAAAAAAGCAGTAAATTGTATTGTTTTGGTGTAAATTTGGCAGCATACAAACACACAATTACTAACCAACTCTATTAAAAATATCAAATGACTACACTATATAATGAATACTATTATACTATACTATACTATACTATACTATACTATACTATACTACTGTGGTGTAGTGCAGTGACCACAACCCTCCTGCACAGAGTGCACTGTAAAATGCCCATGTGTGGTGTATTTATAGCATCTCTCTAAAAAAAAAAAAAAAAGGTTTTCATACATTTATGTAACAATTTTATTCTTCTGTGCCTCTAATTTTTAGACCATTTGGCCTCTCACTAACCATTCATACCCCTATGTTCTTTCTCTCGCTCAGTGCTGGGGAAAGTGTTTCCCCCCCGGCTACAAATGGCCACCCTGTCAACTCCAACAGACCAGGTATGACTGTCACCCCTAAAAAATCCAGTCCTCAGCCTGCTTCCTCTTCACACAACACAAGTCCAAGGTTGGTGAACATGTTTTTTTTTTAATACTTATTTCTATTTTGAATCGTCATGCAAGAGGAAGAAAAAACAGTCACGTTTTTCCACCAGCTTTCTGTAGAATGTGATACAGACACAGTGTGTGGTATAAAATCTGATTTATGTGATGGCTTGGGTTGTTTTTCCTTTTGCTATAACTAGTGTGTTATGGGGTAGTGACAAATATACAGTATAAAAAAATATATAGGTATAAAATCTGATATGACATTTACTTTTTTTGGCATTTTCTTTGAACTGCACAATAATGGTCACAAATAAAGTGTGTGTTATTTATTTAATCTAAAATGATTTTATTTGACAGAATCTTTTTCATTTCACTCTAAGGCATTAAAACCTTTTTATGCCAGCGAAGTTAAGCAATAACAGACTGGAGACAGTGCCGTGTATAGTATACGTATAGATTAGATCAGTCATCGTCGTTTATTGGTAGGGCTCATCTTGAATTAAGGCCTACTGCGTTCGCACATGCCCTTTTTTGTGCTGACATCACATTTTTTTAATTTGCCTGCTGAGCCACATCTCATCACATACCAACTAGATCTGGTCGAGCACAGATGGATGACGTTGATGGCCTGCGGTTGAAGACTTCCTCTGAAGACTCCATGTCCCTGGCTTCCTCCTTGGCTGAGCCCATAAACCTAGAAGGTCAGCTGATGATTGTCAGCATGAATGAAAAACTGCTGAAAGTGGCTGTATGTAAAAAATAAATAGTTTAAATTTGGATAGCCTGTTAGCGCTTATAACGTTTTCTTCCTTGGTTTTTGAACTAATGTAAATATATACAGTGTGTTCAGGTCCCGAGGATAAGAAAAAAAAGTTCTAATATGACTTGTCTTTGTGTCACTCAGATTCCCATTATGCTTATCTGAAAGGAGAGCTCGAGTACGATGCCCATAACCTGGAGGCAGAGTCCTGGAGTGTTGCTGTGGATCAGAACTACCTGAAGGCCCTGAACAAAGAGGCTGTGAAACGACAGGATGTCATATATGGTAGGCCAAACCAGATGAGGTTCCCAACATACCTTTCATGTTCCATGCACATAGAATCCCCACACATTTCACCTGCACATACTTGGAGTTGGCCACATTTCCATTCATACAGAAATCTTACATTCTCTTCTAGGAGATGGTGGTAGTGCACAGATTTTTCATTGTCAACATTGTGCTTGAACCAGCCTTTGCTTCTTCTTCTTGATTTAAAAAAAAAAAAAAAAAAAGAAAGCCAACAACTTTAGATAATGTGTGGCAACTCAATGGGAATAGAACCAGTGAATTCAGTGTACAGTATAGCACACGGCAGTCGCCCACGTTTGTCGCCTTCTTAGACGAAAAAGAAGAGCACACCACCGACTGGACTGGAAATTGAACATAAAATTTTAATTAAAACTGTGTACAGTACAAATTAGATTATGCTGGGCCTAAATGAATAATAGGAAACACTTAAAAATGAAACCAACCCCACACCTCTCAGAGAGTGTGCATATACATATATATAGACAGAGCCTTCTCGTGACAGTCACCCAGTGAAGAAGGTGAAACTTGCAGTGTAATTGCAAGCCAATAGTATTATAGACCGTGCCTGTAATTATGAAGATGAAGCCCTTTTGATGTGACTCGCTAATCACATGACAATATGCCACCAGCAATTTTCTTTTGTCTGACAGAACAATTTAACCTGAGAAAACACAGCATTTTCTGGTTTTCACTTGAAGTCACAGATCACATTTACTTGCGTCTGCTTTTTCACTGGTCTGTAAGGAATGGTTTGTTATTTTGTATTGACAATTATACGAGGTAGTGCTTTAGAGATGTTATACTGACTGTGACAGTCTTTGCTTTTTTTTTTTTTTTTTTTTTTACAAATTCCCCAGAGTTGATGCAGACGGAGGCGAACCATGTACGCACCTTAAAAGTCCTCCTCCGTGTCTATATGCATGAGTTGAGGCAGTCTCACCTGATGGATGAGGCCAAGCTGGAGTGGCTCTTTCCCGGCATTGAGTCCCTCCTCACCCTCCATCAGCACTTCCTCATTTGTCTCAAAACCCGCCAGATCAAAAGTCAGCAGGAGGGCAGCCCAGACAACTACCAAATCACACAGCTGGGTGATATCCTCCTCTCTCAGGTAGGTCAGAGTCGTTTAAAAGCTGTGACTGTAATTACAATTTTAATTAAAGCAGTGTCATTGAGAACATGTTGGAGAAATGGTGATGATCTTGCTTGAAAATACTAAATATGATCATGATTTTTCTTTAAAGATGTTGGTAACACCACCATTCTTGAATCATGCTTATTTGCCTGTAATCAAAATTAGGGCTGCAATGATTAACTGGTTATTAAATGAATCACTAACTATTTTGCCAGCCAATTAATTGGTCTGAGTGTTTTAATAATTGTAACAAGTTCCTCTGGTTTCTCAAATGTGAATATTTTCTGGTTCCTTTGCTTCACATAACAAAGAAATCATTAAAAGTTTTAGGAAGAAACGATTAACCTTTTATGGACCAAACGACAAATCCAATAATCTAAAAAATAATCTACAGATTATTTCAATCCATCTAGGAATGCATTCATCTACACATCCAGGCAAACGGCTAAAATGCATGTATTTGCAATTTTAGTCATTTCTGTTGTAAGTTTGTCAGTTAAATATGAAAATGTGTGTTTTATATGTTTTGTTTAAATTGCAACCAACCACTTGGCTCCATCTGCTCCATCTTTGTACATGTTATTGCTGTTATTGTTGATATTGTGACACAAATACAAGAACATGTTTGAGGATTTCTTTAATAGTTTTTCCTGCTTAGCAACACCTAATTCTTAGTTTAGTATATTCAGTCACATACCTTTGAGAATAGTGTATGTGGCTCTGCAAGTGAGGACAATTCAGTGTTAGCTGTAGCAGCAGGTATTATATTTGAAATGCTCTATTTATCTTTATCTTATGTAATAGTTTTCAGATTCCCTGGGAGAAGGAATGATGGAGTGTTACAGTGTTTTTTGCTGCCGTCACATTGAAGCCATCAGCTTCTACAAAGAGCAGCTGCAGAACAGCAAGAAGATGCAGACTCTTATGAGAGTAAGAAAATACACGGGCACACTGAGAGACCTATGTTGTTGTTTTTTTTGTCTTTAATTGTGTTATGCTTATTATTGCTTTCATTGTATCATGAGGGCAAAAAGGGACAATCAAGCATGTAATGGTATTCAATAAATCCTCTGACTGTACTATAGCGTTAATACATGTAGTATAGTGTAACCTAAAATAGCAACCTGTTGAAAAGGAAGTGAAATTGAGAAGAATATTTCCATGTCACTGACCATTGTTCTTTTGTTTAACAGAAATTAGGTCAACTTCCTCTTGTGCGACGGTTGGGAATCCCTGAATGTTTTCTGCTGGTGACCCAACGCATCACAAAGTATCCCATCCTCGTGGAGCGAATCATCCAAAACACTGAACGTAAAGTATCACCACTCTTCACTCCATCTACCTTTTTCAAGTAGTTACAGTTGTTACAGTCCTTTTCCGGCTCAACTCATGACTTTAGTATTTAGTAAAACAAATTCTGGTTTAATATATGAACAAACATTTTTGACATTATAAATATGAAGTCTCGCTGACACACTCGTGCCCAGTAGAGGGTGACAATGAAGGGACAGAGAGAAGCCTCAGATCTTCTTAGCCCAACAGAGTGAGTGGTCAAGTAGGAAAGATGGAGCAGTACAGTGGAGAGTGTGGAGCATGAGAATCCAGGCACAGCACTAAGTTAACATTAGCAGAGATAAAGTAAGGCACTAATGTGTCAATTTCTGTGCCAGTGGTAAGAAATACCATCTACAAATTCATCATCTACTGAGAAACCGTAGTTTTCCCAAACAGCAGAGCTGAAGGAGCGCTGTGGCTCCTCAAGCTCTGGCTTTTCACTTGCCTTCTCTATACCCGTTGATTTTTACATTTCATGCTTCTTACAGCTGACACGGAAGAGTACAAGTCTCTGGTTCAGGGTTTGGCGCAGATAAAGAACACAATCTGCCAGGTGGACTCTCAGGTCAATGAATATGAGAAAGCTTCTCGACTGAGAGATATTATTTTGCGCCTGGATTCCAAGTCTCAGGTCCGGCTGAAGAGCGGTCATCTGTTTCGCAGAGAGGATCTGATTGATATGGATGAGACACTGCTACATGAAGGCACTGTCACCTGGAAGTCCTCTGGAAAACAGAAAGGTTTGTGCTGAATTTACTGACTTAGTCTCTGTCAGTGGTCTATAATCACAGGTGGAACGATTAAAATATGCTACTCAAGTAACATACTAACATAAAAGTACTGGTCTGAAAATGTACTCAAGTTAAAGTAAAAAAAGTAGCTTGTTTAAACTTTACTCAGAGTGAAAGTTACTTAGTTACTTTAACAGCATTTTGGGGTTCTTTCTTGTGTCTTGCAAAAAGAACAACAATCTTGCATGAATTGTTTCTAATTAAAGGCAAACCTTTACAAATTAAAGTGCTGACAAAATAAAATATTTATTTATTTTTTAAAGTACAAGCACACAAAATACCTACTCAATTACAGAAGTAAATGTAATTCATTACTTTCCACCTCTGACTATAATCACAATCCTTGTAGTACCATAGATAATTTAGTTTAATAAACAAGTGAGTGTCTTGTCTTGTTCTGCTAATGTGAGTGAACAGTATTCAAAGTGCACTTTAATCTAGTCTGTTCTTCAAATGTGACATTGTGACAGTTTTGCAGTTTAAAAAAGACGAGATGAAGCATCTCGTTCTCAAAGTCAAGACGCAAATAAATCATCCAAACAAAAGCATTATGTAACAAACATATAGTGCAGAGCTTGTGTCTGCACATATCTGCAGTAAATCATTCATTAAAACTGGAAAAAAAGAGACCCTTGCGAAACAACCCATTGATGTGAACTATTAAAATAGGCCTGAAACCAAAGGAGACCATTTTGACTAAGAGTTTGTTAAGCAGAGTGGTTAACCATATCAAAATTGTAGGGAAAACTCACATAAATTCTCTCCTGTTTCCTTTCTAAATTAAAGTAATGGCTTTAATGCAGTCATCAAAGGTCAAACTATAAAAATATGTTGTGTCCTTTTGTTTTTTTTCATTTAATTTGAAGAGTTGACACATCCAGATACTGAAAGCTCAGTGTGGATTACTGCAAGATAAAAGGGATGATGGGTGTTATCGGAAGTTCATTGGGGCAAATTGGGCTTGTGAAATCCAGAGGAATCGGAGAACCATTGTACCAGTACAGCGGCATATTTTTATGTAATTACTTAAGTGTCAAAGACAGAACAGTTGTGTGAGTCAATCTGTCACTGTGGCTCAAGTCAAAACATTGAGCATTATTGTTGTTTTGATACTGAGCAGCATTGATCTCTCCCCCCGCAGACATCCTCGCTGTGCTGCTCTCGGACTTTCTCCTCCTCTTACAAGAGAAAGATCAGAAGCTTGTATTTGCTGCTGTGGTAAGTAAAACCACACGTGATGCCTCACAAATCCCATCAGATTTGGTCAAAGGAAAAAGTCTCTTTTACAATGTTGTGACACATTTTCAGAGAATAGCAGCACTGGAAGAATATGAAGTAATGTCTTTTATATTAGGCAAGGTCTACCTCTCTTAGACATCATATACAATATTCTGTACTATTATTCAACACCTTAACTGGGATGGAAGGAGAGATTTCCTGCAACTTAGTCATTTTAGTTGATTTAATGATTAATCATAATCGTTTAAGTAATAATAACAACACTCACCTCCTCTTTGTATCTGGACTCTTTGTGCAGGACAACAAACCATCGGTAATCTCACTTCAGGGGCTCATATTGAGGGAAGTGGCCCATGAAGACAAAGCCATGTTCCTTATCTGTGCCTGCACCTCCAGCTTGCCAGAAATGTACGAGATCCACATGGGGTCCAGAGATGAGCGCATCACCTGGATGAGCCGCATACGGGAAGCTGTGGAACGGTAAAGATGAGAAGTGGACGGGGTTGTATTCAGAAGCAAAACATTTATCGACTTCATGCCAAGTAAAAATTGATTTAATTTAATGTAAGGAAATACTGAGTCAAGTGTCTGTTCTCCAGTTATCCACAAGAGCAGATGCATCGTAAAATGATGGCCAAACTGCAGCATTGTCAAGGTAAGACGGCTCAGATCATCAAACCCTCAATACATCAATAAAGGGTTTGTAAAGATGTTGCAGTGATATTCTGAATATTATTTTTAATTAGAACCAAAACCAATCTCAACTGAGTGTTATTCTTACCTTTTAGATAATATTATATAGCAGTAGTTGAATGTTGGATGTAGTGAAAGAGGATATGAAGTTAGTTGTGTGAGAGGGGGATACAGAGAACAGGGTAAGATGGAGGAGGTTGATTCGCTGTGGCGACCCATGAAGAGAGCAGCCGAAAGAAGAAGAAGAGTAATAGGTTAATGTTTTGCATGTTAAACATTATTTCCCCCGATTTAATTAAGACCGTTGCTCCTCAGATGCTCTGAAAGAGAGAGATAACCAGATAATCCACTGTCTGGCAGAGAAACAACAGATCTTTGCCGTTCTTCACGAGCATGTGACAGAGCAGGAAACGCCACATCAAGGGCTGATGCTGCGAGGAGAGGCTTCCGACCTCCAGCAAGGGGAGACGCTGCTAATTCGAGCCATTGATGAGGGTAAGAGCAGGGGACAACCATCATGGTTGATGTTTTTATTTTGACTGACTGGATTAAGAAAGTTCACTGAAGTGAGTTGAAATGTTTCTCATCACAGTCGTGGCTCTGAGGAAGAGGTTAAAGAGTTGTTTCTCTTTTTGTTTACAGTGGAAAACCTGCAGAACCTGCTTTTTTCAAGAATTAAAGACTCAAACCTTCCATTGGATGAGAGCGAGATTGAAGATGGGCTGCATGAGCGTGCTGAGAGCTTTGATGAGAGAGGCGATGACTCCTATGCAAACACTGTGAAAAGTAAGCTGTGTCATGTTCTCTTTTTATAAATATGTGAAAATTGTTTATCAGTAGTGAAAGTACTAGTTGCAGTGGTTTTCCAAATAACTCAACCTTCCTAAATAAATGTGGGTGATTTAATGTCCTCAGATGAAGCAGAACAGTCGGAAAGCAGAGAGAGAAGTCCGAGCAATCCTCAGTCTGAGGAAATGTTCTACTCTGAAGGCCTGGAGCTGTCTGTGAGTGAGACGGGTGTAAAATTATTTTGACTTGTGATTTTAATAAAGAATTAAGTATAGTAAAGTATTAATATTGCCTATACTTGTTTTCTCTAAGGCTGATGACGACACAGTCCCAGTGCCAAACTGCAATTCAGCCTCCACTCATTTTCCTGAGGAAGAGGTGACCCTTGTAATACTTATATGTTCATTATTTTTTATTATCATTATTTTTAGTACTATTATTATTATTATTATTATTATTATTATTGTTGTTGTTATTATTACTATCATTATTATTCTTATTATTATTAATAATAATAATAATAATAATAATAATGTCTACCACTGGACTCATTTGTCTCTGCAGGTGTATGACAGGTTCATTCAGCTTGCACAGATGCTCCACAGCTTACAGGTAAATGCTCTGCTGAAGTCTGTAACCAAAAAATCTAAGATGTGAATTTTTAAGCCTGGTTTAAATTCAATTTACAGGCAATCATAGTCCAGCAGGACAGCCAGATTGAGCTGCACAGGGCTTTTCAGTCACACAGCCAGCAGCCCACGCGTCATTACAGCAACACGCTGTTGGAGCAGGAGAAGCAGCGCAACTGGGTTAAGCATAAGCAGGAACTCGCCAACTTGCACAAGCTGCAGGCTCAGCATCAAGAGGAGCAGCAGCGCTGGGAGAAGGACAGGGAGCGGCAGAGGCTACAGATGGAGACACTGGAGGCCCAGTTGCAACAGAGGGAGGACGAGTGCAGGATGTGGGAGGAGAAGCTCAATGGTGACAAGAATGAGCTGGAGAAGCAGTGGCTGAGTTACCAGGAAGACCTGGAGAGGCTGAGGGAGTCGACAAGGTCTGTGGACAAGGAGCGGGATCATCTGACTCACGAGAAGGAGCGTCTGGAACTATTGCAGGAGAAGTTAAAGTTAAAATTAATGCACCTTTCAAACCCAGGACACTCCAACTATGATGATCCCTCATATGTGAGTCTGAATTACTGAATATTAATCAACATTATGGTGTATTTATCCATACTTTAAAGGTCATGTGTGTAAGAATTAGTGACCTATAATGGTGAGGCTGCAGATTGCAACAAAGGGAGGACTGCTCCACTCACCCCTGCTTTTCCCAATTGTGTCAGGGATCTATGATGGCCTTCACATACCAGACATAATGTTGTTACATCACCCCATGGAGTGGAAGTGAAGTATTGTTTTTGGTTACTGTGTGTGTGTCTTTAAGTGCTTCTGCACTTGCTTGCAATATGAGGAACAGGCCAACAGAGGCTTGTTAGAATATGTTAGAATTTAAAATAACATTTTTAGAATTTTGACCCTTGCACCATAGAAACTGTGGAAAGCACACTAAGGCTAGTTTGTCTGTCTGGGCTTCGTAAAAAAGGCAGCATAAACTGGTGGCTTCTATAAAAATATATTCAATATCGGCCAGTAAACCATCCTAAATGGCACAATACAATGTAGTTGGGGAGCAGCAAGTGAACTTAGAATAGTAATAATTTCTCTAATCCTCTAAAACAAGATTCAATTCAGTTTTATAGCGCCAAATCACCAACATACATTATCTCAAGTCACTGTACATAGACAACGTCATCGAGAGCAGAGAAACCCAACAATTCACACAATGAGCAAGCACTAGGCATCATTGGAGAGAGAAAAAACCCTTTTTACAGAAGACTAAATCTCTCACGGAACCAGACTCAACGATGTGCAGACATCTGCCTAAACCGGTTGGGGTGAGAGGGAAAAAATGGGGGATAGAGGAGAGGTGGGGGAAAGAAAGGACAAGGGGGAGGTGATGTAGAGATGGATGAAAGAGAGGAGGTGCAGATACACAACAATTGTATCAAGTTATAAGTTTAGACAGGACAGTTCTGAGTCAGTGATGACATGTTTATACAACTACAATGTCATTTATAAGCAGCAGCAGAGATTGATGATAAAAATGATACTGATATATAATGAGACCTGAGTGTGGTGTTGACATAAGGTGCAACTGAGTTGACTGAACCTCAAACAGTTGAATTAGTTTAATTTATTTTCCATTTCTCTCTCTAGTGCCAGAGTCTGTCCAGTTACCCATCATTCAGGGGAAGCATAGTGAACGGAGGTGGCAGTCGGACCCTGACTACAAAGCCCAGTGTCTTGCTCCCCACCTCCACCGATCCGATGGAAATCCCTCCAAAGGTTCCACCTCGCAGAGAGAGCATCATCAAAACCGATCTCCCCATGCACCTGATCAGTACCACCAACCAGGTACACAAACCTCCTGTGGTGCAGCAGCAGATCCCCACCAAGCTGGCTGCTCTGTCCAAAGGAAAAGAGAAAGGCTTCAAGACCAAGGGGTCACATCAGAGGACGCACAGTGCAGGTCAGGACACACACACACACACCCCTGATCTCATCTCTTCATGTGTTCATAAAATAGTGCATGCTTTATTTTCCTTTTCCTCTCATGTACAGAAAAAAAAACTAGTCTTTGTCATCCATGCATTTCAACTGTTTATTAAATACACAGACAAAAACAGTTTTTAAAATGAATTGAATTGGATCTGCATTTGGAAAATTGTTACCATCATAGTCAGCAAATGGCAAACCTCATATTGCAAAGCCTCACGTTTTGGTTACTGTGTGGTTTGTGTAGTTTTTAAAATGTATTTATCATAAATATGTGTTGTCTTTCTGTGTCCAGCTTCTATTGACGTGAACCAGGTGCTGCCCATTCGAGTGACGGGGAAAGAAGGAGGCAGTCTGAGAGCCAAGAGGAACGCCAGTTCTCATAAACTCCACCAGTCAGGTACATGCAGTCAAAGATTTGATTTACACCCAAAAACACAAACAAAAACAAAAATAGTAGTGAAACAGTTCATATCTGCCAATATATGCTGCTATATGGCAGCCCAGGGCAGCCTGTGGCCAAGTGGAAAGGGAACTTGGCTTATAACCGGAAGGCCGCCAGTTCAAGTCCCCACCAGGTCGAAAGGGTTGGGGTACCCCTGAGCAAGGTACCCAACCCCCATTGCTCCCGGGCGCTACTCCTATATATATATATATATATATGTGTGTGTGTGTGTGTATATATACACATTTGTGTCCTAATTTTTTTCACATTTGTGAAAAAAAACCCCATAAAATATTCAGTTATTCATTAAGAAATGTTTACATATCGATGTCTAATCTTGTTTTTATTTATCTCTGGAAAAGAAAGTGATATAATTGCAGGTAAACAGCAAAAAATAACATTGTTAAACAAAAGACATCAACATAAATGCATATTCTAACTGAGGATAAAGTTAGGACACCCTACCCCTAATACCTAGTGTTACCCCCTTTTGGCTGAAATAACTTCAGTGAGACGCTTCTTGTAACCCTCTACCAGTCTCTGACATCGGTCTGAGGAAAGTTTGCCCCACTCCTCAATGCAGAAAACTTTAACCTGTGTGATGTTTGAGGGGTTTCTTGCATGTACAGCCCGTTTCAGGTCACCCCACAACATCTCAATGGGATTAAGATCTGGGCTTTGACTGGGCCATTCCAGGACCTCTCCATTTCTTAGTTTTCAGCCAGGCCTTTGTGGATTTACTGGTATGTTTAGGGTCATTGTCATGTTGCAGGGTCCAGTTCCGCTTCAGCTTTAATTTTCTTACAGATGGTCTCACATGTTGCTCAAGCACCCTCTGATACACTGTAGAATTCATGATGGATTCTATGATGGTGAGCTGGCCAGGTCCTGCTGCAGCAAAGCATCCCCAAACCATGACACTTCCACCTCAATGCTTCACAGTTGGTGTGAGGTTCTTTTCCAGGAACGCTGTATTTGGTGTGCGCCAAACATGTCCTCTGTTCTGTTGTCCAAATAATTCAATTTTAGACTCATCTGTCCAAAGAACATTATTCCAGAAGTCCTGTTCTTTGTCTACGTTCTCTCAGGCAAACTTTAGTCTGGCCTTAATGTTTCTCTTGGAGAGTAAAGGTTTCCTCCTTGCACACCTCCCATGAAAATTTAACTTGTGCAGTCTCTTTCTGATTGCCAGAGCCTGCTGTAGGTCCCGTGATCACATTTTAGGGGTTTTGGAGACTTCTTTTAGCATCTTGCGGTCTGCTCTCGGGGTGAACTTGCTTGGACGGCCAGACCTGGGCATGTTGGCAGTTGTTTTGAATGTCCTCCACTTGTACACTATTTTCCAAACAGTGGAATGGCTGATTTCAAACTCTTTTGAGATCTTTTTAAATCCCTTACCAGACTCATAAGCTGCAACAATCTTCTTTTTGAAGGCCTCAGACAGGTCTTTCTATCTCACCATGGTGTTCACGTCAACAGTCAGGAGCACATCAAACTGAATGTCTGAGGTTTAAATAGGGCAAGCCTCCTTCAAAATGCTGAGTAACACTGTTCTAATCATGTGCACTTGATGTGATACACCTGTGTGTGATTTTAGCCATTTTAAGTGGGAAAAAATGTGGTGGTGTCCTAATTTATTCCTCACCATTTATTTTATTACATTTTACAGAAAGTTTTAAAAAGTATTTTCTTCAGTTTTACTAGTTAGTTATAATTAGTTATATTACTTGAATCTCTCAGTATTGTTAAAATTGATATTAAATATCCATATGTCTAAATATGTTAAAAAAAACCCACATGTTTTCATAGGGTGTCCTAAGCTGGCTGGGTTATTACACACACCCTTAAACTAATACTTACTAGCACCTTTCAATTGAATTAGAGCATTCAGTCTTGTTAGGTTCGCACCTGTCGTCAATTAAAGAGTAATTAATCAGATTAACCCCAAATGTAATTTACTTGGTTGCCTGCTACAGCAAAAAGAGAGCTTACAAAACATCAGAGGGAGAAGGGTACAAAAGAAATGTCCACAGCATTGGATACACCATGGTACACCATGGGATGGGGTGGGGTGGCTCAGTGGTTAAGACCGGTACCCTGTGTGTAAACTACACTGGGCATCACTTAAAGAACATCAACACCCACAGGGAAGTGTGGTGGTGGGGGTGGCGGCAGTGTCATGCTTTGGGCAGTTTTTCTTCAGGTCAAAGGACACATAAAGAAAAGTTTTGAAGTGTACACTTTTTTTTTTTTTTTTTTTTTTACATTCACTGTATGTATACTAGGGCATTAATGACTTCTCATTTTTTCACATCGACTTATGTGTCGATGAAGTCAAGTTGACAAGTTGTTTGATGACGTCATCACATTGGCAAAGCGGAAGAACACTGCTGTACAACAACTTTGTTGAAGTTCTCTGTAATGTTAACAGTCAATATGTATAGTAAAGTGCACTTTCAAAAAAACAAAAAAAACAATCAACATGCCTTCTCAAAGACATTTAAACTCACAACATAAAGTGATATATCTCCCAACCAGCTCTAGTCTGGGCTACGTCCACACCTGGAGGTCTGCTTCCCCCCCGATCCGCCCGTCCTAAACTCCCCACCAAAGCACCCCTGTTGTACCCACTCCCTGGGCCGATGGACTCGATCACTCGCCCGCTGCCACACTCGGAGGCTCTAACCCACTGGACCAGTAAAATAATAGCATAATAACCTATAAACAACATGAACCCCACATTGTCCCTTTGTTTTACATTTAATGAAGTAACATATTATGAACGACAAGGGCAGTTTCAACAATAGTTTGCCTACACATGTGCATTACAACCTACAGATTACAGTGGAACTGAAAAATGTATTTCTTTCACAAATTTATCCTGGGAGCCGAATTGGAGTCTAACCCCAGCGTGGTATGGTGCAGTGACTGCGGCCCGGTTGGCGCATGGAGGGCAACCGGGCCGCAGTCACCGCACCACACCGCGCAATTAAATCAGAGAGATTGTATTGTGTACACAAGCGCACACAGATGTGTGCAGGGCTCTTGATAGAAATGAGGACATTTAAATTATTAAATATAATGCTTAAAGTATGACACTTCATTCTGTGCTCTTATGTAGTACAGATAAAAAAAGAAAAGAAAACATGTCTCACATAGCCGTGGCTAGTTTGTACTTTATTCCCTGATGTGATTTTTCCTGCAGAGACGTTCAGACAGCCAGGAGCCAGCTACAGCGTGAGGACGACGCAGTCCTTCAGCACACAAAAGAAGAGCAACCACAGCGACGATCCCCCCCCTCCCACACCACCTCCGTTCCCCAAAGAGGTTCTCGAAAAAGGCAAAGAGAAGGTAATATTCCTTTAATCACAGATTTCACACTGGAGTTTGGATGAGGCGTAAAGACTTGAACACATGGAGAAAAGGAATGGACTTTGTCTTCAGGACCCAGTGTCCTGTTACTTCATCATGGGAACCCAATTTCTTTTTTTTAAATTGGCAGTAAAGAGGGGGGGAAAAGAAAGATGAATATGTTTTAGAAGAAAGAAATGTAAAAAGCTACGCCTGTTTGTATATTTAGGAGATAGATGGAAAGATATTTTATGATTTTTGTTTTTAAGAAAACTTTTTGGCCCAACTAAGGACCTTTTCAATCATTTTATTTGAAATGAAAGTAAGTTGTCTGTAACCACGTAGCACTCGTGTCTTAACTTGTATGCTTTCTTTTGAGCGATGAAAACATTGTGAGAGGAAGCCGTGGACTTGATACGCTTACATTTTGTTAAAATATGACGTACTCGGCACCTGAATTCAGTCACCTTCTACTGAGGACCTGCTCCACGAGGGGTCTTTGGAGTCTGGATGTAAAGTTCTTGTTCAAATGATGGAAAGTGAAGAAAGAAAAGTTCCAGCTTTTTCTCCGTGTGCACTTCCTGCCTGGACACCGTGTAAGGGCCACAACACGACGGTACGAGCTGGAATGCTTCAGGTTTTCAAAGACACCGTTGTTAATCATTTTAACGCATAACTTTACATTTACATTGTGTTTCTCTAACCACTGTCACCTCATGGTTTCATGCAAACTATCCTCCAGATCCCAACTATTGGGTCACAAAATAATAATAAAAAAAAGATGGTTGACTTTACAACCGTGAGTGTTTTATTGAGTGACTTTGTGGCTAAAGAAAAGCTAACATAGTTAAGAAAACAGAAACACTAGAGTTTGAAATGTAGACAAGGCCTTCAGTCCCTCACTTTGACACTTGCTATATATTATGTCACAATATTTACATAATATATATAATACAATATTGTATATTAATGTCGGGACTCGCGCTCTCTGCTCAACCCTCCCTTTCTAATGCAAGTCAGGAAACTATGGTGGCCTCCACTTGCCATAAAAGGATGCCGTTCTCCCTTTGCATAGCAAGCTTTTCACTTCAAAATGGCTGCTGTGTCTTTTCAAGCATGTTGTAAAAACATGACGGAGCAGAATTGACGACAGGGCCTTTGCCCTCGAGTGCAAATACGACTTATTCTTAGGCTCTGAAAAAAAATTAGATTTATTTTTCTTTCATTTCTGCCAATAAACCCTCCCATGTTACACACTGGACCTTAAATAACTTCAAATATCACTCAGGAGCCAAATCTTTATCAATCTCTAATTATCTGACATTCATAGAGATTATCAAAATTGACCAATCAAACAACCCACACAGTCTCAAATACAAGGTTTGTTTGTTTATTATATGTATTCCTCAACTGAGGCATTAAAAACCAATTGGTGTGACAACAAAATATAAACGGTAAACGGGTAATCTCATGTCCTGGGAAAAAAACACTGCTGTTGAATCAGTGACATCCAAACAAGCACACTGACCAAGGTGTACTAACCTTTCTACTCCCTCAGCTCTGAAAAAGAAGAATCCAACATTTGTCTACACCGATGTGAAGAGTGACGTGAGTGTACTGAGACCTTGGTTTTCCATTTTTTTTACATTATCATATACAGACAAAATCCAACTCTGCCAGCGCTCAAATTTACTAAAAAATATTGTGCAAATGCTTCATTTAATTAAAGTAATCTATGAACACTAGTAACACGACGGTACATGTCACTCACTCCTCGGTTAACACACTTAAACTGCAGCACTTCATCGTTTTGAATACAGCACTCAGGTTTGTCATAAAGCCACTGTGAACACACGACACATTCTACCGAACTTCTCCACACGGGGGCGTCGTAAGGCCGACATCCGTTTTTAAAATGACATGAGTAATAACTACAAGAAGTGATGGCATAAAAATCCTGTATTATAGATTATACACTTGCTTTACAATGTCAAGTCAAAAATCATAGCATGCAAAAAGAAAAAAAATATATAAAGATGACAAAAATATCAACACAATTCCAGTTTGAAAAATATATCATCATAACTTTGGCTCAGTCAAACATCCACGATAGCATCACATTGTCATCACTGCTATACTTAATATTCTGACACTGGAGGAGATTATGCTGCGCGTTATGAAACAGATTAGGGAATAAGGACCTTTTTTTTCTAAGTTGCAGTGCGTAACTTTTGTGTGACTTAATTATGCCAGTTTGGTGTGTGTGTATGAACAGATGTTACATTATTTGTATGATGCAAAATCCATCAAGTCACACCATCAGACCTGACGAGAGGGAGCGTTTGTGTGTATGCAGCAGCAGCGCAGGGGTGGATGGAGACAAGTAGTGTTTTATCCCGTCAAAACTGCTTTGAGCAGTAGAATTTCTTTTCTTCTTTTTGACTGTTTGCACGTTCACTAGTGCAGTGTTGCGGTTGCCTTGGTCTGGTCAAAACTGAATCATAAAAATGTTGCTGGTTATTTCTGTAAATGAGTTAAATCACTGCAGTTCTAGTTCTAACTTTATTTGTTTTTAATCCAGTGCATCCAACCTAGTGGCAAAGAGTTGCCAGATTCATTTAAGCTGTGATTTCTCCATTGACCTACAGCTGCTAAATAAATGTAGTGTCGTCCAAAGAAGGATTTGTGCTCCTGAAATGAAGTCGAATAAAATGGGGAACATTAAAGTTGTAAAGAGTACAACACAACTGTACTTATGTAGTAAATGTACTTTCCACCACTGTGCACGTGTCACAACAGAGGTTTTTTTTTATACTCAGTTGTGTTTGCCAGGTTTGTTTAATGCCTCAAATTAGTGTCCAGTCCAACTGCAAAGCAGTAAAACACAGATCTCCTCTGCTCGTCCCTTCACACCAAGTGCAAATTAACGTCCATATTTAAAATGTCCGTTGACTAAGACGAAATGTAAGAAAAAATAAAATAAAAAAATAACCAAAAACTACTAATAAGTGAAAATGAAAAGTGCTGTCAGTTGCACGTGTCGCCGTGTTTCTCAGCTGGTGGCATTCCCTGAGGCGGCCGCTGGCGCAGGTCTTCATCTTCGTCGTCTTCTTCTTCTTCACTCTGAGCGATGGGTTCAGTTTGTGGCTCCGCTTTCATCGACGGCCCTTCCGTCTGTGGCACCGCAGTTTGTGTACAGTTGATCGGTGCGAGCGCTATGGCAGGCTGGGAGGGACAAAATAAAAAAAAAACACAGCACATATGAGACAAAAGGGAACATTTTTAATTTAATTACAACCCACAACCAAAAAAAGTATACAATCATTCCTCTGTCAACTGAATCAAATGAAAGGAGCTTTACACTGATGTCAGTGTAGTTAGCAGTGTAACATTCATGGAAGAATAAACACCTTTAACTAGACAGAAACCACACACACTAACCATTAATAACAAACCAGCCACCATCATTATTGTATTTTGCTAAATAGTCACTAATCTAACACACGCACACAAAACAGGGAGAACGACAGTAACGGTCCAGTGTGCAAGAATTAATGACGTCTACAGGCAAAAGTGCAGATTGTTACAGTGGCCTCCTTAAAGCTATGACTTTGCCTAAAGTACATATATAAAAGACTAAGCTATTTTTTATTTTAGTCATTATACACTTACAACGTAAGTGGTACAAACCAACGTAGCAGCTGATACTTTAATAATCGCCGATAATTATCTGAACTATCGTTTAGAAGCTTTGAAATATGCAACTTAAATCAGCACCACGTTGAGGTTTTGCAAATAAAAGTTCACCGGCGTCACATGAAAACCACAACACAATATGTTTGAATAAGAAATGCCAGAGATATATCGGCAAAAATCCCCTCAAAAAAAACAAAAAAACATTTATTGTATTTTTACATGTTCAATGTTATGTTTGGCCTCGTCCAGGAAACCAGATTATTACATTAACTTTTTACACATTTTATAATAAAAACTAAAATATTAGTAGAGCTGAAACATTTAATCGAATATTAATTAATCGACAACTATTTTGATAATTGGTTTGAAGCTGTATTCATGATTTCAACAAGATTTCCGATTGTTTAAGCTTCTTAAATGTGAGTATTTTCTTAATTTCTTTGCTCTGGATAAAAAAGAATCATTAAAAGTTAATCATTGGTTTGTAGACATAAGACATTTGAGAACATCATCATTTCCTGCAGCTCTACTTATTAGAGCACTAAAGTTATTTATTGATCCAGTTATTTATTGATCCAAAAATGATTGTCTCGTGCAATTGACATGGTTATTTGAAATAAAAAAACGTTATAAATAAAATGTTATACACAAGTGTTAAAAGTGTACAAGTACGTAGAAAGTGATTGACCTAGTGTTTCTATCAGAACCGGGGGGGGGGGTTACTATTTATGATGGGACAGTGAAGGCAACACGCAGGCTACTGCAGCCGTTTAGTGGATGATCCTTTTACTCCACTGTAGCTCTTATTGAGTTACAGTGGAGGTACTATGATAGTTAGATCATGTCAACAGTTATCAGTAAGTTACAGTTCAACAAAAGTTACCTAATGGCCACTTTTCCCATTGTGTTCCAATACTCTACTCGACACATTGTTTTCAGTTACTATAGTACAGAGAGACGAGCAAAGCACTTGTTTTTAGGTATAACTGAATCATTAGAATCAGGTTTTGTTCACAAAATTGCTCCGTACTTTTCCGCCTGAGCAGGTTGTGATTTGGATCACACCAGACTCCTCTGTTAAATGTTGAGATTTAAGACATTTCCTTTGCTAAATGTTGGCGATTAACGCATGTTTTCAGGGATTTGTAAGTCTTTTTAACTGATCTACAGTTCGGCATTGTTCGGTTTGATTCTTTTGTCGGACGTCGCTCGTGACTCTTCCAGTGACGACACTCTGATCGATCGGTGACCGCCAGTCACATGTTGACATCACATTTCAGTCAGTTCAGCTCGCTTGGAACCTCAGGAACCAGAAAAAAGCTCCAGGTACCATCGCTAATGGAAAAGAAAGTAGTCAAGCTAAGTAGTGCTAGAACTGTATAATGGGAAAGCACCACTAGTAGTTTCAGTTTCTGCCAGTAAACCTTGCTCAGTGTTACACACTGGACCTTTTTAATGGTGAAGTGTAAAGTAGTGAGCCCAGAGAAAGAATACCTGAATTGGCATTCACAGACCGCTGGGCCCTCGGCAGCAGACTATTGCACACCCACAGTAAAAACAAGGTTAGGGAGGGAGGGAAGGAGGAGACAGTACAACAGAAACAAGCGGTTGGAACAAATGGAATTATTTAAAGGGGTTACTCAACTTGAAATTCACTTTACTCTGCATGTTAATTAACTAGATTTTTTATATTGGGTTGGTTTGTTGTTTTTGTTTAAGTCTTTTTGTTCTCCAGCAGTAGGGCAGTCATATCAAACTGGTATTCACCACAAATCCACTTCCAGTCCAGAACTGGTGAAACTCCCTGCGCCACAGTGCTACGGCCAGGCTGGTGAGCAGAGTGCAAGGCACCAGGTAGAGCAAGGCCGGCTGACCCATCTGCATCACGGCGAGGGCTACGAAGGTGATCAGCAGGCCGATGCCGTAAGCTGGCAGAGACGAAGACAACAACACAGACGGTCAGTAAGATCTCTCAATATGCTGCTTCTTCACATTTGGACTGGAGTTATTTCTCTGTGCTGCTCGTCAAACATTTGAGACACAGGGAGCTACCAGTGAGTGAAAACCTGCTTTTTATTACACTAAATTTGTTCACTTATTTTGCCTCCTGAAGTAATGAAAAAGAAGATAAGCACAACTTTAAAATAACGAGGATAGTAAATTCTTGGCAGCAATTACCATTCTTGAAATAAGAAATTAGGTGTCAGGATTTTCCACCATCCTTTTCATTGCCATGAAGATTTTGACTGATCCAGAACTTTTCTGAATACATTTTTACTTGAGGTGCATGTTCTTTTTTTCTCAATTACAGCAACATTTAACCAATTCCAAAGCTCTCATGACCCTGCTCTCCCCATCTCACGTACTTACCGATTGTACAGGCCACAAAGTAGATCCTGGAGGATTGTGTTAAAATGTCAAACCTGTGACAGTAAACCACCAGCAGACCTGACAGGAAAAAAGGCAGAGGATCATTCAAGTGCAGTTACTTTAGTAATCATGCAGAGACGTCCATTCACTGTACTGGGGCTGCAACTAATATTTGTTGTGGTCCAAAGAAAAATGTTGATCAGTGTTTGCCAAACCTGGAAAGAATGATGTTCTCATATGTCTTGTTTTGTCCACAAACCAAAATTATTAACTTTTCATTATTTCACTTTCATTTCTTTGTTATATGGAGAAAAGAAACCAGAAAATAATTCATATTTAAGACATTGAACAATAAGAGAGCTTGTTTTTAATTGTTAATTATACAATTAAAGGGCAACTTTAATAGAATGCCTTGAATAGAAATATAGAGTAGAATAAACATTTTGAAAAAATTTGATTTTGGATGTCGTCATATCGTGATAAGGTGTCAGGACCAAATTTTAAAAGCTGTTGCATTGATAATCAACGCATTTATTATCTTGAAAACTTTTGTGAAACACACTATATATTGATTACAAAACACATGGAATCGACAAAATGATATAGATATACACAATGCTTCTTTAATTTAAACCGAAGTATTTGTGTCATCGCAGAATTTGACCACATTTATAGACATAAATATGCTTCATTAAACAATAAAAAGGCAAAGAAATAAAGCAGGTGTTATCTGAAATGAAAGGTACAGACAAGTGTATTTGAAGAGCATAAACAGTAGATATTTAAGAGTGTAATTTACAGTATGTTGACACTCTTCTTTGAGAAGCACAAAGCGCGTGCGTGCGTGCGTGCGTGCGTGCATGCGTGCGTGCGATGATGCATGGAATTAATTACCTGGTACGAGGATATCACCAAAGCCCAGGAGGGAGAAGGGCCGGTCACAGAGAGCCAGTGGAGAGAAGTTTAACCGTGGCACTTTGAGCACCATGGGGAGCTGGAGGAGAACATGAGGTTCACAGATTAGAGGAGGCATTTAGAGCAGTGGGACTCCCAGCGTTTGGTTTCTGTAACTACACTAAAACTCAGTGTGGAATTTGAACTCACCTTTTCATGCGTGGAGGAGTCCGAGGGACCAGCCGCGACCTCCACCATTATACTTTCCCCACTCTGTAAAGAGGAAACATGCAAGCGTGATGTATGGATATAGACGCGTCAATGAGTCTGAGAGGGGGGGGGAAATTACCTTTACGTACCTTTGTAAATAAGGGCGTAATAAATACAAAGAACACGTCATAGACAAAAAGGACTGACAGTAGTAAAGAGCAAGCCTGTGGAGGATGAAGAGAGAAAAAAAATAAGATTTACAACCACCACAGTACAAATGTGTGCCTAGCAGCACCATTAGAATAAGATTATGTCCACCTTAAATGTTGGCAGTCTGACTGTTTTGAGCATGTAGAGACAGAAGGCGATGCCCAGGGCGTCCTGCAGCACCCACGCCCACCTGCAGGACACAACACCACACCATCGTCATCATCCAATATACACGCAACAATGATATAGAACACAGACAGAAAAGATTCCACCTCCTGTCACAGCAGAGGTGGAGTATTTATCTATATATGGTCAGTGATGTTTCTAGCTCAGAGTCACCATCTTTAAAACCTACAATAATGAGTCAAAATAAATCATAACTTAAAAGGTGTCAGGATTTTCACCTCCCTTTTTTTTCACTGCTATGGAGATTTAAAATGACAAAGCACCTTATTAATGAAAGATTCATTCAGAGAAAATGTACAATTGAATGCACAGTGTGTCATTTATGCTGCTAGAATAACAAAAGGACTTATTTTATTTTGGAGAGCTTCGGTGGCAGAATGCAAGGCAACGAGCAGTCGCATTATTTGCATTTGTTATATTTATGAGACACTTTTAAATCTGTACGTTAATGCTTTTTGTCTGTCATGTCTCCAAACTCCAAACTTTTTATTGTATTCTTGTTATCACAGGGACAGAAGAAACACGACCGCTATGGAGCCTTGACATAGTTCCACTGTGGACATAGCAAGATACAAGCAGCTGGGATTTCTCCAGACATGTGACTAAACATATGCATTTGCAGAGGATGGATTCGACTTACTGGTCTTCATTGCGAAACACCATCCAAGTGACGCTGATGCTGATGCACAGAGCCGACAGCAGCAACGTGCAGACCTGTGGCCGCTTGTGTAAGTACGGCAGGTTGTTCTCTGGGATCCTGTGCACACAAAAAACAACTTTTACAACCAGAATATAGTTTTGTTTCATTTCCTCGGGCTACCATTATGCAGCAGTTGCACTATATACCCTCAAATATACAAGGCACAGTGTCAAAATTAGATTGATCCTTTAGATGCTCAGTCCATAACATGTCAGAAAATGTTGGTGTTTCCCAAACTTCAAAATATTTTTAATGATTTCTTTGTTATATGGAGCAAAGAAACCAAAAATATGAAACAATCCTGATGTGAACAAGTCTCACCTGCACTTGCAGAACGGTATTCTCCTGACAAAAGGCCACAGACAGCTGTAGAGGCCGACAGACGAGGCCACGCAGAAGATTGCAATCACCCAAATGGCTGAAGAGCGAGGGAAAACAATGGAGGGAGATTAAAGATTAATCTTTACAATAAAATATTTCAATTGAAACACTAGCGTGCTCTTACTTTGAAATGGTTACAGGTATAGACATGAAACTGTGGTCATAGATCATTTTCACTGTCTATTTTGCTCTAAAACAAAAACAGCAAAATGTCACACATCCCGTGTGACCCGACCTAATTCTGCGTGTAATAATGTTACAACAATGGCATGTTGTGTGTCTGTGTTGTACCTAGGTGGTCGTAGAAAAAGTAGAGGAGCACCAGCATGCTGCAGCACATGACCACAAACACACAGATCATGATAGGGGTGACGTCGACCGTCTCCTCATCCTGCTTCTCTGCGCCGTCGTCCCGCTTGTGCTTCATGTAGCGTCTGCGGGAGGATTAAATAGTGTTAAGTCCGTGTTTTGGAGCATGTTCATCTTCCACTGATCAGCGCTCCCATAAAGATTCTGTTACCCTCATAAAGGAAGTAAGGGGGAGGCAGTTTGTCACTTTCTTTAGGAGTTCAAAACACAACATGTTTTTGCCCGTGGTCCTGTGTGTCACACCTGACTGTGTCCCCAGATTCAGCCTGACATAACCCAGTGAGTCACTGACAAACACTGTGCTTTAAGGAGTGGCACGGTTCATGGCCGACTGCTCGGTCCAGAACGCATGCAAACACATTGTTGGAAGAGTAAACACTTGAGAAATCATGCATTTGTTGTACTTTGTAGAAAACTTTGACTGATTGTTTACGTTTAGCACTCATGACGAAACACAGAGTATTCTAATTGGTTTATGTTGAAGAAAATATGGGCTAAAAGCAAAACCGCCGTCACAATGATCAAAAACCAACTTAGATGTTAGACAAACACAATTTTCCCTCCATGCGAAAACAATTTAAATTTCAATTTCCTTATACTTTCCTTGTATTTTGACCTAACATTGGTTTATTTCAAATCCTTCCTAATCTGCCAAGGAGGTTGTGTTTTCATTAGCGTGGTTAAAAATAGCTATCAGAATAATAGTAGTAGAAATATCTATAAGCAGGTAAAGTTCTACACAGATCCAGAAAGTTGTTTGTAAAAAATGTTCAGATGCCTCTACATAAAAGGCACGTGAAGTGTTGAAGCCTTTGAGGTCTCTTGTTTTTAAATGTTTCATTCAGCACCTTTAAGCTAATTTTGTGTAAGAGTTTTACTTTTTATAACAGAGCATGAGCTATATTTGGGTTGGATCCAAAATGAAACACTAGAAAAAAGCTTCTACATTTTGTTATGAAAGTAAGTAAAGCATAGGGCACAGTCATTTGTGGACAAATACAAATAAACACTCGAAAAGAACCAACAGTGAACTCTGTCCCAAAGTCGTGTCCACTTACTTCTTGGTGTCTCTGCTGCCTGCCCAGTAGCCTCCAACTGCAACTGTTCCCACAGCCATCAAGAAGATGATGACCATATTGTAATCCAGCACGGGTTCATTGGGTGCATACATGGCAACAAGTCTCCCTTTACCAAAAGTCTGCAAGAGTTAGAACAGAGAACAGAGTTATGTTAGGGTTTGTTGTACTGTCCTGGAGTTGTATGACCATTGCTCTTTCATTCTAAATAATTGTTTCCCCAAGTTGAATTAACAAAAATGAATTAAAAACTTGTTAAGCGAACAAATTCCCTGATCATATTCCTGACATAATTCATGTACACGGCAGAACTGCAATTTGAGAGGTCACAGCATCCTTAAATATTGACCAGAAAGTCCAATCACTTCATTCATGAGCAGACAAATTGAGAACATAATTCTGTGGAGAGCAGAGGTGGAAACATTGATATACACAACCATTAAACAAGAATTATTTACCTTTTATCTAATTATCTAATTTTGTTTTGTTGTCTGCTGCACGATAAACCGTTCTTGTGTGTCCACCCCTTCTGTCAGACTGTGAAATATCCACACTTGCTGCATTTGGTGCAAGTTGTTGTTGATATTATTCTGCTTCTATGTTTTTTCTTTCTTGTCAAACTGCTGAACAACCCGGGTTTTTCTGAGCATGTTTTCAGTCACACTCCAACCTGTTTGTCTCGCTTTAATCTCGCAATGTTGCTGTTGCCCCTGAATGTCTTGACCATAAACTAATGGCACAGGATCTTAACACAGCTATACTGCTGATGAACCTAATCAGCATTGTGTGAACTCTTCAACACTGCTGAGTTATCAGGAAAAGAGAAACCGATACAAGATGACCCCTTACCTTCCCTATGTCCAGCATATCAGAGTAGCTGAGCAACGCTACGGGAATGTCAATCTCCTCATACTGAGACTTGTTTCCTGCTGGTGGTGTCTGGAGTTTGAAAAAGAAAGAAAGAAAATATATAGTTTTGTTTCTGGGCAGCTAAAGTCAACATAACGATGCACAAATGAGCACAAGCAACAGCTTTGAACTGTTATTTATAGATTACCAGTCTGTCCTTGCTGACGATGAGTAGGCCCTTGGCGCCGTTAATCTGGGCCAGGCGAACCTTTTCGTAAAAAGTGCAGTTGCCGCGCATCACCATGGGGATGTGATTTGGGAAGCCGCCCTCTGGGACCTCAGAGGCCGAGCACAGGACTGATGTTGTCAGGTCATAGATCTGCAGGCGTGACTACGAGACAAGACGGTGTTAAACAAAGCTGGGGGGATCTCTGTTATGGTTCAACTCTTCATATAAATACATGAATGTTTATTTCCTAATAGACACTAGACCTAATTAGCTGGATCATCCCTGTCATGCTATCCGACTCTTTGTAATCATTATCTCCGTTGAAGGCTGTTAGAGGGGGGTGATTTTTCCTTATGACAAAGTGATATATAAAAATAACTGGAATGACTTTGACACAGTATTCCCTCCGGCTATAACTCATTATATTGACATCACTCAAAAACAGGCACTACAAGCATTGGTACGCTCCATATTAGTGCATACGTCCACTGTCCTAGACTGTGAAGTAGTTTAAAAAAACACGTCTGATTATGAAGTTAACTTGAGTGGTTTTCACACAGCTGAACATGTAAACACAACTCTGGAGATTCTCCTGCCAGCTCTCAGTAATCTCTCTTGTGAGGTCATGTGAAAACACAGCAAGAGAGATCCTGAGGGTTTCCTGCGGTCATGAAAGTGTTTCACCCCCAATGTATTGTCTCATTCATAAAAGCACTTACTGCCTTGTTGAGGTCCTGAGGTAGACGTGCCCACTGAGAGTTGAAGAATATGCAGTAATCCTTCCCTTTGCTGTTCACCTTATCACTGAAATGGGCCATACCATACTCTGCCACCACCTGTCAACATGTCAACAGTGTTAACATCAGTGCATTTTTTTTTTCCACTTTGACCTGTCTTGATCAGTCATTGACAGGCTGTGCTGTTGCCATTTCACCTTTCACCCCTAACCCTCTGAAAAACCCAGTTAGCTTCAGAAAACATGGTGGACCTCCTAGACTTTTCAGACTGGACAACACTTAACTCTGGTCTTAAATTACCCTTTAAACATGTTATTTCTGGATCTACAAATCACATCTTCTTGGACGCAGAAGCTTTGGTTTTAGTCAGCAATGTGTGATGACGCTTTAGTTTTGTACAGAATGACTTGTTCTCAACATAAATGTCTTACATGGCTTTTTTTTCTTTCTTTTTTTAATTGTGTAAGGATGAGGATAATCGAGTATTGGGATCAGTTTGATATAAGTCAAAATCACTGATTTGTATACAGAAAACTAAATATCACATGAATGACTCACATAATTAATGTTAATTAAAAAGCAGTAACAGGGTTTAATATCAGTCATGCTGTGAGCTGCACATTTCTTTTTCATGGAAGAAGAATATTGGACACATGGTAGAAGCATTATGTTTGTGAAATGGTTGATTAAGAAGTGGTTTCATCAGCACGAATGAATTGTGTCATAGATCCACAGTAAGCCATATTCATAGTGAGTGTAAATATCACACGAGTGTTTGTCTGTATAAGTTGTTCATGGTGTCAAATTATGTTTTATCTATTTATCTATCTATCACCTAATGTAAGGCCTTTAAAACAGTAACAGGCATCTTAAGGACTTTGGGGGTCTATTACGCCACATGAAAACAAAACAGAAAGCTACACATAGAGGATAAACTTTAAATAAAGACACGATAATGTTCAGACAAATATTCTCCCTCGCGTCGTCAATCGTTTCCTGGCTGTAGTCTAATGTGATTTGTTTGTTTGCTAACACTTGTGCCTGTTGTCTGGTATAAACACGGTACAGTCGGTTATAAACGCTGCGGTTCCTCGTTGACGTGGTAAATCAGCGATAACGCCTCATATTTCATGTGAGGGTGAGTGATGGTGATGGTGAGTGTGTGTTTCCACTGGGGCCCACGGACGGTCATCTCCGCAGGCTAGCACTCATAGCATCCGTGCTACTACTCCCCCGGAACGCGGTTGAAAACAATAACCCACATTCAACCACGCGCCGCTTTACGACATAGACACACGGGTAAGCCGTTTCCGGTCGCTCTCACCTTCTGGACAAAAAGGACGGCCCACAACAGTGTTTCGCGGAGCCTCATGATGCCAAATGGCTCGTTGTTGTTTCCCCCATCAACCACCGACGAAACGGCCCTGGTCCAGTCCACTTACTAACCCCCACCAGCTGATCACACAAGACACGCCCGCCTTTGAGAATTCAGGTGTTTGATTGGCTGTCATCATGTCTAGGGTATAAGCACGTCTCTGATTCGCTGAAGTCAAAGCCACTCATAACAACAGAACTGCCCAATGCTAGATCGTTTAATACGATATATTTAATAACGTCAACTTCAAAAAACTTTAAAGTAAATTATTATTATTGTTATTTTTTAATTGCATGATTATTCAAATATAAAATGTATCAAACTATTACAGATAAATATAAAAGCAAATGGTAAATGTAAAAGAAGATATTAAAAAAATAATAGGAAATACAATGTAATTCATGCTAGGCAACAACAAACAAGAAGCTCATTCTTAGCCAGAGAATGAGCTCCAATGTCATGAACGCAGTCATTCACAGGGTGGTTGGTTATTTACAGCACGCTCATTCCCTGCAACCACGTAAAGTAAAAACCGCTGCAGCTCGGCTTTCATTACATGGGAGTCTATTTTCACTATAATTACAATCTGCTGGAGAGCTTCTGTCTTATGCAACGGATTGCGGATTTGAAGTGATGAAATTGTTACTATGGTAGATTCCCTGGTGGTCTAGTGGTTAGGATTCGGCGCTCTCACCGCCGCGGCCCGGGTTCGATTCCCGGTCAGGGAACACGCGTTTTTCGCAATTGGCTTCGCATTATTCCTGTTTGTTCTGTTCCGACTACAACTTAAAGATTGTGGGTTTTTTCCATTGGCCACTTGTTTTCACACCTTTAGAATATTTTGCAAGAGGGTAAAAAATATTTTCTATGATTATCTAGTAAATTATTCAAGCTCAGGGTTGACGGTGAACTACTTGCCTCGTGCGGTGTTGCCTTCACAGTTGTTCATTTTATCCCCTGTGAAAATGATTTGCACACATCAGTGAATGCTTCACAGCTTTCAAAACACACGTGTATGTGTGTTGCTGAGGAAAAGACGGTGGAGATGGTCAAGAGGCTGTCACCCATAGCAACCACCGGTGCTGTTTTTGTTGTTGTCGATGTGCAGATTTTCAGACACAGACAGTGTGTAATCTTTGCTGCTGCATGCTCAATCCTGTTATTTATTGACATCCTGCGGGCAGCGGGATGATTCACTCGGCGTGATGACGTCATTCCATATGTTCGCCCGGCTGCTGCACGTTTACCTGCAGAAAGCAACATGCATCAACACCGGAACTTAGACCAATTGTCCTTTCACAACACAAACCCTGTCGTAGTGTGCGCTTATATGTAAAGAAATCACAAGTGCTTCCGACTCTACAAGTACAATCACCCGCCACTTTATTAGGTACCTGTTGCAGCGGATCATCTGCCCTACAGATGCTGGTGCCAGACAGGCTGGTGTGAGTTTTTCAGGAAATACTGATATTCTGATATTTTTTATACAAAATGTTCTGAATGGAAAAAGAAATGGGAAAACCAGTGATTACACTCCCATGCTTATGTGTAAATGTTTTAATCTCATCCAATAAACCCTCTTAGTTAATTCCTATCTTAATGTACTTCCTTCTTGAACACGTGTAAGATAAAAAATAAAATCTACTCACCACTGCTTTGGTTGTAAAGGTGAGAAATGTGTCAAAAATAGACAAACATATATCAATAGCCAGTAAATTGTCAAATTCTGAGAGGCTTTTATTTTGAAGATAGACCGGATGTTCAGTGTTTTGTTGTGGCTACTTGACAGTGCCGAGTGTTCGTATACTCCACAGAGGAATGCGGCTCTCGTAGACAACTGTACGGTAAGTGCAGCGTTGACTCTTAGTTTTATATTGTTAAATGTGTGTCTATTTTGTTGACAGTATTTCATCGCTGTCAACTGTATGTTGTCCTAAAAGTATCTTTAAACAGCGGGGGCTGCTTGTTGTGCCGTGCGCTTGGTGGTTAACGTAGCTAGGCTAACGTTAGCCGTCGTCCGTTGCTGGTGAATTCCCTTAATTTATTGAATTATTCCTCTTTGAAAAAAAAAACTTGTGTTTCGTTAATGCTTGTGCACCAGGTCGCCTCTGTATCTGTGGCTTAAAAGAAACCTTTATGCTGCCTGTGCTCTTGAAAATCGCCTGTGAAAATGTCCTCTCTCACAAGAGGAAGAGTCGCCTCTACATCTTTTACAGCACTCACCAGTGTGTTATCAGCTAGATTTAAGAAACAAGTTAGTTTTAATTATATATATATATTGTAGATTACAGTTACAGTTAAACAAGGTGTAAATTCTCGAGGATGCAGTTTAAAACCCTCGTCCCTTTAACCGAATCAGGGATACATGGTCCGGGCAGGAGGTGATGTCAGTAGGACTGGTATGCAGCAGATGTCTGACGTCAGCCAGAGTCTCAGAAAAATTCCAGCTGTGTACACTAAGGCCAAATAAGGAGGAAAGAAACCCAGGTAACAACAAGAGGTGAAGTGTAGATTCAGACCAAAATAAGGAGCAAAGAAACCCAGGTATCAACAAGAGGTGAAGTGTAGATTCAGACCAAAATAAGGAGCAAAGAAACCCAGGTATCAACAAGAGGTGAAGTGTAGATTCAGACCTAACAAAAGGAGCAAAGAAACCCAGGTAATAACAAGAGGTAAAGTTTAGATTCAGACCACCATAAGGAGGAAATAAACTCATTTAATAACAAGAGGTAAAGTAGACTAAGTCTAGGGTCTAAAGTCTGTGTCACAGTGCCGCACTAAAAAACAAGTTTGATATAGTCAATTTTAAATCAGTCCATCCTCGGTTTATAAGGTGAGGCTAGGTAAAGTCAGGTTTAAGTAATCTAGGTGCATGGCATGCATGTTCAAAGTGTACTTAATCAACATGAGGTACAATTATTATAGAAGAAGCATGATGCACATTTTTACAACAGCAACTAATGGAGGTTTATGAAATTTCAATGTGGGCAGATAGGACACCAGGATTAATTAAGATCAGTGTGGAGTAGACTAGCTGCATAGAATAAATCACCATAACAATTTAGAGAGTCCAGGCCTGTTTAACCCAGGATAACTGGAAAATCCTGCCTTAATACATGTTTGTCTTTTGTGAAACAACCCTCAGGTCTAGGTACATGATGTTTTTTTGGTCACTGTATTGTCTGTTTAGTATTTCCACTCCACTTTCTGCCAGTTTCTGTGTTTACAGCCGTTTCTCTTTCACTGCAGTGAATCTAGAGGCATCATTCCCATCACATCATGGCCGGATTCAGACAGGAGGATGTCGAGTTGTATTATGAGATGGGAGAGGAGCTTGGCAGGTATGTTTAGAAGATTTACTTCTGCTTCTAAGACAGTGACAGGCGTAGTGAAATTACATGTTACAGAAGTTGCCAATACGATTTTGGAGTAAGTAAAGAGGCAACACTTGGTCTTTATGTAAGCACAGTCCAGCTGCATGAAACATGTGCAAAGACAAATGAGCAAAGAACAGAAGAGGGTGTGATGTGTTTTTTCAGGATGACACGATTGCCCAAAAAAGGAAATCAGAATGTAATGCAACATTATGAACGCCAATTGCTGTCCAAGAACAATAAAAACAGGACATTTATGTAACTGCACTGATAAGTTATTGACCTTCAAGAGTCCGTCTTTGTTATGAGAGAGATACTCCCTCTCCTCTGTGTAGATGTTTATGTTCAATCAAGATGTGCATAGCCCAGAAAGTACAGGTTTAGAGAGGCCACTGTGTAATTGTCATCATGTTAAGTGCAGGGCAAGCACAGTACAAGGAGTACATGGATTACCATGAAGTAGTCACCATGACTCCTAATGCACCTTGATGGCAGGTGTGAGGAGCTGTATTCAAGTGTGTCAGAGACATGTTCAGTATCTATTTAGTTATCAAATCTGAGTGGTTCTTACGCAACATTGTACCTGCGCTACTTTATTCTGCAGTGATGCAGCAAAATCATGACATCACTGCTTCTCACCTTTGCTGTGGTGTAGTGTCTCTGTAGGAGAGGGCAACGTGTGTGTGTGTGTCAACTCTTAAGGACCTTCTCTGGCATAAACACTGACCTTGTCAGGACCAGTAAGTCCTTATAGAGACCAAATCTTGGTCCTCGTGAGGAAGAACCTCATTTCTGATTGACTGGTAACGTTTAGGGCTGATATTGTGCTTGGGTTAGTGTTAGTGTTAGTGTTAGGCATTAACTGTCCATGGTTAAGGTTAGGGATGACACCAGATTAATGGATCTCAATGCAGTGTTCCAAGAAGAATGGCTGTGCAAACGTGTGTGTGTGTGTGAGTCTGTGTTAACTCCTATTTTCTCAAATTCATTGTTTAGCCCTGTGTTACCCAGAGTTCAGAGCCACTATGTCCTTATCGCTTAGTCATTTATCAGTTTCTGCTTTAGGGCTTAAAGTTTCTGTAATCCCTTGTTTGTGACATTTTTCAAGTTACATTTTTCAGAATTTTTATCGTATATTAGAATTAAATTTTGGAAGAGTTGACTTTGTGAAATATTGTCACTTTAGAGGCCAACTTCTTTCAGTTGTCTCTGAAGAAAGTTATATTTATAATATTTGATTACTGTTGTAAGTTAACTGATGAATAGGTTTTATATCATATCATGGACCTTCAGTCTTGGATCATTAGATCATAGATTTCATTATTGAATTCTCCGCTTGACCAAGTCCTTTGGTCCATTACAGTTTCCTGTCTTTACGTTTCACGTCTTTCTTTCTTACGCTGTTTTCCCGCAGTGGACAGTTTGCCATTGTCCGCAAGTGTAAGGAGAAGAGCACAGGCATCGAGTACGCCGGCAAGTTCATAAAGAAGCGGCGGCTGTCGTCCAGCCGACGCGGTGTGAGTCGCGAAGAGATCGAGCGCGAGGTCAACATCCTGCGAGAGATTCAGCACAGCAACATCATCACGCTGCACGACATCTTTGAAAACAAGACCGACGTGATCCTGATCCTGGAGCTGGTGTCTGGAGGAGAACTGTTTGACTTCCTGGCTGAGAAGGAATCCCTCACGGAGGAGGAAGCTACTCAGTTCCTCAAGCAGATCCTGGACGGCGTTCACTATCTTCACTCCAAACACATCGCCCACTTTGACCTCAAGGTCAGTGAGCATGGTTAAAACCGTTTATGGGGAGGGGGGATTTTGAGAAGCAGGGCCAACATTCGTGAATGACATGCTGATGAGAAGTTTAAGTGTTAGGAAATGTTTAGGCTGTAGCTTTTCAAGTATGTAGCACTTCTGTGTTGAGAGGGATTTTCCATCGATGCCACAGGACTGCAGCTTCTATTACAGCCTTTGGTAAAGCCGTAACAATGAGTCTATCAATCATTCTGTTTTTATCGTCAATTTTTAATTTATCTTCTTTTCAAGCAAACAGTAGCTGGGTTTATTTTTTCAGTTGTATCTTTCCAATGAACACACCTTGGGTTTTGAGGAGATGGGGATTTCACCAACGTTTAAGGCTACGACAACCAAACAGTTTTCATTTTAAAAGTAGTCATTCACTTAAACAAACCATACTATTAGGTGGTATATTCCATTGATGATAAACCTCCTAAATGAGCATTTAAATAATAGGTCTGTAAAAAGTCTTCTTTCTCTCACTGTTTGAATGTTTCCAGCCTGAGAACATCATGCTGCTGGACAAGAACGTGCCAAACCCCAGGATCAAACTGATTGACTTTGGGATCGCTCATCAGATTAAAGCGGGAAATGAGTTCAAGAACATCTTTGGAACACCAGAGTTTGTCGGTGAGGTTCTGGGTCTCAGCTCTCGTGTATTTACTTTGCAAGTCAAATGTTTGAAAGTAATGTTAGCTTGTGCCTACGCTGGCCTGGTGGTGGGGGAAGTGGGTGAAGTGTGTTTCAAAATCTCGACATCTGGTTTAAATTGAAGCATTCATTCCTATGTGCTTCACAGCGCCAGAAATAGTCAACTACGAGCCACTTGGACTGGAGGCAGATATGTGGTAAGATGTCTACATGCTTCTTTTTTTTTTTTAATGAAGCTGTATACTGATATACGTGACAGGATCTTCTTTTCTCCACTGCAGGAGCATCGGAGTCATCACGTACATTTTGTGAGTTTTGTTTTTGAAATCGTCTGTAAAGAAACACAAATCTCTCACACTCGTCCATATAAAGATCTAACGCTGAGTCCTTGTCCGTGTCAGGTTGAGCGGCGCGTCTCCATTTCTGGGCGAGACCAAACAGGAGACCCTGACTAACATCTCGGGCGTCAACTACGACTTTGATGAGGAGTATTTTAGCAACACCAGTGAGCTGGCCAAAGACTTCATACGCCGTCTGTTGGTCAAGGATCCAAAGTAAGAAGAACTTTGCAACTGAAAGCAACGAGAAAAGGAGAGAAACACGTCAAAATCTGAACACTTTCATTTTGTTTTCCTTTTTTTTTCAGGAAGAGAATGACAATCGATGACAGTCTTGAGCATCCCTGGATTAAGGTGTGTGAATTATTTGGGGTTTTTAATATGTTATTTTTTTTGAAGTTCAACATTCAACAGTCATGTTTTACTGTAATAAAAAATATTTCTGAGACACATTTAATCTCCTGAACCTGCCGAGTCTAGATTGTGATAATTTATTAAAATATATTTATTCAGCTTCACATTTTTGAACAAAAACACAGCACAGGCTTCACATGACGTGACTCTAAGAAGACTATGGTTTCATTTGCTTTTGTTTCTATTAATTAAGCACTTTATAAACTTGTAAATAATAAGTGTATCAGTATTATGTCTTTATCAGTAGAGTTTGGATTTACTTTACTGTTTAAATTTCCACCATTGCTAAGTAGACCTAGTAGTTTGATGACATTTGATGAGAACAGCGTGAGCTTCAGTTCACTTCCTGGTTGAGTGACTGATCCTCTCAAACCTTTTCCATCAACACACTAACCAATCAACTCGGCCTCCCTCCCTCCCTCCCTCCATCTCTCTCTCTCTCTCTCTGTTTGTTACTGAAGAACATGATCATATTAGATAAAACTAGCATATTACTGGCTTCATCTGTCGCGTGCATCTGAAACTCATTTCCTGTACCCCTTTCAAAGTAAAAGCACTGTAGTTGTTCTGTTCCCTGTTTCCATTCATTGTTTTCAGTAAGGTCTTTTTTTAATATTTATAGGATTTTCACACGGAAGAGTGCTGGCATGTTATTGAGTAGCATAGGAGCATTTAGTCCATTAAAGCATTTATATTTGTGGCATTTTTCAAAGGCAAATACCCTGTAAAATATAGCAGCAGCTCCTCAAAGCAAAAGCAAATATATTTAAATACAGAAAATATATATTTATGGTTATTTAGAATCTGTTAATTTTCCAATACATAGTTTCCCCACTCAGCAGCAGTGCTGTAAAGCTATTGCCAACGAAGTGCAACTGTTAACTGTGAGAAAAACAACCATTAAATCGCTATACTTATTTCATACTTGTATTTTTTCCCTCTCCAGGTGATCAAGAGGCGAAACGTGCGTCCAGAGGAGAGGGACCACAAGCCTGAGCGGCGTCGCCTGAAGACCACTCGTCTGAAGGAGTACACCATCAAGTCTCACTCCAGCATGCCGCCTAATAACACCTATGTCAACTTCGAGCGCTTTTCCCAGGTGCTGGAGGAGATTGCGTCCGCAGAGGAAGGCCTGAAGGAGCTGGAGCGCAACCAGCGCTCATGCCAAGAGGACGTGGCGGCGCTGCTGTCCATCTATGAGGAGAAGGAGAGTTGGTATAAGGAGGAGAGCCAGAGCATCTCCAGCGACCTGAGCCACATCCGCCACGAGCTGCAGCGCTCTCAGGTGCAGCACAAGAAGTATCAGGAGGACGCCCGCATCACCATGCAGGCCACCAACATCCTCAAGCGCAAGTTTGGCCGCCTGGAAAAGCGCTACGAGGTTCTGGCTGAGCAGGTGGCGTCTGAGGTCCGCTGGGTGGAGGAGCTGGTGAAATCCATATCTGCAGAGAAGGACAGACTGAGCTCTGGCAGCATGCCATGAGCAGGGCGGATGTCCAACAGTGACATTTTTACTCTCAAGTATCCTCCTGCCCTTCTTCTCTGCACGTGTGCCGCACAGCAGAGTTTGAGTGGGTGAGTCCTTGTCATCATAAGCTATGCTGCTGCTTCCCTCCAGGAAAGGTGTTCCAATCTTTTTATGTCATGCTCGAGAAAACCAGCAAGAAGCAGAGAGGCCATATACTCGACCCAGTCACCTCAAAGAGGCTCATTCCTGTGTTTTTATCCATTAATTTATAATTTTAGAGATTTTTTATGTACTGTAATTCAGCTGCAGATGGAGCAGACTTTTGTTTCTTTTTTTGTTTACTCTTTTTAGCAACTATAATTACATCTAGATTTCCTTGAGGCTTTCAAAGTCATAGATAGACGGTTAGCAGATCATGTGAGAAAGCGTGACAAACAGCTGATAGTGGTCCCGTTTTCACACAAATCATTGGTATTTGTTTTTCTGGTGCTTAAATTTCAGCTGATATTGTATTTCTTTTACATGCTTGGGCAGGTTTTTGACCATAAAGGATGCAAAAAAAAACCTGAATACTCTTGAGCATAGAAAATGAAAGGCCATGCTTTCATTCACAGGTCCATCATTTCAAAATATCTTTTTAAGTTTACTGGAACGGTATCATGTAATTTGGTAGTACTTGAGAAAAATACTGCTCTGGTTTAATATCTGTTAAATATTTATTAAATAACTTTTAACAAACGTCTGTTGGAGTCAAACTACTGTGAACTGAGGACTTCACACCAGGCTGATTAAGCTCCACACACCTCTTTCTGTTTCAATTGCAGCAGCAGCTTTTGTACTCGTAAACTGAGATGGCTGTTTGCTGATGGCCAAAGGTTACACTCTGTAGCCTTAACTATTCAATCAATATTTGCAACTTAATCCCTGTTCTTTTTTTTTTTTTTTTTAATAAATGGATATGAACTGAAAGTCAGACTTTATGGAGCTGTAAATGAAAGCATCGCCAGATGTGAGAATGTATGGAGTCATCAGTGCCTCTCATCTGTGACAGAGGTCACGTCATATCTATCACATTGATATCGCTCGACGTCTTAAAAAACCCGCAAAACCACTCTTTGCACAGTAGCCTTGTAAACCAAATAGTGTTGCATGGGAAGGAAAAGCTGTTTAAAAACTGTATCTCTCTCTGTGCTCATTCAGACATCCCTGCGCACTTGGAACATTCCAGCTCTAAGTTTGACATTCAGGCAACACATTCCCCACATGTACTGTATAGCATAGAACCTACATATATGATATAGCCAATAGTATTTTTCAATAGAGAAATGTACCCCTTTGCACTTAAAAGAATTTTAGCAGCGTCCAAAAAAGAAATAGTAATCTGTTTGAGCTGTAAAATGAACCGAAATAAACAAAGTTATAACTATAACTGAGTCACACTTGTGTTGTTTTTGTGTGGATTAACACATTTTTTTATTTTTTTATTTATGTTTGACAAATAAGGACGATATGTATTTATAAAAAGTATCACATCCACATTTGTCTAATTGGCTAAAATGTGTCCTTGTACTGTGTATGGTGCAACATTGAAATTACCCTAGTAACAGTAACAGAAAGGCCCTCTGGTGGTGAAGTAAGAAAATATCAAAGAATATTTTAAAAGGAGCCTTGAGCATGCCTTTCACATCTGTGTGTGTGTGTGTGTATTTAATGTCAACACAGCTGCAGTGTTGGCAAAAATAGATAATATATAAATGTACACATCTTTCACAACCATGGTTCCCATGGATCTGAAAATGATAGGTTTTCCTAAAAGGTTTATTAACACATGGGAAGTAGGATTTTATTTTTCTCATTTAATTGAAAAAAATAATGTAGCATTTTTTTCCCGTTTTATTTTAATAATTAATTTGTTTTAATGAATTGAATACCTTTCACTGTAACATCACAAAGATCAGGACCGTGTCATGATTTTGAATCTGTGTCATCGTTCATTCTCTCCATATTCAAATTGGATTATTTCATTATTTTACAATATACTGTTACTCATTTTATTTTGTTTTATAATCCCAATCGAGAAAAAAAGGGTGGTTTTTCTTACTTTTTCTATAATTTTGTGCTCGAATTAAATGTAGCAAATGAAAAAGAGATGGAAAGATTGAAAGAATGAATGTTTTTAGGTTTGGTATCTTTTCCTTTGTTTCCTGTTGTCCTGTCTCTCTGTGTGGGTGTGGTCTTTCTCTGTGTGGGTGTGGTCTCTCCCTCAGTCTCTTCTGCTCACCTGTCCCACATTAGTCTCGTTAGTCCTCCCTGTTCCTGTGGTCTCTCCGCAGCCAATCAGCTTCTTCACGTTTAATCACTCATTCTCCTCACCTGTTGTCCTCCTCCCCTGCTCCACACCTGCGTCTCATCCCTCGTTAGTCTCCCTGCTTTTATTTAAGGTAAGTCTTCATTTTGTTCTACTACTCCACTACTCTACCGACAAATTATTTTTATGGTTCATACTTTTCCATTTCACTGGACCCACAAAAAATAATATTTTATGTTGAAAATAAACATAATCAATGATGATGATTTTAAATGAGTCTTAAATCCATGTAGAAACCAAGTACTAAATAAAACCACACTAACCAAATAACACACTGATGGAAATAGAGCTGAAACAATTACTTGATTATTAATCGATGCTTCTTAAATCTGAATATTACAAAAATCATTACAACTTGAATCATTTTGGTTTGTGGACAAAACAAGTCAATTAAGAACATTGTCATTTTGAGGTTTTAAAACATTTTTTCAACATGTTCTTGCCCTAACAAGCACTTGAGAGAATAATCGATTATGAAATGAATCGTTAGCTGCAGCCCTAGATGGAAATTACATTACATTACATGTCATTTAGCAGACGCTTTTATCCAAAGTGACTTACAAGGGAATTGAGTACACTCTGCAAGGGGTGGAGTTGAACTTGCGACCATGAAGTCTTTTGCACGCAGGGTACCGGTCTTAACCACTGAGCCACTCTGCCCTAACAAATAACTCCAAGTGCCATCTTGAAATTAGTTTTTACAACTGGGTTTATTTATTTTAATTTAATTGTGGTAATAATACAACAACAATAATAATAATAATAATAATAACAATAATGATAAATAAAATTGTTATCAGTAGTTTTGATAATTGTTATACAACAGTTTGCTGATAATCAATGGACAGTCGTGTAAACCCTGACACAGCCTCCTTTGTGTAATAATAATAATGCAAATTTAAAGTTGTTTTCTCTCTGTTTACAAATGATACAAATAACATTTCCAACCATTTTGAAACAAATGGAGAGCTGCGACAATCACAGTAATGGGAATAATCAGAGGTAATAGAGAGGAAGAGCAGCTCGTCTTTGTGTTAATCAGCTGTGAGATAGACGCGTCTGCTGCGACAGACGAAACAGCTGGGAACAGATGGCGGCGTCACGAGTGAAGTCCTTGGCAGTGATCTCGGGGAAAACTGCGGCCCGTGCGGCTCCTTGAGTCAGACGAAGAGTGGTGCTTCAGGTTCGAGGAGACGCGTCCGTCCCCCGCTTCGGTTTCGTCTTCGTCCTGGTCCAGAGCGACATGAACTCGCTGTCGGTGTGTGAGTAGGAATGTTTTCAAAGCTTATGTGTCTTTCAGGGAGTTGATGTGGGCACAGAGTTTCAGAGCAGGTCCCAGTTTTAAGTTCATGGTGCTGACCAGGTGATCCTCTGTGAGCAGCAGCAGAGCCTGGCCGTCGATTTCCTGCGAACGAAACTCCTTGGCTACACTTGAACCGCCTGGAAACAAAGACAACACAGGACAGCTGGGTGGTAGTGGTTTTCAGGGTCAATGTGGACCCTCATGAGAATGAGTCAGTTTAAACCAAGCTTTTAACCATTCCCTCTTTACACACAGGAGCACAATCTGCACCCCGGGGAGAAATAAGGGTTTGGGTGCAGTCCTCCCCGGTGACCCCTCTAGTCCATGGGCTGCCTAAAACCATCAAATCGAGTCCATCAAATGTGGGATTGCTTCCACGATGATGGTTGCTAATGCTATTATCAGCATTATATATCAGTATCGGCTGATATTTGGCGTTAATGTTTTTTTTTTTTTTTTACGTCTTCATCTGCTGTAACATGAGTATAAAAAAAATGATGTTAATGTTACATGAGAAGAGACTTAATGATGGTGGATCTGGGGTCCAAAAGTCAAACAAAGGCATTACTCCCCTTCTTAAACCGTCCATGTGTGAGTGATTTTTGAATGAACATTTACTCTGAGTGTGTTTGATAACACAACTATAAACAACTATCAACTACTGTCCCTGTAAATAACAGAATTTGTGTTTCGTTTCTAAGACTTCCATAATGTTGCATTACTGCCTCCTTCTGGATTCTTCCTCCTCCTCCTCCTCTTATCTTGTGAGAGATAAGACTGTTTTCACTATCAACCCAGAGAAAACACACCCAAACATGCAGGAAGGCCTGTGTTGTCGCGTAAGGCAACAGCTCTAACCACTACAGCGCCATGTGGCAGATTATAAATCACTTCCTGTCCAGTACCTGGTAAGGAGTTGACGTAAGAAAACACTTGCTCCACATTCCACTGGGACGGACAGCTGGCGTCGTCGTCTCTGTCAGAAACAACACTGATCGTCTCCGGGATCCTCTGCTCGCTCTCGCTCTCTCGCTTCCTCTCAGCCTGCTTCTGTAGCCTCGTCTTCATGGGAACAAGAGGCTCATCTCCTTCCTCTTCCTCCTCATCCTCCTCCTGTGCTTCTTGCAGCTCCTCCTCCTCCTCCTCCTCTTCTTCCCTCGGAGAACACTGCTGCCGAGTCTGAGCCTGTGGAGCATGAAGGCAAGTTATCGCCTGTAGTATTTAATATGAGCGTTTACTGTTGTATCTTTAAAAGAAGATGTTATATTCCTGCTCTTCTTCAGGTCACGAGGACTGACCTGTCTGAGGAAATGCTCTCTGGAGGCTCTGTTGATTCTGCTCGGGGGTCGTCCTCTCCTGCCCATCGGCCTGTGATCCCAGCGGCATGTTTTCAGCATGGTGATGCGCTTGGTGCAGCTCACACTGAACCTGAGCCCACAGAGAGAGTCACACACGCACACACACGCACACACTGTGCTCCTGAACCTGAGGCAACACAGTCGCACTGAAACTGAGGTGAGTCACAGTGCTGGGGACGATTGTCAGCAGCAGATTTAACGATGGTGAACAAGTGGAGGGTGTTTGTGGCAGAATGACGACTTACAGTAATGAGTTCATTTGTGTTTATCATTGTTTTTAGCCCTAGGACACAGAGGAAGATGAAACGGCAAATCAAGGCTTACATTTAAATCATTTCTCACGGGATTTGTTGATAACAAAATCTTTTAATATTAAATGAACATTTTGCCTTTCATTTTAACACACTCAGTCCAAGAATTGGTCCAAGAGTTGGAAATAATTGTGTGCACATATATATGTATATATAATAATGTATAATTCACTGTTTTCAACGCCGGACTAACAGTATTATAGAGAAACACACTTGATATTTTATGTTCAATATATAATCTTTGACGACAATACAGCCTGTTTATATTTTATATATTGGTCTGTTTTTTTATTGTTATTATTTGTAATGTTTCATATGTTTCTCTCTATAATTTTATATCCTCTTGTGTTTATATTGCGTGCTCACATTTTTATTGTCTGCTGCTGTGACACTGGATGTTCCTCCAGAGTGGGATTAACGAAAGGATTCTCTTTATTTTATACCTTATTTTGCTTTGGTGCCATACTTTGTAGTTTCTTGTCTAGTTTTGTTTCCTGTTGTACTTTGTATTCTTTCTCCCCATCTGGTTGTACTCCATCTGGTCACTTGTTTGTTTAACCCGTGTTGCGTTAGTCCTCCTCTAGTCTATGTTTCCCCTTTATTCTCTGCCAGTTTAACCTTGTCTATCCTTCTTATTTCAGCCGCTATTATGAAAAGATCACCATGGGCACACAGGTTGGATAACAAATGAATGTTGGGTGGGTTCCTCACTTTGAGGATGCTGGTTCACCGTCCTGACTTACATGAACTGCACAGAGCACCAATAATGTGATCAAGCAACATCTGTGCTTTTGCTGCTGAGACACGACTGAGTTCTGCTTCGTTCCTTTTTAGGGTAAATCCTACCATACCATACAACATATATGCATATTCACATCTTAAGTCTTGTGTGTGTGTGTGTGTGTGTGTGTGTGTGTGTTTTCTTTCATTTATTTACCTTCTTACACACGTCATGGAGCAGAAGCGCTTGGAACGCAGGAACGTCTGAGCGTAACCTCTGCTCCCACAGTATTCACACTGCAGCAGCACTGCTGCCACGCTCTCCCTGAGCTCTGCAACTGCACACGACCAGCTGTTCGTTAGTGTCTCACACACACACACACACACACACACACACACACACACACACACACACACACACACACACACACACACACACAGAGTCCTCACCATCTGCTGCAGGACCATCGTTCTCCATCTCTAAGTCTGTTGAATCTGACTGGTCAGCATCCAGAAGACTGTCCTCTGCTGCTGCTGCGTTCCCGTTGGTGTGGATCTCCTGTGACTCTGGAAGTGAAGCCTGCTGATCTCCTGAGAGCGAGAATGAACCCACCTGCATCGAGATGTGCAAAAACATGAGCAATGTCAAGATACAGACAGTAGGTTTTTACTGTTTTAATGGATAGTTGATATTTTGTGTATGGTTTGGAGACAGTGACACTAGAGGAGGAGGAGCTAGATGTTGCAGAGCTGAAGATGCTGAGATTTTCTTTGGGAGTGACCAGGATGGACAGGATTAGAAAGGAGCATATTCCAGGGACAGATCAGGTCGAACAGTTTGGAGATAAAGTAAGAGAATCAAGGCTGAGATGGTTAGTGATTATATTAGACAAAGGATGTTGAGGATGGAGCTGCCGGGCAGGAGCAAAAGAGAAAAGACCACAGAGAGAAGGTTCATGGATGTTGTGAAGGAGGACATGAGGACAGCTGGTGTGACAAGATGGAGGCAGATGCAAGATTTTTGTAATATTGCGGCCTGGAATACATGGATACAAGGACAGAGCTGAGACAGAGGTTACTCCTAGAAGGAACTTGTTCAAAGGGAAAAGACTTAATATCTTCTATAGCTGCTGATATTCAGAATTATATAAGAGCAAAATCAACAATGAAGTAACTGGACTAACTCGTAAAACATTGTTCCTTCATGTTAAGAAGTTTCACTATCATCCAAAAACACGACTTGCACCTTTATTAAGACCTACTATTAAACCTGCTGCTGTAAATACTCAAATTGAGTAACATTTGTCAAAACTAATTAATCAAACTCTATATTTGTGATACATTTAAAGATTAAAAAGTAATAACCTTGCATTTCAACATTAACAAACAACTTTCAACAGCCACATTAAAACTAAATAGTGTTGGGAATTTTTTCCATTTTCCCTTCAGAATTTATTAATCGGTGTGGATTAAGATTCCGTCAAGTTTTCCTAGATTTACTGTGTGATCTTTTCCATCCTGTGCTGAGGTTGTTCTGCATAATAGTTCACTGATGCTGTAACCACGGGCAGAATTGGTGCAGTGTATCTGAGCCACACCTGCAGGGCAACTTCTCTTTGATTCTGTACTGATGTTTTCACATCTTATCAAAGATTCTGTGGAATTCTTTGATCCTGGCATCACACTGATCACACTGATTACACTGCTGAAATGATCTATCATTTTCTCAAGATTTCAGGGTGAGCTACAACGTCCACCACGGCTGACCGGAGCGAGCCGAGGCCCCTCGGTGACTCACCGGGAACGGCTCCACGCCCTCCCTGATGACGAAGCCCTCTATGAGGTGGGTGAGGACGTGGCTGGTGAGGATCCTGTCGGGGCTTCCCGGCAGGCTGGTGGGGGCAGAGGAAGGCTGACTGGGGCTTCTTACTGCAGTGGGAAGGATGGGAGGGGGAAGTGGAGACGAGGGAGGTGGAGGGTTGTTGCTGCTGGTCATGGTGGTGAGCGGAGACGGCTCCTCCGCCTGTGGTGCCCTAGTCACTGAATCACGAGTCAGGGCGGAAGGTGAACGCATCCCTGCTGGAGAATAACATAAAAAAAAGCAAGAATGTTTCACAGACTGGTAAAACTGAATTATTGCATTGTATATATAATCAAATGAATGATGGCTGAGTTCCGTTTATCTTCCTCAGTTTCAGGGCGCATGCCTGTGATGTCCAGATTTACATATACATCAAAATGGCTGCTGTGCAAAGGGCCTTCATTTCTATTCTATTAAACACATAGAACACAGAGCATTTAGGCTGCTTTTTTGTTTTCCATTACTATGTTAAAATGTACAGTATATACAGAGAGGGTATGAGGATGTGCAATATAGAATGTCTTATATCCTTTTTTTCAGCACAACCTAGAAAATCTGATAAATATATATATATATACATACATGTTGACCAACTATATAAACACACCTGAGCAAAAAGTACTCAAAATGTTTAAAACCGGATTGCATCTGTGAAATTTGGAAAATAACAGTTCAAAGTTGACTCGGCGCTCGTTTTTATGAACAAAAATTAAAGAAATACATATATCATATATAATATATATATGATATAAAATGAAACATAACTTTGACTCAACAAACCAATTTTTAAAGCCTGAATATGTGACCTATACATACACATCCAGGATGTCCATATAAGGAATTGTGTATTATTCCCATGGCAATTTACCAAGGGTGCACCTCGGTTAAACTTCAGTTATAGGCTCAGAAAACCACTTATTTAAAGAATTTACAAAAAATGACGAAAATGGCTGACAACCTAATGGAAAATACTACTGTATTGCTTTTTTATTAAATATATTGGGGCCCTTTTTTATATCTTAATTATAACAGTGACTGTTTACATGAACAGTCACTCATACAATATTTATATAATATTCTGTATAATATACACTTAGACATGCATTATTCTGATCTTATATACAGTATATATGCCTTAATTATGTGGTTATATACTTATGGGGTTTTCACATGCAGTAAATGGAAATATAAGATGAAATATTGTGTTTATAATTTATGCATATATCAAAATATGAGGTTCAAATTATTGCTGACCGTAAACCTAGTCAATGTTCTGGTTGCAAATCATCTATATCGCATTAGGTGTTTTCTCCTCATTTTTATTTGCTTTTTATGTTTATCATTATTTGTTTTTATATATATATATATATATATATATGATTACCTGCTCCATTTTGCTGAGGAGACACAGTGAGAGGTGTTGGTTTCCTGTCCGTCTGTTGACCTGGAGAACGTTCTTCCTTCATCTCCTCCGAGCTCAGTCTATTCTCTTTACACGTTGGTCCTGACGGAGATTCAGTCACTGACGGGGCGTCGCCACGTCTGACCAAATGCACCTTCAGGTCCACGGCCACCGTCTGAGGAGGAGGCAGGTTCTGGTACGGCATCCGGACCAGCGTCTCCGCCACGGGCAGCTCCTGCTCTGTCAGCATCAGCCGCCCCGACTGCACGGCCAGAGCCTGGACCGAGTGCAGGGACAGTCTCTGGAGGGTGGCCGGGGGGTTCTGGGGCAACCTGGGGAGAACCAGAGGAGGAGGTGGAGGTGGAGGCTGGTTCTGCATGTGTGGGAATGAGGTCCGACGCTGTGGTGCGGCCACTAGAGGAGGAGGCTGTGGCTGAGCTGATGATGCAAACACACTGGTGACAGACGAAGAAGAAGAAGAGGCAGAGGGTGCTTGGGGGTCACTGGTGTTTTGTGACTGGGTGCTGGGTGTGGTCAGTCTCTTCAGTGAAAGAGGAAGAGGGTGGGAGTTTGTTTCCTGTGGAGCTACTCTGAGGGCGATGGGTTGCAGCTGTCTATGGTTGAAGGCACCTGCTGTGGCTTGCTGGAGGATGAGCTGGTGGTGCGCCACCTGCTGGCCTGATGGACAGGTCAGCTGTTGCTTGACCAAAGCATGGGTGCACTGCACTGGAGAATAGGCTGAAGGAAAAGTGATGAAAAGAAAAATAAAACTTCACACATCTGAAAGTGACTTATACTTGTTACAGTCCCACCGTTGTTATTTTTTTAAAACCTTAAAAGGGATAGTAAGGGTTTTGAGGTGAGGTTGTGTGAGGTACTAGAATAGAATAGAATAGAATAGAAATACTTTATTCATCCCCAAGGGGAAATTGTTTTAACAAAGCAGCAATACAAACAATATTATAAACATAAAATGTAAAATGTGCAACAGTAAGAAAAGAAAAAAGTGCAATAATAAAGGAGTGGCATAATGGAGTGCAATGTCATACTGTAGAAAATGTGCATTGTGCAAATGAGCAGTATTTTTTTTTTTTTTTTTTTTTTTTTTTTTTCAGCACTGACTTTGCCATGTGACGCTGCAGGTGCCTGAGACACAGATGCTTGTACTGAAACAGGGCAGCCAGTATAGGGAAACACAGGGGAAACTAATTTTAGTCACTTAAAGGATCTTTACTATCAGTACACAACCGGTTGAGCAGAGCCACTACGTCTGAGCGCGCCCGGCAAAATGGACCAACCCGAGTGAACGTGTCTAACAAGCATACATGGAGAGCCCAGAGGAAACCCATGCAGGCACGGGAAGAACATGCAAACTCCTCACAGAAAGGTCCCAGACTGGCATTTAACCTAGCACATTCTTGCTGTGAGGCAGTGCTAACCCACTACCAGCGCTAACCACTAAGCCACCACAACTACATCTGTTTTATGGAATTCTTCACTGTATTACTACAGTAGGGGTAGTGTTTTTGTACTTTGTACTTCCCAACCTCAGTTTCCCCTGAGTTGAGAAATATCTTCATTATTTTCTTTGTTACATGGCCACCAGTGACACGGTCCTGTAACTGAGGTTGGGAAGCACAACTCTTCAAAAATACTACCCCTATTCTAGTAATACAAAGCTAAATGCAAATCAGTTTAGTATTCCTTTAAGTCCTTTTTTTTTCTCACTGGAAATGAAAGTTTGTGCAATGCTGACTCACCACTCCAAAATCAGCCATTTCTACATAACAGCACACAGGATTTGTTGATCCACTGCTGCCTCTTCACTAAGTTCAAATGCTGCACCCATATTCTCCGTGAACTTAAAATGCCACTATAGACTTTGGTGCGGAAGAGCCAATGATTTACAAACTGTCTAACTCCAAGTGAAGAGTTAAGATATCATAGACTTAAAAGGAAGTTAGCAGTTAGCTTTGTATTACTAGAATAAGGGTAGTATTTTTGAACAATTGTGCTTCCCAACCTCAGTTTTCCCTGAGTCAAGAAATATCTTAATTTTTTTCTTTGTTACGTGGCCACCAGTGACACTTGGTCTGAGGCTTGAAACTGATACGCTAATTCCGCACATTTAGACCCACTCGTAGGGGGGCGGGACCTCATTCCCAGAATGTAAACAGTGTCCGCCATCTTTGCTAACAGTTACGCTAACAGGACGTAACAGGAAAATACTACCCCTGTTCTAGTAATACAAATCTAAATGCAAGTTGGTGAAGTATTCCTTTAAGCAGGGGTACATTTTTATTTGGTGCATTAGTTGTTAAGTGGCTAAAATGTGTGTTTTTGTGTGTCACAGGCTGGGGTCTCAGAATCTCACACAACTGTCACCTTAAGGTAAGAAAAACTGTTGGCTTGATTTGTTTAAATCTATTAATGGAAGAATGAAGTTGAAATGGGAAGCATGCAGCGTCACTTATAACACACATTTCTTCGCTGAAAGATAATGAGATAATTGGTTGGCAGCAAAAAACACCCCTGCATTAGTGTGACTCATCACTTAAGACTGAAAAACATGAGCTCAGTGGAAAACTTTGCTGTTACTGCCTCAGGATTTGAACACATGAACTAACCTGTGGTTACAGTCTGAGGTCCAGGCTGACCTGCTTCACTCGAGGCGTCGGTCAGCTGGTTGGCCTTCAAAGCACAAAGTGATGTTTTGGACAAAGAGGCAGCTGGAGACAGCGCTTGGGACTGAGCGGATGGTTTTAAGATGACACTGTGAGCTGTAGCCAGTGCTGCAGGCAAGTGAGCGCGCAGAGCCAGATTCTGCACCTGAATATAAGAGAGGAAGTTCTACAGCTCTAAAAGTCACACATGGCACTCACACCTTACTTATTCTTCTGTGTCAGGCAAAATCTGTACCTGAGAGGAGGTTGGCAAAGAGGAGCAGGAGGTGAGAGCGGGGGGGTCTGACTGAACTGCAGCCAGTGAAGCTGCAGGAGTCAGAATAAGCTAGGGAAAAAAAACACATTCAGCAAAAACAGAAGTAGGGCAAATGAGTCACACAGTTTCAAAGTACCAGTATGACCTGGAGCTTAAAAAAAAAAAAAAAAAAAAAGACTTATACCATCTGAGTTCGGAGGTACATCTGAGCTTGATTACAGTTGGCTGGTCGGTTTCCCAGGAGCATGGCCTGCTGGGAGACTGTAGTGGCAGCAGCAGTGGAGTTGGATGTGTGGGTGCGGCCGATCAGCTGTGCCGACACTGGAGATGTTGGCAAAGTGATCTGGATCAGGGAGGCGTGAAAACGCAGAATTACTGAGGTTAATATTTGTATACATACTGTAAATATATATATTTAACATGTAGAGACACAAACTCATTTAAAATCTTCTGTACTCTGTTATCTTTTTGCACTTTTTGTGGCTTTTTTTAACTTCTGTGTGGTAACTATGATGCTGGAAACTTGAATTTCCTGAAGGGATGATTACATTTACTATCCATATATCTAAGAGGAGTTAAAACAATAACAGCATAGACAAATAATATTCTAAAACATCTAAAGAAAGGAAGCGCACTTAATTTGTGCTGTATATTGTTTTGCATATCAGAGTTAAAAAAGCGTTAAAACAGAGATTTGATGACGTAACATTGATGGGTAAAGTGGTCGTTTCTACCAATCAGAGCCTTATAATACTTACTGAGTTTGAAGAAACACCAGCGGCTTGAACCAAACTGCCAGTGGATGATGTCGGAGGCTGCCTCTGACAGACTGAACCCTGAAAAGGGGTGAGAAAACTCATTTTAACTCTCTCACTCATTTCATCCACATTAAAATGACCCTTCATGTGCGCAGACTGACCTGCTGGATGGTGGCCAGACTCTGCAGCTGGGGATTATGTTGCTGCTGCTGCTGCTGCTGGTGCAGAGCTGCTGTCTGCAGCATCAGGTGCTGCTGCTGGGCTGCGTACATCTGATGCAGGTACTGAGCTGCCATGCTCTGAGGTCTGTGGATGGCGTGCTGGATCACCTGCGGGATCATGTCACAAAAAACAAGAGCTGCTTTACGAAATGAAATTTCAGGCCTGCCATCTTCTTCTTCTTTTCATTCATTTTTCTACCACTTTGTCCCCCACATGAGGGTCGTGGAAGGCTGGATGCAATTGGACAGGTCGCCAGTCCATCACAGGGCCAACACACAGAGAAGAACAACCATTCACTCTCACACCTGTAGTCAATTCAGAGTCCAATGAACCTAATCTGCATATTTTTGGACTGTGGGAGGAAGCCCTTGAGAGGAAGTACCTGGACACATACAGAGGAGGGGAGAACATGCAAACTTGGGATCTGAACCAGTTACCTTCTTGCTAATCTTAGGATTTGAACTGGCAACCCTGATACAAGCCCAATTCCTTTCCTCTTGGCCATGGGCTGCCCCTGTTATATGTTAGCAGAATGTATTTAATCACCGCCAACATCAACTTATTTCTTCCGTGCACCATAACCTACATTCTTTCATCCAAATCTGTCCTTCACCTAATTACTTCAACTGCCATACGTACAGAGGAAATAATAATGTTTTACAAGAGGACTATATATTTCATGCTGAAGCCAGGACCCAGTGCTGTCTTTTGCTTTTACAATTTCCTTCCTTTCAAATGATACACTGTCTTACCTGGGTGTGCTCACTGCAGAGCCACAACACCACCTGTTACTTGGACACAATATGGTCTGAATTGTATGAACACAGAGCTTAGGTGTGAGCTTCATTGTGTGGAATAATTCCCAGTCACGTTGTCCACCCTCACAGTGTCAAGTGTGTGAGTGTCCTCCCTCTTCTGGCCATTTTCCGCTATATGGCCACTTTCTGTTTGACTCTATTTCTGGTATTATTATTATTTACCTACAGTTCATAGCATGTAATCACCAACATGTCATGGCAACAGGAAGGAAAAAAACCCGACAACTCCGGCACATAAGAAGTGACCAACCTTCATGGAATGGCAGGAATCTGGAATCATGGAATGTTTCCAATAGACCACATTTTGACCACACATACACACACATGGTTGGTGTAGTGGAGTTTGCATGTTCTCCCTGTGTGTACGTGCGTGCGTTTTCTTCCTCCCACGGTCCAAAGAAATACACGAGGAATATGGGGATTGGGTAAACTGGTCACTCTAAATTTACCGTAGGTGTGAGTGTGTCATGACCAAGAAAGCAGGTGTTGTCTTGTGGTTCCGGTTTTATTTTGAAATGTCTCTCTCTTCTCGTTTCAGGCAACTTGTCTCTGTCTCTGCCAGTCTGATTGTCTGCCCCACCCTGATTGCTTCCACCTGTTCCCCATTACCGAGTACCTATTATGGTCTGCGTCTCCTTTGTCTGTGCCAGTTTGTCTTTTCTTGTGAACCAGAGAACCAGCATAAGCCTTTGTCTTCAGGAATGATCAGTATTTGCGCCATGCCAATGTTTCGTCAGGTTTTTGTACTTTTGTTTGCTACTTTGTCAAGCCCTTTTTTTCTAGTTTTTCCCTCGAAAGACTTAGCAGTGGTTTTTTGTTGCACTTTGAAAATAAATAAAAAGTTTGTTGATTTTTCACTGCAATTGGGTCCAAGTCTTTGTCCAAGTGTGACAGAACGGTTGGTTGTCTCTGTATGTCTCTATTGCCCTATGTCAGCTGAGATTGCGACACAGCGACCCCGCAACTTTATCCTGTGGAGGATAAAGGGGTAGAAAATAGATGGATGGATGAATACTGAGGAGCTTGTTTTAAAGTCAGTGTGGGTTCCAAGTTTAATGGTGTAGGGACTGGGCCAAACTCTAAGCAGATTCAGGTCTTAAATATTAACAGAACTAACTTTCTGTAAAAAGGAAACAATATACTCATGGTTCTGTCTCTCATGCATCTGTGGTCCTCTCCGTCCATTACCTGCACAGCCTGCCTCTCGGACGGCAGGACACTGAGGGAGGCTGAGGGCGCCTGGGTGCACGTGGTGCTACTGGAGCTGACTGTTGCCATGGTGACGGCAGCTGATGTGGCAGGAGCGATGGAGGCCACAGTTCTGTTCTTCCCTGCCTGCTTCTCCCCTGTGCTCTGCCTCTCCATCTCCCAGGTCACACACAGACTCAGTGACGGTGAAACTGTGCAGATAAAAGAGAGACATTAATTCACCAGGACAGAGTCTTGAGTTACATTAAAGGTACAGTATTTTAAACATTTTGCGGATAAATATTATGCAGCCTTCAGTTAGCATCAAAACTCAGTTAGTTAGTCCGGTGTTACACACTGCACCTTTAATGTCACATAGAGATGCTGGTCTGCTGTTAAAGAAAACATCCATGTGAAACTGGACTCTTAAAAGATCGTCCTTCTATATCTGGGATGTTTGACAAGGAAAATACACTTTCATGCTATAAAAATAACAGGCTTAATCTGCACTAAATTTAAGAGCATAGCTGCCCCTGGTCCATAATGCAGCCTAAATGTACCTTTATCTAAATTTGTTTTAAAATAGTGTCAAAGTGCAAACACTGCATATAATCTACATTACATACTGTGGTTTGGGGAATATCTTCCTTTTGTTGTTGTTTGACCTAATTAATTTCAACTCTAGCCATAAAAATATATACTGTAGTATAGTCTTTGTTAGAAACAAAGGACAAGAGGACAGCATAATGGATTTTTGGAAAAGAAAAAAGTGAATCATTCCCATAATTGATTAATGATGCTTTGTGCCACTCACACACATCTGTGACAACGATGGGAAGGAATTATTTTCATAATAATGCTAATGAAATCACCTGCCGTTTGACACGAGAATAAAGGGAGGTGATGAATATTGATTGGGTGTTTTTTTTTTTTTGCTGCAGAGCCGCTAATTGCAACCAGATAGCGAATTATAATGAAGCATAAAAACCACCACGAAACCCAGTCTCGTCTCAGACTGTCTATAATTCAGGAGGATGAATCAAACACAATCAGGCTGTCGCTCTCAGACAGACGCATGCACAGCATTCACCTCTTGTCGGCGGTGTATACCTGCCTGCTATTGTACGACACGGGCCATCAGGAACTGACCAAACCCCGGCACATTGTCCCAGTCATGAAGCTGCTGATGCTGCGTCAATACTGTCTGAAATTGAGATGGAAATTTTTTTAACTGTAACAACAGGCAATAAAAAAAAACAGGCACCGGCACAGCACCGCTCACAGTGCGGGAGGACCTTCCACATGCGGGAGTCTGATGATGCTGCTGCTGATGCTGCTGCTGCTGCGCTCACCGCATCCACACAGACAACAGCACTGACAGTGCTTTCCATTCGGGGTTTTTTCAGTAAATTAAGTTGCTTGTATACACATATATACATATATGTGTGTGTATCATCTATCTATCTATATATATATATATATAGATGGATAGATAGATAGATAGATATCTCACAGAGAAATTCATATATAAAGTTAAAGTTTAATTTTATTAATCCCCTTAGGGAAAGTATTCTTCTGCATTTTGACCCATCCTAGAATTAGGAGCAGTGGGCCGTCCCCGAGTAGGCTGCCCTATACATATATATATGTATATATATATATGGGGAAACAATTTATTATGATAGACCGCTAAGCAGGGCCGGCTCAAGACTTCACAGGGCCCTTTATTAAAGCCAGTGGCGTGCACAGACATTTGAAAAAAGGACAGGGGCGAAAAATGTAAAGGACACCTATATACCCAGATTTTAGAACCTCAGCATATTTGAATAAGGGAAATTTCATGCATAATATTGTACGCTGATCTTGTATTCAGTAATGATCTATTGTTGTTTTGTTGTTGTTGTTTTATATAATGTATAATGTTTGTATTACAATGTACAACATATAGTTAGATCATTGCATGAAGGATTGAAGTGTTTTATTGATGTAGACCATGTAGCTAATTATTTAAATATATTTTAATGCAAATGTTGAAAAGCTGTCACATGTATTTATGTCATATGTGTAAACTATTACTGTGTAATGTATCTTCACATTTTTTTTAAAATAAATCACATTCTAACACAACTAACTCGTTTCTAAAATTAAATTTTAAAAAGAAAGCTTTATTTATTTATTTATTTGCTTCTGAAGCTTGGTCAATTTTGTTGTTATTTCCGAACCAGATCGCTTGAATGCGGGACCGTGTCTTGAGGGTTTTTACGATTTCCGAGCTCAGATATTTGATCTTGAATGCAGCAGCACTTACACACGCTAAAAGCTTGAGTTGGTACAGTCGAAAAGCTGGACGGAGGACACGATTGACATTGCCAACAATTAAAATACTCTAAATGTGTTTGTTACACTTAATGAACAATACATGTGTGTGTGTATCAATGTTTTAAACCAAAATCCATTTGACGTGAGTGTACATGTCGGTAAGATGCCAAGTTTAAACGCCACCCGAAACATTCCGACAGTGGACTCTTCCGGTGTTAGGCCTCTGCAGTAGGGAGTTGTTTGGCGGATCTCGCAAGTTTTCCTACACTTTAAATGTAAATTTTGTTGGTCCAAATACAGCGAGAGTCTTGTTTTCTGGCGTCATTTATCTCGTCGTTTACTCGCCGCGTCGACACAGTGTACAAACAAAGTGTTTGGGCGTGTTACACAACTACACAGCTGAAGGAAGGGAGGGAAGGAAGGAAGGAAGGCATCGGTGAGTCGGAGAGACCGCGGCTGAGCTTATGATGCCGACGTTGCGGGACAGTACCATGTCCCACCCCGGCGAGAATTCACACCAAGTCCGGGTCAAAGCGTATTACAAAGGGTAAGAACCCCCCAGTTATCTTCAACATGTGATGTATACTGTCCATACGCCGGTTTGTGGTGGTTTCAGACTTGGAATGGTGGTAAACCAGTTAGCTAACATTAGCAAAACAGCTAACGGCTTGCTAACATAGGATACCAGGTTTCGGTAAACTTGACCAGGCTGGTGAAACTGTCCACACACACCGGCAGTTTAAAGCCCAACTCACGGTGTCACTTTAAAAACAAAGGATATACTTTTCAAGATCTATAAACTATGTCAAAATGAGTTGTTCAGTGAGCTAACAGCAGCTAGCAGTGGCTTACAGACCCAGTATCTGTCAGTGACTAGCTCAGATTTAATTGTTTTAACATCTAACCCAGGTATTTCGCCATTGATTCACTAACATGAATGTCCTGCTGACACTTTTTTAAGGTAATTTTACTTTAAACCTTTATGTATGTCATAAAGGAGTGACAGGGAGTCAGTTTGGAACAGGTGAAGTATCGTTATCATTATCTTAGTAAGTGCTACGATAGTTTTTTTGTGGTGATTTCAAGAACATCATAGAGACCACAGTGTTAACTTTAGACAAATCAATCTTACTCTTTCTTTCTGAATTTCTCATTTGTTTTACGAAATGTTTAGATGTATATATGAATATACAGGAAATAAGTGGATAAATACTATTCAATGTTTTTAAGGTCGATCATAAACAATAAGTTATATATATATATATATATCTGATGGAACTAATGCATTAAAATCACCAGGTGGGTTTTAAGCAGCCTATGTGGAAACCTAATTGGAAATAACACATGAAAGTTTTACTCCCCTACTGAAACAGATTCAGAAAATAAAGGATGGCATGTAGTAAATAATCACATGACACATCACTCCATACTCTGCATTTCACTGGAGTGGAAAAATAGAACAATTGGTGGACAAGAGGAGGTATGAACAGAGAGTTATTCATTGAGAAGAGTGCCATGCAAATCGTTCGTTCTGTGGTGACCCCGGACTTTATGTTTTGCGCCACCTATTGTAATCTTGGTTAACAAACTCCCAATATTCACTTAACTGCAGAAGATGGGAACACGCATAAATGTGCATTTTCTTTTTTTCTGATTTTTGAAAATTTGAATAAATCTTGCATAGCATTCTAAAGACACATTTTTTTGTTGATCAGTGAGTAGAATGATGAATTTGGTTGCATTCAATGCAGCTCCATTTGAAATCTCTGCAACACTTCTCCATAAGGACATGTTACACATAAAGATTACTGTTCTATCAATCCATGATTGTCTCTGCCAGTGGTTGTGCGACTGTCGGACAGTGATTACCCCCCTGCCTGGCAGAGGCAGTGGATTTGTTTTAGTTTCACACTTGGAGGATGTGGTGATGGACGTCATTGGTCACCCGTTGTTTCTCTGGCACACCCTGTCCCACTGTCACTGTTTGACTGAGCCAGTGGTTGGAGCTCAGCCAGCTTGAAAAACATGTAGTGCAAGTTACCACAGCCAGACCTGTTGTATTTCTCACTGGCTGTGTGACACACCTCAGGATCTGGGTAATGTGTGTTGTTTAATTGTCATTCTGCAGAGCAAAGCATGTGAAGTATTTATGAGCTTGTTGCTCAGGAATCTCAGCTATGTTGGAATGCAGAAAAAAATTGATTGAACTCACTGTATTTGGTATTGGGGTGCATTAAGAGGGGATGTCATCAATGCTGTTGTTGTTTAATTGTAGCAGTTAGAAGGGTGTGTTAGTGGGGTTAATGATTCTCTGAATCAACCTATTTGATCCAGTAGTACCCTCATGTCGGAGCTTACTTTTGTTTGGACAATCTAATTTGATAAACTGCTTTATCTCACACTATACATTCCTTAAGAGTTTTGATGTTTAAACATCTCAACAAAAGTTGAGTAACTTATGTGACATTGGAGCTGAAACACTTTGATTATCAACTATTCGATAATTAAAATAATTATGATTATGGCAGCTCTGAGCACATCATGTGTCTGGTTTCGTTTTTCTGTTTCAAAGAAGTCACCAATGAAATCTGCTGATAGAATTATTTATTTGGCTGTTTAGATTCCGGGTGCCCGAAAGAAGATAACTATTTGAACATTTCAAAACATCCTGTCATCTTGAACAATTTGCAAATAATAAAATAAAAACAATTTTGAGAAAAGTTGGAGATTTTAAATGTCTCTGATAAAGTCTCAAGTGAATCTACTGACAGTAGAGTGTCATCAGCAGATTGGTGTCAGGCTGTAGCAGTTGCAGTCTGTCACTGGTCTGTCTTCATGTTGGTCTCATTTTCACTGAAGGTCAATAGAGGATATTTGACCACATGGTCAGAAACTGACAGTGATGATAATACTATTCTGTGGAAGTGGATGAATGGAAACAAAGGAATACGAGCAAATACTTTGTACTTGGGTGGTGGGGGAGGGGCACATTGTAGTGGAAATGGATAAAGTTTTATCAATAAGCTAGTACAACTAAACAGGTAATGCTAAGGTGCATTTTTAAAGTTTCTTTCTGAAAGAAAGATTACATTTTAAATGAGTGTTGCAAATGGAACATACATTTATGAAACTATAACAGGAGCTTCACAAAGAGTGCACCTGTGTTACTCTATATTCTTTCATAACACACAAGTTTCTTTTTCCCGAAGCCTCTTTTTGAAGAACATGCAGCCCAAAATTATATCTTAGCAAAGGCTGTGATTTGTGGGTTTTACTGCCACAGTGTTACCACGTCAGGTAAAAATTACAAAGAAAAAAAGTGTCTTTAGTGTTGCCAACATTGACAAACACAAGAATTCTTATGAGTCTCAACATCAGGATTCCTGCATAAAGCAAGAGCATGGCATTACATTGGCTCAATGGAGCAATTAATTTTTTTGAAAGGAGCTGTTCCTTTTCAAAGACGAGCATTTCCTTTGGAAGGCTTGGCTTTATATGAAATACGGGAAGCTGTCAATGAGTTGTAAGTGTAAATGTTGTTGAGTTTTTCCCTCTGAAAGCTCCGCAATGCTGAACCACAAATTAACACACCCCCTTGTCCTTCAAATCACTCACATTTCCACTCATTGTAGTGTGAGTGTCAGAGATTTGAAGCTGCCGCTTATATGTGTTTAATGTATTTGTTGGACTCAACACAGCAGAAGTGTTTGTGTACACTCTGTCTCGTGGTATAAATGACCTTGTCCTCAGGTTTAGCATGGGTGCATATGATTGGTTCTGTTGTGCTGCAAGACTCGAAGCTCCCCCGTTTAATACGACAGGTGGACGTAGTTGCCTGGAGACGGAAGCATGCTGGAGTCTGGACCAGTAGAGCCATGGGATGGGTTGGTTTGTGGTGGCAGTTTGCCTGTTTTCGCGTAGTTGGCTCTTTTTGGACAACTCTAACTTACGGTGTGCTTTTTTTTGTCTGTGTTAGCATGTCATTCTTGTTCTTGGAGCTATTGCATGTGGATTGTGTGGAGGTGATGCAGGGGGCTATAGCCATGGCGGTGCTGACAGAGAGATGGATGGCCCTAGGTGCTCGTGGAAGCCTAGAGAGGCACCCTGACCCTTCTTTCTGCTTGAGCGCTCGCCGGTGACGAATGGCTTCATGCCGGGCAGATGGGGCTTCAGAGTCCCACTCACGGCAGTTAAGACGCCAGGGGCACAGGCCAAACCCCTCTCCATTTCCTCCTCCTCCTTTTAATTTAGCTGTACTCCAGGACAGAGGAGAGCGGAGGAATGCCAGGTCTGTGAGGAATGCCACTTCCTCCCTGTTACTCACCAGTGATAAGCTGCACAATCCATCCACGTTCATCACTCTGAAGAATCCTGCAACTTATTTTCCTTTGTCCCCACAAGTCACCATGTTTTAGATTATATTCCAGTTTCTTTTCACCTGAATCCATTGTCTGTCGATTTCATCTATCAGCAATAAACAATATATAAATATATTTTTTATCACTTGGTCTCTGTCACTTTCCTGTAACTATGGAAGCTCCTCTTTCATGAGCCTGTATCTGTGTCACGATTAATGTTTTTTAAAGCACCTGAGACGTGGGTTAACTTTAACTACAGCATCGACACAGTGTTTAATGAACACCCACAGCTCAGGTCCACATACACGTGACATTGTTAAAGTCAACTGCTGGCATTATTAAGCTGCTCTTTCACGCTCACTTGTGTCTTTAGGACCTTTTCTGGCATAAACACTGACCATGTCAACACCAGCAGTCAGTCATGGAGACCAAAACCTGGTCCTGGTTCTGAGCAACTGGTTAAGTTTGGGGCTAAGATTTGAATTGTAGTTAGGTTAAGGCTATGGCTAGTCATTAACTGGTTAAGATTAAGGTGTGTGTATGTCTATTTGTTCACTTCATGCACTTTATTTTCCGATGTTATCAGGGCTGCGAGAGGAAGTTGAGCCGCCATGTTGTTTCTAGAGGACATATCTGACTGTAGGAATGTTTTTGCCTACACTCACACAGAGCCAATGATTAACACCAGTATGATCGGAGGAAGGGTGAGAAAATAGAGGGAGGATGGTGCAGTAGGCAACATTCTGAGCTTTGTGTCAGTTTATTTTTGCACACAAAGCTGTATTCATTCTTGATGTGTGTGTTTCAGAGAGTTGAATACCAGCAGTGAGGAGGAAGCCTCACTCTTTAGATGCTCAACATGAATGTGAAACTGAAACGTGCTAATAAATCACATGCATGTTTATGTGTGCACCCTACAGTGACCTCATACACTATATGCTGTCCTTGGACTTGTGCAGTAGATGACCTTGAAGGTGTGCATTGTTTCCTCTGTGTGTTGGCCTTTTATCATCTTGCTATCAAGCTCTCAAGTTGATGAAAATCTGGGTCCATTTTTGACGATGGCAGTTAAGCGAGTAAGATGTACTTGTCCTTGTGGGGTCGCTCCCTGGCTGGTGGGACATCACCCCTCTTTATCTGCGTTTAACTCCTGTCTTTGCCGTGCTCTCCTTGTTTTTACCACCCCGCTTGCGCTCGATCGTGAAGCGGAGCTTAGACTCCTGTCGCCTGAAGACCTGTAAAAGCTCCAGTCTACGTTCTCCATCCCCCACCTTGGGTCGTAAACACCACTGATGCTGACCACATGGTGAGGAGCAGGCGACATCAATCCTAACGCTGCTGTGAAATGATGATGGACTGATGGTCACATCCGCGGGGATCAAAGCGCTTTCTTTTTCGCCTTATCTCATGTCTCATCATACTGTTTGAGTGTTTGTGCTGAAGTCTGAGCTGAAGAGGCAGTGAGTAATGTATTTGTTGATTAAGGACACAAAGCCCTGTGCCTTTTTTCTGCTCTTCAGGGAAGTAATCGAGTGCGGTGGTGGACAGTGAGTCCTGGGCTGTCTTCAGACTTCAGGCAGATTTGATTTTTGTCCTGAAATCAGATCTTTTCTGTAGACTGTCTGCACTGTTCATTGCAAGTTAACAAATCTGATTTGTGTGTGTCCAGACATAACCAATCTATCTGTATGCGTGGCTTTGGTAACTGCGTAGACGCACGCAGTTACCAAAGCCATGTCACATTTGTGGCATGGTCTGCAGGAAAAATGGAGGTGTGTCATCTCGCTCTCCAAACAATTGCCCTGTCAGGTCAAGCTGCAGAACCCCTCTGTCTCACAAGACAAAAACCTGGCGTTGGCGACAGAGGAGGCACAGCTGGCTTCACTGTACACCAAGGGTGTAGGCGCTTTCATCACAGGTTTTACTGTGTCATTGTGTGTAGCATTAAGGCCGCTTTTACACTGCAGGTCTTATAAGGTGCAGATTTTTTTTGGATGACCTGCTTACAATTTCTTTCAAAGGTGTTAAAGTAGTTTTACTATGAAAGTCCTTGCTTGAAAAGCTTAAAAGGCATGAGTCCTTCATTGCACAGGTTGAAGGAGAGTCGTGTGATAGTAGATAGATACTGTCATGGGTCGTATGTAATTTGTGCCACATGGGAGGTAAATATCAGAATTGGTTGACTTGCACCATATAGTGAGTTTAAATGGAGCTAAAGAGTAGGGCTGAGCGATTTTATATAAATATCTATTTGTGATTATTTTTGACTGAAATTGTATGAAACAAAGATGTTTTCTTCAGTCTGTAGAATATGATGTGTATAATGTTTAATCTAAAATGGTCATTTGACACACATTTTGGCTTTAAGAAATACTGCTCCTACTGCGATTTGAAAATTGCAGTAGGCCATGTAGCAATTTTTATTAAATTTCCATTAATTGTTCAGCCGCACCAAAGACAAGGGCTGAAGAGAGGATGCTGCAAATCTGATTTGAATTGCATTTCAAACCACTTCCGTGTGTGGTTTTAATCACATCATCATTTTTCTGGATAGAATGTGGATATGCATAAAATCAGATTAGTTTTAGCGCAGTCTGAGCAATCCTTAATTGCTGTCACATTGCTTAGAATCCATTCTCTTTTAGTTTGACTGTCTGTCTGTGTCCAGACCATCGTCACTCCTTTTGTACTCATTCTCGTTTGTGCTTTTGCTCAGTTTGTCACACCTGCAATCTGTACAGATGAATTCACAGAATTGTGACAGACTGCTGCGAGACTGTGACTCACAAATAGCAGAGTTTTTTGGCATCAAACTGTAGTGTTCTTCAAAGATCTCCTTTAAATGCATCAATAAGAGGGAATGGGTCAGAATGTTTCATTGTGGAAAAGTAAAAGTTAGTATACTAGTAAGTGTTATTAGTATATATACTAAAACATAACATTTAAATTAAGGTACAGATAACGTTTTCTCCAATGTGCAGATTTTAATTTTTTTTATAGACGAGCTAGAAACCAAGCCTATTCAAATGGTGGTTCGTGGGCCACATTTGGCCCTAAAGCAACCTCTTACTGGCCCAGAAACACTCATCACTGTCTCTAAATTATTCCTATATAAATACCCACAGTAGCACTGACCATGAATTCAGCACCCCTAGAAGGTTTGGAAGCACTGATGGTTCTTTTATATTCTGCACTCTCATATCATAATATGACGTTATCTTATTTCAAAGATAAACAAATACTGTTGCTAATGTTGTACAGGTTAGGGTTCATTCCTTTGAGTGTCAAATGTGACAAATATTTAATTTAAAATAGTTACAGCTAATACTGAACACTTTTTTACAATGTACACTTTGAGGTGTGGAAAGGACAGGTGTAAGCGTGTACCTCATTGTCATTGCTAGTACCTCCGATTCTGTTCAGCTACTGTTCTTTTATTATTTTTAATGCACTTTTTGATGTACCTTTCATACATTTGTGCTGGTTTGATTTATTTTTTTAGTGTGTTGGTAATGTATCTTAATTTTCTAATAAAGAAAAGCATACACAGATTTGGAGATTAGTTCTGAAGAACTTGTGGAAAATATTAAATTGTCTGGACATACATTTTTAACCAACCTTTAAATAACATTACTTTTTAAATTTTTCACCAGAAATGCAACAATAAAAAAAACTAAACAAATAAATCGCAGCCTTTACAATTTTCATATAACATTGTTACTTCTTGTGATTTCCATTTAAAAATTCCTTGTTCAGTGTGTGTGTGTGTGTGTGTGTGAGAAAAAAAATCGTACTGTTACTGGTTTATGATTCTGTCGCATTTAAGTCAAATAGTCAAATAAACTTGTCTGCCTTTTCTGCAGGGACATCATGATTACACATTTTGAACCATCCATCTCATACGAGGGTCTGTATGGAGAAGTGAAGGACATGTGCTCAATGGACAACGACCAGCTCTTCACCATGAAGTGGATCGACGAGGAAGGTACAACTCATTTACTGCTTTTTCTTTTTAACTTGTTCCTCAGGCAGGAGAAGCTAATAAAAATACACCGAAAAATAAATAAATAAAATCAATTTGATGATTGCATACCACATCTTGAAGTGAATTGGTACACATGCTCATGTCAACACCTTAAAACTGTCTTTTCATTGTCAGTAAAGAAAGTGCTCAGTCCCCCCCCACCACCTAGTCTCTTGCTGTCAGCCATTTAGTCAGGCAGCAGTAATAGTGTCATAGGAAAGATGGAGTTGTTAGATTGCTCTGCTCAGGATAAGGTCATTCTGCCCAAACTCATTAGGCTCAGATCAGCTCCCACTGGTTGCCACCCACATACAGTCACTACAGTCATTAGTCTGCCTGAGAAAGAAAGGCTGCTTGATGGTTGTAATGAAGTACTCATGTCAGTGATAGGATCCCACTCACTTTTCCATATTAAGTGCTCACTGTCAGCCCGAATGGCCGGACATTAAAACATTTCCAGCTTATTATTTATGTCACCGTCTCAATACTGTCAATTTCTATTATGGTGTAACTACGTTTATTATGGAGTGCACAGCAGGGCTGAACATTTGATTGTTTTCAAACCTCGATAGCAATTTGAAACAATGCAATTAGCGAGTTGCAAAATCTGCTATTAAATCATGTCATGGATTAATGAATAGATAGAAAGTTTTAGAAAGAGTTTGTTCCTTATGACTTACTAAAATAATCCACTTTAGTAAGACAGTTGCTAGGTGTTACGTATTCAAGAGGAAAAAGGCCTTAAGCTTGCAAATATATTTAAAAATAAACATTTGTAGCTTCAAATAATAAATGTGATGTAGGTATTGATTATGAATTATTTTTCAAATAAAAATGACAGAAATACCAGAGAGACAATCTCTTTGTCTCTCTTGTTAAAGCCCATAGGAGACATGCACATGGACACAAATCCAGGAGAATCCGCTCAAGTTTCTTGTCGTATCGGCTTTTTATCCACATGGAACAACCGTTTTGGGATCACTGAACACCATATTTTTGGAAAACGGATCCCAGAGTGGGTTTCATGTGGATAGTGGCATTTCTCGAAATGATGCTGTGTTATGGAAAACTTTATAAGAAAAGAAAAAAGTAAAAGATTGTGTTGGAAAAGCTCTCTTTCCATGTGGATAAGGCCTTATTAAAATATTATCTGATTGTATAGACACACACACAATGTGCTTACGCTGATAACACAAACGACTGCAATCTTTGGTATCTTTATGGAACTCACCCATTAAACATTTACCGTGCTGGTGGAAAATTTAAGTCAACTCTTTGATTTAAAACTGGCTGAATACCTCTTGGCAACAATAACCTCTAACAAGCATTTTCTGTAGCTGGGGATAAGATCTGAAAAACATTCATGAGGATGTCTACTGTGGGTCATTTCACAGCACCTCAGAGTCAAGGTTTTCTCTGCAGCACATCTACTTTGATGTTCAGGGTATCTGTCTGTCTGCATCACTCACCTTCTACTGAGCAAAACAGCCTCCCTGATGTAATCTGTTAGATATTGACAGGAAACCTAGGAAGGAATTTTCCTCCCTGTGATGATGGTGAACTGTTCAGGCCTGGAGACAACAAAGCAACCCCATGTCATGATGCTCCTTTCACCTCCTTAAAAACAAACAAACAAACAGTGCATTACTTTTTTTTGTCCATTAAAGCATTTTTTGAGTGACTACCACGGTAATTCGTTTTTTCTTTCTCAAATGTACTGACTCACGCCCACACACATTTTTCAACATTATATTAGGTAACATCATACTTTCAGTGGTTAGACAAATATGATTAAATGTCATGCCGACCTACTGTTTGAGCCACTGTTTATATTATGCTTTAAAAATGTTGGCCTGAGGACTGAAAATCAGTCTTCACATAGTTATCTGCATGCGTAAATAAAATGTATTACACTAAATAAATAAAACGTATTATTACTGTTAATGCTTGTCTTGTTCTGTGCACTCTGTAACCTGGTTATTGTCGACTTTCTTCTCTGTTACCTGATCTCTTAAATGTCATGTATGTGAGGTAGAGCCTGTTCGTTTCATGTGCCGGGTCTCAAACTGGGTTTTCATATGTAAAATACCTGCAAAAAAAATGAGAAGAGGGGAGCCAGTAAAACTAGAAATAAGTAATATGTAGTCAAATGAAAGCAAATACTGATTCATAATGTCCATAATATGTTACAGATAACAGATTCCGAAAGCAATGTTTTTTACTGGTGCTTTTCCACTACACAGTTCCAGCCCAACTCGACTTCCGACATAGAAATCAAACCGAACAATGCGCATCTGTAGATCAGTTAAAAAGACTTAAAAATCCTGAAACAAGCGTTAATCTCCAACATTTAGCAAGGACATTTCTAAAATCTCAATATTTAACAAAGGAGTCTGGTGTGTTTAGCAACAGCACTGCTTAGAGCCGGCGATCACGAGCCACATCACAACCCCTTCTTCAACCCCCATATTTTAGTTCAGTGACTATGTCACTCCAGTCATGCAGGAAGTACTGAACTAATAGTTTTAATTAACTGATTCTAATGATTCAGTTGCACAGAAAAGAACTGCTTCACTAGTCACTCCTTTTGTGTGTCGCATATAAAAAGACGTCACAGCAGTTCCATGCAGCCTATGATGTCTCCACCCACTTTGAGGAGGTAGTAATGGAAAAAGAGTCAAGTTGTGCTGGAACTGTATAGTGGAAAAGTGCCACATGTACGGAACATCAAATCTACATATCATACCTTTGTTTTAATGGGTGCAGTTCTTATTGTTCCTCTTATACACTGCCTGGCCAAAAAAGTTGCCACCTGGATTTAACTAAGCAAATAGGTAAGGGGTTGCTGCAGTTGGTCAGGTCTAGATTCAGCAACGTTATGTGCCAAAGAATGAGGTCAGCTGACTACCTGAATATAATAAATGACCAGATTATTCCATCAATGCATTTTTTTTCTTCCCTGATGACATGGGCATATTCCAAGATGACAATGCCAGGATTCATCAGGCTCAAATTGTGAAAGAGTGGTTCAGGGAGCATGAGACTTCAGTTTCACACATGGATTGGCCACCACAGAGTCCAGACCTTAACCCCATTGAGAATCTTTGGGATGTGTTGGGGAAGGCTTTGCTCAGTGGCCCGACTCTCCCATCATCAATGCAAGGTCTTGGTGAAAAATGAATGCAACACTGGACGGAAATAAATCTTGTGACATTGCAGTAGCTTATGGAAACAGTGAATGAGTGCCGTAATCAAAGCTAAAGGCGGTCCAACGATGTGACCCTTTTTTTTTTTAAGGTGGCGACTTTTTTTTGGCCAGGCAGTGTAATATTGTATGTGCTGTTTTTACATTGAATATGACATGGTCGACAAAATTGTGTAACTGCAAGTTTTGAAGGAACACATGTTGAGTGAATAATATAAAAGATGTCTCTTGGTTTTCTTTCTTCCTCTCATGTCTCCTAGTATTCTAGATTCTTGTATCTGAATGTGATGAATAACATAGTCTGTCCTCTGCTGTCAGGTGACCCCTGCACTGTGTCTTCTCAACTGGAGCTGGAGGAAGCGCTACGTCTCTATGAACTCAACAAAGACTCTGAGCTCATTATCCACGGTGAGCCTGCTGCTTTTCACGTGGACTATTTATAACATGATATGTAGAGTTTGGGCTTTAACCATTAGGATGTTCTTGCTACTGTAGTCAGTAAGGGGTGATTCATATTTTGGACAGTAAGAGGTCCAGATAAGAAGTCTTTTTTATCTCTGACTCTTTGCTCTACCCAGAAGGGGGAGATAAAGAGGAGACAAAGTATTTAATAAAAAAAATCCCAGATAGTATAGTCTATTACCCGGTATATAATATGGACTGTATATAGATACATGCTATGAGCACTGTGTATGTTTATGGGTTTGAATTATATGTATTTTTAATTGGACTGATTTTTAAATGTAATATTATATGTAATGTAACATAAACATTTTTTTAATACAATGTATTATACCATTTGTTACTGGCTGCTCTAGACATCAGTTAAATATTGATATTTATTACAGAGAAGGAAAATGATCCACAAAGTAAACACTACCTCAGTATAAACTAAAAACATAGTATAGCCCGGTATATCAATAATTATAAACAAATGACAGGATACGGTCATGAAAGATGTGGTTTACTTAGAGTATGGAACCTTTTTTCTGTCTGAAAACATTATTTTATTTTATTTTGGTTTTTCTAACTGTGACGAGCCACAAAAATGCAAATGACGTATTTAGATTTGTTTTGTCTTCAACACAACAATCTCTTGGTATAGTGATAAAACTCTGCTGCCTTGTTTGCCTTGATTCTGCATTAACGTCTAAAAACATGCAGCTTGATGTATGTTGTGTACAACAAAGAAGCCTCAGACCTGGTTAATGTTGCACTGACCCATGTAAACAACATTATTTCCTCTACTGACATCCATCAGTGTGGCCTTGAGAGCCAGTTCACTTTCCTTTCTGAGCTCAGCTCATTTGACAAATAGTTGGATATATCTTGACTGCTGGTCAAGGCTAACTGGGTTGTATGTGGGATTGTACAACATTTGATTGACAGTCTCCCTCTGTGTGTGTGTGTGTGTGTGTGTGTGTGTGTGTGTGTGTGTGTGTGTGTACCTTTTCTGGTATGAACACTGACCTTGTCAGGACCAAGAGTCCCCATGGAGACCAAAACCTGGTCCACTTAACCAGTGTCAGTGCAGTGTCCTCAGAAGGATATCTGTGTGCGTACATGTGTATGTGTGTAAGCATTCAACCTGGGGCTTGCCATTATGGGGGCTGTGTGCTTAATATAAAGTTTTAATCACGTCAGAGGTGAGGGGTCAAGAGTACAGTGAATGCCTGATGCCAGCATGATGGCAGACGGCGAAGGGAGTGCAGGGTTGAATAGAGGATGTGAAGGTGCCGCAGGGGGTCGCTAGGTCTGCTTGTTAACGAGCTCGTCACATGCGTCGCCTATGACTCACCCTGCCCCCCAGTCTGATTCAGTCTGTCTATGTCTTTTACACACGCACTCTTTATTGGCTTCTTTAACTTTGGGCCTTTTCCTTCATCTTTATTTGTTTGTGCCGCTCATGACGAACATGAGTGAATGCCGTCATGAGCCCCTCCAGGCAACAGGTTGTCGTGAGAGGAAGTGAAACACACGCTGAAACAGACAAACGCCCTCATCAGACAATTTAATGATGACTTACATATTTTCTAAATGTGTGATTTTTTTTTTTTTTTTTTTGTCTCAGTGTTTCCATGTATACCAGAGAAACCTGGCATGCCCTGTCCTGGAGAAGACAGTGAGTAAAAACATTTACTTGTTTAATTAAGCACAAGTGTGAACTTAAGAATCCGACATTTTAACTTTAAATTCGAGTCACTTAGTGAATTTGTTGATTCAGTTCAAACCTATGGGCCTCGCATAAGGGTCATTGAACTGTACCTTAAATCAATGACCTTCAAAAGAATATCAAATCATATATGTATATGTGTGTGTGTATTTATATATATGTGTGTGTGTATATATACATATATGTACTGTATATTTATTTATATACAGTACAATTACAAATATAAATAATAAAATATAAATGCAAATATTAAATACTATTTGTATATGTATTTATATACAGTGTATATATATTTTTTTTTCATTGTGTAAAGTTGAAATATAAATGTCCTGTTTTGACATTACTGTGTGTGTGTATATATGTATGTATGTATGTATGTATGTATGTGTGTGTATTTATATATAGTGTATGTATGTATATATATATATATATATATATATATATATATATATACATTCATACATACATACATATTTACATACACTATATATAAATACACACACACGGTAATGTCAAAACAGGACATTTATATTTCAACTTTACATTTTTAAAAAAAATCCTATTGTAGGAACAAGTATCTTCATCACTTGGCTCCAAAATTAAATTCTACACATGCAAAATCACACAAATGTATACACACAGATGAAGCCCTCTTTTTTCCCCTCTTCAGAATCCATATATCGGCGAGGAGCTCGGCGCTGGAGGAAGCTTTATTATGCCAGTGGTCACGCCTTTCAGGCCAAACGCTTCAACAGGGTGAGACACGACACCGAATTTATTTACACCCTTTGCCTCAAATATTTAGTTTCTGTAGATTTAATATTTTGAGGGTTTTTTATGTTGCTAAATCATTATTATGTGTAAAATGTGAGAAGTAAGTTAATTCTATATATGCAGTATGCATTTTAAAGCTTACATGTGAACCACTGCCCCTTAGTAATCTCTCTGTGCACAGATTTATTAAATAAGATTTCATTGTAGATCTGCAGGAGTACACACTGTGGTTCTGCTGCTCTTCAGCATTACCTTTTATGAGCCTATTTGTGCTGATGATTTTTCTCAATCCATCTCCCTGAGCAGCGAGCACATTGTGCCATCTGCACAGACAGAATCTGGGGTCTGGGTAGACAAGGCTACAAATGCATCAACTGCAAACTGCTGGTGCACAAGAAATGCCATAAACTGGTGACAGTGGAGTGTGGCAGACCAATGTTCCAGGTGAGGTGCTGTGAACAAATGACACACTCACTGAGCATGATGGTGTGAAGGGGCCTATTACTGTTCTAATACAGACCCTTCAACATTGTTTTCTGTTTTTATGCTGCATAGACTAAATGTTGAATGTTGTTGTTTAGGAACCAATCATGCAAGGCCATCCACCATCCAGTCAATTAGACCAAAGTGAACAGCCAGGTAAGCACACACATGCAAATACAATAGAAATATGTTAGTGTGGAACTCAGCCGTCAAACACAGTGAGGTGTACGGTTGGTTTGGGAATGGATGCACTTCTGATGCATTAGTGCACGTTTTAGTTTTGGGTCTTTTTAATTAGGCTCTAAAATGTCTGTTGAAAACCTATTCCTGGAGTTTTTAAACCAACATTCCTAAAAAAAAAAAAACCTGCCAAATATTGTAATGCATTTTTTGTTTTTCCTTAAATCCTTTTAAAAAGATTCAAATCTAAACTCTGTTAGTCCATCTCTTAGGACATATTGTCTGTGGCTGCGGCTGACATCCGAGCCACTTTATTCTTTTGGGACTATTAAAAACCAGATCCCCAAGATCCACATGTATAGTGAATAAAAAGGTCCCAAAAACTCAGACTTGAGTTTGCTGTAGATGTAACGAGTGTTTTCAGTTGATGTTGCGTGCTAGTGCATATTGACAGCAGCAGCAGTGTGGTGTATGGGGGATTGAGTGAGGGAAGGAAAACTAACACTTTTATTGAAGGATCATGTCATGTTGTTCAAGTGCGTCTCCTTGATGTATATTTATAATTGTTTTTGAACGACAGAGTGAGTATATTGTTGTATACTGTATATACAAGGTTAAATTGCTTGCCTGCCTAGCTTTGTTCCACACAGACCACTAACTGCTCAGTTCCATTTGGTTTTACCTTTTACACCAGACTTAAGTCTCGTCAGATGATTGAGAGTCTGCCTGGAATGACAAAGCTTAGGATCCTTGTTAGTGTTGTTGAGGGATTCTGCTAAAAAAAAACACCTGCATAGTTGTAGGATGACATTATGGAGCCATGACTAGTGGTAATTATCTGATTGCATCTGCGTAATGAGTTTCCGTCGGATGATGTTTATACTGGAGTTACTTATGATGCAAGAAGACTCATCAATCTACGGTGGCCACCATTTCTTTTTAGAATTTATCTACGAAATAGTTTCTGAACATTATTAATGCTTGTCATTTTAAATATTCTTGTTTGTTATAACAAGCATGTATTTTCTTTTCTAACCAAAGAGAAAGAAATCACTTTAGCCCTGCAGGGCTGTGAACAAAGCATCAGACTGTCTCTCATCTACTTTCTCTCACCACTCTTATTATCCCCCCGCCCCCCCTCCTGCCTCTCCTTCTGTGTGTCTCTCACTCACTGTCTGTCACGTTCTCCTCTCGTCTCTCAGGGCCTCAGAATAAAGACTCCAGAGAAAGCTTGACTTACGATGGAGAGGAGAAGGAGGTGAGCGAGAAGTCTTTTTCAAACACCCATGTACTGCATGACTCACCGACTGTCAGCCTGTCAAACTGACAAGATAGATATATGTGTGTGCGCGGGTGAATATTTATAGAATGTGTTGCCTGTTTGTGTTAGGAGGAGGAAGAATGGGATCACCTGTAATTGGAAGCAGGTTTTATCTGCTTTTTGTTTTGTCGTGCATTTGGGTTAACCCTCCTCTACCTGCTGTGAATGTGTGATATACCGAGTGTGCAGGTGCAGGCACTTGTGCAGTACTGTGGATATTGATTTCCTTCAGCGGAGCTAATAAAATAACCTTTTATCAAAGCTCTTAACACCAAAAGGCTGATTAATGGCCCATTGTGTAATTTGGGTTTGGAATGGGGGTTTGTTGAACGAAGCAGCAGAGCCAGAGATGGATAAAGAATAGATTGAGTTGGACACAGATGGACGGAGATAAAAAAAGAGCAAGCTAAATGATCTTATCTACGGTTCCATGTCTGACTCTGGGGAAGGTGGGTTGACATGTGAAAGGAGGTTAGATGGATAACTACTGGAAATGGCTCACTGCAGAACAGATTACAGGAGAGGAGGGATAAGAGGGGAAGATAGGTGAGGAAGTAGTGAAGGTGTAGTTGGGTTTACAGAGTAGTAGTAGTATTATTGTAATACAGAGAGTGCTTCATGTAATGGAGGCATCATAATGGTGTTTAATAAAGACAGGAAAGTCATTATCGAGATTTATTTTCAAGAGGTGGAGCTCTGAGCAGCCAAAATCTAATTTACAAAATCACCCATAGGAAATCACCGGCCTGCCCAAACCAAATCACCACCCCTATCACTTGTTCAATGAAGAAATTATGTTGAGAAAGATTGATGGGCTTAAATGTTGGGTGACAAACTGTCACAAATTTGACTTGTTTACCGTTTGTACAACACTCGTTTTTTTTCCCCCTCCATCACTGCCACACAGGCACGGAGCAGTAGAACGGGGAAATCGCCTTCGAGTCTGGGCCTGGCAGACTTCGACCTGCTGAGGGTGATCGGCAGAGGCAGCTACGCCAAGGTGCTGCTGGTGCAGCTGAAGAAGACCGAGCGCATCTACGCTATGAAGGTGGTCAAGAAGGAGCTGGTCAATGACGACGAGGTAAACCACGCTATTTTGGTGCATGAGTATTCTAAAACTTAACACCCTCTTAAAGGTCCAGTGTGTAACATTTAAGGTGTTATGTTGGCGTAAGTGTATAATCGCTCATCTGGTTTTAGTGGCCTCGGAACAGGCTTTTTATATCTACTATAGGAAAAGGCCTTGCCACAATCTTGGGCTGCCATGGAGCTTCATGGATATACCAGCCAGAATGTCTGTTGTGTGCAGAGACTATATATAAGAAGAGATCGCAGTCTAGTTGAAGTAAGAGTACCCTGTATAGCTACACGACCTGTGGGAGAATGAGCTTTGCTCTCATTTGATTTGCAGTGTCTGTGAACTTTTTCCTGAAGTTAGTGGTCTCAATAGCTAATATCTGTCTTCTTCATTTGTCAATTTTGGAAACTACACAAAAAAGCACAACACATACAAGATGAGCTGACACCAGTGTGACTGACAGCATTTACTATCCAGTAGGTCCCTGGTTGCAGGTCATGTCTGTAAATTTCAGTTTGCAAAATGTAAACATGGCACAAATCTTGAGGCTTCAAAACACGAGTTAGATTCATGTGTGTGACGTCACAACTACGCTTGTTACAATCTGTAGTCTTAGATTAGATGTCACGTGTTCTTGTACATTGGACTTTTGAGGACTAACTATCATAGTTGCAATTACTTTTCTGTTCAGCAACTTGTCCGTTAATTAACGACTTCAGCTGCAGACGTGTAAGCGAATCAGTAACTAGGTACATTTCCGCTTGGAATGTGATAACAGCATCCATCATCTATCAAAAGGTTTAAAGATGTTTACTCATGTGAAACTGTGTAAGTCTATACTGTGCGACAACACATCTATTGAGATATGAGAGGGTTAGTTAGAGGTGTAGTCGTCACTCTTTTGTTACTGCTGTGCATAATGTAATTATCAGTCAATGCAGGCTCTTATTCATAGCACAATGAATATTGGTGATCGTGTGTCTCACACAGAGTTAAGTTGACAGTCCTCTTTAAAGCCATCAGTCTTCCCAAGAAGGTGTAGATAAACCATCATGTCTTCTCAAATTGATCGAGGTGAACACACATATCAGCACAGCCTGCGGCAATGAGAGTAGTTAGCCTTGATTAGATGCACTTAGGGTGATTGACAAATTCACAAGTGCCTGTCGATCAATGACCAAGTGTTGCTGTCCCTGTCCTATCAACGTGAGCAGCATCTACGTCCAGACATATTATCAACCAAGCCATCAATAGAGGCCTGCTGCTCCTGCTGCCTCTCTTGGCTCATCTTTTTTCTCCTGCAGCCGCCCACCGGACACAAGGAAAACCTCAGGCACTGTAGCATGGTCGATTGCACTCTGTGCTTATTCAGCTTTTATATGTTCAAGGGTATGATGTCAAAATTATCGCTGATTGATGATGTTTGGGTGTGTTTTTGTGTGTTTCTCTTCCAGGACATCGACTGGGTCCAAACAGAAAAGCATGTCTTTGAGCAGGCTTCTAATCATCCCTTCTTGGTGGGCCTCCACTCCTGTTTCCAGACAGAGAGCAGGTGATAAGCATTTTCCCTCCTGTTAAAGTCACATGGTTTCTTCACAGCTTCAGAGAGTTGGCCAGAATGTGGTAAATATAGTCAGATAATTAAAATAAGACCACCCACAAACCACATTCTTAGAAAAAAGTAAAAAAATAAATAAACGTCATTCTACATTGCTGTTTTGCTCCGTGTTTTAAAAACACATTTGGTTGGATACATTTTTGCTGTGGTCCAGGAGTTTAAGACGAGTTATCAAAAAGAGGGTTTTTAATATTTGTGGATATTTGACACCTGTAAAAAGAGACAAACCATAGAAATAGAACATGATTAGTACATTTATTTTTAGTTTGACTTTGGTTGTGTGGTCAATGTATATTTTTATATAGAAAAAATGTGTATGCTGATTAAAGGTTCGGTGTAAAAGAATTAGTGCTATCTTATGGTTCGACTGCAGATCCCAACAAGCAGACAACTCTTCAAAAGACCTACAGTGGCCTTCTCTTCACTTTTCCCCCCTTAATTCTCTTCATTGATTCATTTCTTGGGCTTGGTTTTTATGTGGGCGGAGCCATTCTTCCTAAAGATTCCACTTTAAAATTTGAAACAGATGTACATTCATATTACTGTGGAAACATGGCAGGGCAAGATCCTGTCCTGTAAAACAAGGCTCTCATCTTCAATACATTTTAAGGCTGTGAAAAACCAAACAATTTTATTTTAAAGCAATTACACTCTTAAACAAACAATGTTTTTTTTAACATAGTGGATCTTAAAGCAAATGACTAATTGTGAATAAAAGTAACGCTGGTCTTCCATCATCTTCTTTCACAGACTCTTTTTTGTTATTGAATATGTGAATGGTGGCGATCTCATGTTTCACATGCAGAGACAAAGGAAGCTCCCAGAAGAACATGCCAGGTAGAATCATTAGAAAGAATAAGACTGATGTCATGGCATTTCTCTTTGTGAGCATATGTGAGTCTAAAAATTGCCCCTGTCCATTGCCCTTTTTTTTCCAGATTCTACTCAGCAGAGATTAGTCTTGCTCTCAACTACCTCCATGAGCGGGGAATCATCTACAGAGACCTGAAACTGGACAATGTGCTGCTGGACTCGGAAGGACACATTAAACTTACAGACTATGGCATGTGCAAGGTGCGGTTTGCAGGGCTCTCTATGATACCATAGCGGATAAAGCACCGACACAGCTGCGCAAGTGTCAGTTTACAGCACAATTAGATGATCACACGTCTGATAATCCCTTTTTGTTTTTGCAGGAGGGCTTGAGACCAGGTGATACAACGAGCACTTTCTGTGGTACACCTAATTACATCGCCCCCGAAATACTCAGAGGGGAGGATTACGGTGAGCATTACAACACACAAGCACTTAACCAGAAATCCTACCTAATGAGTTGCTGTAAAGCAGAATATGTAGACGCTGCTTGCAGTGGCAGTTATGCATGTAAGTGTGGTTGGTGCAATGCCACAATACCATATTTGTATGTATTTGAATAACAGTTCAAAATACATTTAAATACTATATAAAAAAAAAAAATTAAGAACAATGAGGCAAAATGATGTAGAAAAAAACATTGAAATCAAGAAATGAAAAAGATTTAAAGTTGCAATTAAAAGTAGCAACCACAGATTATTTTCATAATTGATTAATCTGTAGATTATTTTCTCAATTAATCCAGAAATCAGTTGTTTGGTCCAGGAAATGCTGTTAAAAATATATCTATTCACATACAAGAAGCTGCAAAATCAGAGCTTGTTTTAATTATTTATATAGAAAATAAGAAGAATAAGAATAGTTGGTGATTAATTTAATCAATCATTCAGTAATCCAGTAATCATTGCAGTCTTGATCTGAGGCGAGGCATGATCTGAGGCCTAAATGAATGTTCCTTCTGCAGCAGCTTTATTCTAATGAGATTTTTCACCTGGATGAATGGATGTTGGATAAGATACATATGGATGACAGTGTGATATTTTACAGCTGTTGCAAATGTTGGGTGTATTTGTGTGAACTCAGTGAAGCAGTTTCTACATCACAAGTGAGTGCTTCTCATCTACTAACACATCTATAACAACAAGCCAATAAAAATAGGAAAAAAAGAGCTCCCTGGTTACCAAAAAGTGGTATCATAGCAACAAGGTTCACTGTTCAAGGATCATACCAGTGTTTTTGCATGTTAACTTTTTTTCCTCCCCAAGTACAATAAGCCTTTTTTTTCTCCTCCAAAGTCGTCACATTGTGAAATGCTTCTGTTCTGTCATTGAAGATGCTGGCTTTCTGTCACGCTAATGGCATCATGGGAATGCTTATGTCATTCATTTTGATGCACTATAATAATTTGACCCAGTGGTTCCACATCTAGAAAAAGAGTCCAGCTAAAGTTTTCTTTTAATGAAAACTTGAAATTGAAAACAGTTAATTTCATAAGTAAATGAAAAACAACAACCTCTGTGTTCTGGTATTTAAATCCTTATTATAAAGATTGGTTTAGTAATTAGTCATTCATTATGTAGCGTTTGTCTTTTGGTTATTACCATGAGTATTAATTTCTTGTCTGTAAAGCAGTTGTCACTATAAAGTGCTTTGTCATTTATTTAAGGGTCTAATTATTATTATTACATTATATCAGTAAAACAAATTTAATTACACACCTGTAACTGGGTTTTCCTCAGCTCTTATACACAGCCAATGATCATTTAAATTATTTAGCGCGCAGCAGCTGAAGGTGTTTCTGAGGTGGTGGGCGAGCAGCACCTTCCTGACCGAACAGCTGTCTTCAAGGTCACATGCTTAAAACCCACCTGTTATTCTGTCCGTCGTTTGCTCTGTCTTTAGTTTATTTATTTAAGGGAAGAGCACCAAAGTATCGTACTGGCTTTATTATGTTGCTCACCTGGTCTGCTGCGTCTCTGTGGCAGCTGAACTTCCGCTGCAGAGCTGCTGCTTACATACTGTAGGGTCTGCCTTTGAGAATTGCCTTAAAACTATGCTTTTTAATACTCTTCTGTATGAAGCATGAATATTTCACAATAAAGTTTTGTTTAATAAAAAAAATAAAGAACGGAATCAAGGAACTGAAATGCCAGAGTGTGATGGATATGGATGTTGAAACTGGTGAAAGATTATTGGAAAGATTATTGGCTTAGTGGCTTATGGAAAACAATAGCCACAAGTTGCACCAGAGATGAAGGTCTCATTCATGCAGTGTGGCTGCTTTAATCAGATAATCAGATATCTCCCTAAATGAAAAAGCAAGACATTCCACAATGCTGATGCCCCCCAAAAAACGGTTGTATTTACATTCCACAAATGGCTACGAAGTGTTGGGTATCGAAAGCGAAAATGGCAAAAATACATTGGTTTATTGTTGTTTATTGTGTGTGTATCTTCAGGGTTTAGTGTGGACTGGTGGGCGTTGGGCGTGCTGATGTTCGAGATGATGGCGGGCCGGTCGCCCTTCGACATCGTCGGGAATTCAGACAACCCTGATCAAAACACAGAAGACTACCTCTTCCAAGGTAACAAACACACACACACACACACAGAGAGCTGAGATTTACAACTGGAGGGTTCAACAGCTCTGTGGAAGCATGTAACACCTTTGTATTAACACCTCTCTGGTGGCTATTTCTCTCAGTACTAGGTATATACCATCTGTTAGAGGGAGATGTGTGAATACGTGTGTGTTTTTCTCTTGTCACAGTACGGCGCATGACAAATGTGTCTTGGATAGATGGGAATTCAAACTCGCCGTTTACCACACGGCTACCACAGACTCAGATTTCAAAACAATTTATTATTATTAATTCTTCATGGAAACAATCTTCCCTGTACACCATGTTCAACGATGCCCCACAGGATTGGACTCATAACTGCAGCAGTGTCAGTGCCGTCCTTTGTCATTTCAGCCTCTCGGGGCTTGTGTATCTCACTCTCCTCTTTGTGTGTGTGCTCTCTTATCTCCCCTTCCCTTTAACCTCCTGCAGTTATATTGGAAAAACCGATCAGAATTCCCCGCTCGTTGTCAGTCAAAGCCGCCAGTGTCCTCAAGGGATTCCTCAATAAGGTAAGAAAGGGTCAGACAGGCAATCTCAAACAGGGCTGGCTCCTGATTGCCCTATTAGGAATGAGAATATTACAGCATCAGTCAGATTTAGGATCTCTCTCTCACACACACACACACACACACACACACACACAGCAATCCTTATTGATTCCATGTATTTGGACAGCCTAACCAAAGCCTTATTCCTAACCTTAACCATAACCAGTTAATGCCTCACCTTTAACCTAAGCCTAACTACAATTCAGATCTTAGCCCTAAACCTAACCAGTTCCTAGTAATACTAATACAAGTGTGCAAAGTAGTTCCCTTCCTTAACACTTCCTGTCCCCTTTCTTTCCCGTCATCCAGGATCCTAAGGAGCGTCTAGGCTGTCACCCTCAGACAGGCTTCGCCGACATAATGGGTCATCCATTCTTCCGAAACGTGGACTGGGATCTTGTGAGTCATTCCATTTTCAGTCTCTCTTAATTACCTCATGATTTCTGTCCTCGTTTCTAATGAAAGGAATCAGTGCTCGTTCCTGTCGGCTGCCAAATAAGTCAAAATCAATCGCACGTATTGATCCTGCAGAGAGGAAAAAAAACAGAAATTTCTTGAGACATGAGGTCACGTCCTTTCTCTCTCCCCCTCTTGGTCCCTCTAGGTGTAGACGCGGTCAAAAGATGAGATTGAGAAGGAAATGATTGAAAGATAGAAAAGCAAACTGAGCTGAAGTTTCAGCTTCTGCATGTGCCTTTCCTGTCTTGTATTCATAGTCATCGAATGGTATAATTTTTTATATTTAATGAATAAGTCAAGCATCATTGTTAACCCCTAACCATTCAATCATTTTGACTTTTTTTGTCTCTGTTGGTCAAGAAATATTGAATTTTTTTTTTTATGAAATGATCATGAATTTCAGTTCAGTAGTCTCAGAGATTATTTTCTGAAGCTGTGGTTTGTGCAGCATTACGTACAATAATTATGGCAAATGACAAATTCTCCTAACGTAGATATGTACGACTATTACATATTAAGTAGACAGTTTACGTGTGGTGTGATGACAAAATACAGACTCATTTTCAAGAAGAAGGGTTTAAATGTCAGAAAAATGAACGAAACAGTAAGGCCTGTGATTTTGGTGGTATTTTGGCTGTCATGAATTATATTACAGTAGTTCATAAAAAGTGGATCCCCATATGAACAACTGCTCTAGTTTATTTACTCAAACTGGTTCAGTTCGAGCTGCTTTTGAATCAAGATGTCAGTCGAGAAAAGGTGAGCGTGGCTTATGGAACTTGATCACCTCTTACATGGCAGACAGACAGACATGACCTTAGCAAATGAGCAGACACACGCGCACAGGTGGATGACATGAAGGACAGACAGTCAGACTGACCTTCAGACAGACAGACAGACAGGGATCATCGTGACTACTTTATTCCCTGTTTGGTCTGGAGCACAGACCCAGCTGTAGGTCAGAGTGTCTGGAGGGATCGGCTTACACCTCTCCCTCCACCCCTCCACCCTCTACTCTCTCACACACACACACACACACAAGCTTGCCCTGCACTGCACCTGGTGACCTGCAGGGGGAGGAGTGTGTAGAGAGACAAGTACCAGATCTATCATACATGTTTTGTAGTCAAAGGAGAAGGTGTTGGTGACTCAGCTGTAGTATTATTGTGTGTTTGGGAACATTAACATTGCTAAGTGAATGTGGGACATTCCCTTCTTCAGCTTTTATCTTTTTATATTTACTGTATATACCATATCATTTCCCATTTTTGCCATACTAGCGAAACCATTATTTAATTATTTTATATTCTAATTAGAACATCTTTTATATTGTGTTGTTACCAGACGTAAGAAATCGGAAATCTTTCAAATGGGAAGGTTGTGGGTTTGAATCCATGCTCCATTCATCTACTTGCTGATGTGTCCTTGGGCAAGACACTTAACCCCCACATTGAAAATGTGCTGCTTATACCTGTCGATGCACTGTATGAATGTGTGAGTGAATGGAAAAACAGCTGTGAATGGTCATCAAGACTTAAATATAGTAAATATCCATATTATGAAATCACAGTCAGTTTATAGTAGAAGACGCAGTCTGACGTCTGTGTGCTTGTTGTTCCAGCTGGAGCAGAAGCAGGTGGTCCCTCCGTTTAAGCCCAACATCTCAGGGGAATTTGGACTGGACAACTTTGACGCCCAGTTCACCAACGAACCCATCCAGCTCACGCCCGATGACGAGTGAGTGTCTCCCCCTAGTCCCGCCCTCTTTCGTCATGTATACTGTAACACTCGTGATTTTAAACATCCCTTTTGTCCACTGCAGGGACGTGGTCAGGAAGATCGACCAGTCCGAGTTCGAAGGCTTCGAGTACATCAACCCACTTCTGATGTCGGCGGAAGAGTGTGTGTGAGGGGACGTTGACGCTTGTGCTCACACACACACACTCACCACCCGCCCACACACCCACACACACACACCAACACACACACTCATCATGCCTGGTGTCTCAGTGTCCTGAAGCTGCATGGTTATGAGACAAGTGGACGTCATCAGCCGTCTGTTTGAGGGCCACACACATGCACAGTAGAACACTTATTTGCCAAAACCAGTCTCGCACTCTGCCATTTGTAACCACTTGCCCTTAAGCCTACCTTCTTTTCTTAATTATTTTTATATCACATGAATCTGCACTGATATCAGTTCTCTCCTCTGTATCAGTAGCCGACGAGGCTACGGAGATCTTTCAATGTTGCTGTATAGTGGACAGATGACCAGAGCATCTTCTCCTTCCAGCTGGTGAGGTGTTTTCACTGCACATTTTATGTGCATGTACATAGACATAAAAATATATGAAATTATTATTAAGGATAACTCTTAGACAAGGCCTTTTTTTCTTTTCTTTTTTTTTTTTTTTTTAAATAGAGTCAAGCCACAATTGGACAAGCGAAAATCATCCTGAAGTAATTTTGGGTTTAGCTTTGTCCCAACACCCAACACTCTAGAAGAAAAAGGAGAATCACAATAGCATTTAACATACAAATCTATATATTTTTCTCATGTTTTATTTAACAACATTGCAGTTGGTGTATGTGTTGTTCAGACGGAACCAAAAAGAGGGTTCAGGCTTTGTTGTTGAGACAAAACAGAGGGAGTCCACGTCGAGTCTCCTGTCCCAGAATGAAGGAATTTAAAGCGCAGTACACGACTAACACTAATCAAGAGTTGACACTCTCAAAACTGTGAATGAAAGAGCTCACTGTGCCAGGAAAACGAGCTGGAAGAGAAGCACGCGATACCTGAACGCTGGAGCAAAGGCTTTAGTCTGGCTGTGCAGAGCATACGTTAAATAAACATTCACACAGGACCAAAAACGGAGCATTTTTTCTGAAAAATGTCTTTGCTGGTACGTATTAGAAGGTACAGTATATATATGACACATGTGCTGTCCTCACTCATAGAATTTATATATTCTTTATTTTTTTTGATTGCTTTTTTTTTTAATACTATGCCTTTCTGAAAGTTATGATCTGTTATATTTTTTGTACTTTCCATTCCATGTATGTTTTTTTTTTATTTTATTTTATTGTAAATCAAAAAATGCCAAGTGATAGTTGAAACGAGCTCAGTTAGAAAGTCATGAGTGCAGTTGTGGCTTGGAAATTGTAATCTGTGTCTACTCTGCTGCATTTTCTTTTACCTTATCTAACCCACAGTTCATTAGACATTTTGTAAAACAGCTTGAAAGCATATATATATATATAAAAAAAAACAAGCTTTGAAGAGCCTTGGCTGTAAAGACACTAAGTGATGGTGCATGAACCTCCAGACTCTCCTCCAGTCGAAGCTTCTCTCTACATGGAACATACTTTTGGGCTCACGTGGTGACAGGAGGAACTCGTTCATCTGTTACACATGTTTCTACTGCTTTATTGTTACTTTTTGTGAATCGGATTTCGTTTTTATTTCGTCACTACATTGATTCCAAAATGTTACTGGGTGAACCCAATGGAAACACTATTTGTTGTTTTTTGTTCTTTTGGAGGTGTTTACCGCCCACAAAGACTCTACTGAACTTTATTAGTGTGCAAAGAATGAGAGAGAAAAAAACACACATGTTAAAATAAACATTTTATTTCTCTCGTTGTGGTAAAATGTGGTTGTCGTTCATTTAAAGGAACATTTGACCAACTTAGTTTAACATTTCGCTGCAGATAAAGTATGATGCAACTGTATTTATCCTTTTATTACTATAATCTATTATTAATGCAAATGGAATTGCATGTTATTTACTTAACGTGTCCTTCGAACAGAATTCATCTCCTGGTTATAGAGCTGATTCACGTCCCTCAGTCATCATTTTTTGAAGCGATCATCTCATCAGGTACGCTAATTAACTTCAATGTCTTCTTTATTTTACATGCTTTAAAGCTTGAAAATATCAGGTTATTTTTGCAGAGGCTTTTCCTGCCAACATGGAGAAACACATGCATGTTACAAGTCCAATATTAGTTGCACTAAGACAATAATTTGGTTTACTTAAAACACGTTAGTCCAACTACAACTCGTGCAACTCTTAGTCAGACTAACATACCTGGATAATATAATTCATAGTCCGATTACTCAGACTTGACATTGTGCACCAAAATTTCCTCCCCGGTCTTTGACCCAGAAGTAGAAAGAGATGATGTATAAACTGTCTTTGCTCGGACAACAATAGATTTTCTCCTCTGCACATTTACTCGCAGTGGGCAAGTCTAGCCTAAGCCCGATTAAACTTGTGCATGTAAAAGAGTCTGACATGCTTGCAGCATGCTTTCTTTCCGTTTCCTGCTTTCAGACCTATTGAATCTGCCCACTCAATGGCTGCCACTGCAAAGACACCGCTAGTTTTACTGTTAATAGCACTTCTGTCACTGTGTGTGCAAAATCCCATGTAGAGCTTTGATATCAACTGGTGTTGCTAACAATGCCTAGCCTGAGGTATATAGCCTTTTTCAGACCACTCCTAGATGTTCCGATGTAAACATTTATCAACATCCCCAAGATTCTATCCCTATTTTTAGTCATTTCTCTTTATATTTTTATGTTATCAAATCCATTTAAGGTCATTTTTTTTGAATCTATCTTTGTGTGATTTATACTGTCTTGACCTGACTATTATTCTCTGTAGGCTGCTCGACAGCATTGTGAATGAGCAGGAATGTGTTCTCCGGGCAAATGAAATGCTCCTCTACCCATTGGTCAGTCCTACTTAAAACACCTCATGCAAACACATTCCTGTCTGCGGTGACTTCAGGCTGTGAGTTTTACGGCCGAGGCCAGACCCCGAGCTCTCACACCCACATGCGTGTCTGGAGGGAGAGAGAAGTCGTTAAGCTTGAGCTTTTCCACTCCAGGCGTCTGCGTCTCCGCCGGTCACGTGACTCTTGCTTTGCCTTGAGGAGAGACTCTGAGGTGAAAAGGTCACTGACACCATAGCTCTCCCCTTGGCCCTCACACACACACACACACACACACACACACTGCTGAGCTTTGAGAGGTGAGGATGAAAAAAAGGCTGCCGGCCCATGGAAATGATGATGAATCAAAAATCATAAAGAAAAAAGGACTGATTTGTGAGCTGCAATAACTCGCACAATGGTGCGTATAAACCCTTTGTGTGAGGCTGTGCCACTAAAACCATTGTACTTGTATGGAAATGTTCTCTCCTCGTGCGCTGACACAGAACACATGCAGCACTGCTGCGTGCAGGACGAGGACAAATACCTTTGCATAATTCTGTATTCCCACAGTGGCATGTTTGACACACTTCCTGTGCCCTTTCTGGTGGGGAACGGGGGTTCATCCTCCCCCCAGGCACCGTGGCTGCACATCACCCCCCCCCCCCCTCCCCATGGAAGACATGGAGAAACTAACCTTGTATAATTAATGATGTAAACTGGAGGAGTATCTGAGGAAACATCCTGTTTTAATTGCTGTTATCTTGTTGGGTGTTTGACTTTAGTCCCTGAAGATGTTAATTAGGAAGTGTAAGAATCATACGTGATGCTAAATGTGATCCCTTAGTAAAACACACACACTGCATTGAGTGCTGTACTTGGCAGCGTCTGCACGTTATCACACTACGTTTACCAGGGCTCTTGGCTGCACGAGGACTGCGGTAGTAATGAGTAGTTGGGAGTGATTTCCAGCATCAGTACTTGAATGTGCTTGTTCCGCCCTTATTGTGAGGTACAGTAGCAACAAATGGCTGTAATAACAGGAGTGGAGGCATCTTAAGTAATAAGAACTACGGTATCCTGAGTAGACTCTTGACATAACACAGAAACACCTAGTCACTGGAGTCTAAACACGTGAGACTTAAGAGTGTGTGCAGATTAAATAAAGTGTGTCGAACAGAGAAGGAGAGAAAAAAAAAAACATCTCATTTTTAGACATAAGGACAGTTTATTGTTGATGTTTTACATTGCAGTCCACAAAGATCATGAAAGTAGCGAGGTCCTATTATGGTAATTATCATTATTAATACCTTTTCTGATGTAATTTCCAGGAAATAACTTGACCATAGGCTGCCATCAGTGTAAAACCTCCACATGAAAATGCTTGGGGAATCAAAATTGTTATTGACCACGTCAGAAAGTTTATTGTATGGAATGACCAAAATCCTCATAAATCTGCACTATTACTTTGCCGACACTGCTGACATCAGGAGCGGAGAGAGTGCCGCAGAGTGTTGGTGGTGGGGTGTGCAAAGGTGCATGGCTTCTGAGGAGGTGGGGGCAGGGGCTTCTCTGGGAAACCATTGTGCAAAGCCTGGAGCCTCCTGAGTATCAGCTCACTGTGACAATGGAAAAAGCACAGGCAGAGAAAATGTCCACAGGGACGCGCGGTGGACCAATGTCTCTCTGATGCCTGTGTGGCTTTAGGGAGTATGAAGGTGTCCGTCAGTCTGTCTGTCTATACATCCATCTATAGTTCTATCTATACATCTATCTATGCATCCATCTTTACATCTATCAATACATCAGTCTATACATTTATCTATACATCCATCTACATTAATAAGTCATGTATGAGATTCAGATTTACAGAACAGTAATAACAACAAAGCAAAAATGATGCTAAATGACTGCGTTAGTGTTTTTTTGTGAGGCTATATTTTCTTATAATATTATATATATATTATATTATAATGATGATGATGTGTATGTGACACATATGTAAGACAGGTCACATGAGGTCAAAGGCCTTTACAAACTAAAGAAGGATGAATGATGGCGTCTACTTAACAAACATTAGCTGTGTTAACCTGAGTCTGAAGCTGCCATGTTTTAATACTAACTCGTGTTTCCGTTAAGTGTTAGATATATATACAGTACATATTCATTTGATAAAAAGTAATGTTAGTGCCTTTTAAAGGAGTAATACTCATTACTTTTCTTTATTTTTAGTTACTGTTGCCTTTCCAACGTCTCAATCCACTCTTAATTCTCCTCAGCATCTCCACCCAGAGAACTGCTGCTCACCATGTTCTCTCTTTTTTTACCCCACACCATTCTCTGTAAACACTGGAGTTGGTCGTGCATGAAAATCCCAGTAGATCAGCAGTTTCTGAAATACTCGGAGCAAAGTCTGTCTCAGTGTCACTTAAATCACTCTTCTTCCTCATTCTGACACGGGCTTTCAGCGGTCGCGAAACACAAATATCCAATCAGCCAATCAGGAGGCAGCAACTCAGTGGATTCAGCTGGTTTAGCTGGATGATGCATCGATAGATGTAAAGATAGATGTATAGGCGGATGTATTGATAGATGTAAAGATGGATGTAAAGAAGGATGTATAAATAGATGTAAAGATGGATGTAAAGAAGGATGTATAAATAGATGTATAGATGACTGTACTCTATATATAGATGTAAAGATGGATGCATAGATAGGTGTTTATATAGATGTATAGATGGATGTATATACTGGATCCACTGAGTTGCTGCCTCCTGATTGGCTGATTGGATATTTGTGTTTCAAAGCAGTTGAACATGTGTGTGACCTAATTCCTTAAGTGGCTTGTGAGTGTGTATCAGTGACTTGAAGTGAGCCAGTACTGTCCGCTCACTTCTCACGAGATGCTGGTACTCTGTTTAGGTTTACTATGTCTAATTTAAAGTTATTATTATGGTCATTTCTCAGGGTGCTCTGTGCGTGACATTCATCCTTTTTATCGTGAGAGTCTAGTGTTCGTTTGTTACGGAAGAATATTACAGCCACATGTAAAATAAATAAATAAAATGGAATGAATTCTGAGATCAAAGTCAGAAAAAAAAGAATCTCAGAATTGAGAGTTTTTCTTTAATCTCAGAATTCAGAGGTTTTTTTTATCTAAGAATTCAGACTTTTTCTTTAATGTCAGAATTAAAAAATTTTAATCTCAGAATTCTGGCTTTAATCTCAGGATTTATTTTTTATTTTTTGAATTCAGATTTCTGAGATTAAAGTCAGAATTTTGACTTTCTAGGCCACATGTAAAGAAAGAAGGAAAGAAAGAAAAAAACTAAAATGGCATGAATTCCAAGGAAAAGGTCAGATTAAAGTCAGAATTTTTATTACGTGTGGCCCTAATACTCTGGTTGTCTATAGAGTTTTTATTTTTAATGTTTAAACAAGAACAAAGTCTATCAGAACTATTGAGAACATAAAATCAATAAAAACAGAACTAAAACAGTAAAATAGTAAAATGGTAAAAACTACATAGAAGTGTCCGAAGTAGAAGAGGTGGCTCTTTAAAAGTGATTTAAAACACAGACTTAATTTCCATGGGTAACTTTTAGAGTTAGATATTAGACCTCAGAGCATGAAGAAAAAGACGTTGGTGAGTAAGATGGTGCCAAACTGTTAAGAGCTTTAAAAACCAACAATTCTGGACTATAGCTGGAAGAAGCTGAAAGAAGAAGAACAATTAGGTGTTTAAGACTTTTCACTAATGTGACGTCTCACCTCCGTTTGTATATCGTGCAGGAACAGCAAATAAAATGGACTGTGTGCCAGTTTTTAGTTATTTTAAAATGGACTAAATATTTAAATAAGTAAATCAATGTTGTGAACATAACTAACATTGTTTATTGCCTAAGACTGTCATCATTTAGTGTTTAGTGCAGACGTGCACAGCCTCATATGGGGCAGGGGGAAGTGCTGGGACTTTATTTTGGTTTAAACATATCAAGAAATGTACTTTTTGATATGTTGGTGTTTCTGGAAACCGGGGGATGAGACGTTCACACGTGGAACACATTACTGGAACCAGCACCGTCGCACTAAAAGGAAACAAGTGCAGAAAGAGCTAAACACAGTCCAGTGCACCTTTATGGCTGTGATGACATCAGACTTTCCGTCATCCTGTCCACCTCCTGTTTATATAAGCAGTTCAACGACAAGACCTAGATGAGGACATAAGTAAAAAAAGAAAAAAAAAAAGACACGACTTGATGCAACCTGCGCCGCCTGACTCTGACACCTCAGCCCACCGTCATTACACCAAATTACAGCTGCATCCACTCAACAACGCATGACACATTTCAATATCCAGCATTGATTCCAGACGGGATGTATGAAACACCAGCGTGAGGAGGTGCCTGCCCCCGGGGTCCACTTAGTACTAAGTCCAATAACGGTTAGACAGTTAGAGTCTCAGCTAATGGACAAGCTTATCAATGTTGCTCTCTCTCCGTCTGTGAGTCCTGACTCCTCCCACTGTTGTCACCATCCCTCAGCTTTTCCCTTCATAACCCTAATGAACAATCAGCGCTGGTCACATTATTGCACATAGTATGAGATTAATCTGCTCCCCGTAGTGCACAGCGATGTTATTACAGGGGGGAAAAAAAGAAAATCAATGTCCCTCTTGTTGTTCTCTGGGGCTGGACAGGGCGTACGCACATCTGCTCTCATAATACAACTGCTGACCTTGCGGTCACAGAGTGAGCCCGAGCCAGAGAGAGAGAGAGAGAGAGAGAGAGGCTGCAGTGAACCTCTCTCTCTCACGCTGGTATTTTCGACACAAGCTTTATCAAGCCTCTGCTCTTGCAGATGTGTGACATCAGACTGTGGGTCAGTCAGACAGCGTTGTACTACTAACTCCAGCACATGTAGACGAGGGCACAATAACCTTTAGCAATCAAGATTTGAGTTATGAGTGACTGTGCGTGTGAAGGACTCCAGAGGAAAAGTTGCCAAGGGGGATTTAAGTCTCCTTCAAATCAAAACACAGGAGCTATAATTCATAAAAATCCGATTCCTGACCTCCTCCCCTCTTAGGATTTTATGAACTCCCATCATCACTAAAAGCACAATAGAGTGCCTGGATTGCCCTTTGACCTTTCCGCAGAGAACAGGTCCATAAAAGGGAGGGGGGGGGGGACAATGGGAGAGGAAACCGTCCTTTTGACCAGTCAGTCAGTTTGTCCTCCTGTATGCTTGTTTTTTTTTTTTGGATGCAACACAAACAAAATAGATAAAGCGACTGTCATGTCATTACACGCCAGCATAAGTCGGCTGAGGTTGCGTCAATAGAAGTGAACTACGACGTAATTCAGGCCTTAAATAATCCCGGACATGATGGTCAGTATAGTGCTGTCAAGCGATTAAAAACAATTGAGAGATTAATTAATTATGATCTGCAATTAGTTAATCTAATTAATCGCTTTTTCAATCTCACCTAAAAATTGCTGAGAAAAGCCCTTAACTTGATGTATTTTCATTTAAATTCATTATTACGGCAAAAAGTGGCTTTATAAAGTCATTTATTGTTTTGACAAACTTGAACAAATGCAGCTATTTAAATTCCACTGTGTTCTTTCGTCAAACTCCAAATAATTTGAAAATTATATAACACGACACGGCACCGCACAGTTTAGGTTGGTTTTCCTGAAATACAGCGGCAGAGTTTGTAATGCCAGTCGCAATCAGCAATAGTGTCGCTAAATACACCAGAGATTTTAGACATTTCCCTGGTAATTGCTGGAGATTAACCCATGTTTTTAGGATTGTTAAATCTTTTTTAACTGATCTACACAGTTCTACATTGTTCATCAGTGCCCGGCAGTCTGGCGACGTCACACATAGTATCACCTCAGCTCGCTTGGAACCTCTTCAGAGCAGGTACTAAAAAAAGTACCTGGTACCTGGTACTTTTCTGGTGGAAACCTGCCATAAGAACGACATTCTTTTTGGTTTCCAACGGCCACCATAGCTCTGCGGTGTACTTGGAAAAGGGAGGCATGAGAAGTGGATTCTTCCAGTCCACACAATCTGCAGTCTCACCATTAGATGTCACTCATTCTTTCGCACTACCGCCTTTGATAACTCCTCTAAAAATGTCAGTATTGTTTTTCACTTTTTTGAAAAAAAATAAAAAATGTTTTATATATATTAAGCTTAAACGTATAGCAAATATTCTGCTTACATAGAAACTCTCAAAGTAAAAATAACAACGTTATGTGCAGAGTTTTCTTTCTCTAGTGAGAGCAGTGGAAGGAGGAGGAGAGAGTCAAATGGCCGAAAGCCTGCTGCCAACTAGTGGTTGGAGGCTTAAAATACAACAAAAAACAAATGTCAGAAAACCGCTGTAACAAATATTTCCACATCAACACAGTGTTTAAAAAAAATTGATTCATGATCAAGGCATGAAATATTCCAAGTCAATAGTGCATCCTCAGAACCTCATATGTTTTTATATTGTATTTTACTGTTTTGATCTGTATTGAAGGTACAGTGTGTAGGATTTAGTAGCATCTGTTTAAGGTACAGTACAGTGTGTAGGATTTAGCGATACCTGTTGGTGCAGTTGTATGTTACAGCTCCATCTTTCACCTCACCTTTTATTATTTTAAGTATTTAGGAGAACCTACTAGGGTACCGCCTTCAGTTATAATGCGTCCTTTAAAAACACAGTAGTGCAACATGGCGGCCATTGTAGAGAAGAACCACACCCTGATGTAAATATAGAGCTCATTCTGTGGTGAATGAAAACAATTCATACATTCAGGTGAGCGTACGCACCAGTGGAATAATAGCCATAGTCGTTCATTAAAAATAGCTACATTTTCCACTTTAGCTATTTTTAACTGCAGTAATGTGTGTTTCATTAGTAGTTGTTACGAACAATTAATCTTTTTTTGTTAATTAAATTATTAAACCAAGCTTTCTGAATTTCAGTGTCTAAAATGTGAATATTTTCTGCGCCGTTTAACAAAGAAATCATTCAAACTGATATACAAACATTTTCTGACATTTTATGGTTCAAACAAGTACTCGATTAAATGTAAATTCATCTTTATTTTGCAGCCCTAATTTCACAATTCAATTTCCCTAGTTTCACAGTTCCTTTTTGTCTGGTTGTGGCAGTGGCTCTCATTCCTACTGTGTTGTTTTATTTATTTTATAACCACATCTTTCACATTTGACCTTTAAAATGTCTTTCATATGTAATTTAGCCACTTAGCCTACGGTACATATAAAATGTTTTTTTCCCCTAAGGTTACAAAAACCAAACAGTTATATTATTTACTGATTATACACTTTGGCTATACAAACACACTCATGTACACTAGTATATTCAAATTCTACAAATAAGCCCTCATAAAATGCCGCATACTGGACCTTTAAGTAGCTCTTTCTGTTTACCTACTGCTGGAGGAAACATGACCCAGACTGTGTGAGACAGACAGCCAGACAGACAGACAGCCAGCCAGCCAGACAGACAGACAGAGACACCCCCGCATAGTTTCCGTCAGCCGGGTGACGTCTCCGCCTCTCAGCCCCGTGTGCAGTGTGACGTTACCGGGCTGTAGTGGAGCCTCTGGCTGCATCTTGTTGACGCTCCGCCAGACTTTTCCAGTACCGAGGAGACCCCGAGCGAGGGAGGACGACACACGCAGAGACACTGACACACACTCCGCGACCAGGCAAGTTTTTGTAAACCGAGGACGGAGCATTTACGTGGATGTATTTTAACAGTTTGGCGGTTGTGTTTGTTGACTTTTGACGGTTAACGGTTGAGTTTAAATTGTACAGTCGCAATGGACGGACGGACGGACTGAGAGAGAGAGAGAGAGAGAGAGAGAGAGAAAGAGAGAGAGGGGGGAGAAGCTAGCCTGTGATGTCGCTCTCTGTTTGGGGGTTAGTTAGTTAGCTAGCCTGCTGTAATGTAAACGCTCTCGGGTTAGCCTGTTTTATCGGTCACTGTGTCGTGTTGGTGCGGGTTATCGTGCGGGTTGTCGCTGCGGACGGACAGCGCTGCTCAGGTATTACCGTCTGTGTGCTGGGCGAGACCAAGCGGCTCAGCCTGCTTCGTTATCGCTCGCACGGCTCGGGAGAAGCGGGTTGAGTTAGCCTGGCTGTGGGGGCTTCGTAGCCCACCACCACAGCGCTGGTTATAGCCTAGTGTAACCGGGGTAAGCTGGTGGAGCTAAGCTATGCTAACACCGTAACACGGTCCGTGTTGACCATTAACAGGATAAACGCTTCTCGCTTGATTTCGACACAAATTGCGCAAATTTTTGCGTCGTTCACCGGGACGTTTGTTGTCAAAATATTTTACTAACGGTGTAAAATGATGACACACTGATGCGTAATGTTTTAATGTTTCGTCTCAAGCGAGTGATGAATTGCCATATGAATATTTTTTATTATATGTTAATATCATATTGGTTTTATATAAATGTTAAAGAGCAAGAGAGGATAATTTCTGTGAATATAACCACATTTACACATATTCAATTATTTGAGTATAACGTAACCAACAAGGGAATGGGCTTATTTTTTGGATCTCATACACAGTCATTGAGATATACAAGAATGTCAGCAAAATGAAAGAGATGAAAATGGAAAGAAAGACGATAAATACCGTTTGGGAATGACTGACAGGCTGTGTTATGTGTGTTTTGGTGCGTTTGACACACGTGCGAGTCGCGGTTGGTTGTACACCCCGCCGTGCCCTCACCCTCGTCGGTGTGTGTGCGTGACGCTGGTCCGCGGTGCGTTCACAGACCAGACTGTAGCGTAGACAGTGAATGTCATTATCAGCGCTGTCTGCATACCAGCGCTGTCGTGGCGAGCCAGCAGAGGAGGCGAGGTACAGTTTGCAGTCTGGAGAAGAGAAGGAGAGGAGGGTTTGTGGGGATGGGGCAGAGCAGGAGCGGTGTTTTTGCAGCAAAAAAAGGATACTAGACGTCCCCGCATTGAGAAATATGTATCTAATACTAGTCAAAGAAAAAAACCCAAAACCCAGCAAACCAACACGGTTGTTGTAACATCAGTAAGAAACCAGGTTAGACGTATTAGCCGAAACGCTCTTTCGAAACGGAGCTGCCCCTCCGCATTGATCGGCTGTTGATCCGATTTTGCAGTGTTTTTTTTTTTTTTTTTTTATTATTGTTTTTAATTTCTCAATCTCAATAATTTCCCACAGTCATTATTTTCCCCTGAATCACCCACAATCACCAACCCGTTTCGGTTTTTCTATGTGCAGGTTTGCACTGCAGCAGCATGTCAGTCAGTCGGTAGGAAAAAAGAGGATGGGATGCAGATTTTATTTATTTATTTTTGCGGGCGGGCAGATTTAGTCACTGTCCTCAGGTCATCCAGTTGTGCTCATTTTGAGAAGAAGGCAATCTTGGTGTTTTTAGTGCACATGCATTTGATACAGTACGTGCTGCATTTCCCTGCACTCTGCCATCTCTCTTGGTGTCATATTGCAGCAGTAGCCATTATTAACTTACATGGCGTGTTATATTAGAGGATACCAGATGATGTGTTGTTTACCTTATTATGCTAGATTTAGTAATCCCGCAGTAAACGCGTGACCATAATGAAAGGGAAAACACTGCTTTCTACTCGGCTCGGTGTCAAGCTGTGTAAGGACTGAGAGAAGGGGGCGACTGCTGTTAACGCTTTTATCAATTGTTTTTCTCAGAGTTGATGGGGTCAGCGTGGCATAAGAAGACTGGGGTAAAGGCACAGTGTGGCTGGGAAGGGCACTTTCACTTGCAAAGTGAAATGTTTTTTAACCATTGTGTGTCACCGTTACATTAACAATGTAATGGGAGGGGGGCAGGGGGTGGTTGATGGGGGATTTCACTCAGGTTGTTGTCTGGTCAACTGGTTTCACTTGTAAAAATTCTCACTTCATGCCAGAAAGTTTGCTTGAAAACCTTGATGCAAATTTCCTCTGGGGTCAATTACGAGGGCTGAGAAAGCCTATGTGTTTGTGTGAAGTATGGTAATGCCCATTTGGTTTAGTGGTCCATGCAAACAACCATTGACCTCTCTGGCCCCCCAAGCAGGAAACAGCCTTAAAGCATTTGAAGACATTTCATGTGCCACATCATGTTTATTTGATAGGATCATTTTTAGTTTGTGTATTATTCTGCAGAAAAGGAAATGATTAGATTTATGTTGTGCTAACTTTTCTTATGTGGGGACCTGCTTTTTAATGATGGCAGACTATCGCGACACAATTGACAACATAAGTCGTGATGAAATGAAATCTGTGCATAAGATAATGTTTCTGAAATCGCAAGTAAAAGGCTGGAAAAAATGTTGTCTCTGTGAATGACTGGTTTAGAACTGTTCTGTGTTCTAAATTATGATTTCCTTTTTTTTTCACCATGCACAGGAAGTGGATCAGAACTCAGAGAACTCCAATCACAATCATGCTTGTGTCTAACAACCAGAAGATTTGTGTCGTTTAAAAAGACTCCGGGAGGAAAAACAAAAGACTCAGAGGAATACAAGAAGTCAGTCTGCTGACAGAAACAACAATAACCCAGTGCTCAGACATGGCTAGTACCCAGACCAGTTTGAAAACCCCTTTCAAAGACTTGACCTCGTTCAAGGGCAACATGAAACGGCTGTACAGAGAGCGACTGGAAGACGCACCAATCAAGAAGCGCGTGATGGCAGAGATCAACCTGAAGCGTCGCAGCTTGGATTCCCTCCCCAAAACTCCCAAGGTGAAGAGGGAGCAGACTGAGGATCTGTGCCACGAATCTGACATGGATGTGGCAGCCCGAGCTGAATTACACATGGTGGGCTCTGCTAAAGCCCTGGACCTGAGCCCTGGGCTCAAACACACACTGGCCCAGTTCACCCTAAGCAGCCAGAGCTCGCTTGGGGGCCCTGCTGCCTTCTCAGCCCGCACCGGCCATGAGCAGTCTCCAGCTGGCATGCCCCCCCTACCATCCCCTCCTGTTCTAGGAGGGGGCCCTCTGCTGGTACCCTGTGACAGCTCCACTGAACTCACCCACTCCCTTCTGGAGGGAGAGTCCATATCCTGCTTCGTTGTTGGGGGAGAAAAGCGACTCTGCCTGCCCCAGGTGCTCAACTCTGTGCTCCGCGACTTCTCATTGCAACAGATCAACACTGTGTGCGACGAGCTCTATGTCTACTGCTCACGCTGCGATGCTGAGCAGCTGCACATCCTCAAGGTGCTGGGCATTCTGCCGTTCAACGCGCCGTCCTGTGGCCTCATTACGCTGACGGATGCACAACGGTTGTGCAACGCTCTGCTGCGCCCTGGGGCGGCCTTGCCTGCCGACCCCAGTGGTAAGCTGTCGGCCCAGGGCCTGCTGAAGGAGAGCGAAACCAGCTTCCAGGTGGAGCACCAGTGTCTGGGGAAGTGCCAGGGTCTCTTTGTGCCCCAGTTCTACACCCAACCTGAGGCGCCCTGCATCCAGTGTGTTGAGTGTCAGTTGCTCTTTTCACCACAGAAGTTTGTCATGCATTCACACAAATCACCTGATAAGAGGACCTGCCACTGGGGCTTTGATTCAGCCAAGTGGCCCTGCTACCTGCAGCTTGCCAGGAAGTACCAGGGCACGACTGAGGAACCCAAGCTCACGCAGCTCCTGGATGATGTCAAAGAGAAGTTCCACTACCAGCTCAAGAGGTCACTAGACAAAGTAAGTGCACTCCTGGATGATACCTATGTCTGCACTTTTTTGTAACTGTCATTCGCCATCATTCTCGTGAGGAAACTAAAAAAGAATGTTGTTAGCTGAATAATGTCTTCTTCTCTAATAGTCCAGTTCCATTTCTTTTGTATTCAGCAGGTTTGACTAAACTACTCACTGTTTTCTTAAACCAGCGTTGACCTAGTATGTGTGACAGAGGACAGGTGGCACCATTCTCTTTGGTCAGGTCTGATCCGATGTAGTCAGACCAGCTGGCCACAGCTGAAGGGAACTGCATCATTTGTTCCCTCCGGTCAGCTGGAGGTCACTGGAAATGTCATTGAACAAAAGGCCAATGTATGAGGTTTAGGAAGCAACCGTTGAATTTACTCCATGAATTAGGTCTAAATTTTGTAATTATGAACTTATATTTTACATATGGTTTGGGCTGGAATCATGTGGAATATTTTTAACAAATTGTTTTATTAATATGTTAATAAGTTGAAAGTTAAATAGCTCCATTTTATTTATAGAATTTTATCCTGGAAGCCAGAATTCCAAAGAGGACAATTCTCCCTATTGCTGTGTAAAAACAACTAAATCAATGCCCTATCTGAGCCACAGGGGCACTGCTCATATTGAAAAGTCAGCGTTTAGTGAGGGGGGGAGCTCCACTTTGTTTCCCTGCAAGTAACTGGTGTCTCGTGATGCACCTCTGACCACAGTGGAGTTCCCTTTGTGTGTTTTGTTATAGGTAAAATTAGGTTTGTGTCTTTGTCTGTTTACTGTGGTTTGTTCACAATCAAATCACCAGCTGGTTTTAACCAATGAACAGAAAGAGACTTGTAAGTAAGAGACAGCTGAATAAACGTTTCTGAAACACAAGACACAAATTTTGATCTGTTTTGGTACCTTAGGGAGATGTTTTTTGCTTCTGGCTGGTGTAATTTTGTGTGAATGCACTCAGAGTCCCGCTTCTTTCCAGTCATCCTCAGCTCCCCCTCCCACTGTTGTCTAACTTATTTATCTTCAAAGATATAAGAGTCATAGAGATTTAAATGTCATAGAGGAAACCCACATGTGCAAAAACACATGTTTACAGCAAAAGAAGAGTCCCCCTCTCTGTGTCTGTAGGTGTGTGTTTTTGTGTTATGTGTGAGACATTGCCGGCCTCAGTATGTGCAGTGAGCTGCTAACTGGTGCCTAGTATGACACATCGTCGTCTCACACTCTTTCAGACTCTCTGGAGCCTCTGTCTCCCCACACTTTCAGGTGTTGTATTTTGTTTTCAGGTGCTGTAAAAAAAAATACATTTTTGATCTTTAACTTATTGTTTTGCAGTAGTTACTAGATTTCACTTTCTGTTTTTGGGGGGTTTGGCTGCTGCTGAAATGGTGTGCAAAAACTGGAAATTACATTTTTTTGCAACTAAGTCCCTGTAGACTTAGTTATACATGGACACAAATGGACACATTCCTGGAAAGACAGATGCCTGTGAGTCTAGAGGAAGCAGGTGAATATTGGCATTAAAAGAGGATGCCCCCCCCACTCCCACCCTCAACACCCACCGCAGTGGATGTGAGGGTGCATGATAGGTCAGAGACGAGAGAACGAGGAGACTGGGCACCATCTCGCTTTACTCAATCAGGAAGTGGGGTTTCCCCCCGGTACCAACCACTCTCTGTTTATGTGTGTGTTTTTTGTGTGTGATGAAAGTGTGTGTTTCACGGAACAGGAAGTGAGGCAGACGGACATGTCCCTCACCCTGAACATCCTACTGACTCTGTCCAGTCGCCTCCACTGCACTGACTCTGTGACTCATACTTTCCACATCCCAGTGGATGTTAGAGGAAGGCCAGCCAGGCAGCTTAAAGTTACACATGCTTTAAAAAAAAAAAAAAAAAAAAGATGGCTCACCTTGTTGTGCTGGCCAAACCCCTTTTTTCCCCTCAGTGGCCCTTATTTACACACAGTGTCAATGTGCACATTTACAAGCTGTACATTTTTAATGGTGAGCTCAGAGGCCTCTAGAAGAGAGGAGATACAAACAAGTGGAGCTTTCTGGAAGCTGTTTTCCCCACTTTCTCCAGCGGCTACTGGTACTGTATCCTGTTAGGAGTGTTTGGTTTGTTTGTAGGGCGCAGTTAAAATCTCCACAGCTTTCGCTCTATAAATGGTGCTTTGTGACCTAAGGTACTACTCCCCAGTCTACTGATCCCGGTTAGGTAAATACCATTTGCAGGACTGAAGCCGTTAACAGACAGCAAGAGTTTGTTACATAAGTTTTGGTCAAACAATGAGTTCTTTTTGCCTTCAAGGGTTGTGGTGGACACTTGTACTTTCCACTGTGACAATATCATGTGTCCTCTTTTACACTGGGTCTGCTTTTCCTCAGCAAGACAGGAAGTAATAGAAATTCCAATTTGATGATTGTCCCCGCCACCTTATGAAATATCCGTCTCACTGGAGAGACATTTTGTTTATTGGGATTACATGTTTACATGGCATGTTATCAGACAGCAATGTGTGCCGGTGCCAAACATCTGGACGATAAAATCCTCAAATGTGCTCGTATTAAATCTCGTCTCGGTCCAAGTACAGAAAATTAAACAGAAAAAATATAACTGATATTTTAGGAATGTTTGAACTCTTGCAAGCATAACCTCATGGTAGAGCAACATTCTGAACATAGCTGTGTGCGTTTTTAGTTGTCTCAGCCCTGTTTGTAGCGTTGTTTTGGCCCAGAGTCAGAAATGTCAGACGGAGAGAACAGCCTTTCTCTGTCTGCCTCCCTGGTTGGGCTGACACAGTGGCTGCAGCACAGATGGCAGACAGCTGCATCTCTCTGGCTTCCTCTATTTGCTATTTGAAAACCGGTGACTTCATTACCACAGACCAGTGCAGCTGCACTCTCTGGCTGTCTCCTGGGCTGTCTGCTCTGTCTGTCTGTCCACTTGTCAGTCGTTCTCCTGGGCTGCATCTAATTGAATGTTGGCAGGCATGCTAATCATTGACTGTGCTGCCTTCCTCCTATCTATCTCAACTTCTCCCTCTATTGCTTGATGTCAATCATCCCTCTTTCTGCTTCTCTTGGGTTCATGTCCTTACACATCTTGACTTATGGCCCACTGTCTGCTCTTCACTCTGTCATCCTTCACTCATCTATCGCTCAACCCAGGCCGTTCTGCTGTTGCCCACATGTGCCCACAACAGTCAGTAGCCCCTGGGCCTCGGTCAGTGGACAGTAACAAAATAAACAGCTGAATGACCCGATAAGTTGATCGTTACATAAGGCAAAAGACCACTTGTGTGCGTCTGAGAGGCGATTGAGAGGGAAGCCAGTGGCTATTGATCGGGCTTCCGACCTTGATGGATGTGGCGAGATGCCGGGTGACACGGACATTGAACCGAGGAGGAGATGGACCGAGGCAGGAGGAAATGGAAGAAGAGTCAAACGGGGACTGAGACTCGGTTACGGCGGCCGCAGCTGGTTTTGCATAAGTTCCTGTTTGTGTTGAGACATGTTCACCAGTCTCTCAGGTTGACCTGTCTTCAGTTTCGGCTGTTGCCTGCCTTAATTTTTGTAACTCAGACAGACAGAAGTAGTTTAAAGCAGACATAAAATGGTATGTGTGGTCAGAAAAAATACCAGCCCTGATGGAGGCTCTTGTGTAAAGGCGTTAAGTGCAGAGACGAGGAGTGAAGAGCATGAAAGTAAGAGGATAGGGGGTGGTAAGGCTGAGACAGGTGTGTCTGGCTGCTGGTTGAATCACAAACTGCTCTCTACACTTAGGTCGTCTTCCATGAAACAAGCCTTGTCAGGCAGGTTGTTCCAGGGGGCTTGGGCCCCAGCTCTTCTTTCCCTGAGTTGAAAATTAACCTACCCAAGACCTGAGCTGAACCACAAATCTAGACTGGAACAGCCCTCTTGGTTGGCCAATCACATGCTGACGAGCTCGCATTTCCCGAGCACTCTCCTTTGCCCCACACCCCACCTCAGGATACCCGTACACATATTTCTATGCCTGTGCCTGTGCTTTTTCCAAAGAGTAATTATCCACTTATGCTACAAGCACTCACAGCAGCTTCTTTGAGTGCTGGTCTAGAGTAACCTACAGTCTATCACACTTGTATGTAGTTTTGTGTGGAAGACTATCTGTGTTCCTTGTGCTCAACACCCTCAGCCTTGGCCAGTGTTTGCAGCCTGTTGTAAAAGGCTAAATGGGGCCCCACAAGGTAGGAGGGGCTTAGCTGAGGGGCCTCTGGTATGTCACCATTAGGTCAGTGCCAGTACCACAGCTCCATAACAGCTTTGCTGCTAATTGGAGGAAGGCCAAAGTCATTAATTTTGTTGTAAATAGGCAAGAAAAATCTTCTCATGTGTTTTGGTTTCAGAACCAGCAATTAAAAATGATCACGTCGCTCTGCCACAGTCCAGTTAACCACTTGAATTAGTTGTCCACCCGCTCACAGCCTTTCCTGTACACAACAACCTGACACGGTTAAAAAACATGTTTTTATTGGTTGGATGGTGCTCATTTTCCCACCACAGCTGCAGCTTGTTATTTTTGACCGTTTCCTTGGCTTGGACCTTTATTCACCTTCTTCACCAATAGGAGAAGATAGTGCTTTGCTACATGTATCTGACGTGCACAAGCCACAGCAGCAGGCACCAGAGATAGGTGGTGCTCAGATACAGTGGAGCCTGTGCCACGTCTGCCAGCAGCCTCATAGACTAAACAAACTGCCAAAAGCTCCTCCCAGCTAAATACCCCACAGGCTTTTAAAGGGCTATTTGCCACTCACAACAACACTCGGTAAACTTAAGCCCTCTTACTAATGTTAAGCTAATGTTTGCTTGAATACATCTAACCTCAGCATCACCCCCATGAGCTCAAGGAAAGAGTGAAGGAATGTCGCAGAGAAGAGAAGATGGCAGCTCCACACAGCTGCTTCTTCGTCCTCCAAGTTCAAACATGAGTGGAGGAAGAGAAACTAGTTTGCATTGTTATATGTTTGACAAGCTTGCCTGGGTTGTTTTGTGTGGAAACGGATTAATGAGGAGCCTTGGTATTAATTAATCGATGTGTTGATGAGAAGATTAACTGTCCACTGTCTGGTGTCCCCCCCTGGGAGACGGTCAGACCAGCAGGTTGTGGGTGTGTTGGGGGCAGGGAGGGAGTCGGAGGCCAGGGTGGTATACTGTAAAAGGACTGTGGGAGAGAGACAGCCAGCCTGTGCGTGTTTTGTGCGAGCAGAGCAAGCACCTTTGCATTTGAAAGACTTTTCTCTGCCGCCTTCCCAGTGGGAATGGTGATTAATGAAGATTTAAACTGAGAGATTCAGAGACACCGCTTTCCATAGGAGCACTATATACGCAGACATGCATACACACTCACACACGCCATATAGGCATTTAGATCGCCTCTTATATTTTCGCCCACAGGCACAGTCTCCCAGACGAGGAGATAAATACAGGATATCAAAGCTGTGTCATGAGTCCCCCAACACATTATGCTTAGCCGTTACACTGATCAATTATGCATGTTGCAAACACAGAAATCAGGAGAAAATAGACAGTCTGTATGATTAAAGGAATCCCCCTCTCTCCCCTTTGCCAGTAATGCTTTTGCATGTTTGGTAATAGCTCATCTGTTCCCTATGGAAGTGATTCTGCTTGAGATGCTTGGCTGAGTGTCCTCGTCCTTTTGTCAAATGGTACGGCTTCCAGGGAAAGTGCTGCCATGACCCTTGCTAGTTTTGACCTTCTGCCTGCACTGTGGATGAAAGCAGAGCGCATAGTGACCCACTGTGAGATGCAGACCTGCCAAGCCTGGGTAGTAGGTGATTACTTGTCTTCTAAGTCCTTTATTTTGCAGGCTCACCTTTGCTCCACTAACATCAAACTCCTGACAGATTTGTTTCCCTTCAACTGCCCGCTGGCTGCCTCCATAGCCTGTAAATCCCAGACTCACCAGGAGTTTGACTAATGTTGCACTGGACAGGGCTGTAAAGTTAGCAAGTGGGAAACACGCTGCATTATCAAAGGCAAGTGGCATTATGTGGTTTGACCTGACCTCTGTTTCTGTCTGCCTATGGCATGCAGAATGCTGATGTGTTTATCTCACTGCTATTCCCACCTGCATGGGGGCTTGTGGGAATCATCCGTCTCCCTGATATTTCTTAGGGCAGACACATACAGTACATGCAACCCTACAGTCGTCTTTGCCTCATATCCCTCAGGGGTCCATACCAGCTCATCTAGAGTTTGTAAATAGAGTACACTTTCCCTCTGGACCTTCAATAGTCCCACTGTGCCTCTTTTAGTATAAGCTAAGTAGTAGATAGTCTTCAAGGTCATTGACCTTCAGATGCAATTAATTACATAATAGCTTTCATTATGTATTAGTATAGTAGAGTATAGTATGGTATATTACAGTATAGTTATGGCTTATGGGCAAATCTTTGCGTGTTGCATTTGTTGAAGCGAGTCAACTTGTAATGGTCCTTCTCGACTGTACCTAAGAAACAGAATAGTGAACGCTAACTCATGTTCCCTCTGAAGTTCGATTTCCTTTTGTGTCCTCTTCGTTTTCTGGTTTCTCTGTGGCTCGTACTGAAAACAGCCTTGGTCGTGGGCCGACTTGGCCATCACAGACCCTTTTTACCCTCGACTTCATCCTTTGAAGAGTGAAACATTGCCTTGTGGTTTACAGTCTGGCTACATTTTAACCAGTTCCTGTGACAAGTGCACTTTGTTATGCCAGACATTTTCTTTGTCATCACCATCAAAATGTACTGGCTGAGAGGCATCCGGATGCCAGATGAGTCCATTTGTACAGTACTTTATGATTAAAATGACTCATGTTGAGAGAGAAAAAAGGTGTTGCCTCCAGGAAGATAATGTTTAATTTGAGCAATATTGCCTGTCTTTGACACCGTAAATTACCATGTTCAAAAAATACTTGTGCGGGTTGAAATAAAGTAACTTTCTGTCCTCGTGTCATTGGAGGTGAATCACAGAAATTCTGTGACGGTGAATTAACCGTGACAATAGCGGTGACTCCATATGACAGCATGTCTTATCAGACAAGTGACACCTACACACAGCAGCACAGGACACGCTGCAGATGACAGTCCAATGTTCAGGATTAAAGGAAGTTAAAGGGTCAAACACAGCCAGTGTTGCACAAAACCACTTTTCACCACTTCCTCCATTCACCACGCCAACCCTTTCCTGCAGCGTGAGTCACGGTGCTCCATCAGTGCTGTGGTCTGCGCTCTGCTCATCAGCGTCACGGTGGAGCCAGGACAGAGATTTATCACCGTTCCAGTCTCTCACTCACTTTGTTTGATCTTCCCCCAGGTGTGTTCACTTAGAGCTCTGACTCAACTGTAATGACATTTGCCAAACACAGCCGCGTTTTACATTGGGCTGTTGTCAAGCTTGCCCAGACGGTGACTGTTTTAATGAGGAAGGTCTGGTGATCATCTGTCAGAGGATTTTGGTGTTTTTCAATATCAGCAGAGGCAGCATGGAAATGAATAGCAGCCTCGGGTCAAATGTTGGTAGCTCTCTGTGTGCGCGGTCAGTGTTAACATCCTTGAAAGTTCCCCAATTTCATCAGATTAGAAGTAAATGTATGTAGTGACATCTGCAGTCCACCAGCCGTTGTGGAACTACAGCGACTGTGGTCTTGGGAGACTTGTTTTGAAAACCAGAGCTTGTGACTGGAAAAGAGACGGGGACAGAAGGAGAGACATGAAAGCTAGTGGATTTGCATTTGTGTGTGAGTGAGAGAGTGAGAGCGACAGTAGAACCCCAGGGGTCTGGACAGAAAAGCCAAGCTGCCCATGCAGAGATGAGCAGTGGAGTCAAACAAGCTCCTGCATGTATGAGACCACAGCTCCCTGCAGAACATTCGGAGGATCCAGGGCCTGTTTGAATTTAGCTGTCTTCCTTTGAGCATGTCTGTAATAGGTTTTTACCACGTGAGACGTTTTGGCCAGGTGGGGCTGTGTGTGCATTGGGTCAGCCTCCCAACACTCATTCCCTCTGTGTCTTACTCTCTCTCGGTGCAGACAGCGATAACCAGCCAAGCTTTGACATTTACTGCAGAATCCCACAATACGGCAGAGCAGCCTCCTGTGCTGAGGAAGAAGTAAACAAACCGCAGATCGATAAATGACTGCATACCAGGGAAGGAGGGACTTTAGTCAAGGGTACCTCCAACTCTTTCATTAAAACATCTGAGCTTGTGTTCAGAGATGTAGCACGGGAATTTCATCAAGAAGCATTAGCTCATGTATAAGTTCTTGAACTCTAGACATAAAATGGCCAAGTTAAGATAAGGTTGTTGTTGCAGGTTCCTATGTCGCCACTAAACAGCTGTTATAAGCAGGCTTCAGCATGTTTTCCGAAGCGTTATTAGTAAACGCTGTGTAATTTATTGTCAAGACAGGGTTGGGCAGTGTCTCCATTTTGTGTTTTCTCTCTTTTTCTCTCTGTAGTGATAGCAGTGCATTTCTGGCTTGCTGACAGCCTCTCTCTGCTTTCAGTCTGCTTAGCAACGCTCACCCTCTCCGCGGTTCTCTCACTCCCCTCCGTCTCCAAGCACTCTGAGTTGTTTTATCCATTCAAATAGTAAGCTCAGCTCCCTCATGCAGACACCCAGGCAGTTCATTTGGGTTTCTGTGGTGGCAGCGTGCACATCCCTAATTGCTGATTTGAACCAGTAACCAACCAACCTCCAAACAAATGTCTCATGGCAGCACACTTTTCTTTTTAGAGGTGGTAAAGCCCACACACACACACACACACATTGGCCCAGATAAAACTCAAATGATGAGTGCTGTCATCCTCAGACTGGCCTCATTCTCAGTCGATGCTCCCTCCTGGGAACCAGAAATGTGTCTGCTCGTGCCTGTGTGTGTGTCTGTGTGTGTATGTGTGCAGGACATTTAACTTGCAGTAAACCACGTCATTCTACTCGTCGTCCCCGTACACTGATGTGTGATGGAGCGGTTGTTTGATGGGACTTTTGTTTACTCGTGTGTGTGTGTGTCTGTCTCTTGGCCTGGTTGATTCACAAAGGTGAGCTCCAGCAGCTTTCGTAATTAACACACTGGGGGGGCAATGGGGAAGGAAAGTAGAGCACACACAGTGAGGTGCTGTGCAAGAGACCCTGAGCTGCACATGTACAGTTTATACAGCATGCTCGTTTGCATCTAGATGATTTGAAATGCCTTTCGCTGACTCACATTTTCCTTTACGAAGGATGGACATCACTGACCACAATTAAAACAGGCCTTTAATGCTTCATTTTCAACCTCATGGTATAAAAAAAAGAGGGATGAATTTTTAAGTCAGAATGAGAGACATGCTGTGAAGTGACGTGGTAAGAGAGAGCCTATGCTCATCAGCCTGTCCTGTGTTACTGCAGCCGAAAGGACAAACAGGAAATTTCAGTCATCACATGTCTCTCACCCTTCATGCTGGGCTTATCTTTCACAGGGCTGGATCATAATCTTTCTCGTATAACAAACAAGGTTAGACAGACATGAGCTAAAGATGGTTGATAGAGAGGCTTTATGTAGGGCCGCAACTAATGATTATTTCCGTAATCGATCAGTCTGTCGATTATTTTCTCTATTTTCTTTCAAGTAATCGAGTAATCGCTTGGTCCATAAAATGTGAGAAAATGTTGATCAGTGTTTCTCAAACCATGTCTTGTTTTGTCCAAAAACCAAAAATGATTCAGTTTGAATAATTTCTTTGTCTTATGGAGCAAAGAAATCAGAAAATATTAACATTTAAGAAACTAAGCAATCAGAAAACCTTTTTGAAATCCTTAAAATCACTCAAACCCATGAATTGATGATCAAAATAGTTGACGATGTATTTAGTAATCAATTATAATTGATTAATCGTGTTATTGTAATTGCCCTAGTTTTATGTAGTGACCTTTTTTAGTGCCCGTCACTAAATACACCAGACACCTCTGTTAAATGTGGAGATTTTAGACATTTCTTTGCTAAGTGTTGGAGACTAACGCACGTCTTCAGGACTTTTTAGTCTTTTTAACTGATCGACAGTTCGGCATTGTTCGGTTTGATTCTGTGGCTGGCAGTCTGTTGACGTCACGTATAGTATCGACTCAGCACGCTTGGAACCTCGCCAGAGCAGGTACTAAAAAATGACCCGGTACTAAAAACCTGCAGAGTTGAGCCGTGCTGGAACTGTGTGTGGGAAAAGTGCCATAAGTGGGAATTGAAAAAGCAAGCAGACAAATGTATAATGAAAGGTAATCTTTATTGTAGATGGTGTGTGTGTTTATGTGTGTGAAATGTAGGGGTGGAGGATACCTTCGACAGTGTGGCCCGCTGTATTCCAGTCAGACAATTTGTCCATTTATAAGGTAACATTATTACAACTCCCCTCATGCACTGCCATGAATATAGACAAGAGACTGCCACCTGGGATTTGACTGTGAAACATGAGAAACAGAGTAGAGAGGGAGAGAAAGAGAGAGACAGAGGAGATGAATAGAGAAATTGATCGCGCAAGCTTAAAGAGGTTGCTTTTTATGTAAAGGATCATAGAGAAGTACTGAGGCTGGTTTCCAAATTAAACTGCTGTCGATGGTATAGTAGGTGGACATTTATTAAGAGGGGGGATTCCTCACTCTTTTAACGTGCTTCGTTTTGTTTTTTTCCTCCTTGTAGACTCCCATTAACCGTTTCTCCACTGAGTAGCATTGGCTCTAGCTGTCAATGCTGTGGTGTGTGGACTGTAAAATGGCTGACTGGAGCTGTAGTTATAGAGGAAGGAGCTGGCTGGGAGGAGAAAGGCTGTGTCTTGACTTTGTGTGTGTGTGTGTGCGTGTGTCTGTGTGTGTCTGTGTGTGTGTGTGATGACTGTCTAGACGGATCACCCATGTGACGCAAAAATGTGCTCTAGGCCCTAAGCCAGAGCAAGTTGGGAATGAACCGTGTGTGTGTGTGTGAGTGTGTGTGTGTGAGAGACTTTGGTATGACTAGTCTGGCTGATCCTTATCACCGTGCTTGTCTAGCTCTTCTGTTTTCTCTCAGTGTTTGGAAAGAGGGAGGAACAGGTGTGTGTGTGTGTGTTTGAGGGGAGGGAGACAGAGACAGAAGCAGACAGACAGTCACATGTTGTCTCTTTGCCTCCTTGGCTGATTGCCGCCGGCCTTTTAATTTCTCTCTCTCTATCCTTTCTTGTGTTCCTCTGTGTCACCTGTTTGTTTAACCGTCCACCTGTCAGACCTGTCCTCATCTGTGTTGCGTTGTTTTAATCTTATCTGCGTGTCTAGTGGCTGAACATTGAAGAATCAAACAGTTTGAGTAGTCTGAGCAGAATATGTGGAACAATCATGGCCTTGTGACTTGAGATGATTGAGTAATAAACTCTCTGTGGAACAAATACACTGGAATATTTGCTACTATTACATGATACACTAATGTACAGTAAGACTGAGGCATTCACTGCAGGTAATACGCCAAAGAACTGATCACATGCACTCTTATATCAGTGTTGAATTAATGAGAAAGACTACTAAAACCGCTCGCTTCCCTTGTGGTCTTATATTGATTTGGCTGCTAAACTTAAGTGCAGCTTATTGGCTTAAGACCTCCATATTAAGGCCTCTGGTGTCTTTGTGTGTGTGTGGGGGGGAAATATGTGCCCACTAGGGCAGCGGACCTCAGTGAATATATCCGATTCTCGATACAAACACTAATACAGTAAGTCTGATCCTAACTGCTACGAAAGGACAAGACGACATAGATCAAATTCAAGTTAGGCAGTGAAAGAGCTACACTATCTTGTTGTTGCATGGTCTGTCCAGGAAGTATACATCTTACGTTATCTCTAGCTTGATCTTTGACTCAGTTGCCAACCGCAGCAGAACAGGATGTGGTTTAGAAACAGACAGGGCGTGACTGACTGTCTCTGAGTGTCTGTGTCTGTGTATGTGTGTTCCTATTTTTCTCCCCTGGTGTCTGAGCCTGAATGAAAAGAAACCCAAATAAAGGCTGTTTTACTTCCTTGCTGCAAGAGGAAAAAGGAGAATGAGCTCCTCATTTGCCGCCTGCCGCTATCCTTTGCCCTATTCCTCCCCTTCTTGAATGCCAGGTGCATGAATGGCTCGGAGGGGGAGGAGTAGGAAGGAGAGGAAGCGGGAGGATGGGTGGCACAGTTATGTTTTGTGAGCCCAACAGTTTCTGCCCCATGAATGAGATTGCAGCGATTGCCTGGGGTTTGTGTCACTTTTCATACAAAGCCCCCGATGCCAGCACTTCAGCACATTTGAGAACAATTGGACCCAACAGTGTTTATAAGTTTTAGGGCCCGAAAGGAATTTGAAATAGATTTTAAATAACGTACTCACTGACACAAAAACACACAAGGTCGTCAGAGTTCAAACAAAGGCCCGTGTCCTCCTTATTGTGGCCTAGATAAGTGTTGCCATCCGGGGTGTGACTAGTTGGGGCTCGTGTGTTATGAATCCTGGCCAGAGTTTAACAGTTTAAGATTTTCTGAAGCACATTCTCCCTACAGATATTCACTGTACAGGTTTGAATGAATGGTCATGTTTTCTTAAAGGTTTAATTGTTTTGCCTCCCAGTCCAAGGTGATGTGTGGTGTCTTGCTTTGATTGAACAGCTTAAACATTTAGGTAATGTCTTTTTTAAAACTGCCAAAAGAGCTCATCTGTCTATTTATTTTAGCTAAACTTGCTCTAACGTATCCTGAATAGAAAGTTGTGTGAGGGTATGACATACCGTACGTTGGCTCACTTCATCATCATTAATCATCATAAAACGAAAGCTTTCATTTTCTAGGGCACTGGTCTATGCCAGGCTGTGCCAATCAAAACCGAAAGCAATGTTATTTTAAATAATCGATTTGTGGACGTATTTAATTGAGTCTTTGAAGATAAGAATCACTTTTCTTTACACGACACTTCTAGATAAAAGCAGAAAATACTCAGATGTAAGAAACTGAAACAATAAAGTGTTTGGCTACTTTCCATGAAAGAGACACAGTATACTGTGTTATAATTGATTCAACTGTGCTAGTGTCTCAGATATTCTCCAGTTTCTCAGGATCATTGCCAGTTGATCAAACTCCAGCAGCTTATGTCAATGTTTGGGAGGCTATCTACACAATTGTTTTTGCTAAATGTTTTTGCTAAATTTTAAAAAGAAAGATTTGCTGCGTGGAAAACGCAACACTTCACTGGATACATGTGTGTGTGTGTAGGCCAGGGGGCCATGCCTTGTATGTGTTTTATTATACATGTATAGAGACAGCGTGTGTATTTATAGCCACAAGCAACTGTGTGCGTGCACGCACTGAGACGGCAGTCATCTGGAGTGTCCACGTGACTGGAGTAGAGAGACATAGAGGGGGAGGAAGAAGAGAAGAGCTTGACCTCAGACTTGTTTGCACTTTGCCTGACTATGTGGGTGAGTGTGTACATGTATATTACACTTAACGATGAGTAGACTTGTGGTAGAAGAACGTTTCTCATTTATTGGAATGGGTAAAAACTGACTAGTGCAGAAAGAGACTAACTCACACTGTCTCAAGTTTTCGGCAAAGAAAATAAAAACGAATAAAAGAGTGGCTTTTAATTCGCATATGTGTGTGTGTGTGGGTGTGGAGCTGAAAACCCCCATTCCATTTAGATATGTACAGTATTCTTCATGAATTAAATGGCGGCTCTTCCTCCACCCCAGCCAATTATAAAAACTCTACACTCCGGGCAGTGTTAAAATTCTGTCTTAAAATTCTCGGTGTAATTTTGCGAAAGCTTAAAACAAACACCGTTTTTAAAATGTGAACTTCTGTGTCTCCCTGTGCACCCACTGTGGTACATTTCCAGCTGAGAAGATAATCGAGACAAGTATTCCTGTTTCATATTAGATGTCGTACTTTGCTGTGGGAAATACCGGGAGCTCATCGCAGAAATTCTTGTCTGTGGCTGAAATTGCATTTACTTTTCCTCCGGCGTTTGCCAGACTGTGTATACGGGAATGTGTGGCCATGGTAGCTGTGTAGTACAATGTTGCTTGTTATTGTCAGATTTAGCAGCACTCAGACAACACAGACACAAGGAAAAAAAAAACACATTTGGCTCCATTAACACATCTGTTGGAGACATATTATGTGTGCTTATGGTAGCGGGACCGCACTGAGACTGTAGTAATAGGCCACAAAGTTCACATGTCTGTGTGTGTCATGTAACTGTGTACAGTGGTGTGTATGTGTGTGTGGGACTGCAGAGGCAGGCAGACTGCTGGTGATTAGGAACAACAGGTCAGAGTTCAGCTGAGTGAGTGTATGGAATGCTAATCCACATTGTCATAAGGCGAGCTTCAGTCTGACAAAGGACTAGAGACATAGGAGGGTTAGGGTCTGTTTGTGAGTGTGTGTGTACGCACACATTTCTGTAGGTTTATGTGTGTCACAGTAGCAACCTACACAAGAGAGGTGCTTCATTATTGCAGATTAGGCCTGAGTAGCAGCATGGTGTGCATTAATAAAGCCCATTAGCGGTTGGGATGGTGAGAGAGGGAGGGAGTGAGAGAGAGAGAGAGAGAGAGAGAGAGAGAGAGAGAGAGAGAGAGAGAGAGAGAGAGAGAGAGAGAGAGAGAGAGAGAGAGAGAGAGAGAGAGAGAGAGAGAGAGAGAGAGAGAGAGAGAGAGAGAGAGATGGGGGGAGAAAGGAGTGGAAAACAGTTGTGTTAAAATGTGCCAACGTTTGCACCTGCACACATTCATTAAGAAATAAAGCAGCAGGAATAACGAGCAGGGGGTGTGTGGGTGGTGGGCGGCGAGCTGTCAACTGTCAGGTAAGCTGGAATTACAGGGATAGACACAGGCAGCCATTAGTGCAATACACACACGCACAAACACACATACATAAATGTTCTATATGTGGACCCTGGACACACAGACACCCATGTACAAATGCCTTTCATGCTTTCTCTGCACACAAAAACCAGCACAGTGCCACAATTTATTACACACACACACACATCCTTATAATGAGGTGTCGCTTCTCCCCTCAGCACATCTGCTTTCGTGGGGGTCAGTCACATGAAGACCCCTGTGTGACCTGGTGTTAATGTCAGTTTGGCCCTGTCCTCGCCCCCTGTCTGCGTTTTATCTCATACACAGACACACACACACCTGGGCAGGGGGATTTGGGATGTATCGCTAGAAGTGCTTTCAACCCCCACGCACACACACAGTCACACACACACCTCCACGCCTCCACAGAGGCAAAGACACAACCTTGATATTGGAGAAAATCCAGCTGACGCAGATCCAGCTCACCTCCACACCACTGCAGAGGGTTTATTGTTGTTTCTGTCAATTCTCCTCTCCTCTCTCTCTGTCCCCTCCTTTCCTGTCTCTCTACTCTGTCCCATCTCTGTCCCCCTCCTCCCTCCCTCACTCTCTCTCTCTCTGTCTTCTTCCCTCCCTCCCTCCCTCCCTCTGTGCTGCAGTGCTGCCTTCTGGAGGAAAAAAAAAAAGGAAAAAACACCAACCACAAGCGCCTATAAGCGGACAAGCCCCCTTCTGTATACGTACTCACAGAGACATACCTGGCTACGCATATGGCTCCAGCCTCCTACATTTGCATGCACATGCTCATTTACCCATGCCCTTGTAAATAAGGGACAATCCCCTACACACTGTACACATGAATTCACAGGCTCTTTAGTTGTTTGTTTGTGTTTTTCTCTCCCTGTGTTTTCTTTTTGTGTGAAAATAGAAAGGTTTACTGCAGAAGAAGTGAATGATTCAGTCTAAAATGTCACACAGAGGCATGCGTGCGTGCGTGCGTGTGAAGGTGTAATGTCCTTGTATTGGCATGTTATCGTTACGGTGTGTGAAACATCATACACAGAGTGATTATTAGTTGCTAATGTGATTCGTGGCCGTCACAGTAATTAGGCAGTTTTCTTCAGAGGCTGTTTCGCTTTTGGTAAAATCTCTTTTACCAAACTGACTGTTGTGTGTCCGTTTGTGCTCATTCTTACTAGCTTTAAAAGGCTAGTAAGTCAATTATTGATTCTTTCCTTTTCGCTCTCTCTCTCTGTTTTTATACTCTTTTTCTCTTTGGATTCCCGCTCTCTTCCGCCGCCCTCTTTTTCTCCCACACCTCCCTTCTCCATCCTGTTTCTGTCTGTTGCTGAGGTCTATCCACCAGCTCATATGGTACATTTTTCTTGCTCCTACAGTGACTGTGCTCTGTGTGTGTGTGTGTGTGTGTGTGTGTGTGTGTGTGTGTAAACTGCAAGCTGCCTGTGTGTGTACTGTCAGGCCTGTCTGCCACAGATAAGGATCAACTCCATCAGCTTGTGGCCTCTTGCTGAGTGTGTCCTGGATTTGCTCAAAACACACACCCACAAACACACACACACACACACCCACACACAGTTGCACAACTACAGGCGGCACCGGCAGTATTTATTTGATCGTACAGGGCTCATGGGGTACGAAGCTGACACGATGAATTATAAGCAGTCAACATGCACATATCCAATCATGTCGTATGTATAACAGTGAATCTCATGTGCAGAAATGCATAATGACAGGCCATGTTGTAGCCATGTTGACTTACCAGCATGGCTTCACTTGTGTTTTATTCATAGGCTTTCCTCAACAGGCTCATTCAGTCTCTGCTCTTTACTTATCCATTTCCCTGCCACCTTCATTCTCTCCAACACTGTATCACGGCCGTTTCAGGCACTAGCTCACTTGGGCTGTTCACTTTTAATGCCATTTGTCTCCATTTCCCATCTCTTGGATGTCATTTGTCTCTATTTCCTATGGTTTAAATGCCATTTGTCTCTATTTTTCCCCCCCCCCGTGACCAGGATGCCAGCTGTAATTTTTTTCCCCTCCACTTCTTGGCTTCTCGGTCCCAGGCTGCCTGACACGAGTGTGCATCATTTTAATTGTTGCGAGGATCCGTACAAATGTTTCCCGTGCGCTCCATTTAGTCAGTTTTACTTTGCCGTGTGTGTGTTTAACCCGGCGCTCTTTCTCCGTGTGTTTCAGAAGGCGGCGGATGAGGAGAGCCAGGTGAGGAAATCCTCTGCGGACCTCTGCTCACCCAGTGGCAAGTTGGTTGATGCTGACCCTGCCAGAAAGGTCAGTCGTCAGTTCTCCCCCTGCACCCATCCATCCATCGCTCCATCACCTCCTCCTGCTCCGGCGTCCCATCCTCTATCACTTCTCCCCCTCCTCTACACACAGGTCAGCTCTCAGGGTCACCACCCCTACCCCCACTGACAGACACACCCCCTGTTCATTCATTCATAGCGGCACACTTCTCCTCTCTGACCTGTCAGGAATATACTTATAGAGCTCTTTACCTCCCCCCAATCACTGCATAGCACACACCAGCTTCACACACATACAGAGGGAAGATGCTCTTTATCATGATGATCTTTTTTCCTCACACACACACACACACACACACACACACACACACACACACACACACACACACACACACTGACTTTCATGTGATACCTGATGGATGATTCCTTATCCACATGTATGCATGCATATATTAGCTTTATTAAATTATGGCACCCCAAGTGCCATGTGCAGTACATCACATTCCCCTCTCCTCTCCTGCTGTTTCTCTCCATGTACTCATGTGTATGCATTTGTGTGTGTGTGTGTGTGTGTGTGTGTGCACTTTGGCATGCATCTGATCTGCCATTGTGATTATTCACCCATTCAGCTGCAAAATTGTATGCAAAGATCAATAAATGAGGATTGAAGAGCAGCCATTGTGTCTTTGTTGCCGTAACACAAAAGCTAAAAAAGACAAATGTTGCAGTATTGTCATATTTATTTGCATGTGTGTTGTTGTTTTCCACAGGGGAAAACGTCTCCACCTACTTTGGTGTTCAACCGTCTTTTCTCGGATATCAAGGAGGAGCCAGGACACCCCACCCTGGTCCATCCCAGGTACTGCATCCTATTAACCTTGACTAAACGGCACTACTACACCATCGCTGATATATTGTTGAGGGTATGGTGGCAATAAAAAGGCATTTATAATGGATTCTAACCTTAGACTATACAAATTCTCTTCAACCAACTGTCTAAAACCCCCAACGATATGTGTTTGATAAATAGCTGAACATATTGACTCTTTGTGAAGTCTGCATTTGCTCTGCTTGCTTCCAGAGAAGTGCTGTGATGTAGAGGATGACTTGTTGTGAAAAATGGGTCATGGCCGAAATGTTTGTCTGCCTTGAGATCATCACAAGCATTACTTTTCTTTCGCAGTCCTTTTCTTTTCTTAACTCGATATCACTTGCCAGTCCATACCGTCTGCTATGATCGCTCACACACTAATCTCACCCAGATTAAAGGATGGAATTAGGTGGTTAATGGCGCCATAGCTACACGTGACTGCCTTGACATACTGACTGTGTTTAGGCTTGCAGACGATGAGTCACATGAAATGGCAGGATTAGATTCCAGGTCACCTTTTCAGGGCAGTTTGTCTGCAGCCTTTGTAATAATGAAATGTTTTGCTTTAGTGGCTTACTCGTCTAAACGGAGCCTTGCTTACATTATTCAATCACATCTCAGCCGTTTCATATGATGGCGCCTCACATTCTCATCCTGGCAAAGCAGGCGGCGCTTTATTTTCCATGCAGAGCAGAGGGAGCAGGGCCTGCTTGGTTGTGCTGTAGTTTTTCAGGCAGAGCCCCACTGAGCTGTCATGCTTAACCTAGTTCACAGCTCCAGCCTCAGTGCTGTCTGGAGGGGACTGCTGTGGGGGAGGGTTTTCAAAGCTCTTCTCTTCTCTTCTCTTCTCTTCTCTTCTCTCTCTTCTCTTCTCTTCTCTTCTCTTCTCTTCTCTTCTCTTCTCTTCTCTTCTCTTCTCTTCCTCTCCTCTCCTCTCCTCTCAGCTCTCTTCTCCTCTCAGCTCTCTTCTCTTCTCTCTCCTTTTCCCACCATGCAGCCAGAAATAGACAGATAGTGTTTGTCAATGGCTTCAGTGCATCTCCAGGCCCTATCTATGTCTCGGTTGTAGCCACTACCTGAACATTTGTGATAAGCTGAAGGTCTGTTTGCACTGATATCCTGTAAACACATGATAAGAAATATCCATATTCCACACTGTGTTTTTCCCAACTCATGTCTTCAGATGTGCACTTATTGTAGACTAAAGCAGTCACCCAGTCTTTTACTACTCTGTTTCTAAAGGTAAATGCCACATCAGCATTATATGTGTTGTTAAATCTATATCGGCACTGTGAAGCACATAACTCATAACGTTTTATGGTCTTAACTGCAAAGTCAGAGAAGTGTGTGAAAGGTGACTCTGCTGCCATTATGGTGAGAATATTAAAGAACAGATACTGGTGTCAGTAGCCTATGAATATTACTAACAGCATACTACTACACCTGAGTGTTCAAGTGGAACCAGGATAAAATTACCTTTCAAATGCATGTTCAGTGTCCTGTGTACAGTAAGGGTTTATCTACATGTTTAAATGACTTTTTCCTCTATCTGTTTCCTCTCTCTCTCTCCCAGTTACTACCTGTACACATATGATAAGATGGTGGCTCCCAACGTGTCTCTGCAGCGGGAGGCGGAGATGAGCCCCGAGATGCTCGGAGCGCTGCTCAAGTGCCACTACAGCCGCAGAGTGCTGGGCCATGTCGAGCCACCCATGGGTCAGTAACAGTGCACACATTAATACACAGAGACACACACTTTAACACATTTCAACTCGCACATCCAGGTTCTAAATTGGAATTCTCTCTCACAGACAAAGCTTCATTCATCTGTTATGGGGAAAGGTTGTCTGTGAAAGGCTGCTGCTTTTGTAAAGCACCAGTGTTGTAGGATTTAACTAATTATTTTTAATGAAAATACTGCATATACTGCATTGCAGAGACAAAGCATTAGTGTTTAATAACCGATTACTGAAGGTAAGCAATTTTTTTGTGTTATCATTAAACTGTTAAATATTTTATCAGATGGAGGAAAAAAGCTTTAATTATTGGCTTTTATCTTTTATAAAAAAAACAGGCATCGCCATAGAATACCTATTATTGGTCGATGTCATTAAAGTACTCATGGTATGTTGAAGAACATATTAAGTATGGATATCCATTTGTCAAACACCTTCATTTGCATGTTGTTTTAATCAAAACACTGCACTCAAGTTTAATCGGATTAAATAAAAGAAAACCCTACTGTTGTGTCAGTAAATGCAGCAGCATCACATGTCCATGCACTGTAGAATTATGTTATGAAAACAGCAGAGCTGAAAACATGTGGACGGGCAGGAGCTTTGTCTCCAACTCATCCATTAAATGATTGGCTGAGGTGGCAAGTTAACTGAAATGTCATGTTCAGAAATCACATAAAAGCTGCACCTAAAGTATTTAGAATTCACTGTCAAATATTTATGTTTGAGCTTTGTATTAGAACCAGTTTAAGGTTAAATGATTGCCACAGTCTGTGGTAGGCAGCAGGGACGATAATTGATTATTAAACATGAAGAGAAACAGCGCTGCTGTGCGAGCTTGTCTGTACAGTAGAAACACAATCAGGGCTGACATGTCTCCTCTAAACACATGGAGCGCATATACAGTGAGTGTGGTCCATTTGCATACATACAACATAAGCAGCAGAGACATGCAGATCATGCACATGTAGCACACTCAAAGAGCTGACACGTGCTTACTGTAAACATACAACCACCAAGCAGTACACACACACATAGTTAACATTGTAGCCTGCAGCGGCACACACATAATCATGCATTGACCTTCACATAAAGACTCTGGGGGAACCTCACCACTGAGCATGAGGGGTGAAAAGGCAGTGACCTCCTCTCTCTACTCTGTATGAGTTTATGTGCACATTAGAATGTGTGTATATTAAGGCTTTAGAGGTGTGTGTGTATTTGTGTGTGTGTGTGTATATACACATGTACAGTATGTGAGTGTATGTGTGTCAGTGGAGTGTCAGAGTGAGAAAGGGAATCACAGCAGTAGTTTCTGTCTGCCGTTATTACTCCGTGCTGAACTGTCAGTCTGACTCTCATCTCTCTGGCATCGTGCTCTCCTTTTTCTTCTCCGTCCAATCTGTCTCCTCCTGAACCTCCTGTTCTATCCATCCATCCTCTCCGGCTTCCTTTCTTTCTGCCTCCCTCTCAGTCTGCTGTCACTTCCCCCATCCTCCGCCTGTTCTTTCTTTCTTTCTATCTTTCTTTCTTTTCTGCTCACTGAAAGCCTTCCACTACTAGTCTATCTGTGTGCCTTTCACTCGTTTTGTGCTCTCTCTCTCCCCTGTTACTTATATCCTTTTGATCCACCACCAAATGACTCACTCCTCTTATTTGTGTGTCTACTATTGTGTGTGTGTGACTGTGTGTGTGTGTGTACACATAAGCCATCTTGAGTCCGTAAATGAGAGTCCTCTCCAGCGCCAGACAGGCTGTGTACAGAGCATGCTGTTTCCTGTCACACACACACACATACTGTATGAATACATTACTCTGGTAAACAACCCAGTCTTCCTCACGCTCTCTCCGTCACCGCTTCTTTCGCTGCTCGCCGACACATGCGCCACTGCAGCATGTGTCCACATGTCGTCGTTGTGTGTGTGGTAGTGTAACACAGCCCCGTTTGATCAGTTTCCCCATGATGTGCGACGTTAAAGGCCACAGTAAGGAAACAAGGCAGAGTTGGAAGGAGTGGTGCGAGCTCCCACACAAGCGCCTTCCTATTCCTCCCTCTTCTCTCTGTGTCTGAGGTCACACACAGAGAATTTGTGGGCGAGTGTTTCGTTCCTTGGCTGTTGCCATGCCGTGCTTGTGCTTGCGTGCGTGTTCAGGGTAAGAAAGGAGGTGTGAGCTTCTGTGAGGTTGTGCGAGGGTGTTACGAAGCGTAGGCGGGAGTTTGCGCCTCCGTCTTTAAACCTCCTCCTATTGTTTTTGTATTCCTTCTTCTTTTTTCTTTTTTTTAACTCCTTCATCCTCCTCTCCCCCCCCCAGATCTCCATGCGTCACCTCCCGTTGCTGCTAGTGCTGAGGAGGCCAAATCCCAACATGCCGCTGCTTCCTCGGCCACTGAGCGGGAATGCCAAACCCAGGCAGTTTCCATGGAGACGAGCAGCCCGAGCTGCAAGAAAGCCGCCCACACCCCTCCTCCACCTCCCCCGCCTGCATCGTTGTTGACGCCGGTAACGGAAGTAGCGGCAAGAGACACGAGCTCCGCCGCAAGTGGCGCTGCAGCGGCGGTGGGGGGGTTGGAGGACGACAAGGACAGGATCGTCGTGGAGATCATGCAGATGTACAGCAGGCAGCAGGAGAAGCTGAACTCCACCCTGCACAAGCAGCTGCAGCTGGAACTGGTGAGTCGGTTTGTTGGAAAGAACAAAGACCAAGATAAATGAGCCCAAGATAAACTAGACCATAACTGTCCACGCTTATTAAAAGTGTCCTTGATGTGGATGTGGAGGTGACGTTCACCTTCCACCGGCCCCTTCATGTTTCCCTCATATCACATGAAACATTTAGGTACCAGATGGTTCCGCAGCAGCAGCAGCACAGTTAATCTAAATGACATTGTTTGGTTAATACATAGCATTGTGTAATTATTGGACAGCGTGGACATATAGAATTACAGTCGCCCATATCCAAATGTGTATTTGACACCTGTCTCCTGATAGAAGCTGAAATGTCGAGCTGTTTTTCCGACAAGGGTCAGTCGGGTATCACATCATCATGATGTCCTCTGACTTTAGTCTTTATGCCCTCAGGAGCTGGAGGCGTTGCGTGGGGGCGAGGCAGCAAGGTTACGGGAGCTGAGCGCCGAGCAGCGGGAGCTCCGCAGTGAGCTGGAGGCGGTGCACAGCGAGCAGGCGCGGCAACTAAACCAGGCCCGCCAGGAACAGCTGGAGCTGGAGACTCGTCTGGAGCAGCTGAGGCAGCAGGCATGTGCATGTGAAACTGGGGTACAGCGCCAGCAAGAGGCTCACTATACAGCACAGGTACAGGAGAATTAATACATGTCAGAATGATACAGTATACACACTGGCCTGCATCGCGCTCATCTCAGATCTTACTCCAGTTGGAATCAAATTCAAGCCAAGAAGGCGTCAGAAGGTGGAGATGCACCAAAATAAATTAACTTTGCGTCTTTCATCTGTAATTCTTAAGCCTTACTCAGTTCTTTGAATTTCAGCTCAGCACCAATTTCACACTATTAGTGAGAGGCAAGGTTAAGATGCTTTGAGAAGTCGAGAGAAGAACAGTTTGAGTGGATCGGTGGACTAACCAAATTAAAACATGTTTGAATTGTCTTTCTGACGAGATGATCTCTTACGTGGGAGGTCAGTAGTTTAATCCATGGCTTCGTCATTACCAAAAAATCCTGCAATGGATGAGGATCCCATTCGTTGAGTTTTGGTGGGAAGAGTATGACCATACCTTACACTCAGAACAGTGCAGATTGTTTTCTACCAAAGCCTTGAGATGTGGTTCTAGTTGTTTCAGTGACTGACAAAATGTGTGCATTCAGATCCGTTGTTTAGGTTTCAGTTTAGTCTTAATCTTGAGATAGATTGTGTTGGCCCGAGCTCAGTGCTGCAGTATCCTTCTCCTCCTCCTCCTCGTCTCTGTTATTGAAGCTCCAGCTCCTCCTCACCCCTGCTCCCCTTGGCATCAAAATCAGGCCGTCTGCCAATTTGCGAGTGAGGGTGTGCATATGTTTGCGTATGACTAATACTATACTTAGGTTAAACATTGTCCTTTTTTTTTGTTATAATCTTCAATTTAACAGGTTTTTAAATTCCCAGCTTGTGAAATCACGTCACCTTGCTCATGGTAAAATCACGCGCAGGTGCCTTTTTTGTCATATTTTCTGGGGAATTCAGATGTATATTCAGTTTATATTAAACTAACTACAGAATCCAGATCCCTGTTCGGATCACCACAGCCTACATCCCCAGAAAATGTCACCATAATTTTGTCTTTTACTTTTTAATCTACATGTTTTACTGTCGTGTTGGTACATTAGAGATGTATGATAATATAACTTTGGAAGTGAGAGGACTTGCTGCTTTACAGTGGGGTTGGGGTATCATGAATATTGATGTTTTTGACACACTTTTATTGTGTTTATTCTCACGTGTGTTCATGTGAGAATAAACACACCTGTTATATGATATATCGATATATACTAGACTGCGTGTCTCCTAATGTGTCGCAGTCACAGCTTGACTTCATGTCTGTGTCGTCCACAGTTGTCGGAGCTTCGTCAGCGGCTGGAGCGGGCGGAGGCGGACCGTCAGGAACTGCAGGAGGAGCTGCGCAGGGAGCGGGAGGCTCGGGAGAAGCTGGAGCACACCATCGCCCAACTCAAGGAGCAGATGGCTCGGTCTGCCGCGGTGGGAGGCAGTCCCTCTCCTCCTCTTACCCCTTCAACTGGACCCCCTAATGCCCACTCCCCGCACTCCTCCTCCACCTCTCCCTGTATCTCAGAGGCCCCAGCGTCTGGCCAGAAGTAACTGCCACTCCTCTGAGTGCCTCCCCTCGCATCTCATCTCCCTCATTCCTATCCCCATCACCTACCGCCTCTACAGACATAAACAATTCAGCCTGAAGCAGAATGGCGCCCCACATCTTCCCAGGCTGCTTCTTTATTTTAATTTTTTTTTGTTATAAGTTGTGGATTTCACCCTCCCACTCTCTCTCTCTCTCTCTCTCTCTCTCTCTCTCTCTCTCTCTCTCTCTCTCTCTCTCTCTCTCTCTCTCTCTCTCTCTCTCTTATTTCAGTTTAGGACTGACTTTTGTTTTTGTAATTTACCATCAGTTAAAAAAAAGGTTTTATGGTTTGTGTGTGTGTGTTTTTTTTAATTTTGATTGTTATTATTATTATTATTATTATTTCTTTTGTTCCCTCTGTCCTCTCTTTTAACAGTATTTAAATATTTTTTGTGGCATGTATGATTTTTAATTTATAGTTTTTACTGAAAAAAAAAACAGCTGCTTCACAGACGGGAGTTTGGCCGAGTAGAGACAAACCCCCCCCCCCCCCCCACATTTCACCTCACCCCTTGTTGCTCAGTCTGGATTCTGGAGATTTCCAGACTTCAGCACGGACACGGTCACTTCGCGATACTACCTGGCACAGCAGCCAGTGCCCACAGACACGTAACAGCACCTGGTTGTGTCTTCTCTCCATCTTTCTGTACCTTCAGCCCAGGTGCTCAAGTACCAGCGAATGCAGGAAACTGCATAGACATTTAAACAAAATCTTTTTTTTCTTCTTTTTTTTTTTTTGCTTCCTATAAAATACAGAGAAAGAAAAAGTATAACATGTTAAGATATCACATCTATGTGGAGAACCTTTACTGTACAAAAAAAAAGATTCTAAGAAGATGTTGTAAGGAAAATATGCCAGTAGTGACATTGAACTTGAGTGAAATGACTGTTTTTGAGTGTGAGGCACACAAGGTAGAAAGTTAACAGACTGTTTGGCCTGGACTCCAGCTGCTCCGAACACAGACCAGCTTCCTCTTCACTCTGCCTGGCGGCACCTGGACTCTCATGTTGTAGACCAAACAGTCTATCGGTTGATCCACCAGCTGCCCAGTGACTCCACATACACAAACACACACACACCCCTTACTCCGCCCTCCTCCCTCCCAACAGAGACCTCACACCTTCCATTGCTGTAAGCTGGGGCCGTTGCCCTCTGCTGGGAAACTCCTTAACACTGTGGTTTTCACCCGCTTTGGCCTAGACAGGAAACACTGTGCTCTTTTCAGGCTTGGCATGAACAAGCTCATGAGCAGTGTAATGCACTTAATGTGCTCTCCCCCTCCTCCAGAGTCTCCTGGGAAAGGAATGCGTCTGGACACGGGGGCTGACCGAGCCCGGCCAAGCTTGTTCCTCAGAGAAGAGAAGAAAGGTGGCGTCTCGTATGTGCAGGAGCTGCAGGAGCTGCACATACAACATTCTTACATTCTTACATGTGCGCACACTCTCGAGTGTGTCGGCGCCGTGCAGGGCATTCAGGCAGAACAATGGTCCCCAGCGTTCCCAGCAGATGATCAAAGCTCCAATGGCTCCCTGTTTTCTGGGCTTCTCCTCCTTCTTTTTTGAATCACTTGACTTCATTGTTAGCAGACGGTTTCACATCCACCCTGTTTGTCAGAGAATGTGGGGCGCAGGTGAAAGCAGTTAGTCCGGGGTGCTTTTTTCTTCTGCCTGGCTGAACAAACAGCACCAGGCAGGGAGAGGAAGAGAGGGGAGGACCGAGGGGAGCACTCGGAGGGGAGGAATGGTGCATCCTTTCCCCCACAAGCAGACTGGGTGGCCTGGGCGCCAGGGGTACAGAGGGAGCCCTTTTTTTTTGTTTTGTGCCATCAGAATGGGGGCAGCTGTTGTCGTCTGGGGGCCTCTGCCCATCCTCGGGTGAGACTGTACAGGATACACCCCCCCCCCCCATCTCTCCCACAGAACTGTCATCACACACTCAATCTCACTCACCCGTCCATCCATCTCCTGTGCCAGATCAGCTGGGGGTGTGCAGTGTTTTGTAGAAACCCAGGAGAGTGAGCAGAGATCCAGCCAGAAGAAGAGAGGACTTTTATTGTGTCAGTTGCCAGGCAAAAGCGCTTTTTATTGCTACTGAGGAGATCCCTGTATGTGTGTGTGTATGTGTGTGCGCGCGTGTGTGTAAATAATTGTTCAAAAAGAGAAAGGGGATCGGCCTCGGCTAAACGGCTGAGCTTTTTTATGCATCTGCTCTAAATGCAAATTGATAGACATTCCACTGTGCTCCATCCTGTTCGATGCAGATTTTCTTACACAGCTTCCCTTTACAATAACAGACGTTAAAGACGGGGCAGGGTGCAGTCGTGGTTTGTTGATGGTCACAAATGCAAGTGCAGGTGCAAACCAGTGAAATCAAAGCCCGTGCCACAAATGTACACTCTACTCTTGTTCCATTTAAACCTTTATTGAAACTATGAAAGAAAAAAATATTTAACGTATTAACTAAAGATTTATATTCACTTTGTAAATACAGTAGTCATTAATATATTAACTGTTCTTATATGAATAATCTTCAAAAGGTTATAAAAATTGGACCAGATCTAAGGCTTTCACGCGGCCAAAATGTTTTTGCTTTTTTTTTTATTTCCTTATGTCGAGTGATCTTTACAGACGTCGGGATTCGACGTGTTTGTCGAGCGGATGTTAGGGAGTGAAATGCATGGTTTACTGAGACACGGTGACGCAGGACAAACGGCAGAATAGGAAAAATAATACTTTGTCTCACACGTTCTCCCCACTTTTCTGAGCTGATGCGTTTGTTTCGCTTTGTTTGTGTAACTTCTCCTGTTACCCATCATCCTCTCTGCTAAATTGAAAAAAAAATATTTGTTTAAGAAAATGCATTTTGGAAGAAGGAAAAAATGAAAAAGATTCCTCTTTTTTTTTTTTTGCATGTTTGCTGCCCCTTATGTTAAGTGTCACCGGGCCACTCTACCAATCAGTTTATTGTGAAGAAGAACCCCCCCCCCCCCCATGTAACACACAAACTATAGGGATGGCTCCTATGCATGAACATTGAATATGTGCAAGTTTGTCATTATTGATTCAGAAGCTAGATAGTATAAGCCACATGTAGCTGAATTTGGTTGGGAAATGATGTGTGTGTGTGTGTGTAAGAGAGAGAGAGCTATGATGCGAGTGTGTGTGTGTGTGTGAGTGAGTGTTTTGAATTTCCACGTCTGACTGACACACGGCAGCTTCGAAAAAGGGAAGGAGGAGAAAGAAAAGAAAAGTGCTCTTGTAGCTCTTCGTGTGTAGTTGTTTTCTGATTGATAATCAGTGTTAATCTCTATCGATGACCTCTTCATCAGAACAACGACAACAACAAAAGACATTTGAATTTATCACAATAGCAAATTCACTTCATATGATTATTATGATTTTCTGTGTGCTTAAAATGTAAACACATGGGGGCGATGTTTAGCATCTTTAATTGAACACACTAATGGAAAAAAAGAAAAGAAGTAAATGATAGTTGTAACATGGTGTGCTGGGCCTTTTTTTTCTCTTTTTTCTTAAATATATATATTTTTTTGCAGTGTTATGAGAGCGTGGACATTTGACAGGTGCATTCAAATACAGGAGTTACAGAGTGAAGAGAACTAATCCAAGGTGACCTTTGAGTTAAGTTGAGGGGTGTGGGCGAGGGCGAGGGCATAGGTGATGACACTATGCTGGTGTGAGAGTTGATGAGAATATTACCGTTTCATTTCGATTGATTTAAAAAAAAAAGAAAGATTAAAAAAAAAGAAGTAAATATTTATGGCTTTGCTGATAAGAACCCCTTCTCCCCCCCCACGATGCTGTTGAGAAACATGAAATGCAGTGTCTGTGTATGACCGTTGCATACTACGTTGCCAATACTACAGTGTGATGAGACTTTTGTTCTTGCATGAATCGAGACACTGTTCTCCTACCTCATGTTGTGATATAAAAAAAAGAAAAAGATGTTTTTTAAGCAGAAGACACTGCATCTCTAACTGTTTATCATCATTGATATTTACTAGTAAATGACATACCTGTAAATGCTTTTAGCTAATACCTCAGTTGTATCTAGTGTTTATTTTTGGGTTCTGTTTTTTTTCTTTCTTTTCTTTTCTTTTTTGTTGCTCTTCCCTGATTTCTGATCCTGTAAATATGCCCTGTATAGACAATGAACTTGGATCAAATTCAAGTAAAGTTCTGTAGTGTCAAACCACTGCTGTCTGTTTGCCTTTTCTCACCAGCACGTGATCCTCGTTCCTCACGCTTGCGCACTGGGTTTGGAACAGAGGAAGTAGCGGCGTCCCACAGCAAACACACGCACACACACACATACACGTGCGCGTATCACAGCGAGAACTGAGACGACCGAGTCGATCAATAACTTAATCAGTGACAACAATTTGGTTTATCAGTTTATTGTTTAATCAGGGCTTTAACTCATCAGGCATTTAACTGTTGTCTGACATGCAGATCGAATGATTAATTAGGTAAGGTTTCTGCGGATGAATCAATGGTAATGATCGTTATAGTCGCGGCCCCTGAACATACAGTAATTAACACGTCAACAGTGACGCGCCTCAGTTTCACGACCACCGACGTCAGTTTGCTGCCATTTGTAGAAAACTTTAGAGCAGAAATCAAAAGATTCTTCTGTGTTCAGTCGTTATCTGGTGCAAAGAAGCTCCAAGTGAGATATTTTTTTTTTACTATAACTGTTGCAGAATCAGCCTAATAATCCCACATTTTATGTACTAAAGGGATCATTTGTCATATTAAATTATCTTTTAAGGAAACTGTCCTGAACACTGACTAAATGAAATAAATTGAGGCGAGTTATTTCCTCCCGTGTCTCCTTTTTGAATCGTTTACCTGTGAATATTTAATCTCTCCTGTGCTATCGCGCTCATCAGCTTGTGCTCTGGTCTGAAGTAAAAAAAAAAAAATTTAATTGAATGTGAAATATTAAAATATTAAGTAAGGAGACAGCTAATTTATTTACTTTTTGATCAATTTAAAAAGCCTTTTCATGGTGGAGAAAAATCCAGGGGCGTTTCAAGGCACTTTAGGGTCCTGGGGACCCCCTACATTTTCTGTTTCAACTTGGACACATTTGTGTCCACATTTGTCTTTAGAGCACAGTTCTGTCAGAGTGCATTTGCTAGCAATTGTTGCTAATGTCGCTCAGTCGATGTCCGTCGTTGGTGGCTTCTCTGAAAAGCTCCATTTGTACGTTGCGTAAACATTTAAATGTGACACCACTGGCTCGTGCCTGTGTTGGGGAATATTTTCCTTACACGATTTGAATGGCTGTTTGGTTACCGCAGCCTGGCGACGCATGACGACCATTTACACGTGAAGCGTTTCAGTGGATACCTCCACTGCTTCCATTCTAGAGTGAGTAACACCTTTGCTTTTCTGTTTAAATCCTTTAAAGGAAAAGCTGTAGTTGTTGAAAGGTCAGAGTCTGTGTTTCCACCTTGGTACAGTACGGTTTTGAATGGTACAGCCCTGGGTCAGGCTTGCGTTTTTTTCGATGGCTGCATCAGAGAGATACGACGTCGAATGACGATTTTCGAAAATCCAGCAGCTTTTTTGAATCCACCTGCTTTGGTTTGTGGCTGTTTGTCTCAACAAGACTTCAAGCTTTGTACGAGAATAGAGAATGCGGATATTTAAGTTTTTCTGTCACCCAATCGGCTGACTGTTGGGTGGAGCCAGTCTAACCATGCCGTACCTTTTTATTCCGGTACCCCAAGGGATGGATGGAGCGGTTGGAGTCAGTTATTTTGGTACGATACGATTTGGAACGGAAACGCAGAAACATTTGTACCACACTGTACCAAACGGAACAGTTCAGATTACCAAAGATCCACTTATCTTATATTTTCACGCTAATCCGTTAAATAGTTGATGAGATATTTCAGTCAGTGTTGGACTGAGTGACAGAAAGACATCACCAGACCACAGATTTCATCGTATTACTTGATTTCGTCTACCGCGTGTCCTACATAAAAGTGGTTTGTGTAGTCATGCTGTGTCCCTCTAACTCTCTGCAGCCAAGCTAAAATTAAACCTCCACTCACACAAGCTGTCAGCTGGCACTGCCGCCACACTTCGTGCCAACTGGGAGGCTGGACAGACTACACATGAAATGACCGCCATCAAAAAGCTGTTTAGGAAGCAGAGCCAGGCAACATTCAGACCCAGGTAGGACGGTATTCCCAGGGGGAGCAGGAGAAGCACGGCCAGAAAAATCAGGAGAGGTGCCCAAGTGTTCAGAAATATACACAGGACTTGGCAAGCAACACTTCTCCTGGAGTGAGTTCTGCTGTGGTCTGTGATTTGCTCTTTCACAGGAGGCTTTTCTAATAATCGTGTGCTGCACACAGCGTGCAGCGCTACGCAGCCCAGAGTCAGGAAAAGCAAGGTGATGACCTGCAGGATCTGGGCGGTGTGAAACACCCAGCACTGCTGCAGCAGGTGGTGAGACACATCCTCCAGGACGGGAACAAAGTCAGACAGCAGGAAGACGTAGAGAGCAGTGAGGAGCCACAGGAGGACGGTCACAAACGAGTGCACAATCCATTTTGCCCTGGAGGGGAGAGGTTGCAGTGAAATGGTGCAGAATTGGTCCAAAGCTGCTGCGATCACAACAGGCCACTGCAGAGCGCTGTAGATCTGCCCTAGGATTTGAACCAGCAAACATATGTGGTATCTGGTCAGCCGCAAGTCCAAGAGCATGAGGTGTCCGTCACCGTGGATGTGGATGGTGGTGAAGAGGAGGCTCACGGCCGTGTCCACCGCAGACAGGGACACACTGAAGACCCCCATAAAGCTTCTGCAGATGTGCTTCCTCTGGAGAAACACCAGCAACCAGCTGAGCAGACATTTCCCCCCCAGTCCGAGCAGGATGGAGGTGATGGAGATGTTCATGGTTTGTTGTCTGGAGGAGCTTTTAACCAGAAGAGCACAGAGAACTTTGGATCATTATGGAGACCACTGCTTCTGCTGCTGCTTCTGCCTGACGGAAGAGCATTTAAAAAAAAACAAAAACAAAACAAAACCAACCCTCTAATGTGTGGTTGTAAAGTGTGACCAAAACACCAAAACATATGTTTCAGGTGTAAACCAATGCATACTGTATGTGCATCTAGCAATGATGTTTGTAGAAAAATTGGTGCATCTACTGCCTCCCTCTGGTCAAACACCAGCTACTGCATTCAATTTTGCTATTGGTTTTTTTTATTATTTATTTTTCTATGCAGTGCAGAGCAAGGTACAGGTGTCAGTGTTTGTTTTACATTTTAAGTGAAGCTGAATTTTATAAGACTGTAGGTGCTCTCTGCTTAATCAATGAATGGTTTCCAGATCCCTTCATGCACACCCAATTTATTTAAAAAACAACAACAGCGTTATCCTCTCCACTGACATGCACTGTGCCATACACTTCATCCCAGCTCCCATTTAGAGCAAACAGACACTTTGCCTGTAATATAGCATCATTAATAAATTGGTATAGTGGGGTTTTTATGGACAGAATTGTCACAATAATTTTGTCCATCACCTCCCTCCAGAACGCTGTCACATTCCCATATACAATGTATAAGTCATTTTAAGTTAGTATTCACTGATTGTGACTCTGCCTTCTTGTGGCTGTGGTCCTATCGTTGTTAGATCTGCCCTCCTCCATGTGTTAAGTATGAGTGAACCTGATAGAAATCTATTTTTAAACGCTGGAGGTTGTTGTTCTGTCACCTTTCTCTCTTGACAATTGAGTAATCTTTTTTGAAGCCTTTTGTCATTATTAAAGCAAGATTTCTGATTGTTGATCTTTTTAAATGTGAATATTTTCTTTGTTTCTTTGCTCCATACAACAAAGAAATCATCAAAACTCAATCATTTTGGTTTACGGACGAGTAAAGCGAAATGCTACCAACAGTTTGGGTTATGACTAAAAACACAAAGAACAAACGCACTCGAGTCAATAAACTGATTCCCCACTAGTGCTCGTAAACCGGGACAAAGACGGGAGTTGATGAAGTCGAGCTACGACAGAGTAAGCAGCTGCTAGTAGTGTGTGTTTGTAGGTCACATATTCAGGCTTTAAAAAAATGCAGGTTTTCTTTTCCGTCTTCTTATGTGTTGTCAAAGTTATGATTCATTTTATGTCACGTTTTTAGTTGGGATATAAAGTAGCAATAACTGTGCAGAAGCCACAAAATTCGAATGTTTCTCTTTCCTTTTTGTTCATAAAAACGAGCCGAGTGAACTTTGAACTGGGACGTATTTCCAAATTTTCCAAATTCAATCCGATTTTAAACATTTTGAGTACTTTTTGCTTTGGTGTGTTTATATAGTTGTGAAAATTAACAGTTTTCTTTCATCAGATTGTCTAGGTGGTGCTAAAAAAAAGGATATGTCACTCTATATTGCACATTCTTATAGCCTCTGTATATACTGTATGTTTTAACATGTTTTAACATAGTAATGGAAAAAAAGCAGCTGAATTGCTCTGTGTTCTAAGGGTTAAGACATTAAAGAAATCTATATTTATTTAGATATCTGAATAGCGTTAAGCTTTAGTTATTTGGTTTGCTGTTGAAGTATTTGTAGTTGAAGATTTGCAAGCTGAATTCAGATCATTGTCTGCGTCTGTGGCATTAATTACCGATCTGTTGTTCCTCAATCTGAAAACCAATGAGTGAAGTCGCTGATTAATGATCCCACTTACTGTATGTTCCATTTTCTCATCGATGCCTTCTCTGGGATCAATGCTATTTTCATGCTGCGTTACACCTGCTGGGTCTCCTTTCATGTAATAAACTATGAACTGTTTCAGATAAGATGGTGAAAAGCTGCCCAGGCTGACAAGGAAGTGACACTGACCAAATATTGGCACAAGAGAACTAAGCATCAGTTTTCACACACACTGTTGTGTGAATTATTGCAGCAAAGGGTAAGAGAAAATTATATATGTATATGTATTCATCGAACAAGTTTCAGTCAGTTAAACTAAACAAAATGAGTCAAGAACATGTTAATGAACAAACTGAAACAGACCTTTGAAACGACACCTGACAAGACCAGACATGAGAGTCTGATTTCAAAAACAACGCAGAGACAAAAAAGTCATGAATGGATTACCTTTGTGAATGAAAGTCATCTGATATTTAAAAGGAGTGACTTTTGCTTTTCTGCTTCTTTGTTTTTTTCCCTCTTGATTGTCATCAAAAGCTCTGCAACCAGCAAGAAAAAAAAAGAAAAGATATTTGTTTGAAAGGCGTGTTTTAAAACCAGGAGCACCAGCCACCCCCCCACCCCACCACACACACACACACCAGGCCCTGAATGAGGAAGTTGTGTAAACGTGCTGTGAATGCAGGGAGTGACACAACCACAAAAGTGCTTTATACCAGTTTTCTTATAGCACGACTATAAGCAACGCTTTTTTCAATCACACATCAGGAGCAAGGTGGGGTTAAATGTCTGGCACAAAGACAAATCGACATGTAGACGAGTGGATCCAGAAATCAAACTCACAACCCTCCAGTTGAGAAGCTACTGTTGCCCCATCCTCATTTTTCTCAATTACATAAATATATTGTATTGATTATAATCAAAATATGTGATTATTGTTGTTATTATTATTATTATCATCATCATTATTATTATTAGTAGTAGTCGTAGTATTTTCCCTGCCAGATCTCTTTATACTCCAGTCCAGTAGGTGGCGGTAATGCTCATTTGAACTGATTGCTTACCACCAACAAACCCAACAGAAGACGACGAAGGACAGCAAACCAGCCCGGCTCTGTACGATTAATGTCAGTTTGTAGACGTTGACGTCCACAGTTTGTCTTAAAATACATGTTTGACCGTTGGCATGTTTGCGTATTTTTCTTGACGTAAAGCGTCGTTTCGTCCCGTATCCACGTTGGATGCGGAGCGGTTAACGTGCTAACTATTGCTAGGTAGCGTTAGCTGTCAAGCTGAGGCCGGTCTTTGTCGTCAGTTTTGTAGGTGTTCACTTGGGCGGTCTCTCGGTGTCACTGTTGAAAAGGGCAGAATTTGACCTAAACAAACTTTTGTAAATGTAATGTGAAATGAAATGAAATACTGCAGACCTTGGCTCGATATACTCTCATTCATTAGTTTATTAGTTTCACGCAGCGAAAATAATGCAGTTTATGCAACCATTGTTTCTTATTTACCCGTCTTATTTAACTTTATAATGTTCCGTTTCTGTTCAAACTGTGTTCTTGAGGGCTGTCAGGGTTTTTCTGAATAAGCTGGCTCGACGTCGGTTATCCATATACTCGGGTACTCTGTGCCTTCCATTTAAAAGAAGGCGTTTGACGCGTCATTTGACTCTTATTTCAGCACAAATTGGACCTATCAACGTGCTGCACAATACTGTAGAGAAAGAACACTATTTAATAAGGAAGCAGCTCTGTTATTAATTAGCTGTCCACTTAAAACATTACTTTTTGCTACTAAATGAAGGCTTTATTGACATTCCAACGCACTTGGAGGGGAAATGTGAGGTTAGGGATATCTATTTACTAACATGCAACTTCACCAATAACTATCCCAAAATGATGCATACTCATGCATCATTAATTACATTATTAAATCGTCCAATGTTTCTTTTACCTCAGAGCAGAGCAAAAATGGTTATACATTTGTTAAACTCATTTAAATGTACAGTTAAAAACAAGGGCCAGTTGATGGTGATATGCTGCTATGTTAAATTAAAGATTGTTCATAGCGCCAGTGCCTCAAGAGAGAACAGGTAGTTTCATTCACCTTAAAGAGCATGAGATCAAATCTGAACATAAATTCTGGTCTGGGCCAGGTTAAGCTTGCAGTTGGTTAAAAAAAGAGAGCCACCTCTTGACATGGTAAACTCTGTTTTTAGACTCTAGTACCTCTCTAACCCCAATATTCTGTTTTCATAGTACAGCCCACAGACCTCTAAGAGATAGTCTATGCTTGTGTTACATAATACAGTGACAACAACTACGTCAACAATACAACAATAATCCCAGTTACAATAGGGGCAACAATAATAACATTAGCAGCCACATACAAAAGGCAACCTAACCTAGCTGCATCAGTTTAAAGTAATTTATTGTGGAGCAGACTGTTTGTGTGGGATCACCTGCATCTATTTCAATACATTGTCTTCTTACTCTTCACAACAGATTACAATACAAATACAAACAACAACAAATAGTACAGCACACTTCTGCTAAGGCCGGTCAGTTTCCCACAGTGTATATTCTAGTTTTGATGGCCACTCAAAGCTGCTTTACACTGCATTCATTCACACGTCTCTTATACACTTTCACACACACCGTGGTGTTAAGTGCCTTGTCCAAGGACACATTGACATGTAGGCCAGTGGAGCCGAGAATCTAACCCACAACCTTCCAGTTCAAAGTTCTACCACCAAGCCACTTACTAGATCTCCACCAAAATCTAATCCATAACGTGGATAATTATGTGGGATGGCACTAGTTTGAGCTCGATGTTCTTTATAAAGTGATAACTGAGTGTAGGTCAGGACACCGATCCACCAGGTGACAACTGGTTGCAACATCACCCAAAATAATCTAATCTCTCATTTTGTAAATCCTGATCGGCAGCAAAAGTTCAGAGGCATCACCTGCAACCAGGCTGCTATTGGCCGATACATGCCATTCATTATAATTTATTTTCCTTTAAATGGGAACATTATTCCATTGAAGGAGAGCTGATTGAAACCATTATCTTAAATTGTTATAAATAAATCAGAAGTAGAGGCTAATTTTTCCATTGACTTCCATTCAAACTCAGGTTAGCCCCCTAGTGGCTATTTGGTATTTTTTCACTTCCCGTTTGGCCCAAGGAAAAAATACCATCTGTGTTTAACTTGGACTAATTAGACTTAAATTTTAAAATTGGATTTAAATTGCTGAATGATGAGTCCAAAGAAACCATAAAGATTCTCTGGTTTCAGCTTTTTCAGTTGGACCTTTTTGTGGTTGCTGTTGTTTCCCATGAATGTGACTGTGATAATGTTTTGGTTATTGATTTGTTTACGTTGACTAAAAGTATTGATTTTTCAGATCATTTCACAATTTTCTGGCAAGTGACTTCCGCACCAATCATACTGAAGTTCAAAGTCTTACATAGAGCATTTCTTCCCTTGCAGAATGGAGAATTCGGAGACCAGCCCCTCCTTGGGAACCTCGGCAGTGCCCGACAGGAGCATGGTGCGACCCTCAGGACCCCCTGGTCTGCTGTCCGAGTCAGCCAGGCCCTCCAAGCACAGGGAGCACCCATCAAAGTCACCAAGGAGACGGCGGGAAGTGAAGAGGTCGCAGCGACGGGGGGATGGTCATGAACAGCTGCTCTGGGAAATGGAGAGGCGAAGGTTGCCAGGCCAACACGAGCACTTGGAGCCCTCTGGGTCAGCAAGCGACACATCGGAAAGCTCACCTAAGAGGTTTGCACTGCAGGTCGCCAGCTGGTCTTCCATGCCACTGGCACAACTCTGCTACCCAGGACATGAGGTGATGGTGTTTTGACTTCTTTTTTTTTTTTTTTTCAAATCCTCACAGGAGAGCCCACTTTCTACATGGACCATATCCAGCCACTCACTTCGGACCAAAAGCCTGTATTCTTCCCAACCCGACATCAGTCATGTAAGCTTGACGGTGCTGAATGGGATAAACTTTGTGTTTAACAAACTGACAAGAGTATACTTTTACTGTTTGTTGGGGACATTGACACAAAGTGCTTGTGTAACAGAGTAAGATAAGATAGATGTGAATGCTGTGATTGGATGTTATATTCAATGGGATGACTCACTGAACAGATCACAGAGGCTTTTTGTCAGCTGATCAGAGTTTTTTCCTTGAACATTGAATACTATCTGTAAAATGCCTGCCATTCACTATGCAAAGGTCAAAGAGTCAAATGGTAAAGTAGATTAAGATACACTTTTTTCTTCTGAAGTTTGGAATTTGGACCTCACTTACACAGATGTAATATAAAAGTGTCATTACACTAAATGACTTCAGTTGTTAGTGCAGTGTAAGCTTTATTTATTTGAGAATGCACAATGCCAACATTTGACTATTTTGGGGCTGTCACGATCCAGAAAATGTAACAAAAGACAGACTATATTCTGACTCTATTTTGTTCTGTGTTTTAACTTTTTGATCACTTTTTCTGTCTTTGTCTTTATCAGCTCAAAGTTTTCTAGATTTAATCTTAATTTTCAAACATAATCAGTACAGAAGCTTTATGTGAAATAATTATAATTATGTCGTAATAGATCTTTCTTATTGTGTTTATAAGTTGTTGTTTGCTCACTCACGTCAACGGTCTGTATCTGTTTTTGTTTGTCAGGCACATCCAGGACCCGGCCAGCCAGCGGCTCACATGGAATAAACCTCCAGTCAACGTACTGGTCATCAGAAAAATCAGAGATGAAAGCTTGGTGGAGCCTTTCAAAGAACTCTGCAGATTTCTAGTGGAGGTACATTATTTTAAAAGCTGTATGGTGATTATGTTCTGATGTCATAATGGGATGTGGGTCTTTTTGAGTTTTTGTTTGTTTGTTGGTGTGTAACAGTTAAATATATATATAAAAAAGTGTGCTACATTTAAACCAGTTCAATTCACACAGTGAAAATTAAGCCTGTCAGCTCCACACAACTCACTCTGTGTTACTCTCTATTCATCTCAGTATATCAGTGTTTTGTTTTTTGTGTCTGTGTTGAGTGGGTTTTTTTGGTGGTGACATTTCCGAGCTGCACGCTGAGACATTTTATGAGTGCGAGGAATAAAAAAAAAAAGCGTTAAGCCCCATGAAAAGTTTCAAAAGTGGATTCTACTGCTAAAAATAAAGCTGGATGTTCAGTAGATGTCACAATCGCATTTCCATCGCAACATCGCAACATAATGGTGCAGTATTGAAAACGTGTGCTTCACTGACCGAATGCAAAGCAAACCAAATGCTATGTGACTGCATGTGCCAATCACAGCTGCTGTAGTTGCCTTCACCACACCACACAGCTCCTGGTTGCACTGGACAAGTAATTGTATGTTAAAAGACAGATTTACAGCAGATAACTTTACAAAATGACTGCAGAAGGAAACATCACAAGACATCACCCCTTTCTGTGTTTGTGTGTGTGTGAGAGTGGAGGGGACAAAAGTAGGTCAGAAACTCTACTGCTTTGGTAATTACTCAGAAGTCACGAGAAGTCTATGGAGGGTGATTGAGGTTCCGCAGTGGAGCTTTGAGATGAATTTTTGACAGTATAAATAAGACTTGTGTTGTGATTTATGGATGTTCAGTCTGTATTTTGTATGTTTCTCAAACATAAATATAGGTATGTTTGCTTTACAAACACAACTGATGTATACTAGCATCAGAAAACCTCACTATGCTTGTTTTTTATTCGCTGCACACTTTGTAGTAGAACAGGAAGGAAGTAGTCCAGGTATGAATGTGTGCTAATCTGATAACGTGATGATCTGACAACCACATGTGGTTGCATGTTGCTATGTTGCATGAGTTGGACAGCTACCACACTTGTATCAAATTTCCATTAAACACTGTCATATTAGATTACACGTTTGGCCTTTGCTCAACTGTGTCTGAGTGTGTTTTGGCTGTTGTCACTATTAAAGCACATCTGGGTTTTTCAGGAGAAGCAGATGATGGTGTATGTGGAGCGCCGGGTCGCAGATGATGCTACGCTGTCAAAGGACGAGGCCTTCGGCTCCATACGCAATCAGCTCTGCACCTTCAGAGAGGGTGAGACTTCTTGTTAAACACAATGGACACTGTTTTATCATTAGTCATATCTCTATGCTGAACTTGTCAAAACACAGAAGTACTCGGTTTGTAGTTCTTTCTTTGCCGAATCTTGTCAAACTAACCATTAAGAAAAGATTGAACCCCCAATGAAGCTATTTCTAAAGACTTTTCGAGTGTTTTATAGCTGTGGTTTCATCCACCTGCAGGCTATGATGATATCTCTGACTGCATTGACCTGATCATCTGTCTGGGTGGAGATGGGACTCTGCTTTATGCCTCCTCTCTCTTCCAGGTAATAACACATCTTTTGCTTCATCAATCTGATTTTGGATCTCTTACCTTACCTTACAGTAATCCAGTAACGCAAGATTGTCACTTTGGAAATATAATTTTGTGGAAATTCCGAACAATTTTTTTCTCTGACTGTTTTGAAGATTTATTTTAATGTTTAGTTGTTCATAATAAGTCCTCTCCTTAATTAAGTTTTTAGGATGTACCATCATAATATTGAGAGATTTAGCCAGATTATGATGCACTAAAATTGTCAAAGTGTAAACCAAAGGGTCTCAATACTTATGTCAATTTGATATTTCTGAACATAAAATGTTAAAAAACTAAAGGGGTTTGTATTAGGGCTGCCATGATTAGTCGACTAGTCATGATTACGTCGACTATGAAATTCGTCTTTCGTCTACAAATGTAATAATTGACGCAATCGTTTATTTGTTTTTAAGCCTTGTTTTTCTCTCAAAACTGCCGCTGCACCTTCCGCTGTCTTGTCTGCCTTTCTGTCCTTGACGCACTTGCACAGTAGTGGTAATCGTGGTTAGCCGCGATGTCACCGGAAAAGTTATGCCCAAACAGTATCCTGGCTAGCTATTTTACAAAATCTGCAAGGCAGAACTTGCCTTCCATGTCAGTACGATGGCGATGCACGAGCATCTGAAAAGTAAGCACGTTGTGGCTGATTACATTTCTGACGAAGAGGGACAGTCGTCTCGGTAAGGTAATTGGCTAGTTAGCTGGTAAAATAAACGTCAACAGTGAGCTACTTACTTATAGCTGTAAACGTTAATATTAACAATGGTGATTTTCTTAGCCTTAGCACACGTATGTTATGTGTTGTAATGTTATAACAGCGACATCATGTTTGAATAGGAAATGTGATAACGCTAATGTTTTATAATATATATTCATAGTGCATAGTTTTTTGTTCCATTTTACAAAGCACGAAACACTTATCACATTACAAAAATGTCAGAAATGCTGCTACAAGCTGCAAAGTTCATTAAAAGTTGAATGAACTATCATCTAAATTGTCTTTATTTTTAGTCAGCACTTACCTTAAACACTTCAAGCTGGAAGCTAATGATGGTTATATACGAGCAGCTGCATGCTTGTGATCATTCCTGAATGCTTGGAGTATTTCTGTGTGTAGTTTGCACACGATGAATGTTGTGTAGATAATGAGGATCTCAGACCGAATGTCTTCCTCTTTTCTGCAGGGAAGTGTTCCTCCAGTTATGGCTTTCCACCTTGGCTCACTTGGTTTCCTGACACCCTTCAAGTTTGAGTCATACAAAACGGAAGTAGCCAAAGTATTTGAAGGTAGAGTACAGATGTATCTAAGAACTTTAGTTTATCTTCAAACTTGTTAAGATGTTTAAAATATTTTAACTTTTACATCTAAATGTGGATTCTTTTCCCCAAGGCAATGCAGCCATCACTCTGCGCAGTCGTCTGAAGGTCAAGGTGGTGAAAGACATGCTTCAGAGAAGCCCAGAGCCTCCACAGCAGCAACAGCTACAGGAGCACAATGGAGTTCTTACTCAAGTACACACCAACAGTGAGGCTGGGAAGGTCACTCTGCAGCTGCAGGTGAGGACAAAGATGTTATGGTGGACATGTTTTTCAAAAAGCCCCTCCAGGATCTAAACAATATATATATATATAAAAGTGTATATATTTTACATTAAGACCTCATTATTAAAGGGTAGTAATTTTTTGGGGCAAAGTTAGCAGAGCAGTAGCTCTAAAGACTGTAGTACAGTGTGTACTTAAACAAATGTTCCTTCCATTCAAACATTATCTAATGAGTTCACACAATGCTGATTTAAGTCTATCGGCTCCACACAACTCTATGGCTTTGTTTAGACTGCAGTCCAAATTGGATTTTTAAGCATATCCATTGTTTTTATTGTATCAAGCTTGATTTTTTTTGTCAGTCTGGACAGCTAAAAAACACATGAGTTCCGAAAAAAGCTGATTAAAACCACACCTGCAAATGGTTTCGAATGCGACTGATCAGATTTTTACAGATAGGATTTCAAAGTGTCTTCTGCGTAGCACAGAGGCAGTAGAACCGACCTGTGGACAAGAGACAGTACCAGTCCACACAACCATATATCTTTTACTTATTTGTGCATTTCTTTGTTTATTTCTTTGGGATTTATTACATCTTTCATATAGACTTTATCACGAACAACTTACTGAAGAGGAAGGAAGAAGGAGGTGTGTCTGATGATCATTTGTATTTGTCAGAGATGCTATTGCTAGTGAGACATCTAGTGGCAGTGAATATTATATAATCAGCAGGTCATTGACTTTGTAAAGGACACTTTGCTTGTCCAGGTCTGCATGTTTTCTTTATGTTCATTAATTACAAGCACTCGGACCAGACGTTAGTCACGATTAGTGAACACAAACAACAGCTGCACTAAAGGGGTTGTTTTTTATTTGGTGAGTGGAATTGCATTTTAAAAGCTGCAGATGCAGTGGAAATTCACACAGGAAAGTTAAAAGGAAACACTATGTTCCTCTGTTTTCATAGTTCTTGGAAGTGTTTGGTCATAAACAGCTGGTGCGACTGCCTTTTGTCCACTTTCTTCATTCCTGATCATCGCACGTCAGAGGATGCTGTAGCATCACAACGATGATGGAGGCAGTGTGTGTGTGTGTGTGTGTGTGTGTGTGTGTGTGTGTGTGTGTGTGTGTGTGTGTGTGTGTGTGTGTGTGTGTGTGTGTGTGTGTGTGTGTGTGTGTGTGTGTGTGTGTGTGTGTGTGTGTGTGTGTGTGTGTGTGTGTGTGTGTGTGTGTGTGTGTGTGTGTGTGTGTGTGTGTGTGTGTGTGTGTGTGTGTGTCAGCCAGCCTCATTTTGCTTCCATCCCGGGTGTAATTGTGTCCGCGCAGATGCGACTATCTCAGTGAGCATCAGCTGGGTTGCCAGGGCGACAGTCATAATAGAGGTAATATTGGAGAGAAAGTCAGATGTTGTGAAGTCCTGTTGAGCCGGTTGCCATGGACACCGTGGCGTCAACAGTGCAGTCAATACTTAATGAGCTCTGACGCTCTCGGTCTGACACACTGTGACTAAACAACATTTTTCACTGCTGCAGACTGTCACAGACGCACACACACACACACACACACACAGTTTTCAGTTCAGTGTTCTCTTTCTTTTCTCCTGGGGTTTTGTGTTTAGTGTCTCATCAATAAAACACAGTGATGGATTGTTCTGGTCTCTGAGCCAAAGTTGGACCTCACATTACATCACGTCTGCAGGATGTTTGGGTTGTGCTCAGCTGACGTCAGTTCATCTGCCAGACCTCACAGCTCTGCTCTGCTCTGCTGTGTTTTCTCTTACTGACTGACTGAAGTGTGGAACATGATCTGTGCGCGGCTGTCTGACTGCTCACCAGCTTTTTCCTCTGCTTGTACTTTCCCTCGTGTCATATGGGACTTTTCAGACCTGTAGCTCTGCATATATTGGCGACTCATTAATCACCTAATTGGATAGAATTCTCTTTACAATATACAGTATCGATAATATCTCTATATCATGATGTGAGTCATGGACTTGGATTTCGTCACATCTGGCATCTGTAATGACTTTTGCATTGGTAGTCATCATTTTGTTATATTTGAATACATTTGTGAAATACATTATTAGTGAAATATTATTTATACTGACTGAAAAATACATGGGATTGACTAAATGATATTTAAAAAAACATCACTTTTTAACACAACATTAAATAGCCAAATAAATAAAGCAGGTATCATCTGAAATGAAAGGTAACAAGTAAGGCTGAATGATTTTGAATTGGAATTTCGATATGATTTGCGATATCAGAGGTGATTGTAATTTTTACATCATTATTCTCATTTTCATTTGAAAAACGTATTTAAAATTATTACTGTGTGATATTTGTGCAGATCTGTGAGAAACAAATATGTTCTCTTCAGTGTGGAGACTAAGATGTGTCTCGATCCCGACAATAATTCATCAAAAATGATATTTTGACACACATTTTGGCTTTAACAGATATTGCGCCTCCTGCGATTAGAAAATTGCAGTACGCTGTATTGGTATGTCATTGAATTTTGATTAGTTGTTCAGCACTAGTAACTAGTGTATTTTAAGATCATATAATACAGATCATAGACATTTTAGAGTGTGTTTACAGTGTATTGTCTCTCTCCTCTTAGAAGCACAAACATCTCAAAAGAAAACTTTTCACAATTCCAGAGAAAGAACTTGTGTGCAGCTTTAGATCCTGATATATCTCATACATAGCCTGAAAATATCAAGATATTATTTATTTATTCATTTAGGTATCTAAATCAGTGCTTAGTGCTGTTGTATTATAGCGGGGTTTTTTTTGTCTGTATCCTCTCACAACCCACATATTTTATTATTTGTAGTCTATTTTGTCATATTGGCTTCATAAAAAGTACTTTTATGGACCCTGAACAAAAGCAATTCATTTATTAGCTTAATTATTTCCCTTGATATAGACGTAAATAGAATACACAGTACCCTTACGTTAAAACATTTATATTATTTGGCCTATAGATGGCACTGCAGTAACACTTTAACATTTAACATTAACATTTAATATACTGTATGTGCTCAACAAAGGCTGAATGTACCCCAACATGAGTTATATTTTAATCTCTGTGATCTCTGATGAGGGTTCTAATCTTGTACCTCTGTGTGTGTGTGTGTGTCTGTGTGTTTGTGTGCGTGCGTGCGTGCGTGCGTGCGCGCGCGTGTCCATGTGTGTCCATGTGTGTGCGTGTGTGTGCGTGTGTGGTGGTGTGCAGGTTTTGAATGAGGTGGTGGTCGATCGAGGTCCGTCCTCTTACCTCTCCAATGTCGACTTGTACCTTAATGGACGACTCATCACCTCAGTGCAGGGAGACGGTGAGAACGCACACGCACGCACACGCACGCACACACACGCACACACACGCACACACACGCACACACACACACACACACACACACACACACACACACACACGCACACTTCTGCCCCCTGTGTTTTAATGTCACTGTTTTGTTTCTTTTCTAAATGAAAGAAAAGATGACACTCATTTTCAACAGTGGAGTCACCGTGTTTAACATGGAGACAAGGACAAAGTATGCAAATGAATGAAATATGGTTAATTAATATTATGTCAAAGCTGCAGAAGGAAGGATCACTGGAAAAATACTCGACAGCCCCAGATTCACAGAAAATACTCAGCACCCTGTGTCCTGACAGATGCACTGGTCATAAATGAATTACACGCTCTGATAAATGAATCTCAGGGCGCCGGTGAGTCATGAGGGCAGATGAGAGAAAGAGGAGAAACAAGTTTACAGAATAGAAAAATGATGAGCTGATACGAGCTGAATAAAATGGGAATCGGCTCGAGATGTGCCCAAGTCTGCAGTTTGTTCAAAAGTGTGAAAAAAAAAGTGGATATTGATCGTGACAGCGTGCTTCACTGCACAGACACAGTTTGAGCATCTGTATGGCTCCCCCTAGAGGGAGAGGGAGAGAGTCGGTCCTCTGATGGTGCATCATATGTCTGGAGGAAAGTGGAAAGTTAAAGAGAAATAGATGAGTTTGCAGTGTTTCTGCAGGGAGAGCTGGTGTTATAATGTTCTCCATTTTTCTTTCTGTGAATAATTCATCTAAATAAATGCCCTAGTTTCAGTGTGACAGAAGAGCCAAAGCTGTCTCTGCATCTGTGACACTCACGCTCTCGCTCTCTCTCTCTCTCTGCTAATATTGACATGTTGAATAGTCTGTTACAAGACGTCCGTCCCACAAATGTCCTCGTTATCACAGACGTGTGCGTCCCTGCACTGGCTCCCTGTGAAATACTACATTTACTGCCACTGTGTTTTGTTTTTTTAATCACTAATCGGAATTAGCCTTTAATGAGATACCAGTTTATATTATTTGTATTTCATGTTTGACCTTTGTAGGTATTTGTATTACCTGCTTATTCCGTGTCAGTGGATGTCTTAAAAGGTGCCTCAAGTAAAACGTACTATTATTATATTTATTATTATTGGATTTTAGGACTGTAACTTACAATAAATGTTTGATTTATCTGTTGATTATTTTCTTGATCAATCAACTACTAGCAAAGAAACCAGAGAATATTCACATTTAAGAATTAGAAAGCTTGTTTTAATTCAAACTTAATTGAAAAAACAAACAAAAAACACATATAGTATCTTTAAACTGCCTGTGTGTCTTGCTTCTGTCCTCCAGGTGTGATTGTGTCCACGCCCACAGGGAGCACAGCATATGCAGCTGCAGCAGGAGCCTCGATGATCCACCCTAATGTCCCCGCCATCATGGTCACGCCCATCTGTCCTCACTCGCTCTCCTTCAGGCCCATTGTTGTCCCTGCTGGGGTGGAGCTTATGGTATTATTTTTATTATTATTTTTATTATTATTATAATATATCATACCACCATTATCCCTAAGTTTACCCTAAGTCTCCATCAATTATTGTATTGCACGAGAGAACGGGTCGAATTGATATTTTGAGCCACCCCTATTCAACGTGGTATAATGCTAAAGTCAGACGGTAACCATGATAGCGATGCCACTATGAATGTATTAGCATTTAGCTCGGATTTAGCTCAGAGCAGCAGTGTCGCACACACGCAGACCTTCAAGTCTTCTCTTGTCCTCTTCTCTCCTGAAACAGATCACTTTGTCTCCAGATGCCAGAAACACTGCGTGGGTGTCATTCGACGGCAGGAAGAGACAGGAGATCCAGCACGGAGACTGGTACGAGTTCGATTCACTGTTAATTCCATTTACAATGTCCCGCTCCTCCTCACTTTTATTGATTATTAAAGTCTGTGTTTCTCTGCCAACAGCATCAAGATCACGACGTCGTGTTACCCAGTGCCGTCCATCTGCTGCCACGACCTGGTGTACGACTGGTTCGAAAGCCTGGCTCAGTGTCTGCACTGGAACGTGCGCAAGAGGCAGGCGCGACTGGCCGACGTCTCCGACTCGTCCGACACTGAAAACTAAACTCTTGGCCGGCAGCTGAGTGAGGGAGTGAAATGAAGGGAATAAAGGGAAGGGAAACAGTGGGCTGTGACACTTTTGAGCACACGTCTCCACTCAGAATAGCATGTACAATGATACACTATCTTATACCGAGTCATCATCTTTCACTACATTCCCATGAACTGACGCTCAAAGGGAGAAAGCATGTCTCTCATTTAGATTAGATAAAAACACTGCTGTGTGATCACGTGACGTAAATGACCTGAAGCGACTGAGCTGCAGACGAGCTTTGCTAGAAAAATAAGACAATTGTAAATGTGTACATATACAAGATGTTAGGATTCATTTATTTGACCTCATTTACCTATTTATTATATATTTTCAAGATGAGACACTTTTAATTTGTGATACAGAGGCTTTCCGTTTATCTTTAGTCCTGTGCTGTTTCTGTAACGTACATAGTTTTTCAGACTTGTGTGCCCGTTTATATTTTACGCAGAGAATCGGAAACTTGTTAAACGCTTAATCTGTCGATTATTTTCTTGATGAATCGAGTTCTTGTTTGGTGTTTAGTGTTTTCCAAACCTGGATAATGTCTTGTTTTTGTCCACAACTTTTAGAAGCTGAAGAAAGTGAAAAACGTAGTATTTAGTTATCGATTAGTATTCACTGTTACAGCCCTGAAACCGAAGTTTGTAAAAAAATAAAGGTTTTAAAACTTTCCATTTTTGGTCCGCTCTGTTCTGTGTGAACCAACAATCTACTAATTATTTCACTTCCTCAAAGATGTAGAAAATGTTACAATACTCACATGCTTTCTAATCTTTTTTTTGTTTTTATTGCAATAAGATACAGATATATTTCCAGACATCCATTTGTTGTTTTTTTATTAAATTATACTCCAATATTGTGTGAGACAGTCTTCAGAACAGCGAAGGTGATCGAAAGACCAGAGATAAAACATTTTTATTTCCCCCAGAAATGTGCGATGAGAAGCAGCAGCAGCATAGAGTAGTAATAATAATAATAATAATAATAATACGATATACAACAGACTGATAACTGTGCAGCAGTCAAGAACAAGTGGGGAGTTATTTTCTCTCTTTTAGGAATTCGAGAGGACACAGAGATGCACTTTGCCCATGTGTGGAATGAAAGAAAATAAACGAGAGCAGGAAAACAAACTACTTAATACAGTTGAAGTGAGCGTACGTGAAGTCTTTTTTTTTTTTTTACATATTGTTTTTATTAGCGTAGGAAATGGCAGACTGCGCTGTGTTACACAAGTCACTCTTTTTATAACCTCGGGGGTTAATGACTGACTACTGTTGGTGAGAGAAGTGCAGCTGTGGCTGAGCACCACCGACCTCATGACACATTCAACGTTACAGTAACAAATAAAGTAAAAGAATTCAAGACAATTACTAATATTCCCATGGTTTTCTAATCATAGACGATGCCTTTAGATAACGAGTACACTCTTAAACGTATATATATATAAAAAAAACGAGTATTATAATAAGAGTAAAATTATTTTTTCCCAGTACAAAAAAGATGAGAGCGATTTTATAGTTTGTTACTGTATTTATTTGATGTCAATATAATCCATATATAAATGATAAATTTCTATTTTTTTTTATTTTTAATATACTTAAATATAATCCTCACTATGACTACAGAAGAAAACACTTTCTAGCCAGAGGAAGATGTGAAGAAACAGCTTGGAGCCACGAGGAAGGGAACAACGGCCACTATTTTCACACAATAACAGCTTTTTTTTTTTACGGGTTTAGATGTGAACACCAACGGTTTCATTGAGACCAATAATCTTTGTTTTTTTAACCTACACACAAACAACCTGCTGCTGTCAAAGTTGAGTTTGACGCTGCACTCCCTCCCTGTTAAATCAGCATGCATCACATCCATCACTGTATGTGCAGTTAGTGTTTGGCACTCGTTTTCTGCGTCTCTGTTCATGAATTATCTTCTTAAAATGCCGTAATCTTTTTCTTTTTTTTAAAAAAGAAAATGACGTGTGTCAGCTGTGACCCAGTCGCTCACATTTACTCTGAGACACAAGTCCCATATTATTATTATTATCATTGTTAAACATGAACGAGACATATTTCAGACTGGGATTATGAACCATTCATTTAAAAACCAAAACAATGAAAGTTAGTACCTCAAAGAGCCGTGCTACTCTGATCTGTCACATATACTCTATCCAGGAACAATATGGTTGATTTTTTTTTTTCTCATTTTCATAGTAAACTATAGGATTTGGTCCACCCACCCGGCTTTGTTTCAAAGCTGACGCGTGCATGGGTCAGCTTGCTGCCGCCTGAGAAAGCTATCAAACAGGATGTGATTGCATCAGTGACACAGAGCTCAAAGATGGTAATGAAAACAATGAAAAAAAAGCAAGGACAGTGAAAAGTGGCAGCACATGTCTTCTCTTACTGTTCAGCACCACAGCTCTCACTTCTGGATTGGAAACATGTCAGATTAAATGTAGAGATGGGGCATAAATAAAATATTTGGAGTTGAAATGACAAAGTTGTTGGTGTGATGGTTTTTTGTTGTTGTTGACAACTTCCTCAGGCAAACATGTCCGGTGGCAGTTTTTATTTGAGCATAAATCATGTTTAAGTGCGAGGAATCAAATCCGTGATAAGGCTTCTTCTGTCATCTCCTTTCTCCTTTTTTTTTTTCTTCTTTTTTTGAAAGTTTCAGTTGTTGAATATTTTCTGCCTTTGTTTGTGGCCATTGACTTTTCAATGTTGTGTCTACCCTGGTCTCTGGTCTGTTGGTACCATTTGGTGGAATCCCAACAAGAAGAGATGAAGACTCTCAAATGAGAGACCGGAACCAGACGGGTCCTGGATCACAGGAGGGAGGGAGGTACTGAGACAGAGACAGAAAAGTAGAGAGTGATGGGACTGTTAGAAGTTTATGTTTCAGCAGTCTGGCCTTTAGTCTCATTCCCACCGTCTTCTTCCCTCTGTTGTGTCTCCTTGTTGTTGTCTTCTTTCTCGTCTTCTTCCTCTTCCTCCTCCTCCTCCTCCTCCTCCTCCCCCTCTGTGTGCTGCTCCAGCTCTTCTCTGGTGATCATCTCAAAGTCGTTCCCGTTGCTGTGCTGCGAGCCTTCGTCCTCACGCCGGTCACTGTCCGTGTCCGACTGGCGGCCCGTCCCCGTTTCCTCCATCTCTGCTTCTTTGCTCTCCTCTTGTCCTGCCCCTTTGCTCTCCTCCTCCTCTTCCTCCTCCTCCTCTTCGTCCTCGTCCCCGTCCTTCTTCTCTGCGTCTGATTTGTCGTCGCTGTCTGATTTCTGAGCCTTGGCGGACGCGGTGCCGTCCTTGTCGTCCGTCTTGTCGTCCGTCTTGTCGGAGCCTTTCCTGCTACTGGCCCGCGGCCCTTTGTACTCGTGTGTGTAGAGCGGCCGGAACGAGTCGATGAATCCCACGTCTGCCGTCAGGTTGGGGAGGAACCAGAAGTGATGGCGCCCACCGGTCACCAACCAGATGATAAGGAAGAGGATGCAGCGAGCTGAGGAGAGAGAGTGAGAACCAGTGAGATTAACTACAGCAACTCACTGTAACGGCACAATTTATTGTTTTAAAATGAAAAACATCACATCATTTATTGTGAAACTTGTGTTTAAATGGGAAAACGGTGAGTGAAGAAAGGATAAACTGAGGAAATGGCTGTTACAAGGAGATCAAATTCAAGGACTTTTTAGGACCAATTCTCTCAAATTTAAGGACAGGACACAGCTTAAGATGGGACAGCAACTTGTAAGAGCCACTTAGTAGTTTAGTATGTCGTCTAAATTATAACAAAAAAGTCATAGTAAAGTATGTCGTCCAAATTTTGACAAAAAACTCATAGTTTAGTATGTCACCCAAGTTTTGACAAAAGTCATACTTTAGTATGTTGTCCAAATTTTGACAAAAAAGCCATAGTTTAGTATGTCTTCCAAATTTTGAGAAAAACGTCATACATTAGTATGTCTTCCAAAACGAGACAAAGAGTCATAGTATAGTATGTCGTCCAACTTTTGACAAAAAGTCATGGTTTAGTATGTTGTCCAAATTTTGAGAAAAACTTCATACATTAGTATGTCTTCCAAAATGAGACAAAGAGTCATAGTATAGTATGTCGTCCAAATTTTGACAAAAAAGTCGTACTTTAGTATGTCATCCAAATTTTGACAAAAAGTCATAGTTGTCTTCTAAATATGGAGAAAAGTCATACTTTAGTATGCCGTTCAAAATGAGACAAAAAGTCGTAGTTTGGTATGTCTTCCAAATTTTGACAAAAAAGTCATACTTTAGTATGTCATCCAAATTTTGACAAAAAGTCAGTTGTCATCTAAATATGGAAAAAGTCATACTTTAGTATGCCGTTCAAAATGAGACAAAAGGCATAGTTTGGTATGTCGACCAAGTTTTGACAAAAAAGTCATTTGGATGACGTCCAAATATGGAGAAAAAAGTCATACTTTAGTATATCGTCCAAATTTAGATAAAAGTCATACTTTAGTATGTCGTCTAAAAAGTCATAGTTTGGTATGTCGTCCAAATTTTGACAAGAAAGTCATACTTAGTTATGTCGACCAAGTTTTGACAAAAAAGTCATACTTTAGTATGTCGTCCAAATTTTGAGAAAAAAAGTCATACTTTAGTATGTTGTCCAAATGTTGAGAAAAAAGTCATGCTTTAGTATGTCGTCCAAATGTTGAGAAAAAAGTCATGCTTTAGTATGTCGTCCAAAATGAGACAAAAGTCATAGTTTGGTATGTCGTCCAAATTTTGACAAAAAGTCATAGTTTAGTATGTCGTCCAAAATGAGACAAAAAAGTCATAGTATAGTATGTCGTCCAAATTTTGAGAAAAAAGTCATACTTTAGTATGTCATCCAAATATGGAGAAAAAAGTCATTTAGTATGTCGACCAAGTTTTGACAAGTCATACTTTAGTATGTCAACCAAGTTTTGACAAAAAGTCATACTTTAGTATGTTGTCCAAATTTTGACTAAAGTCATACTTTGGTATGTCGACCAAGGTTTGAGAAAAAAGTCATACTTTAGTATGTCGACCAAATTTTGACAAAGTCATACTTTAGTATGTCGTCCAAAATGCGACAAAAAAATCATAGTTTGGTATGTTGTCCAAATTTTGACAAGAAAGTCATAGTTTAGTATGTTGTCCAAATTTTGACAAAAAGGTCATAGTTTAGTATGACTAAACTATGACACACGTCCCAAATGAGACAAAAAAGTCATAGTTTAGTATGTCATTGAAAATGTTACAAAAAAGTTGCAGTTTAGTATGTTGTTGAAAATGTGACAAAAAAGTCGTGGTTTAGCATGTCGTCCAAAATGAGACAAAAAAGTCGTAATTTGGTATGTCGTTCAAAATGTGACAAAAAAGTCATAGTTTAGTTTTTCATCCAAAATGAGACAAAAAAGTCATACTTTAGTTTGTCATCCAAATATGGAGAAAAAAGTCATGCTTTAGTATGTCGTCCAAAATGAGACAAAAAGTCATAGTTTGGTATGTCGTCCAAATTTTGACAAAAAGTCATACTTTAGTATGTCGTCCAAAATGACACAAAAAAGTCATAGTATAGTATGTCATCCAAAACCTCACTTAAATGTCATAGTTTAGTAAGTCGTCCAAAAGCTCACTAAAATGTCTTAGTTTAGTATGTCGTACAAAAATTCACTAAAAAGTCATAGTTTAGTATTTCGTCCAAAATGAGTCAAAAATTCAAAAAATCCAAGAAATTCACACTTCTTTCCTGCTCAAAATTCAAGCACTATCAATGACCCATGTCTAAATATTTTTTGTCAAATCACAAACCTTTAAGGATGTCAAAGGCTCATGGGAACTCTGTTAATAGTTAATAGATTGTGTCTCATGTGTGAACTTGAAATTAAATTCATTTTCTGTTTTACTGCCCTTCTGCATAAGGAACATAGGGAATCTTATATTTTTAGTAAAATGTCTTCTTTTTGTGCGTTTGTTTAATGACTATGAAAACATTGAGCTGTGCTTTCGTAAAGGAAGCTTCATTATAACCTGGCAAAGAGGGCTGAATTATAAAGATAATTCAGTTTAATTTATCGGTTCAATTATTGTTGGGATGGGATAAAATGTAATAATATAATGGTTAGTTGATGGACCGCTGCAACCTCACTTATAAATAATTTATAACTTGTAAACCCGAGAGGTTTGGGCACTTAATCAATAACATGAAACTTCACATTTTGTGATACTGATTACTGCTGCAACATCAATACCCTTCCTTACTTAGTTGAATTGACTTTTTTTAACGTGCTTTGTAATTAACTTGCTTTATCTAAAGGTATCTTCTTGTACTGGGGCTTAGTTTAACGACCATAGAGTTGTTGTGGCACATTGTGGCACGGTGGACAACGGTGTCTCTTTCAACACGCACTTACCGACAGCTAGAAGCAATATACTGGCCACAAAGCAGCCTGCTGCGACACTTAGATAGTAGACCCCAACACGCATTTCTGCAGGCCACAGTGGGAACAGTGTGGCTGCGATCACTGCAATGACTAAAACACACAGAACACACAAAAAACACAAGAACAAAACAGTCAAACCAGATGTCAAAAGTCTACGGAACACCAGAAACTGGCAGAAAAGCTAAATAGAACAGCTAGTAAAGTAGAGAATATGTAGTTAGCATTAAATAGCCAGTCTGTATGAGATTATGTGGTTTTTGTAACTAATGGTGCGTTCCATTTGTAGGAACTTGGAAATTTCCGGTGTCTGACCTCACCGGCCCAGACATTGGGATTCCAAGGTGGTTTGTGTTTCCGACTTCCAAGTTCCGATGTAAATGAAACACAGCATAATGCCATAATTTGTTATAATTAGCAACCCTTGGCTACTTGCTATTACCAGTTTCCAAAAGGGAAGTATATAAAGCTGTGTGGTCTTTGAGTTTCATCCTTCAAGTGAAAATCTCAAAAAGCCTCCATTCACGTCTTTTCGGGAGAATATTTGTCACTCACCGAGGATCAGTCCCATGGCAAATGTCTTGAAATGGACAGGATCGTAAATCCACACATAAACCTAAAGTTAAGAGAGATGTTGAGCCACTTTTCTTTTTTTGAGCATAACAAACACTTGTGTGATTTGTTCTCCGTGAAAACTCACCTCGTTTCCATCCACAAACAGCTGATCATCATGAGGCTCCAGTTTAAACTTCTTCTTCGCCTCTTTCTTCTTCTTGGGGGTTCCAGGACTGTCGTCCTGTCAATTTGAATAAATGTTTTAAAACATCTCGATTTAAATCAAAATAAAATGTTCTAGAATAGGGACAACTCAGACATAGAGAAAAAGAAATAAGTCCGGAGTAAAGCTGCTCCTAGGGAAATGCTATTGTCTTTGTTTTAATTAGGTGTCTTAATTTAATGTGTTCATTAATTCAGTGAGGCTGGTCATCGCAGCAGCTCAGAGGTTTTGTTTGCTTAGTAGTGACATCAGTATCATCCCCCAAGAGCCCGATTAAAAATACCTCTGGCTTCTGACACGCGTTTTGAATGCATGAAACGCCAATTTTACAATTTCACCAAAGGAAGACCTAAAAAAGCTCAGTCAGGTTTAGTGAATTAAGTTAGTTAACCGTTAGCTAACTCCACAGAGCTGTTGTCATTAACCTAGATTCATGTTGTTAATGTCAATTAAAAAAAACTAAGATGAGGAATCTGGCAGCTGAATCATCTGTTCATTTGTCTTTTTAAGTTCATATGAATTTAACTTAACTTAAAAACATCACTCTTTGTACTTTGAACTTGTAAAGTCAACATTCACCCACTAACTGTCAGGTCAAAAAGGTTGAGCAGATCGGCTGTGTCATGCCGACTCTGACCGGTTGTGAAGTCAACTTAATCCCATTCTTTAAAAGTGAATTTAAAGCTAAATGTACAACTCTTTAATGGTGAAGTTAAAACGATGATCATCCATACATACACTCTTGTCTTTTTTGATTTCAGCAGCTTCAGGCTCTTTCTTCTTGTCTTTCTCCTTCTTCCCTTTTTTCTCCTCCTCTTTGCTGCTGTCGCTCTTGGCTTTCTCCTTCTCTTTCTCCTTCTCCTTCTTTGTGTCTTTCTCTGGTTTTTTCTTCATCACTTTGAGAGCACGGTGGAAGAACTGCTTCTTTAAAAGTCTGCAGAGGAAAACACTGATTTATTTTAGACAATTGCAGTTTAAAGGGATCTCCATCACTCAGTTAGGATATTTCTTTAAAGTTAAATTTACTATGACCACTTGTTTTCTGTTAAATGTAGTTTGGAAACAACAATTAATTAATTGATGGAAGAAATCAGCATTCAGAAAAGACTATTTTGTGAATGTGAATATTTTATTTTCTTCATCAGGACATAGCAATGACTCATTTTGGTAAATTGGTAAAATTTGGTAAACAAACACATATGACAGATGATTATTTGTGTGCTGGGTTGTTTCATAGCCGACCTGTTGCAGTAATCCAGCACAGACTCCCTGGTGGTGAACAGTGCCTCCTCTCCCTTCTTTGCCTTGGCCCACTTGGAGTCCATCAGACAGTCCACTGCCTTTGAGGCTAAATGTAAGGACACGACAAACAGACATTAATAAGCACATACAGCAGTACTGAAAACACCATAATAGATTTTGATGGGCGTGGGTGTCAGTGTCCTACAGTGTTTTAGGCACAGATAAAAAATCCTTTGTCCACCACAATATGGAAATAAAATCATATTGCAATAAATTTGACAGATATTTAACTTCTTAAAATGCAAATTATACAAATGACAAATAAATGATTCAAACCTGCAGCAGCCCCCTTTAGTAGCAAACACATTAAACAAAGTTTGCAGCCGGCAGTGGTTTTCTCAGTGTCTGTCTCTGCCAAACCAATTTTATGCTGCTGAGAAAACAGGCTTTTTTTAAGGAACAAACTCTTAAACTGCCTGCTGCCATCTTGTTAGTGTCTCTGAGGAAATGCCAGGGAGGGACAAAGCTGCAGTGCTGCATCACTACCAACAAGGGAAGCAGTGGTGGAAGCTAAGGGGAAATGGATTTTTATTAAAAACAAAACGATTGTGACTGATTAGTGTCATGAAAACTGTGGGGCCAGTGAATTCCTGTAGCACTGCAGAGATACACCTTAATGCTGTTTTGTCATAAATTTTGAATTAAATGTGACCAACTGTGCGGCCTTATGTAAGGATAAAGCGCTAGACGATGAATGAATGAACATCTAACAAGTCTCTGCTTGCCCTTTAAGCCCATCAGGGTAACAGTAAATCACACATCTTGCAAAAAATAAAAATGCAAGTCCACTAATCACTTTTGTTTCCAGGTCCGCTGCTCAATGCCCCACTATGTTAAACAATCATGATTTGTAAAGCTGAGTTCAACACAATGAGTGAAATCACTCAAACCTTAAAAACCCTTTCGAGTTCAAAATATACAGCCTAGATGCCCATCACACTGTCTGAAGTAATCACCACACAGTCCAGCAGAGGGTACAGTGAGTGCAGCTTTTACCATACATCCACTTTCAATCCATCAGAAAAATACAGAGGATATAATAATGACATTCTCCGGGCTATCTCTTCTTGAAGTGCTGAGGTTGTGCAACCTGCAGCCTCTGCGTTGTTGCCTCACAAACTAACACTTACCAATGAAGTAGTCGACTCGGTGACCCATCATGTTTGTGGACTTTGTGGGGCAGTTAAAGCGGAGGTACTTGGCCACGGCCTTCTCCTCCTTGGTGGGTTCATTCACCTCCTGCAGAGCCAGACAAACAGATTAGTAATAAGATATATTCCTCCTCCTCCTCCTCTCATAAGAAAATCTATTTCAACACTGATGATGTGAATGACGTCAGAAATATTTATCAAGAATGTTGTAAACTCAATGCTCGGGTTAATTATGCTGCTTTGTAAATGCCCTATGAGCTGTGACCCTGTCATACATGTTATTTAGAGATTTCTTCACAATAAAAAGCAGTATAAGGAGGTTGGCTTACAGTAAGGCTGCTGCTTATGGTTCCCAGATGACAGAGTGCTAATCAGTTTTGCAAGGCATTTGTATGAAAATTGCTCGTATTGCCAATTCATGGACGCGCCTAGCAAGTTGAGAACGTGGATGGCTCGTTCACATTGCCGAGAGGCATTATGGGAGGAACACTGCTACGCATGCTCTATGGGCCGCACAACCTGTAAATAAACCAGGAAGTCAGAAACTTTTTTGTCATATGTGCTGGGTGAGCAACTCCATAGGAATGAACCGAGCCTAAGGGGCGGTGCTCTATCCAGTTCTTATAATACATCCATAATGGTAACACAGAGAGGAATGAAAGCAGCAGCCCAATGAGAGAGAGGGTCACTGCCGCTGTATCCAATTCAACTGCCTGTGACCTGCAACACGAGGAAGACAGTGCCATCAAACAAGCTTTTGTTTGAAGAAAAAGGTATCAGTCACACACAGCTCAGTTACAAAAGCCCCCCTCCGCTAAAAGTCCCCTCTCACCGTCTGTACGATCCACCTGGCTTGATCACATACAGATTAGCTGGTATCTGAACCACCATTCTGGAGAACTGGTTCTTAAAAAGTCTACAGTCAAGTTACAAGAGAGCTAACCCTCCTCAACTCTGCTGTTAAGCACAATGCTGCTCTCACTGTGTTCCACCTTTAAGTGAAGAGAACACTGACTGCATGTTGTTATGTGATTAAAAATGAACTTGGTAGGGTGGTATAATATGAACACCAACCTAACCCTAGTGCTGGGGAATCAAACTTAATTTCTCTTGTGGTATAAACCAAACTCCCTCTGTTTCACCCGGTATCAAAAATGTTTTTCATCAAATGTCGGCATGTCGCATGCTGTTTGATTGTGATTTAAACTTCATAATTGTCTAAAAATTGTCTGCTTTTTCACTCCAATGTTGACGTAACCATTCAAAACTCTTAAAACACATTCAACACTTACTTAAGGAAACTAATACATACAACACATACAATCATATAATAGCTGTTAATTCAAACACATTTTAGTTTTTTCAACGATGAGACTTAAGGCCTTTCTGGAAAACATAAAAACAAATACTTAATTGCAGTATACGCTGGCTCATTATAATATCAGCCTGATTCACTGACAACAGGCAAACTTAACTTACTAAAACCTCAACAACTAAGCAAGCAATTTCTTCTTCTCTTTTTTACTTCTGTAATTGTGAGCATTCAACTTTTCTAAAGTCATATGGCAAGTTTTATTTATAAAGCACTTTGTGGACGGACAGTAGTCTACTGCTCTGAAAGCCAAATTGTTACATCAAACAAAGATTTGCTTCCAACCTCTTTAGAACCTCTATGAATTGGCCTACCGGAAGTGTGGCAGACAACACCGCATGTGATCCTAATCATGATTTTAAATTGTGAAAATAACATTAATTAAATATCTAGCTATCTAGCTCTATTTTGGTAGCAATAAAGTCAACTGTCATCAGTGTACAGATGAATTATTAAAAACACCACTCAATAAGGATATAGGAAATTCAATTAAAAAAAATTAAAGGTTCTATTTTACCTAATTGTCAAAAAACGAATAGTTTTGGGGAGGGTAGTACCTTATATTTGTAATCTAAATTTGATAATAATGATCCTCTCTCCAGATATAAATCAAACGAGGTGTGTGATTATATATATATGTGTAGTGTAGGGCTGTAGCTAAGGATTATTTTCTCGATTAATCAAGTGCTTGTTTGGTCTGTAAAAATGTGAGGACATTTTGAAAAATGCTGATCAACAAAACCTGGAAATGATGACGTTCTCAAAATGATTCCGTTTTAATGATTTCTCAAAATGATAAATGATTGTCAAAAAAGTTGACGATGGATTTAATCGGTTAATCGTCGCATCCCCAGTTAAAGCCACATGTTGACATATTAGCTTTTGTCTTGTTGATGTCGCTATCCATGTTTACATCTTGTAAAAACTGCATGACAAACAGTATATAGCCTTCATTAAGACGAAACGGCGAGTAAATGTTGCTTTTTCTACACGGACTTGCTGTTATCTGCCCATAAAAAGTACAATGCGATGAACTGTGTTGATATGACAAAAAAAAAATCACACAGACAGCTTCACGTTATGTAAATACGTCTGGTTTGAGCTGACGCAGCTTAGCCAGCAAACCCCTACAGCCACATCAGTCACTGGCCAGCTCTCTACGGCTCCGCATAAATAAATGTTAAGACGCTGTTCCAACACTGGGTTCGTCAGCATGTAACAGCCACAAGTAGTGAACGCAGTCGTTAACTCGGAAACGTCTCCTCCAAAAAGAAACAGTCATATGTGTATTCGCTAGCCCGCTAATGCTACCTCTCATTAGCCATCGTTCGGCTTTAACTGCCGCCTGTTCAATGCTCCCCACCGGGATGCTACTGGAAGCAACAGTCCCGCAACAGGTCCCGCAAATGTGCGTGTACTTATGCGTTGCCCCTCCGCCGACGCGACACGCATTTTATTTTCAAACTGACTGATGTTACCTGGATCCGCTTCTTGTGTCTCCTGCGCTCCGCCATGATCCTCCAACTCAGCTTCTCCGACGTGCGTGAGAGTCTCTAGTATCGCGAGATTAACCGATTATAGGTTGAAAAAAAGGGGGGACAATTTAGGCATGTGTTAAAATGATAAACACATGCCTATAAATGAAAAATACAACCTTAACACCATAGAGCCGATGGACCCCACGTGACTGAACTGTCTCACTTTTGCAAACACCCCCACACTTGTTATGTGGTCTGATTTGTCTTTGTCCATTGTTATAAATCTGTATGAAACATTTTTTTTGTATTTGTTTCTACCCCTGATAACTAAGAGGAACAGCTACAGGTGAAGATAACACCATTTATTTTCATAAATCAAGACTTTTTTCCTGGCCTTGTTAGAGAGATAGCACTGCAAAATTCTAGAAAAAACACTTTATTCACAATCCACCAAGCACAAAATGTATCAAATATTCAAATCAAAAAGTCTTTCATAATAAAACCATTCCCGTATTATTTCGCTGTGTTGGTCTACTGAAGAAATGACAATGAGAACCTGAGTTAGAAGCTACAATCAGAAGTTTAGAAACTAAGGCATGTCATTTTTTTTATAAGATGAAAAGAAAAAAATGATATAGAACCTTCTTGGCATCTCATAACTCAGAATCCATCACACTCCACTGTTTTTAGAAATGCGTAATAGATGTAAAATGTAAATATTTAGCAGACAACGGTGCCAAGTATGGAGCTGTGCATCAAAAGCTCAGGTAGCAAATCATTTAAAAAAAGCATCTGTGATCCAGTAATGTAAACAGAACCATCACAGTGACAGCAGCAGTCCATCAGATGAGGCAGGTGTAGACTGGGCTCGTCCACACTCACTCATCAGTGTTGATCAGACTGTCTCACTGCTGGCAGACGGAGGGGAATTGTTCTCCGTCTCGTGAAGTTGCTCTGTGGATTTGAGGACTTCACGCTCTCTCGGACTCGCAATCATCTCCTCACTGTTGCAGTTAACAGGGGAGCCGATTTCTGGGGAACGGTCCCCGGGCTTCTCGGGAGTGGTGTGCAGGGTGGCAGTGGCCAATGGCAGGTTCATCATGTACAACATGCTGCCCATGCGCTTGGACACCTGAGAAGGAAACAAGACCGTTAATTCAATGTTTTTTGTTGCTATTCTTAAGGAAATATGTACTGCAGGGGACTGTAAATAAAATCAATTTCAGGATCCTAGTATTGTGCAAGCTTACTGAAGCATTTAAATCAAACAGACACTTTTTTTTGTATTATAAACAGCAAGTGTGCCAGTATCTACTGTAAAACGTGTACAATCGATGTGACAGTTAGGTTATCAAAAGGTTTAATGATTATGAAACACTGAGAAATCTCCGACAGAACCAGATTCAAAGATGTGCAGCCATCTTGGGGTGAAAGGAACAATGGAGGACAGAGGAGAGGTGGGGGACAGAAAGTGGGGAGAGAAAGGGCAAGAAGGAGGTGAGGTAGAGATAGAAGAGAGAGACCAGAAACTTGAAACATGAACTATTGTATCATGTTTAGACAAAACAGTTCTGAGTCAGTGATGACATGTTTATAGAACTACAATGTAATTTATATTAGCAGCAGCAGAAAGTATCTATCGTCACATGTGCCCCAGAAATCGATTACATGCAGCCTGTCACTTAATATCATGTTTTAATGAAAACATGGCCTCTACTTCCTCTTCAATTCAAACACAGCACAGCACACCTAGCTGCCAGTGAGGTGATAGAATATAGACAGAACATGATGTCACCCGTCACCCTCATGTTGATAGAAGATGGATGGATAGATAGATATTTTACATACAACATTTTTAAAATAAACATTTGGTTGTAATTATTGCATTATTAAATGTATCATAATTTATCATTCTCTCTCTATAAAAATAAATCTATTACTAACAAAAACCCAGAATTTTATATAATTCTGTGTTTGAAGTTGAAGTTCTTTGAATATCTTAATTGCAATATCATGGTGGAATATTGTGTTATAGTTGAACACTTTTTTCCCCCACTTTCTTTTTCTCTAGACTGGCCCCCTCTTGACCAGACCAGACCAGAGGCTCATTGGCCCCCAGGTCATTTGAGTTTGACACCCCTGGATAGGATGTACCAAAAGATGCTTTAAAGATAGACTGTCAGGACACAAAAATGTGATTGTGAATGCAACAGTGCTAGCCACTACTCTGCCATGTGGCCCCAAACTTGTACTTTATAAACTTAAATCACACATGGCTCCTATTTCCATAGGTGACCAAGCTCTTTCTTTTATGACTTGATTGTGTGTCTTCACCTGGGAGCGGATCTTTAGAGCCGGCCCCAGCTTCAGGCCCAGTGTGTCGAGTAGATGTTCCTCTGAGAGAAGAGGCAGTGTCTCCCCGTCGATCATGTGGTCCTTGAACGTCTGCAGAGTTCAAACGCCTCACATTAGCACAACAGCAACACAATAGGTAAAAAATACAAACACGGCGATTGAAGAAAAGCACAAACCTGAGCATACTCTGAACATGTGGGTATACTGTTGATAAAGTTGTAAACATCGTTCACTGTCCACTTCCTTATGTCTTCAGACACCTCCTCGCCATTGAGAAAGAGATTCCGTGTTCCTGGAAATACCACAAATGTGTATTTTTTTAAATAATCCTTTTTTTATAAATATATAATTTGAGGATTTTGCATTTTTATTTATTTGCAGCACTCACCAGGTAGGAGGAAGCCATTTCCAGGGGTTGGGAACATGTAAGGCATCCCAGGGAGAGCGCCACCTGCAGAGGGAAACATGAATTTCTCCTGGAAAGATGAAGTGGATATGTCTTTGTCGTTGGAGCCGCTGTTGGCAGCATCAGAGCAACCATCTTGATTATTCACACAGGCTTTACGCAGGGCTGCGTCCCCGTCCTTGTAGTTCTTCCTGCTTCCTGTCGCACTTTCTGGGTCTATCTTTGCTTGATGATGTGTTTTACTGGCGACACACTCCTCTCCCATGTCCCCCTTTGGCTCCACCTCTTTCTCCTCCCCTGATGTGGCTCCTGGACTCTGTTCCACACTTTTATCTTCAGTTTGGCCCTTCAGATTGGCCAAATGGATTTCTGCACTCTTGTGAACGGTCGGCCTCCTGCCAGCTCTGCGTCCCCTCTCTCTGTGCAGCGAGCTGATTGGTGGGTACGGGCTGGCTGACATGAGTATGCTGTTGGAGTGAAGTTCGTCCAGAGAGGGGCGGTGCACAAAGACATCGTGGCCGTCTGGCATGCGCTGACGACCTCTGTAGGCCATGGGGTTGGTGGGGAAAGACATTGGATTATCGATTCCCATCAGTCCCTTCTGTTGGGCGTTTTCCAACTCCTTCTGATGCAGGATGGCATTCATCTCCATTCTAAATCAGACCACATACAAATAAGTTAGATGTGCTGGTGCAACACTAATGATGGACATCATCAAAGATTGGGCGGGGTATTGATTAAAACTTTTTGATCTGGTATCAATACCTGGACTTTGATACTTTCTGCACCATCAAGTGTTAAACTTGACTTAAACTTATCACATTCATTTAACCAGCCACTCAAAACACAACACACACGCACACACACACACACACACACTGCAGGACTGCATTGACTTCCATTTACTACCCATCCCTAACCTTAACCATAACCCATAATGCCTAATCCTAACCTTAACCTAACCACAATTCAAATCTTTACCCTAAATTTAACCAGTTCCTCAGAAATGAGGTTCACCAGGTTTTGGACTCCACGAGGACTACTGGTCCTGAAGAGGGGAGTGTTTATGCCAGAAAAGGTCTTAAATGGTAACAAATACAAGCACACACACACACACACACACACGCACGCACACACACACACACACTTCCTGCACGCCTCGAGACAGCCATTCATGAGAACTATTAGATTTCAGTCAAACAGCATGCTGCAGGCCTGCTGGCTCACTGACAGTGATTAGATTAACTCATTAGGTATCACAAATTAAATGTGATCCATAGGCCTACTAGAAGCACAAGGACCTGATTTAAGACTTGAGAATGCAGACTATTGTGGTGGTAGGTGGGCTGCTTTTGTGATGACTCTACCTGGCAATATTTTGCTTGTGAATGAGCTCCTGACGACGGGCGACTGATTCCATCGGCTCTGAGGGCAAGAAGCCATAACCGGCTGAACAAAAACAGAGAGGGTCTTAATGCTCAATCAATCATCTTGATCATACACAAAGAGACTGGCGTGAATGTGTAACGGCGCATCCATGCTCACCTGCTCCAGGGAAGCCTCTCCCAGACAGGACGTTAGCATGTGGGGGCAGAGGTGGACCAAGGTGAGACCCCATGTGGATCTGTCTGGCATCAGAAGGTACCATCTCTGACGGGGGAACTAAATCCCTGATTGGACAAAAACATATATAACATGAGTCAACATGACAATAGGCCGCTGGTATCTTTAATATTGTTAATTCATTGTTTAGATAATGTTGTTTGTGCTTAAGTGTCATTATTTCCCCAGATACCCTATATATTTTTACCCTACATATATATGTATATATATATATATATATATATATATATATATATATATATAGGAATATTTTCTAGTTTTCTAGTTTTCTGTGATAAAAACTGGATGGGAAAAATAACATAGACTTAAATGTGAATAAAGATGAGCCTTTTTCACTACTTTCCGACATTGTTATGCACTGATCTATTGCTTATGAAAGTAGCTGTTTTCAGTGGAGTTTCCATTTAATGTAGAACTTACTATAAGCTAAAATTAATTAGGGGCTAAAGCTGATCTCTGGTAGAAGACCAAACCTACAGGATGGACCAGGAAAACCAAACATAGATTCATATTTCCAAACATATTTGTGATGCAAACTAAGTAGACTCAAATCATAGAGAGAGTGAACCAGGGACTCAGGGCCATCGCCTGCCTTTTAATCCATTTAATCCAGCCTCGATAAGTAGTCAAAGACATCGTCTTTTCTCCCCTCATTCATCTGTAATTAACTGACACCTCTCAAGGGCACTTCTGTCTGTAAGATTTAAGAGGTGCAAACCTCTCCATGAAGTGAGGTTCGAACTGTGCTGGGACTCCTTGTAACCTCTGCTGCCCATGGGCAAGAATCTGTGGAGCCATGGCCATCTGGTTCCTCATTATTAACTCCTGCCTCTGCCTGAGCTCTGCAGGAGAAGAAAAAAACCCCAAAAAACACCACAGGTTACCGACAAGGCAAGTTAACCCACAACGTCAGACATGAACTGTCTGTGAAACATGGACACGTCAGGACTAAAATGTAAGAACACGGATATTTCAGAAAAAACTGTAAATTCACATAATGTATTGAAGCATTTTATTTATTTATTTAATCTTATCTGTGCTCCTCTCTCACCTCCAGCTGACATGCCGTTTACCAGACGGTACCAGTGCTTCTCATCTAAAGCTCCCTGCTCTCCCAGCGCTGTCATCTTCCTCAGCTGCTCCCGTGGGGTCATGGCACACACACACACACTTTGACTGATCCTGAAGTTCAAGCACAGTAAATAATATTCATCAATTTCTATAACAAAACAAAAACACAAGCCACATAATGTAGTCGACATTGTAGCTGCATATTCCTTTTGAAGTTTCCTGTCACTGCCACTAGAGGTCAGCAGTCCATTTAAAATAACTATTCACCTTTATCTGTCATGAGTGACAATGACTGGGATTATTTTTCTCTGTCAGCCAAGTATTTATCTTCTGTCGCAATTTATTTCATGGTAATATTTTATAATTGGTTGTTTATGTTTTACTGTATTGTCTGTATGGATGTTAGGTACATTTATGTCATGGCATTAGAAACAAGTTTGGCATCTACAAAAATGCTGGTATTCTATTTATGTAGCATTGGTCAATCTTTTATACTTGTTCCTGTAAAAATAAGATGCAACACACACACGCACACACACAAACACACTGGCTAAGTTAATTTCCTTAACCTTTGAACCATACTCTCACCTCTATCCTAATCACCATAGCTTTAATTATTAAACCAACCTTAACCTCTCCCCGTCATGTAAATCTAATCCCACATTTAAATCTAACCTTTAAATCCTAAACCTAACCTTTAAACATATGAACACCAGCATAAATAGTTTCTTTCTTAAATGATTCTGAAAAATCTCACCCTAACTTTGCGTCCTTGTGAGTGCATTTGGTCCTCGTAAGGGTAGTGACACACACACCCACACACACACACACACACACACACACACACACACACACACACACACCAAACTGCCACATTATTCTAAGCTGAGCCAGCATCTTGTGTACACAAGCCCAATCGACTTAGACACCTCCAATTAGCCTTGGACACTGCAGAAATCCCATTACAAAATATGATACTGTAAATGACAGCGCCTTAATCCAGGTCTTCTAATCCAAGGCCAGTGTGCAATATGTACAGGTAGTTCTTAAATGAAACAAAATTAATACAAATTACATAAAACTTTACAGTTGATGTTCAGCTGTAACCTTATTCTACTAAAAATATCCACCTGTGTATGACACATGTATAAATTTAACAAATGTACTTGGTCGGGGTTATTTCTGCTTTCCCCTCCCCCAGACCAAATTGTTGCCAGAAGATTTGCCCCGAGGCCTCGTTGCATTATCCGCAGTCCCTCAAGTTCCCTCTGAAGTCCATCTAATCTGAAGGCTGTAATCCCCTTGTTAGTCCTGTAACAGTCTGCTGGCTACATCTGCTGATGTCCAGCCCGCCTCGCTGGACCGTCCAACCCCCCCATCCCCACCTTCCCAGGCCCCTGCTCCCCCCACGATCCTATTAGCTAAGTCCTGGCTATACAGCACTTTAAAGGGATGTGTTGGAGGTAATCCGCACGTTTAGAGTTTTACCCTCAGCAAACCTTGCCTGTAAGCATCCCGGACAATACACCCTAAGTGCTAAGCCTATTAGTCTCCATTAGCTTCCAGGATGTCCTAAAAACACCTTGGGGATAAATCTGGGGACACAATCGGTTTATGTGGTGCTATGTGCTGCGAACACATGCACCCTGCCTCCACCTCCTTCTCTGCCAATGTCACAACAGCTAGCATCAGCAAACCAGGAGAAATACTTAGTATTTCAACACTGATGTGTCTGTAATTCCTGAGTGGGCTCTAAGCTCTGAACCTCCAGGCCTCTGGTAATTACACCTTCTCAAGTGGGAATTAATGATTTACATTTTACATTTTTATATTTAAGAAACTACACACAACTGCAGATGATTTGTCCAGAGGTCAGCGTGTTTGAACGAGTCTTACACTCAATGATTCAAGTAGAACAATCAAAAACCCTAACAAATGATTGTTGATGGTGTATTGCATTCCAGCTACAGAGGTACAGCTCCAGGTTCCCAATAAATAAGCAATAAAAACCCATAAATACACTAAGTGTATACTTAAATCTGAAAGACTCGTCTCACCTTCTGATTGTAAAAATACTAAGTTCACGTGACACATGTCGGTGGGATCTAGTTTGTGGCAAACAGGTGATGGAAGACGTATTATTAAGTATTTTTACTATACGACAGTATAAAATACTCAATTACAAATAACAAATACCATAAATAAACATCAAGTTAAGATACATATGTATTAGCAGCAAAACATACATAAAACAAAGCTGAAGTAAAAGTCATCATTGCGCAAGTGTTCATGCTATTTATTAAATATTATTATTATATTTAAGTTATTGTTGACACATACAGTAGGGGTAACGTTTGTAAGATATACCATAAAAGAAAAGGTAAACAATGCTCGAAGGTGTGAAATTTGAAATAATTGACCTAAACATTTTTATTTGTAGTAATTCACATTTGAAATAGAGATGAATGTGGTGCTCTTAGTTCACGGTATTGGACAAAATTACAACAAAGCACTTTATTTTCTTGTAAATCTGTAAATCTCTTCAATATTTCAGAAAAATAGCTCGGCACACATGTGAAGCACAACATGATGCTAAGCTTGAGTGACCTCTTTTATTGTTTTTTGTTGTAAGTGTCTGAGGTGAAATTGCACACGCACACGCTGCTGTTAACACCTGTGTTAAAAGCTCATACTCCATTCAAATGTATTTGTCTCACGACCAGACCTTCAGCATTTTGGCGGCAAAACTGTTGTCAAAGGTGAGCTGGATGAACTCTTGTTATATTTTGCAAACAAGCAGAGGCCACACTGCAGCTGCCAAATCCAGGGATTGGACTCCTTGGATTTGCTGTTGCCTGGTTAATCTCATTACAAGAATGAATTAAAGGGAAAAATTGCTGACAGCTTAGATGGAGGCCTGAAGAGGTCATATCAGACAAGACAGAAGTATTGTCTAGGCCTTCCTAATCCCTCAGCGCACGTACACACACACACGCACACACACATTACTCAGAAACAGGCAAGATATTAGACTTGAGCATGTTTCAAAGTGATTGAATTGTTGACATTCAATGAAACAACAAAAAATGACAAGCATGTTCACATGCCAACACGAACAGTTTTGAGTTTAAATATTTATTTTCCTTGCGTATCTATTTTTAAAGAATCTAGGCTAATTATGAGGTTAATCATACAGATCTGAAGGTTGTTTCGTGTAATCTCATTGGGCTTTAGATTAATCACTTACTAAGGGATCAGTAGCCTTTTGTAAACAGCATGAAAATCTGAAAACATTTGCAATGAGGGCTGTAAAAATATGCATGAACGTCATTATTGTTGCTGTCATTTCAGACTTATACTGTAGATCAATACTTTTTTTTTACAAGACGATCCAAAGAACAACAGTTATTTACTCTCAATGCCACTTAATTGTACTTACAGGAGAACAACCAAACCAAATCTCTCACAATTAAAAGGATAAGAAAAATACAACAGATTTAAATCACTTACCTTCTTAGAAATCTTTTGTTCCAATTCAGACAAAAAACAGACCCCAAAGCCAACAAATTGCAGTGCAGAGCTCACAGAATTTGTCTCTCAACTATCCTTCTGTCACTTACAACTAAACAGCCTCCCACTAACCTGCCAGTGTGGCCTGAGTACAGTCTGCTGCCAGCTAGCTGCCTTAACTAAAAGAGACCTTTTTAAATACCGATTCATTTCATCTCGATTAGCTGGCCTTATCTCCCGCGTTAATCCCTCCCTGCCCTGACATCACTGTGATCTCCATCCAACTGCTCGCTGCAACCTATAGTAACTGATGTGTAATTACTGAAGCAGCACTGGTCCTAAGCGTGAAGTGCTAAACCTCTTTCGATGTTTACCTCACTAATCCCTTGTTAGCACTTTAGGCCACAGTTAAGACACCTAAATGCTTAGCTTCCCCTTTTCCTGTGGCAAAATGGCCAACCCATCCGTAACATGCTCTGCAGCCACCACATGCTGAGAGGCTAAGCTATGTGCTACTCCAAGACTTTGTAAACTGTAGAGATCAGTCTTGTTTTTGTTTTTCCTCCATGTCAGGAGTTCTGTGCTCCACAGGGAGCCACTGGTTTGACCCAAACATGCTTGGCGGTAATTTGTGAGAAATCCGACTAAATATTGGTGGGATAATCCCGTCAGACCTCTTAATCTGACAGTTGGCGTTCGCCAACCATGGCCTGCAGTTCTTCCACAAATGGTTTTGATGCATGGTGACAGCTAGGAGGTAATTATGCCAACAGAGGAGTGGCTGCTGTGTCACTGCTATATCTTTTTCTACAGTCTGCAGAAAAGCAAATGATTCATGAAGGTTTGAGTAACCTGCAGGTCCAGACACCAGGAAATACACAAGCATTGTGTTAATCTGACTCAAACTGCACTTCAAAATGGGACTAACATGGAGGGCCACATAAACACTGACATAAATGAAGCAATCCAAGGGCCACATATAAAAGATTTAAAAATATATATATAGTAATATTCATTACATACTGTACATACATTTTCTTGCGGTGACATGTAACCTGGTACATTTCCTTTCCTGTAACTATTTCAAAATAAAAGTCTGGCTGTGTGTGAAATGCTATCAATGCGAAGGTGCATGAAATGGAAATGTTTGGTCTGTATTTGCAGTAACTTTGTGTCGCCAACCAGACTTAGCTGCTATTGCTAACCATGAAATGTAAATGTTTTTCACTTAATTATTCACTCAATTAGAGTAATTATGGCCCACCCAAGATGTTTTTAGCGTTTTAGTTGCATATGTAATAAAAAGGAAATGTAAGTACAAGAGTTGTTTGTGCTTAGACGGACAGCGCAAAAAACAGGACACTGAAGGACACTAAGGGAAAGCCACAATATTCAGAACACCAAAATAAATAAAAAAAAGAAAAAGAGAATTACATTAGGACCAATTAAGTAAGAACCAATCTCATAAAAAAAGTACCTAAAAGGGATACTAGAGTAAAAGTATCTTCCAAAAAAATTACTTTGGTAGCTGTTCAAGTCACCTTAAGTCTTATATAACATTTACTGTCATATACTTTATATGTATCAAAAGTATGTTACATTACAACACTGGTAAGAAATGAAGACAGGCCGCGACCGTTCACTCGCACATCTACGGTCAATTTAGAGCGACAAATTAACCTCTGTATGTTTTTGGACTGTGGGAGGAAATCGGAGAGGTTTAGGGTTTAGTCACATAAAAATAAAATCAAAGTCATAAATTTCAAAAGGTTTGAATGATATTTCAATGAATCCAACTACTGTTGACACATTTCCATCAAAAAAATAAATGAGCAAACTTGTGTATTGGTGAGTAGACAGTTAACAGCTGTCACACACAGACATGAGAAGAACCCAGTATAATTTTTCTGAAAAGTGAGCAAGACGCCCACGCTAATATACGACTTAGGAATTAAGTGAGCAGAGCATTAGAACACGTACTGTAAACCTCTAATTTAAGAATCTCCTGGGTGTAAGCTTTTTATAAGGGAGAGAGTCACTGTGAAGCAAAAGGATCAGAGCAGGTTAAACCTCAAGAAACAGGCTCGGCGGTAAATCCAGCAGGTCAGTGCAGACACACTTTACATCCATCGTCGAACTACAGAAACAGCCTGGCGTCCGGATCATGGCATCTGCATTTCCTGTATTTTTCCCCCCTCATCGAATGACGACTGTAACTGAGCTGTAATCCCTCTTAGGTGGAAGCTTGTTGTCTTTACTGTCTACTCCTGATGCAGACCTCGTTTAGCCCTTCACTTCATTGAGATCCTGCTTGTTAGTAGTATTCATTACATCAGTAATTACAGAAAAAGGGACCTGATTGCAATAGTTTCCCTAAAATTTTTGAGAAATTCTTGTGTTTTTTGTAATGCCTTTCCTGGTTTTGTCATTGCTTTTATTGTTGTACTGTATTGTATTATGTTAATACTATGTTTTAATTGTTTATTCTATTCTATTCAAGTGTGCCTTATACATAATATGTCTTTTACAGTATTTCTCACAACTCCCGAAGAAGAAGACGAAGATAACAATAAGTTAATATGAGTCATACAGATATAAGTACTGGTGTTTAAATTTGACAGATAAACACTAAGCGCTAAACACTAAGTCTGTAGTAAATGTGATAATAAATTATCAAGATTATCTCTTAACCCAGTAGTAATGTAATATGCACTGGGGTGAGAGTAACATAATAACATAATATCTATCTTCACTCATTGAACCATGGTTACTCAAGAGTAATTGACCACTAATGGTTATTATTATTTCTATATTTTCAGTCTTCGTTACAAGGATGTTTACAGTTCAGTTCAAATATGCAAATATGTTTTTATATGTCACATAAAACATTGCATTGATAATTTTCTTCTACTTATTTGTAATAAAGTTTGCGTCTTATCGTGATAAAGTTATGATTAAAGACTAAGATTTAATAAGAAGATCGAAGAATTAGACTCATCGTCAATCATTATTGATTGGTGAGGTGGTATTAAGACACTATGTTGCCATTGTGCTAAATGTAAATAAATAAATAAATTTAAAATACAAGTTACTACTAAAGTTTAACTCCTGAGATAAAGATGAATACTGAATTTTACAACAGTTATTCACATGTTTCACTCAAAGGCTCAAATGCCAAATCTCATACTTTAGTGGGGGAACCTGGTTCCCAACCTGGGGTCTGTGCCCCCTCAGGTGGCCGCAAGAGATCACATAGGGGGCCCCAGATCTTTGTTTGATCTTAGGTTGTGCGGTTATTAAAATTGCATTTGTGCATATTCAATTGAGGAGATACCAATCACACACTCTATGAGAGAATCAGAACCCAACTTATTAAGCTATTTATTACCAACACCTCTGTGACCATTGACCTTTCTCTTCAGTTAGAGGGTACACCTGATCATTTTTTTTCTGTTGTCAGCATCTGTACAACAAAATATCATGTGGAAGAAATGTAAATGTACCAAAGATACAAGTATGTTTCCACAAATATGTATAAAAGAAAACAAGGCAATTAGGGGTGTAACGGTACACTAAAGTCACGGCACGGTACGGTTCATAGTTAAGCGGGAAAATTAAAAAACTGCTTGTTTGTAAGAACAAACATAAGTTTAATTAGTAAACAATTAAACACAACAGTTAAACAGTTTTAGCTCTCAGTGAGACATACAAATAAAATGTATAACAAATATAAAAAAAATACTGCTGCAATTCTCCAATAAATAAAATACGTCTTAAATAAAAGTGCAATTGCAGCATTAACTTAAATTATAGCTCATGTCTTTTCAGTGTAAAAAAGAAAATACTGCTGCAAACAACAAGGTTCTCAAATGAATAAAATAATGTTCAAATAAAAGTGCAGCATAAACAGTTCCAGCTTCATTTAACTTTCAGGTTTTTTGTAGGAAGATCAACTTGTCAACATTGTGTGCAGAAAGCAGAGCTACAGGAGAATATTTGGGCTCATTGGTCTTCCACCATAAGAGTGGATTGGAATCCAGTGGAAAGTTATCCCACACTTGGGATTTGAATGACAGGGGGGCGTCTTCAAGCTCCGGTTTCCTGTTGTCGTTCGCCATGCAGTTCGCTCTCTGTTCGCCATTGATCCACAGGGCGGCGGGGCTACCTACGCATGCCTGCTACTCTCACTCGCTGGCTGCTACTGCACACGTGCAAGCTGAGTCTAAACGGTCCGGGCCGACTTCAAGTTTTAAGTTCCGCAATGCCTGTACATTCGCTATATTAAAGCTATGTACACCACAATTACGGACCACGGTCCACCTCTGTAACCACCCAGAAGTGCCTATACCGTGACGGTTCGGTACGAATACTTGTATCGTTACACCCCTAAAGGCAATATCTCAAGAGTTACCTTGGTTTAGATTTTATGGAAACACAGTAAACTTTTTATCCGTATACACTGTGAGAATAGGAACAGAAAACTACAACTGCTGTTTATGTGTGCATATTAATGTTTGTAATGTTCAGTGCGGGGACAGGGGTTTGGGTTGGGGGGCCTGGTTTGCTATAGAGTACCTATCTGGGAAAGTATTCCTGAAAAGTATTGTAAAAACACATTAGATAAACTGTTACACAAAGCTGTCAATCATCTCTTTTTGTGAGAGGCCTGTTTAAACAAAAGATACTTGAACAGGTGCCATTTCCCACACAAACTTTCAATGACCTTCTCAAAATATCCTAACATGTATATAGGAAGGAGGAGCCACAGAATGCACTCACCGATGTATAAAAACGCCATCAGGACACACGAGGTCACTGATACTCGGTGAGACAGTAACCAAGCGCTCTTTATGTGGTCTGCTTTCAAAACGCTGTAACTAAACTGCTTTATCTCTTATTCTGTAAAGGTTTTGCAGAAAAGATGAATGCCCTCCAGGTGATTTCCATCGCTCTGCTGTCCGTCCTGGCAGCCAATGCTCAGGTCATCATGCCCGGAAGATGCCCCAAGCCTGCTGTTCAGGAGAACTTTGATACTGCCAGGGTGATTAACACACCAGTTTATGCTTCACTCTTTTCTTATTTTATATATATTTATATCTTGCTTGTTCACATAACTTTTATTAAAAACTATTACTACTTCATAAAGAATGAATGAATGCAGCACTTATGTTTCCCCTGCGGTTCCTCTGCAGTATCTTGGCACATGGTACGACATCCAGAGACTGCCACACACTTTCCAGAAGGGCCAGTGCTGCACTGCCACCTACAGCCTGAAAAGCCCTGGAGTCGTGGGCGTCCTCAACAGGGAGCTGCTGTGAGTACTGTATATCTGTCAGAGGGGGATAGTAACGAAGTAGATGTACTTCGTTACACTACTTAAGTCGTTTTTTTGAGGATCTGTTCTTTACTTGAGTTTTTTTTTTTAATCAGGACCTTAACTCTACTACATTTATATATTAAAAAATACACTTTCACTCCATTACCTAGTTACTTGTTACAAATTAAAATAGAAATATAATTAATCTGGGATTATCTGGAATGGGCGTGTCCTAGAGGAACAACATACCATACGCATGAAGATTCGAGGTAAGGGCAGGATGCACGGGGCGGCGGAGATCAACATGTCTTCCTCCGCAGTTAACATTGATGAGGAAGACATGGAAAATGTTACCACACTGACAGCATCTCCTTCGGTAGACGACGACAGTCACCCGTGGTCTGACTGGCAACAATGTTTGGCTACCTTGGGATGGGGGAAAATCCAGAATGAAGTGCCTCGAGATGAAGGCGTTTAAGAACTCTCCATCCAACCATTTTTTAACCAGTTTTGGTTGTTTTGCTTCTTTTTATGCATACTATAAAAATACTTTGTACTTTACTGTACTGTCGTACTTTTGATTCTTGATACTTAAGTACATTTAATGTGAGCAACTTTAAGACTTTTACTCAAGTGATTTTCTTATGGGTGAATTTAACTTTTCCCAAAGTCTTCAAGTTTTCAAGTACTTTATACACCTCTGATATCTGTCATGGATTTACATTTGCTCATTGTTAAAGTTAAAGTAACTGTTTCCATTTCTTTTGTAGAAACTGTGGTGTCATGCGTCAGAGTTTATTTTACTGTACAAATCACAAAAACAATGTTAGTTAGTCAGGTGTTATAATTTCTACTCTTCGTGTACATGAAACACATCTTTGACATCTCTTTTAGTGCTGACGGGACCGTTAGCTCCATCAGTGGCTCTGCCACAGCGAAGGACCCATCTGAGCCTGCCAAGCTGGCCGTCAGCTTCTTTGAGAGTAAGAGCTCCTAATTTATTACATTCTCTGTGACTGTGAGATGAAGTTATTCTGACACGCTCAGTTTGAATTTCAGCAGGCCGTCTTGACCAGGTCTCCATATGTAAATGCATTACATGTCATTTAGCAGACGCTAAATGCATTGAGTTTCTGATTGGCTGATAAGATATTTGCATGAACCCTTTAACATCTAAGCCTGAAAATATCTGTCATAAAATGAACCAGAAAATGATCCTGTGAGTAAGTGCTTTTGTCCATTTTTCCAGGCTAACTTTCAATTTCTGGCTGTTATTTACAATTTACTGCATGTTAAAATGTATTGACAATTTAAAAATTAAGAAAAACACTGTAGTTAGCAGATTTTGCATGTTTAATTTGAACAGGATAAAACGTATTTAAAATAACATTTGTTTTGTCTCAATATTTCTCAAAAAAGACGCTGATTTGCCGTATGTATTGGTATAAATATGTCATTTCAATTAGCTTGAAGGTGCTGGAAAACCTCAAAAACTGTGGCACACAAACTTCCTCTGGCAGCACTTCTTTAATACATTGGTTATTGTTTATTTGACTGTGGGTGCCTTGTCACCACCAGACGCTCCCCCTGCTCCTTACTGGGTTCTGTCCACTGACTACGACAGCTACGCTCTGGTCTACAGCTGCACCGATTTTGGCATTTTCCACGCTGATTTTGCCTGGATCATGAGCAGAGAGCCCGCGCTGCCCGCCGACACCATGGAGGAGCTGCACAGCACCCTGTCCTCCATTGGAGTCAGTGTGGACAAGATGATCACCACCAACCAGGATGCAGCTTACTGCAGTGCCATGGACCAGTGAACGGAAACAGAGTGATGATACTGATTTGTACCTGCACGCAATAAACTCACTGAAACACAAGGGCAGGTTTTGATGTTGGCTTTTTCTCTGGGCCTCTGTGTTCATGTTCTGACAACAGTTGTCATCCTCGACAACTGAGTGGGATTCTGAATCAGCATGTGTTTTTTCTTTGCAATTCAACTCTTTATTTCATAAACATAGACAGTATTGCACAGTAATATTTATGTTCCCATTCTGAGTATCCAACTGTGTGGACTGACCTTTCTTTGCAAGGACATAAAAACTTGTCTGCCGCCACAAGTCCATATTTCATTATTCACCCACAACAACAAGCAACAGAGAATGTTCCACAACACCAAGCAACACTTCAAAGCAACCACAGCAGCACGTTTACCTCATCATAGCACAAAACGTGGTCCCATGCCTACCTTCCCAAAAATCCATCGGGTAGCCACAACCACCCCAACCTTCATAAGGCCAAGGCCATATTTTGATGCCTTTGGTAACGCTGTATGGTCTCCTAACAGGCACAGCCTTGGTGACTTTATTATTATCATACCCAACCCCCTTCCCCTTTATGTTCTATCACTTCTTCCCAAAAAAAGAGTTTGCTTGTATGTTTGGTTGAGACCGCCTTAGTTTCATATAAAATTTGGATTTTTACTTTACAATCCATGAAAGAAACTGTGAAACACTTTTTCATCTGATAATTTTGACTTACTTTGAGGATACTTTATCAAGGCTATTATCAAGTTTAATCTCCTTTTTTTCCTGAGGGAAATGGTCTTCCATACAAATAACATCTCAAAGTTATGCTCTGTGGCTTTAACTTGTAAACTATCCAGCAAGTGCGATTCGTAACACTGACATCCTGTTACTTTAAAAATGCTATTTACAAACAAGCTTGATGGTCATTCTTTCTACAGGTTTATTTGCATTGATTTTGCACAGACAAAGAGGAGGCAGCACACACACACACTGCAGTGTTATCGCAGTCCTGCGTTTACTGGACCATAGCACTGCAATAGTTTGTGTCCTGGTTGGTGGGGACCATCTTGTCCACATTGACACCGACGGAGGTCAGGATGCTGTGCAGCTGCTCAACGGTCTCCTCGCGCAGTGTGGGCTCCCTGCTCAGGATCCAGGACAGCTCCATGCGGAACAGGACGAAGTCGGTGCAGCCGTAGACCAGAGAGTGACCGTCATAGTCGGTGGAGAGCACCCAGTAGGGACCAGGCGGAGATACTGCAGGAGACACTTAGAATCAGTGATAACCGACAGACACGAGGTCCTAGTCATAATAAATTGTTGAATTTTGAAGGTCACAATATAAGTTGTATGAATTACACGCCCTCACAGTCAAAGGAGACCTCCAGTTTGGCAGGCTCGGCTGGGTTTTTAACCTTGGCAGAGCCGACGATAGAGTTAATGGTTCCATCATCCCTAAAAAAATTAGAATATATACACATCAAAATATAGAGGACGCATGACAAAAACATACAGACAAATGAAGGTCCTTCTACCTCAACCAGAAACTAAAAACATTACAGCAACATTTCAAGTCAAGTGATGCACAGTTGCAACAGGTAAAATAAATACAGACAAATATTTGTTGAGCCTCTTCTGGTAATTCATTTAATATAGATAAGTAGCCAAAAATGGAAACGGTTATGAAAAGGAATTTCCTTTATATTTGTAGTTCAAACATAGTGAATCAAAGTCTTTTTGTAGTGAGTGTTTTGTTTGATTGATTAGATACAGGATGAAAGCTCAGTCTGTGATCCTGTGTGGCAGGAAAAGTTGGTGCACCCAGTGTTGTAATAATCCAAACGCCTGTATTTTCACTAACTTTCCTAAATAAACTGTGGGTTATCAACATTCAAGATGAAAGACACGTCACTCTACCACTGAGCTAATGTCACTCACTCCTTTTTAATACTTTTACTAAACTAAACTACATTTTATATCTACTTTTGATACATAAATACATTTAAATGTCATATACTTTTAGATTTTTACTGAATTAATATTATAAAAAAGTAATTTCAACTTCTACCAAAGTCATTTTCTGGTAAGATACTTTGACACAAGTATCCTTTTAGGTACTTTGTACAAGACCGGATAAAAGATGAGCATGTGTCCATTTTAAAAACAATGTTAGCAATAGATCTGTGTGGATGAGAACTTTTATGCGAGTAAGAGTAAAACTTTATGTGAGTAAGAGTAAAACTTACAGCAGCTCGCTGTTGAGGACACCGATGACTCCAGGACTCTTCAGGCTGTAGGTGGCAGTGCCGCACTCACCTTTCTGGAAGGTTGTTGGGAGCTTCTGGATCTCATACCACTTCCCAATATACTGCACAACAAAAATACAAGATCAGACACATTTGGAACAGCGTGAACGTGTACATGCCACATTTGGAGCTTTGGTTAACAGCAAAGGAAATAATGGAAACTGTAGTATTTGTACCCTGGTTGCATTAAAGTTAGCCTGAACGTCAGGTTTGGGACATTTGCCAAACTTAAAGACCTGAGCGCTGGCTGCAAGAACAGACAGCAGAGTCAAGGACAGAACCTGCATAGTCTTCATTTTTATCAACACGACCTGCATGGATGAAAACAGACAGAATTATTAAGCCTTTGTGAATAAAACATCTACATTTCAGCATCAAAAGGGAAAAAAAAGAGGGAAGGATGCACAGAGATGATCGACGCAGAGTCACGGCTGAAGCATGCTCACCTGTGTGTAATCAGCAATCACCTGAGTGCAGGATGTTCGGTCTCTGACCGTCTTTTATGGATCCACGGACCCACAGTTTCTTCAGTGACCTGTGTAATTATCTGGCCCCTCCCTCATGCAAGACTTGTGATGGTCGGTCAAGTGTGAAAACTGGCACCTGTCCAAACAGGCAGGTCACTGCTGTTATTGTAGTGTAGTATTAGTGGTCCAGTTATGTCACCGACACTTTCTTTTCCAAGAGAACATCAAATGCCAAAGAAATAATACAGATGCAAATTAAAGAATTAAGGCACAACGTGAAGTTATATATTGGGTCCTCACATTGTAGTATCTACAGCCTCAGTGATGTGTTAGACATTAAACCTGGTGTGCTGTCTCATCACGTTCCTGTGTCTTCACTTCCTGTCCTCCTGCGTTTTCCCTCTTTGATGACCTGCACCATGTGATCCACCTGTGTCTAATTGTCTCCCCTCATCTAATACTACATGGACAAAAGTATTCAGACGCCTGACCATTAATACAACATGGACTGTAATGACGTATTCAAATACATGGTCCCTGTTTTTTGCAGCTATAACAACTTCCACACTTCTTGGAAGACTTTCTTTTTAAGATTTCAAGTGTTTCTATGATGAGTTTGTGTCCATTCATTCACTCTGTAGAGCATTCATGAGGTCAGGCGCTGGCTCACAGGCTCCAGTTTCCACTTCATCCCAAAGGTGCTCGATGGGGTTGAGGTCAGGGCTCAAACCATGTTCCCAAACATTTAGAGGAAGCAATGTCATTTTTACTGTTTATTTCCACTTATTGTATCTCATAGTCTATAGTCTATAGTGAAAGCTCTAAAAAAAATAAGTAGAATTGTATCTAGACGCCGCACACAGTGTTGCATTTGCGACCATTTTGTATTCAGTTTTTTCAGTGACTTATTTGTTAACTTGGAATTCTCTTCTATTATATTATTTACGGCTCTCCCCCGTGCAGGACGCATGCGCGGTGGGTGAAGGAAGTGAAGTGATGTAAACACTGTGTGTGTGTGCCGGTTCTGGTGGCGATGGCCACATGTTGAGTGAATAAAAGCTAAGTCAAAGAAATAAACGTCGTGTTTATTCTAGTAAGAGTGAACATTATCATTCAGTACACAACAGTGTACACGGAACACAATTTTGTTGCAATGGCTCTGCACAGAATTAAGAAGGTTTTCAAAAAAGCAGCAAAAAATACTACAAAGTGACCTGTGAAGTTCAAAATTGTTCATATATAATATGAAGTATATCTAGAGTTCAGCAGTCTGATGATCTGGGGGAGAGGAGCTGTTCAAGAACCTGGTGGTCCTGCAACAAATGCTGCAGAACCTCTTTCCAGAGGCAAGCAGGGCGGTAGATGTCATCATTGTTAGATGTTTTTTCATGAGACATGACGAATGAATACCTAATTTTGCAAATTCATCAAGTAGATGTTGACATATTTCCATATATAAAAAGTGTACAAAGTCTTCTAGTTTGCTTGCTGCCAACCATTATCTTATTTAGCCACCAGGGGGAAACGGCACGGGTTGCAAATAGAAGTCTGTGAGAAAATGAGCCTATACTTCTTACTTGATTTATACTGAGAGCAAACAAAACACTTTTCCTGAGCAGTTAATGTTTATAATCACCAATTTCATGCTCAGGCATTTTTGACCAAAACCATGAAAATAAAGATGAAGGGCGTCTTTTCTCTCTGTTAAAGGACAACAATTTCCTGTATGAGCTTAACCAAACGACCGCCTCAGTATGGAGTGCAGGTAAATAGATGTTATTCATTTAGTGTAATAATAAAAAAAAACATTAAGTACACGTTCTGTATGAAACATGGCATTTTTAAGTGGCAGGCCACTTTCAGAATTAGAGTTCAAGCACAATAGTGGAGAGACAGCTCCGGTTGAGCGGTTTGGAAGTGGTTTAATTACCATTATTAAATCAGGTCGTCTTATTGTATTTTTGTACAGGTTTGGACATCATTATATCACATGTACACTAACAGGAATGGCATTCATTTTGTTGTTGTGTGTTTGTCGTCTTGTCCTGTGTTTCTGTTTCAAATTCTGCACACATTCACGTTGTATATACATTTACGACTCCAAGTCTATTGAAGACATACTAAACATTATTTGAATTACTGCCAAATGGAATTGTTCTCCATCGAATAGACACATTTTTATTCCTTCCTCCCTTTTGTTTTCCAGATAAATACGATTGAAATTAAATATCAAAGTCCATAAAAATCCTCCATCCACACACACATGCAACATGAACACTGTCTTTTAAATGACTTAGAGTACAGTTTTTAACAACAACAACTACATCTGTAAAAACATTTAGTTTGCCATAGGTAAAAGGTCACAGATGATATCGATGGTACAAATGTTATCCCTCAGCAGCTGGAACTGTTCTCATGATGTGTGTGTGTGTGTGTGTGTGTATATTTATTGTTGTGAGGACCAAAAAGGTGGCATGTGTGTTTAAGTACAAAGATTACTGATGGTCTTCCTGGCTGAAAAGACATGAGCGCCACCTGCAGGCACCCACGTGTCATAGTAGTAAATTGCAATGGGGGAAAATTGCAGTATAAACTGATTATGTCAGAAATCCTGAAACATAAACAACTGAGGAGAACTGAAGAGCAAAAATAAAACCCAAATAACTGTTATAAACTATATAGACCCCATGGTTCTCAAACTGCGTGTACTTGGAGGAAAATCATAAATACTGTTCTACTCTTTTAGCTTATTGGGAATAAATCTGCCCCATGTGAAAAGTCTGCAGCTGACTTTGGTTGACCTATTGACACCGCTGTATTTAAACGTTGGTGATAATGGGGTTACTTTAAAGGCTGAATATTTTCTCAGGCAGTATTTGGTATGAAACGTTTGAGATATAGACACAATAAAGAAAAACTCGCCATTTGAGTAAATAAAGAAGAGGAAAAATTATAAAATGTACAGCAAATGTTTTTCTCCAGTATGTGATCTACTTCTTTCATATTCTTACATTCTTTTCATTCAAAAAGCAAATATGCTAATGTGATTGTTCTCTCCTGATCATCCACTGACCAGATGAGCTCATATTGTCCACACACAGGAAAAGAAAACAAAAAAAAACCTCTGCTTTTAAACCATGCGGCTTTGATGTGTCTGCATGGCTGCAGCTAATAAGTCTTTCCTCTGAAGTGTATTAGCTGGAAATTGAACCTTCAGATCTTTTTTCCTCTTTCATTTAACTTGTTTGTAGCCACAGGGCGTTGTCTGGAAGGAGGAGGAAAGAATTTTAATAGTTTGAGCATTTCATTTTCAAGTTTTGGTGTCAACAGTTTCCAGCGGGACATCCCTAAATGTCAGGCCATAGATTCAGATTCCAACGTTTTCATACACATGTTTTATTGTCACGCTATTGTCACGTGAGCTGGCGCTGCCTCTACATAGCAACAACAAAACTGACAGAAATGGTGACTCATCCTGGAACAAAAACGACTAGTTTGACATACGAGGACACAAGCATCGTGGGAGGCATTCAATAAAAAGTGTAATCGAGACTTTATCAGCTCTGTGATGCTTTAAAATATTAAACACAGACAGAAAAAGTACAGTATTCCTAAAAACCTAGGATATTTACTTTGGTATAATTTTACTGAAGTGGATATTTTCCGTATTCCTTGTGTTCCGTGACCAAACCCACATCCATTTTCATATTTGGAAGAGGCTCAATACAAACACAGTCTGACCCACAGGCCACCCATCACATGACACTTCAGGAAAATCACAGGGGTTTTTAGGACATAATTTGACACAGAAACACACGTCTATACTTCTGTAGAGCTACACTGCAAACTTTGACACAGCCGATATGTCACATGTGGCATTAGGCTATACTGAGATGACTCCAAACATTATTTTAATTAGATAAAATATAAGTAAAGTCCCTGGTTAAATCAGGACTATGTCTGCTTTAAGAAAGAAACTGAAAGACGAAGAAGAACTCAAAAAGTTACTTTTTTATCTGAGTCAGAGGACTGGGGTCAACAACTCAGCTTAATCCAGACTTAAAACCACCTGGGCTTTTTAGTGTCTGCTCCAAAACTGTGGAAAGATCTACCTGGTGTTATCAGAGCTGCCCCAAACTGTTTTGAGTTTTAAGTACTTTCTTAAAATCCACTTCTTTGTGTTGACTTTTAATCACATTTAAGCCTGATAGTAATTTATATTTATTTAATTAGGGTGCAAGTAAATTCTTCCCTTTATTGTGTGGTGTTATCTGTTGTTCTTACCGCATACACAATACAACCAAGGGGGTGTTTTTGAATGTACCATATGAATAAACTTTGACCCTAACAAAAATCTGCTGTTTTATAACTGTCCTACTGCTGTGTCCCCTGTGACTCCAATTTGCTAACAGTTTGCTTCATGTCCATAATCAGACTGGAGGCCACACAAAGACGGCCATTGATGACACAGAGAAACCAAGTGCTGCAAAACCTCGTGGAGAACGACAACTTTAATTCAAACGCCAGACTTTGTCAGAGAGAGTGAAGACATAATCTAGATAACACCAGGCCACAGAGGTAAGAAAGATATGGAATCATCTATCTATCTATCTATCTATCTATCTATCTATCTATCTATCTGGATTTTGTATTCATTGCTTTCCGTTTGTGTCCCATTTACATCTTTCACAGGTAACCAAGGCCTTCCTCACAATGAAGTTTTCTTTTGCTCTGGCCTTTGTATTTGTTCTCCCTCTCATCAAGGCTCAGGTGCCCCACTGGGGACCATGTCCAGAACCATCTGTTCAGCCTGCGTTCAACCTCAAACAGGTACAGACATCATACTGTATGTTAACAAAAATGAATACAAAAATGTATAGTCTTCAAAAACTGCACTCAAATTCTTACTCAGAGTTTTTTTTCCCCTCTGAAAGGATGCATCATCATGTTTTATAAATATTGAAAGTGCACATTCAGCCTAACGAGTTCACTAATCCACTGATGAAATAAATGTCAGCATGATAGTGTCAGCACACTATTGTTTGTCCTGTTTTTTTAATTAATCATTGAACTTATTCTCATTCCATAGTTTTCTTCTGGTCCTTTGCAGTATTTAAATGAATGCAATTATAATTTGCTTGGACACAATAAATTCTATGCTGACTTAATTTCACTATGTAGATTTATTCATAGTCTCCACGCACGCACAGTGTTGTGTAAATCATCTCTGAACTTGTTTGTTTCTGCGCTCAGTTTATGGGGAGATGGTTTGAAATTGCCAGACTGCCAGCCCAGTTTGAGAAGGGCCACTGCATTGAGACCAATTTCTCTACGAGGGCAGACAGGTCCATTCGAGTGGTCAGCTCTGAAATACTGTGAGTACATTCTGCAATTGCTTTGAGAAAATGTAGTATTAGCAGCTAATATTTGTGTGTGCGTGTGTGTGTGTGTGTGTATGTATGAATTTTACTCCAATGTGAAATGTGACTAAAACAGAAAAGGAGAGCTGAGGAAAATCGAAGGGACTGGAGTCGTTGAGGACATGAAGAATCCTGCCAAGCTGGGAATAAGTTATTCATATGGTGAGCATGTCGTTTGGAGAATGGCTGCCCCTGTTGTTAGAGTTTCTGAACATAAGGCCTGAGACGAGTTTTCCTCAGATTACTCTCAAGTGTATAGCAGTGATCTTCAATTGCTCATTTCTTCATTCTCATGCCTTCACCACAGTGTTGCCCTACTCTCCTTACTGGATCCTGTCCACTGACTACGTCAACACGGCCCTGGTGTATTCCTGCACAGACATCTTGAGGCTCTTCCATGTTGACTTCGCCTGGATCCTGGCACGAACACGAACCCTCCCAGAAGCCACCGTGGAGAAAGCCAGGGAGACCTTTGAAAACAATAACATTGATATGACCAGGATGATTGCCACCAAGCAGCAGGGCTGTGACAAAGATCTGTGAGCAGCGGTGGAAAAATAACACAAGATGGCGCTATTGGTGACAAAGAAGGAGAGGATGAGTGTAGTAGACTCAGTTGTTACTCAGTTTGTGTCGGCTTGAAAGAGTTTCCCAACCTTTTAAAGACAAAATCAATGTTTACAGAAGAAAATGACTGCACACTTATTGCTATGAGGTTGGTGTTAGCATATAAGATATGTTTTCATTTACCAGCACTGCTGTTCATTTTGTTGAATGGAAAACATTAAGTAAATGGTTGCAGAATAAAATCTTGTATCCCACTAATTAGATACATAAGATTGTAATTAAATAAAATCACTAAAAATCACATCCTGTGCGCTTTCTTGATTTCTGAGTGCAATCTCCATTGCCACTATACTTAAAGAAAACCTTGAACAATTTTTAATAATAACTAAACTAAACATTGCTTTTTAATTGACATTTAATATAATACTGTTCGTTAAAATACTAAAATACTACAACTAATAATAATGATACTGTCTTCTAGAACTAGTAGTAGAAGCCACTAAGAAGAAGACTAAAAAGAAGAACTTATTTTGATTAAATGAACAATTGTTCCCTCAAAAAAACACAGTGGACTGAAGTAACTATACATGTGTACTTTAAGTACAATGCTTTAAAAATGTAATCCGTCTCTTTCAAACGGGTGTTTCGTGGAAAAAAGACCGTCAGCACTTTGACGAAGCGGAACCCTTCTTTCCTGACTCGATTTTCTCGTCGGAATTATTTTCATACCAGATCTGCTGTGTAGCTCCTAAAATAGTGGCAAGCGGATGAAAATCTGACCAAATATAATCAGTATTTAGGGCTATTTTTTGTTCACCTATGCCACTAAAAGATCAGTCAAATTCCACCGCCATGAAGCCGGCAGTGGACGAGATGTTTCCCGAAGGAGCTGGACCCTACGTGGACCTGGACGAGGTGTGTTAGCTGACAAGCTAATTCATTATAGCAACGCTATAGTTAGCACCGGATGTCTGTCTTTATTTTTATTTTTTTATTTAAAAAAAAAAAAAAAAAGGGCCATTTGACTTGGCTTAAAACGACAGAAAACCATAGATGACACAGAAATACAGTACATATTGCAATGCAATAATGCAGCAACCTGACATGAAACAGTGAAAGGAAGCACTTACTGTGTTAATTATGTCTCTTATTATGAATGTGATTTACTTGAGGAATGCACAATAGGTTGCCTGAGCAATTTGTTAGCTGTGGTTTTGGTGGAATAATATCTTGTTTTTAAAATTTTATTTAAAAAGGAACTTTTTGTTTAAAGGTACAGCGTGTAAATTGTAGCCACATATATTATTGATGTATATTAACACATTTTCCGTTTTATTTGGCTTCTTAAATGTTAATATTTTCTGGTTTCTTTGCTCCATATAACAAATGAATCTTTAAAACTGAATAAGTTTGCTTTGTGGACAAAACAAAGCATTTGAGAACATCAACATTTTCTTTTTCTGACATTTTATGGATCAAACGGTTACTAGATCAATTGAGAAAATAATAGACAGATTCATCGATTTTGAAAATAATCATTTTTTGTAGCCTAAAATTAAGCTCTCCGGCAGGAACTCCACACTAGTACTAATTCTAATGCTAATCTGACATAATTATGCCACACTAAAGAGCATAATTAATGGAAATTTAATCAAATGGCTGCCAAAATGTGTCTCAGATTACCATTTTAGTATTAAATATTGTCCTAACCGACACACATCATGTTCTACTAGACTGACAGATATTACACAGTAATCATTTTAAATGTTATTCAAATGAAAATGAGAATAATTATGTAAAAATGACCATTCCCTCTGGTATCTCACAATTGCAAATTCATCCATCCATCCATCCATCCATCCATTTTCTACCGCTTTATCCTCCACATCAGTCAAAAATAATCGCAATTAGATATTTATTCAGAATTGTGGAGGTGCAGGAACACCTATTTTCTCCATTCTCCTGAATGGAGAAAACAAACACTGTACTCAAGTTAAAGTCATTTATATTACATTATATTGTGGTAAAAGTTAACATAAAAAAATATTTAATTAGTTTAAATAGAAAAATATCTACTGGAACAAGTGTGATCACATAATCCACACATTTAATATTATACCATGAAAACACTGGTGATGCTGCCCTGCTTGTTTCTGACTTTTCCTGGTTAAACGTGCCTCTGAGCTGCATGTTTGTTCTCTCGCAGGCTGGGGGAAGCACAGGACTGCTGATGGACCTTGCTGCCAATGAAAAGGCAGTACATGCTGATTTCTTCAATGGTAAATGGCTTTTTTCTTTACACACCCGCCATGCTTTATCCTAGCATCTACATGGACACGCTGCTGGCACAGCCATCAGGAGCAACGTGAAGTTAAGTGGGAAACGTCGGCATGAAATGAGCCCTTGACCTTCACAACTCATTTTACCTCTACCACCGTGCTAACACAACATTTATGTTATTTATGATTACTGATATTCATTTGGGTTTTCATTTGTGGATGAGTTTTGATCTAAATGTTAAATGAGCATCATCTTTTTTAATTCAGTAATTCAGGGAGACTAAATGAGAGCATGTCCTTTATAGATATATGAATTTAATGTTAAAGTTATTATCCTCCATCAGGAGGCAAAACATAACCACCTCCTATTCTCCAGAGACCCACACACAAACAAGCCCACATATAGTACTAATAGTACTATATAGTACTTGGACAGTCACACAGTTTTTCCTCTGGATCTGTGTTTTAGCATATTTAATTTGAAATTAGAGTATGTGGATGCAATATCAAAGTGCCAAGAGTCGGCTATCTAATTTGAACAAATGTGTGAAATATAGCCCTGGAGACACTTAGTGTCAACCTTGGATACTTGTTACTAATGTTAAATGTCCTCAGAGTTGGATTTTTGGCAACAGCAGACACCTTTCATACAATTCTCACAGAATCAGAATCATCTCAGATTTCTTTATTGATTTTTCTTTTTTCTTTGAAAAGTGTTGATTAAATTTTGTATCCTCAGACAGAGCCTCGCAGCACTTTTGAGCTGTAATGATCCTCTTCTTGTAATACAAGTGTCAATGCAAGTTATTCATAGTCCGCCGTGCTGTCTGTCATCGTCAAATAGGAAATTGTCAGTCAGGGCGGATTCAATCTTTTAACACATAATGTTTTTCACCCTTCGGCGTCAGTATACTGCTGCTTCAACAGCAGGAATCTTCTTTACTGGGCCCCAAACATTCCTTGCAACAGGCCCCCCTTTTACAAACTGTGGTTTATAATGTAGTGTGATCTCTGTCTGGAGGCGCTGCTACATCAAACAGCCTTAACTTCTTGCCATATGCAACACAGATTCCACACAGCCTTCTCAGCGGGCGCTCAGTGGTAGTAGCGCTTTCTATGAGGCTCATTTAGGGTGTCAGCCTTTATTCTGCCCTCTGATAGAAAAGTGTGCCACTGAACTGTATTAAGGCTCATTGTAAGCGGCTCCTGATCCCACAGCCTACATTTGTGAAAGGATTTTAACATTACCAGTCTACTGGTTAGTCACAAAAATCAAACTGCTGTGACAGTTTTTGCTCACATGTGTTATCCCATGCTCCCATATCCAGCCAAAATGTGGTAAAAATGAATTTACTTTGTTATTTCTATTTTTTGATTATGAGAGGGATTTGAAACAGCAGCATTCTTTAACGGCACTTTTCTAGTTTTCAACTTTTTTTGCTTATCCATTAGTGACAGTACATGATGCTTTTTTTGGTACTTGCAAACTGAGTCGTTACTAAAATGTGACGTCAACAGACTGCCGGCCACTGATTGGTCAGAGAGTGTCGTCACTGGAAGAGTCACTAGTGTTACGGCTGATACAGGAATCAAACCGAACAATGCCAAACTGTAGACCAGTAAAAAAATACTTAAAACACACGTTCATCTCCAACATTTAGTAAGGGCATTACTAAATTCTCAGTATTTAACAGAGAAGTCTGGTGTTTTTAGCGACATCACTTCAGAAATCCAGCGATGGTGAGCCGAATCACAACCTAATCATTTTAATTGACTGATTCTAATGATTCTGTACACTGAAAATAACCACTTTGGAAAAGGGTTAGGGGTAATCCTTAACCCTGATACTAGTAGAGTTGAGTAGTACTCAACTGTATAATGGAAAAGCGCTGTAAGAGTGAAATAATCACTGGCATAAGTTTCTTTCTTTAAAGCCTTTATCATAAAATTATATTTAAATAAAACTACCTATATTACATCTTTGTTACATAGAAACTCTGGTCCTCATGAAACACAATCTAATAACTGGCTAGTCCTTCAGGTTACATGTGAAAAGTGCTGCAATATATTTGAATTTTCAGCGAAATCGTGAATTCTCTTGTATCATTTTAGGCATTTACTCAATGCCTGTCCACACAAAACCTGCTACTCTTTTATGTTCTATGTGGGGACTCACTTTTTAAAGATGGCAAACTATCGTGACCCGGATCGCAATATCTTGTCAGATTGCAAAATGTACAGCCGAAAAATGAAGGCCAAGTGGAAGTGGAATTGGGGTTGTAACCAGGGGGTCACAGCTACAAATCCTTGGACAGGTCTAGGGCTGGAGTGCCCCTGAGCAAGGTACCCAACCCCCACTGTTCACAGGCATTGCTGCACACTGCTCCTGCACTCGCTCTGTGTGTGTGTGTTCACTCCTGGTGTGTCAAAAGGATGGATTAAATGCAGAGGTCAAATTCACGATCACTAATTAGGGTGTGCATATAAGGAAGGAATTCTAATTCTACTTTGGTTGATTGCTGAGTTTTAAACAAAGGTTAAATCAAAAGACTCTACTCTATACATAGCTGATGAAATAACACTTTCCACACACAGCAGATATGTAAACTGATTGAATACATGACCAGATAACGTATCGAGAAACTGCACTTCAAGGCAAAAACAACAGACACAGCTCATATTTGAAGGCACTCCCTCCTCCATTGTCTCAGTGTAAAAAAAGGCTTTAATTAGCCTCAAAATATTGTGTTCCATCATGTGTTGTTTTGTCTTGTCTCATGTGTTTTTGTGTGTTTGATGACATGTTTGAAAACAGCACTTTGTGCACTAACAGGACCGGCCGACGACGCACAGTTAGAGCAAATTCCTATGCGCAGGAATGTAGACTGATTGCAGACTATTCAATACCAACATTTATTCATACTGGTCAGTTACACACAACGTTTACTTGAAGTATAACTGCTACTTGTGCAAGCTGTGCACTCTACACAAATGTGTGTGTGTGTGTGTGTGTGTGTGTGTGTTTGTGAGTTTAGTGGACTCTTGCTCCTGGTAGATCCTAAAACAGAGGTCTGCAAACTTTACTATTAAAAGAGGCCCCTCTCCCAGCAAATGAAATTCATCTGGAGCTGCAAAAGCTATTTGATCCTTTAAATGAACATAACACAGCAGGGTATAATGTTTGTATATATAGTTTTCTGGCTTCTCCCTCTCTAAGGGTCACCACAGAGGATGATCCTTCCTGACACAACCCACCCATACATCAGCTATGGTCCCGTTTTATCGTTTCACTGTACATTAAGGAACAATAGTTTGTTAAAGCGATAGGAATTGTTGATATTTTGTTGTTGGCATTTCAAGCAAAAATATGCTGTTTGAATATCCAATGGGATTTTTCAATGAATATTCTAATATTCTAAACTGCAGTGCATGAGCACTAGTTAAAGTAATGCAGGGTTCACAGCATATTGGGCTAATGCCTCCACACTAGTGGATAATTGGCCAGTTTTCAGTCCCGATCTGACCCTTCCAACAATCGTGGGTGCCTCCAATGTTAGAGGCTGCTTTGAACAGATTATCTGGCCAAGTGATCCTGTAGAGTGAGGGATTAACAGACATCGAGTGGGGCGTGAGCAGGACCCTGCGATAACCAGAACATCGCGCACACACACAACAGCTGTTAACTGACGACGCTGACAGTATGCCTTGTTTTTCATTTGTATTGAGAAGTCACGTTAAGTCACGCAAGTTTATGTGAGATCGCAAATCCCTGGAATCTCCTCCGCGTGTGTCCTGCGTTTTGACCGGATTGTCTAGTCTGTGCTTTCTCAGGATTAAAAACAGTTACAAACTTCTTTGTGTCTGTGGTCTCCCAACTTTATAAAATTGAGTCAGATTTGAAAATCCTCTTGTGTGGGGCAGGGCTAAGAGGAGCAGCTACAACAAGGTGCTCTTAAATGCCATCACATATGCAAACAGTGTTTTATTTACGTAATTGATTAATAATCAATGAACCAATCGTTGCAGTATTAAACAAAAGCGTACTTGAAAGAAGGTGCTGCAGATGGATTGAGTATACTGCACTACAGGGCAGACATTTAAGTAAATATTTGTCCTCCTATTTACTTAAAATAAATAAATAATCAAAGTTGAGCGTGGTTTACCTGCAGCGGAGGATGTGGCGCGTATTATCAAGCATGTTCATACAGTTCTCCTGCTGACCTCTGACCTCACAAACTGGCAGGAACCCCAGGAAGGTCAGTCTGCAGACTCCTCACCAAGTGCATTCCCAGATCCATTTATTTTTTATCACCCTGCGCCTCCGACGCGCCACTTTATGAGAAAATGCCTGGCTTTGCAGAAACGTAAGAAATGCAGCTTCAGTGTTGTCGTCCAGCTGTTATGTCACTTCGGCGTAATAACTGTGTTTTTATTTTCCTCCCACAGATTTTGAAGATCTGTTCGATGACGAGGACATACAGTGAAAGATTAACTTGTCTGCAGAGCGGTGATGGATGATATCCACACGACTCCGTGGCACATTTTTCTGTGGAAAGCAAACCAGACATTTACCGACTAATAACATACAATTTCCTTTCATAGTTGTCCTAGTTTCAAGCGCTTTGTTTTAAAGCATCCTTAAAAAGTCGTCCGAGGCTCCAGATGTTGTGAAATTCTCAAGAGCCCAAGGATTCTTTCATATGTGGTATGTCAAAATTATGAGCTTGTATCTCGCTCATGTCTTTGACTGCTTCTCAACTGGATTGTAGGTTCCTGTGTGCGCGAGAACACCTGTTCAGAGGCGTAATTATACATATGATGGGCAAAGGCTCCATATGCTGCCGCCCTTTAGCGCACTGCAGATGGTATCTGTGAAGTGATGGTCTGCTGAGATTGTTTACAATATTTGAACGACACTGCGTGACAGTCACATCCTGTATGTTCTCCGTGTTTGCTCGTATAACAATGTTTCCTGTTACATCTTGAATTTGTACATATGTCTACATTGTATTTTTGTGATGGGAGTGACACCGGTCAAAACTCAATAAATAGCACTTTATATTATACTTTGTCTAGTGTCTCAAAAACACTTCTTTGTTATTTAGGTCTTTAACATGCTCAGAAAAAATTGGGAAATGTTATTATTTTGGCGTCAGGACAGATCATGGAGGATAAAGTGGTAGAAAATGAATGGATGTAAGCCATTCTTAGTTGATCTCATCATCCAAAGCTCTAAAAAGGTTTTGTTTTAACTTCCTCGTGCAGATTTTAGTTTTCTGCCAGAGGAAAAGAAACAACTTAATTGTGATCACTTGTTCCCTGCTTGCACAGCTCTACACTGAGTTGATGATAACGAAGTTTAAAAAGACGATTGAATTGTTTTATTAGAGCCACGTTTCATAGGCAGTTGTTTCCCTGAGCCTTCAGCATCAGGCATAAACTGCACTCACTACACAAAAGAGAAAAGTGTTTCAAATGGGAAAACTATTTACCTCGCACATGTTGGCGTCCACAGATATCAACCCTCAGGTAAACACGAGATTACATCACCTCCATCTAAACGGACCGCTTCAAGAAATGATTTCCATACAGAACATGGATGAGAGAAGCCGAGCTTTTGCGTTGCAACATATAGTATTTGTCATTCTCAGTTTGTCTCTCAGGTAGATTTGATCAAATGCGGCGCCTAAGTTATTTACCGTGATGTGAGACTCCCTTGATATCAGCGCCAATGAAAATGCTGATCTGAAGGTTAATAATATTCCCAGGTTTGGAAAAGAGCACATAGTGGTTTTGTAGCAGAAGTTGGAGATAAGTTACCTCTAAAGAGTGCAAAACTGAGAAATATGTTATCGTCACATGTCCATTAGTATGACCGAGTATTAGAGCCATGCTGAAGAAAAAAAAACACCTTTTTCCGAATTTTACGAGAATAAAGCCAAATCTCAGATGATCAGCTGCAGCCTGCGACAAGACCATGTGAAGCTATACTTTGGTTTAGGCTTCACAAATAAGGGGGGCACTTAATCATTTGGCACACCAGCAACCACATTAGCATCAGTATTAGTGCTTTGAAAAGATTGTGCAATAAACGGAGGCAATCGACTCACATCCCGCCTCACATCACCCAAAAACGTGTTCTCCTTTGATATAAATATTCTGCTGAAATAAGTGATTTTAAACATGAAATAAAAATTGCAAGATGAAGATTGTGACCATGTCACCGCCCCACTTATTCCTGAAGCATTAAATGACAGGCGTCATAGTCCTCGCCATCATCTATAGAAAACTAAAGCATGAGGCAGGAAGTGATGAGAAGCAGATGATGCATGAGGCCGAATTATTACATTTAGTTTTTAATCTAAATAGAGACAATAAGGATAGAAATTAATATAGTATATTTATACTGTTCTACTTGAGGGATTTCCAGCCGATGGTATTCAATTCAATCCAATTTTATTTTATTTGTATAGCGCTGAATCACAACATACATTATCTCAAGGCTCTGCACACAACATTCAATTCACACAATGAGCAAACACTAGAGGCATCAGTGGAGAGAAAAAAAACAACAAGAAAAAATGGGGGACAAAGGAAAGGTGGGGGAGAGAAAGGACAAGAGGGAGGTGAGTTATATGCTGTATTATACTGCACTGCAGACACTGTAAAGTTCAAGATAGTAAGTGAAGTCTATCCCATGTTTTCCTTTCCTTTCCCATCCCATCCTCTCCTTTCCTATCCTATCCTATCATTTCCTTTCCTTTCCTAACAAATTATAGTTAGATGAAGGGTAGATAGGGTGATATCTTGTCAGCTAGGGGTTATTGATAAACAGTTGATACGTCTACTGTATCCTTTAAGGAAAACTACACTTAAAACCAAATCATTCAATAATCATTCAATTTGGTTCAATTCTAAAACTTTTATACAAGAATTAAGTAACCTCCATCTTAAAGGTTTCTCTCAGTGAAAAGGTTCACTTAATGAACTTGTATGTATATTCATACTCCATACTCTAAGTGACTCTATAAGTGACTCTATACAGTACACATGTGCAGTATGTTGCACTGGTGCAGACTGTCAGACTCTACAGGCTACGTGGCACCATCCAGCAGTGTTGGCGCGCTGCTCCTCACAGTTCTGGCTTCTACAGCAGCAGCAGCAGTTTGCTTCATTAGTGCCTTGCTGTATGTCGCCTTGTTCTAATGACCTCAGTCCCAACTTCCACGTCATGAGAAATAACCCTTTTATTTAGCAATAATCACTTTCTTAATTGTATGATTGGAAAATGCTCTTGATAAAATCAGATTGAAAGGTGTTAATGAAGTTGTTTTGCCCTCACACGGCTGAGCGACAGTAAAAGCGCAGCTGGTGTCACAGACCTCTGGCATGACGGCTCGCCCCCAGTTTATTAACGTTATCAAACATGCTGGTGCAACCGCTGCTTGGCTGTTTCGTCACGGAAGTGAAAGGAGTTGCGTTCCTGTAGTCCTGGAAGATTCTGCGCAGACATCTGTCAGTACACTGATGCAACGCAGCTAACGTTGCAGAGGTAGTTTTCTACTCTAAACATGAGAACATTAAAAAAAAAAAGTAAAAAACAAAATGTTACAGGCATTGTTTCTTTCCAGTGGGAGAGAAAGTTATTTACTTCTCTTTTTTTGATGCTCCATTCTGTTTATACATGATTTTTCTTGTGCATCATCAGAAAACTATGAATATCTTGCTCTGTTTTCTTTTCTTTTCGTTTTTTTTTTTTTATCCCTGCTACCTCTGCAGCAGCTGCATAATAAGAGGCCTCCTGTTGTGTGGATTTAACAGCTTCACACCCACTGAGCCATTTATGTAAATTTCGACAATCTGAAAATCAACTAGTGGCTTAGACACAGTGTCACCTCGCACGATGACCCCTTAAATTCCAAACCTGTGAGGAAAGAAACCTGGCGCTAAATAGCACCTTGTTAATGTTCCCTCACTGCGAGCGGCCGTGCTGCTCACCTCTCCTAATTACAGGACCCCTATTGGTTAGATGTATGGCAGCGCAGGAGCCAATCACTGAGGGCGTAACAGCACGCCAGAGCTGTACGACATGCCCTTTTGTTTTTAATGATCATGGGTGCTCTTTAAAAATGTTTCCCCGCTCGTCTGTCCTGTACAGGGGAGTGGAGAGGTAAACACTTTAGACTGCTTTAGAACACAGTGAGAGCTGCTGCATCCAGAGGTGATCTCAGGAGGCCACAACCCCAGCGCCTTTGCAGGTAAGGACACATGTAAATGCTGCATGTGCTAAAGTTTATGCTTTCATTTATTAGAGCGACGGTACATTTCTGCAACTTTCTGGATGAACTTTATGAAGACAATCTCTGAGTTTGAGCACAGCCACGGTCACACCCTTCCATATAGATAAGCTTATTTCAAGCTTTGATTGCTCCATCCATTCATTTGGAACTCTGTCACTAATCTCTTATTATTGTAACTTGTCCCCAATCCTCGCTATTGTCTTGATACCAGCGCCTTTAAAATAAAAGCTTTCACTTTGCTCTCTGTGAGTTGGCGTCCACAGAGAAACAGTTTTTGCTGAACGACACACACAAGAGTTGAATACAGTTCTGTTACACGGTCACTGAATATTGTTTTCCGTTCTTTTTTCCCCGTGCAGGAAGCGCATACAGCTGAAAATGGCACGAGTTCGACAACCCTCGCTGTCTCTGATCCACACAGGAATCCTCTTAGCCATTGTTCTGCTCCCAGGTGAGACTTCAATTACACACTTGAACCGACTTCAAATTTGTCTCATTTATCTCGGCCCCACTTGCAAAAGAGACTCTAATCTCCATGCGACCTGCAAGTGAAACAAAATAAATGAATAAAGTCCAACTTTGTCTGATCTTTGACAGAGGTGTACACAGTATTGGCAGACAATATCACTTCTGTTACTATTACTACCACTAGTTAAATACTGTATACACTATTATCTCTCTAATCTTTATTTACCAGGTAAAAGCAGCACACGCTATAATAAACATTAGATTAGATGTAGGAGACAGGTTACAAACAATCATTTTGGACAAAAACAGTAATGTAATGGTGCACAGTGTTAGCATGGCATTTAAGGTGCAGGAGTTGAGGTCACAGCAATACATTAAAAACACAGGCACTGTTCACTGGTGTCTCTCAAATGAGATGGAACGGAACGATCCAAGTGAAATCAGTTCAGACAGTTTCAGTGTGAGTCTGGAGAGTGTTCCGTGCACAGGGAGCGGCAAAGCTGAACGATTGTGTGTCATCTATTCAAAAGTCTCAATCACAATCAATTTGAATATTTTTTAATTACATTTTGCTGATTATGTCGCTATAATTTAGCACAAGACACTTAACCCTGAGCTGCTCCTGACGCCTGAACCTGCAGCGAGTGTGTGGTCAGGATTTGAAAGACCAGACTAGAAAATGACATTGCTGTACTTTCACTGAGTGCTTCCCCTGATTCCTTAGTCAAAAATACATTATGATGGATGGGCATGTACAAGAGGAATTTGCTTTTATGACTGTAGTGTTTTTTATACTGCCAATAAACTTCTGAAGGAAACCCCTCGGTGCAGCAGAATATACTCCACAGGGGGGGAAACAGAAATGGCCTCTTTACCATCTTCTGCTTTTACAGTGTATTGGTAATAAGTTTGTGTGAGCCCTCTCACTCTTTTGTAGTTTTACAGGTTAACTTTCAGGAGGCCCCCCATTAGTTGCATAAACTCCAGCAGCCTGTGTAGAGTGGGGAGGGAGTTACCTGGAGGAGGAGGAGGAGGGGGGGGGGTGTTTAATCTGCAGGATGCAGCCTGTGGCCGGGGCGCCAGGGCTCCAGCACCTGCCGCGTTTCACCCAGAGGCTTATTAGGCAGCTCAGCATTTTCCCTAATGTTGAAGGGAAAGCTCAACATCTGGTTCGCGTCAGCTAATGTCCCTGCTGCTGCTAATGTGGCTGCTGCCTGTGTTTTACAGAGTTCCTGGGGGCCGTGCCAGTGGAGCAGCACAAGGAGGAAGAAGGTGAGGACCAGTGACGTGGCATGTGCTGTAGGACACGCTGGCCTCTGAGATCATTCACGTCATGCACGTTAAAAAAAAAATCGACTTTATTCTTACAGATGGCAATCCTTATAATCTTATAATAAATGTTCCATTGAGATAGTCAGCTATTATTTAATATCTTCATGTAATAATAATAATAATAATGATGATGATGATGAAAAGTATAATAACTATAATAATAATAATAATAATACTAATAATAATAATAATGATGAAGGAAGCAGCAATGAAAAGAAGTACAGAGGAGGATGGTGATAATGATGCAATAATGATGAAGAAAACAGGAGAACATTTTACTGATATTTATTCTATCAAATCTACAAATATTCTGCAGAGATAATGAGAGTAACCGTTCATTTAAAGCAGTTTACTATGAACAGTGTGATATACGGTGTAAATGTAGCTGATCTTTGGAGATGGCTTGTGTCTGAAATATAAATATATAATACAATACACAATTCCAGTTTGTGTCCACACATTTTAAAATGGCACTTTCTTTCCCACCAGTGACTTCAGTGTCTGATGATGTGAAAGCTGACGCCATGGCCAACCTGAAGAGACTTGTTCGTAACAGAAGGAACGTCCCCGTCCTGGCTGTGCCACAGTTCAAACGCCTGCCTGACTTCTGGGGATGGTATAAGCACTTCATGGACTCCCACAACCAGGAGGGAGTAAGTGGAGTTTGATGAAATATCGTTTTATTTTAACAGTGGTGCTTTAATTTGCTTTTAAAAAGGAGCTTTTGTGGAGCAAATGGAAAAAAATTGCAACATGATATGAGATATATTTTTGATAGCTTCTTTTATTCCATGGCAATATTGTGTTGTAGCAGATGATGCCTCCATTAACATATGAATATGCCATTATGCTCTTAAAATAATAATATTGGGCTCTAATAGCAGTAAAAGCTCTTCTACAAAGGAATGATCTGAAAGTGATCATCTAGCAAAAGCTTCATTAGAACTCTTTTTTTTATTTTTAATTTGTGTTAAGAAGAGGAGATATGTTCATTTTTACCTCATTTACATCTTGTTCTTCAGGTTGAGGATCTTGATCGTCTGTACATGGCCTACCTGCAGAACAAGCACAGGTCAGAGGAGGGGCCGACCTTCAACCACTACCTCACACACCTCAGCGAAATCTACAAGACCTGCGCCGATTCTGATGACCCAGAATGCATTTCAGAGTCCACCAGTAAGCCTAAGGCTTCAATGGTGATGCCCTCCTCCATCAAGTCTGCTGCGGTCAGGCTGTGCAACCCCTATGTCGACCCCTACTGCCTCTTTCCCCTTGTCTCAAAGGGTGCAGCCCCAGAGCCTGTGCCAGCTGCATCCAAGGTTCCAGCTCCCGTCCTCACTCCCATGCTGCCAATGCCCCTGAAGAGCCCGACTGGCTTCTACCACTATGCCCCTGTCCTGGAGCCCTTCCTGGGCTCTGACCAGAGAGCAGAGCTGCTGAGGATCTGCAACCCAGAGGATGTGGAGTGTCTGCAGTACCATCTGAGGGCAGCGTATGGGTATCGCCCAGCTTCTGCTCCTGCTCCGTCCTATGCTGCCCTTAAATGTGACCCCAGGGACCCCTACTGCATGCCCCCCCTGGTCCAGAAGGCCCCAACTGGCTTCTACCACCTGATGTACCCCAGCTGTGACCCATCAGATCCTCTTTGTGTGTCCAACGTTGTTGCTCCTGCTCCCATTTCTGAGGAATCTCCTAAAGAGCAACATTGCAACCCTCTGTTTGACGCTGACTGCAACCCTCTGTCTGCTGCTAAGCTGTCAGGCCTCACCAAGCCTGTCCTGGAGTACACCCTCAAGGGTGCACCTGCTCCTCCACCTGCTCCTCTGTCCTGTGACCCTCGCTATGATCCATTCTGCATACTGGCAGTCGCCGCTGCTCTGCGCAAGCCCCCACCACAGATCCCCGCACACCAGGTCTGAATTACAAGACTAGTTTAAAATTTTGACTAGCCTAACGTAATCTTGCTTGTTGAATGATCCTTTTAACTGTCTCATTTTTTTTCCATTTGTTTATTAAATGATGTATTAAAAATAAAAATTGGTGTTTCATAATGTTTTCACTTGTTATCTCTGATCTGCTTTTCATCTGAACCCAAAACTCAAATCACCCCGTTCAATCAACCAGGTCCGCTACAAGCTCGGCATCCGTGGCAAGACCAGCGAGGGCCACGACTGCTATGTGCACTATGACAAAGACTGCACCCCGGTGAAATCTGGCTACGAGGCCAAGGCTGACATCAAGGCTCCCGTCAAGCCCTTCTGTCATCCGTTTGACCCCAACTGCGGTAAATTTGCTTCACCCTCCGGCATTGAGGCTTCAAATACTGGCAAGGGTGGTATAATCCTGCCTGACCCCGACTGCGACCCAGAGATGGACTACAATTGCCGTCTTCGACGTGCTGAGCCTGCTGCTGAAGAGAAAGCCGCTGACGAGCCTGCTAAGGAAGGACTGTCTGCAGTTCCACGATTTGAAGACTTCCTCAAGGGCGTCATGAATCAGTACAAGTAGATTTCAGTTATAGCATTTCAGCAGAATCAACAGTCTCTGCTAGATAGAAATGGGAAAAAAAAGGTGGTAAATTGGTAGTTTGCTGGACTTTATGGATCACACAACCTTCTGCAAGTCATCAGTTCAAATCAGTCACTCTCTTTCCCACAAAATCTGAAGGTTTTTAAATTTGTTCTCTCTCTATTTTAAGGGGAAACTCTTATAGATGGGCCAACTAAACCAAACATTATGTGAAACGTGTGGATTAAATACTTCATGTATTTATGTTTGTAGAAAAACATGTATAGATGTAGCTGTGTCTCCCTGTTGTACATTCTCTGTTTCTAGAGTTATTCTGAGTGTATTTAATGTTGTTTTCTTTCACTCCAAACATCACAATCATTCACCGGTTTAGTTTTTAATGAAGTTCTGAATAATAATAAAAAAAAAGATATGGAAAAAAAACTAAAAAGGATTTGAGATTTCTTTGTTGAGGTTTAACGAGTCACACAATGAACAGAGCACACCTGCTCGGCTTCCAAAAAGTACAAAGCGAATATGATACTCACAGTATTTCAGCACATCAGTGTCTTTAGTTAACATGCAACAATGGAATAGCTCATTATTTACACACAATCAACAAAGTCATAGTACATCACACTGAAATGTTGATTAGAGATTCTTGCTTTTAACGTGTTTTGAAGTATTTTATAATTGTCTGGTTATATATAATTAATAAGCTATATATTATTATAATATATCACTGTTGCCTCACAGCAAGAAGGTTGCTGGTTTCTGGGATTTGCACCAGCATCGTAAACAATGGATAATCTATAATACTCAAATTCAGTGAAAAGACTGGGACAGGAGATTTTTTTGATACTCAAACACATTTGCAGCATTTTCTTTGACAAACACACATATATTCAGTTATATTCAGATTCAGTTAACTTTCATCTATTTCTCACATACAAACATACATGCTGTAAGTTTGTATGTGAGAAATGATGATTGGCATTGGGGACGTCAGACAACAGCGACACAGGAAAGAAAAAAAGAAAAGAAAAAAGATTAGTAAAATTTGTAAAATTTACCCCAATCCGAGTTTAATTTTCTTGATACACTTGTTGTATTTCTGCTCCTGGTTTGTTTCTTCTGTCTCTGCCTCACCTCCCTCTTGTCCTTTCTCTACCCCTTTTCTGTCCTCCATCTCTCCTCTGTCCCCCATTTTTCCTTTCACCCCAACTGGTCAAGGCAGATGTCTGCACATCTTTGAGTCTGGCTCAGTCAGAGAGTTGTTTTTCTCTCCGCTGATGCCGAGTGCTTTCTCATTGTTTGAATTGTTGGGTTTCTCTGCTCTCCATGATGTTGTCTATGCACAGAGCCTTGAGATAATCTATGTTGTGTTTCGGTGCTATACAAATAAAATTGAATTGAATTGAATTAAATTGAGAGGAGTATCTATTTGTTCTTCTCAGGGGCAACCAAACATCTATTGTAAAGGATTTGTCTAGTTATTTCTTTTTTAAATTATTTTATGTAATGTAATGCCTTGCAAATATGTCTGTGAATGAGTTGCTACATTATGCACAAAGTGACTCTTATCACGATATATAATTGTGTTTTGGTTCACAATAGTTTGCTGTGAAACTCTTAAATACTATTTTGTTTAATTAACATGGCAATGCCGTTGATGATTATATAAATAGTAATTAATTTTCAACATCCAGTGTTTTGTCAATCGTTGCTGCATGAGCGGAACAATTATTTGTGTCACATACTGTACATGGTGAGTGAATGCAGTTGAAGTCGTAACTGAGGCTGAGTCCTCAGCAGCAGTTTAGCAGCTAAGAATGCAAAAAAACCCCAGAACAGTTTGTTTGATGAGTGCATTTTTCACAGTGCAGATTGTTAGTGTCTGACAGTGCCATCTTCTCCTCCATAGCTGAAGCGTCATATTTTAGAAATGAAAACCAGCTGTGGGAGAGAAACTGCAGGTCTGCCTTTCAGCCAAACTCCTCCGCAGACGAACACCACTACTGCTGTTACTGACAGTTTTAAAGGCACGTAACACTCAGTCACTCCCGGTAATGGCTTCCTGAACACAGCACTCACTCGAGAAAGCCCCGTGGAAGTATGTCCATAATTGTAGCTGTTGTCCTGTAAAGTGTGGACTTTACAGTCTGCTGCAGTGCTGCAGGAATTAAAACTGCCTGAAGCAACACAAAATGGTGCTAAGCTGTGCTTTAGTCCATTTTTACACCAGCGGCTCTGTTTGTATTTGCAGGTTCACACTTGCTTAAAATTTAGTGGCACACAAGAGGCTTTAATCACTTCATAGTGAAAGTTCTTCAACGAATGAATGATTAAAAAAATCCTAATTCTTCAACGACAGTAATGAAAAAGAGTTTATGTGTTTGTGTATGTAACTCATAACTTAAATTAAATAAATCTATAATTTAAGCTAGCAAGCTATCATATTAGTTAGCAAGCTATCATTTTAGCTAGCAAGCTTCTATCTATCTATCTATCTATCTATCTATCTATCTATCTATCTATCTATCTATCTATCTATCTATCTATCTATCTATCATCTTAGCTAGCAAGCTATCATTTTAGCTAGCAAGCTTGTATCTATCTATCTATCTATCTATCTATCTATCTATCTATCTATCTATCTATCTATCTATCTATCTATCTATCATTTTAGCTAGCAAGCTATCATTTTAGCTAGCAAGCTATCATATTAGTTAGCAAGCTATCATTTTAGCTAGCAAGCTCGTATCTATCTATCTGCACTTCACCTCCACTGTCAATAAGATGACAAATGGAGCTTATTCCTCCCGAGTGTGAGACTTCACCCTCTGACAAGCAGCTTCCAGCAGGTGGTGCTGGGAAATTATGAGCTTGTCAGTGCTTCACTGAGTGCAGGTCTGCCATCTGTAAACAGCTGCTGTCACAACTGTCTCACTTGTATATGAGTCTCTGCCTCCATTATACAGCACGGGTGTCAGAAGCAACTGATAGAAAGACACAGAGTGTGTTAGCCGTGGAAAACACAAACCATTTATAGCGAATAAAGACCACTCTCTCAATTGAATAACCATTCGCATGCATAGAGCTACCTTGTCTCTGATACAAGTGAAAACCTGTCCAAACTCCACAGAGCGATTTACCAAAGATGAACGTTTGATTTCTTTGGGCTATAATGTGCAGAAGCTGCGTCGTGCGTTTTCATCGTTCACAATGATATTTTCATTGAAGGAGGTCTCAGGAGAGCAGAGATCAAACACTGTGAGCAGGAGAAGACGGAGATGTTCGCAATCAATTTCACGCCTGTGTGCGGAATAATTGCTGTGTATTTTGAACATCTTGATATTAAGATAAGTGCCTTTCAGCTTGTCACCGCAGAACACATTAAGTCAACTGGTTCATCACGGCTGACTGTTCTGTTCTGTTCTGCCTGTCGCTAAATAACCGAGGAAGAAAAGAAAACAAACTAAACAAAAAAATGTTATCCTCTGCTCCAAGGCAGAGAAAATTAAAAACAGAAAATTATACAGGAAGAAAAGATAGGAAAATAAAAGGAATTCAATGACAAAATCAGATATAATCCATACAAATACACACGAAAGCTGTGTCTTAGTGGTCAAGGCTGCAAGTGTGAAGGAGACAGAAGACAGACACTGAGAAATGAGACAGTCTAGTCCAACAATTCCCATTCTTCTCCTAATAAATTCTGGCAGGCTGTTCACCGAGAGGTTAAATACTGTCCTGAGCCACAGTTACGCCTGCACCGCGACCCTTAACCTCTCGTTTATATCTGATATATATTTTATATCTGATACTTTTTGTTAGTGATTTTTTCCGTCAGTTTTAGTTTGGTTTTGTATTCATTCGTCTTATTAGTTCTATTCATGATGGATCCCTTTATTATTTTTCTTTTTAATTTGTTGTAATTTTACAGCTTCTTCTCTTCTGGCGTGCAAAGAATTCTGGGATAGCTTCTCCTCTTAAGGACACACCGATGTATCCTTTGCGACCCTCACATCGAGGATAAAGCTGCTATAGAAATACAATTTACTCACTTATCCTTCATAAAACAGGCATTCGGTACATCGGCCACTTCACTTCCTCTTCCTGTTTGTGTTGCTGCCCCTGATCACTTGCCCCACCTTGATTGCTTTCACCTGTGTCAAGCAGACTCAACCTTCCTCAGAGTATGAAGCGTTTCTTCTCCACCAGTTTGCCTGTAGAGCTCTTGACGTTGCGTGACTCACTTTGTCAGTTTCAAGCCGTCAGAGTTCACCGCGTACTTTACATCCACAGACAACCAGCACAATATCACGGAACGTGACAGACTGTACATGTCTGACCCTTATCTCGTCAGCGTGTGCTCTTCACTTGTATGGAAACAGCCGGAGAGGACCTGTGTACCGACTGATCCACTTGTGAGGAGATGTTGACTTAAACCTGAGCTCATCTTCAGTCATGACAGTAAGTACGTTTTTTTTTATATAATATTTTCGTATCAATTGCAAATCCATTTATTAAAGGCCTTTGCACATCAATAGTGATGCATGTAAATAACTGAGGTAATTTCACTACAATAAGGCGACTAAATGGCTCCATCCCCCCCCCCCCCCCCCCATGTGGAGGACAAAGCGGTAGACTATGAGAACGTGAGAGAGATGTGTGTAAACTGTCCATGTGGTGTGCATTTGTTCATGTGAATACTTCACATTGTCAATGATATGCAATCTGATTGGATGTGCACCTGTCAGGGGTGTTTCAAGGGACTTTGAGGGTCCAGGCCAAAGGGATTTTGAGTGGGGGTGGGGGGGCTGCTTTAAACCACCTCAGCCTCATCTTTCTCCCCCTCTCTGCCTCTTGACTTTGCTCTCTGAAGCAGAAGAGGACTTAACTGTACATAAATTGTCACTGTGGAATTTAAAGAGCACAAAGCAGTGGTGGTACTACGTCTCTTCACAAGGTTTTCTGACCCTGGAATGGTTGGAGTCTCCTGTACAAAGCAGATCATAGAGTCAGAGTTGATAGAAATCACGTGTGCAAGTGCTTCAAAGCTTTTGAGTGCTGTACAAGGAGCACCACAGTCATTCTCTTTCTTTCTGAAAGTTAGAGATGACACTGCTTTGTGTCTTAAGTCATAGCAACAGACCGTAAACAGGACGGAACCATAGACATTAAATAAGTAGTCGCCTCACGATTATCAGCATATATATAAATGTATATTGTGAGTCGCATTAGTGGAGATGCCTCATTCATGTGCTGCTTGGGGCTGTGCAAACAGATCCTGAGGGATTCTCTTTTCTCATTTAAGCACGTTATTAAAAATTATCCATGGAACCAAAAGCACACTTCTATAACTTTTAAAACATATACGTACATATGTGTATATATACCCACAGTATATGTAGGTGTGTGTGTGTGTGTGTGTGTGTGTGTATATATATATACATACACATACATTCAAGTTGAAGTGTCTTACTATTTTTTTATTTGCTTCTGTGATTGTCATTGTTAGTACCGTACATGATAAATAATTTAATATAAAATGATTAATCAAACTCTGTTGAATGTAAACGTAAGTGTTTTAAACCTTTGTGGGGGTCTACCTGTTGACAAGATGGTTCAGAGAGGACTCAGACGCAGAGGCCTTTTAATGGTCTTTATTGGCACTCGTTAACAAATCCTCTTTAGACATATCCTCTTTACTGAGGGAAAACAAAAACGAGGCTATGAAAAACTATAACAAATGGAGAACGCAACGCTCTTCAAAAGAAACATTGGGGAACTAGGGACGAGGAACAAAAATCACTCCGAAGAGGAAACAAACTCAGACTATGGTTATCACCTAAAACTCAAAACAGAAAACTCTCCAAACGGAGGAAAACAAAGCTCTAAACACTTCAAAACGAAAACTAACTCAAAAGCACAATCCTATTGATTGGCAATCTTTAACTAACTAAGAACGAGGTCAAAAAACAAAACGCAATCTAAATGATTGGATCTAATCAATCTAACTAATAACAGGTAAGTCACAATCCTAGTGATTGGAGTTCCTAAAAAGGCTGTGAAAATTTACAAACAGAAATCTCTCCCAAGGAGGAAAACAAAAAGGGCTATAAATCTTAACTAAGGTATCAGCTGAAAGTCTATGATAAGAAAACTTACAAAAGAAAGCGTCGCTCACTAAGAGGATCGAAAACTTGTGGAATCTGTGGCTGTGACGAGGAGCTCTGGTGATCAGGCATGGACGAAAACACACTGGCACTGAAACAAGGAAACGGAGAGTTTTTAAGGTTCACATTGCTTAATTGTCAGCAGGTGTGTAATCAGGACCGGCAGGCGGGCGGAGGAGGGGGCGGGGCAAACTGCCGGAGTGACACCTGTATTGGTTTACCGGGTGGACTTGCCTCTCACAATATGGCGGACACGCTGTGGAAATTGACAGTTCATGTGGTCGAACAGCTGGGAGCTTTGACATTCATGATGAGGTTGCCAGGCAACCTTACAGATATTCTTTACATAAGTGCAGAGGTATAACATACTGTTCTTGTTAATTAATGTGTCATTCCATCCACTACAGCAGCAGTAGATTCATTTTTCATCCTTCCCATAGAAATCATGAACGCTTTTAGGGTTTTTCAGTTTGGATAGACGATGAACAATCAGGTTGAATAAAATCTCTCTTTTGTTGATCATATTTTCACTAGAGAAGTGGCAAATGTCTCCCAATGTGCATTTTCTGGCAAGAAACGTCCAATCAGGATCAACTAAATAGAGTTGGGAATCCTGGAAAGAAAGAAGAAGAAAGGAAGACTTCACTGATTTGCATTAGCTTTCTTATTACTAGAATAGTATTTTTCAAAAATTATGCTCCCCAACCTCAGTTTCCCCTGAGTCGAGACGGCACCACATTCCCAGAATGTAAACTGTGTCCGCCATCTTTGCTAACGGTTACGCTAACAGGACCAAGTGTCACTGGTGGCCATGTCACAAAGAAAAGAAAGAAGATATTTCTCGACTCAGGGGAAACTGAGTATACTACCCCTGCTCTAGTAATACAACGTTTTGTATTAAGGTGCAGGTGTTATTAATACTGGGCTTATTTACTATAAGCTTTTTTTTGCAGTCTAATCTCATAGAGGTGCTGGATAGATTGATGGATGAATAGATGATTGGATGAATGGATGGATGGAGGAAATATTCCTCTGTTGCTGGAACAGATGCCCTGAATTATTCACATCTCACAATTTCTGTGAGCAACGAACCTAGAGCTAGCTAGACATTATGCATGGCGAGTCCACTGTTTCCTTTACTTTGCTCAGGGAGGAAAAAAAACTTTTTCTTCTCATGAACCAGTACGTAGTTCCTCCTCGTGTACTTTACTCAGGTGCACTGACAAAATAAATGCATTCAGCGTGAACTCCAATTTTGCATTGAACCAACTGTGAAGTGGCACAGCAATGTATCTCTGATCCAGAGATGAGTGCAGTGCAGTTTTTTTTTTTTCTTCTCTTGCCATTTCTTTTCTCCAGCAGAGGACTGATTGAGTCTAAAGTAGCAATTTGAAGAATGGAATTTCTTTTTCTTTGCCTTGTCCTCGGTATTGCTTTTCATATGAGTGAGGCAATAAAGTGAAAAGGTACACTATAGCAATAAACTGACAGGAGTTTGTATGGTGTGAATCTGCACTCGCGCTACATATGGTAATTATGTTTTGTGGTTGTCGGCTCTCTGCATTATATTTCTGTTTTTAGAGATGATGGGAAAAGCAAATGATTAGCAGGGTAGGAGACTGAGCGTTGTTTGAGGAAGTGAATGTGACAGAAAGAGAGAGTGAGTCATTTGAAAGGTCAGTATTGTATAAGCCCTCAGTTTGCTTTGGAATTAAGTCATCTCGTGAACTTTTTACAGATGGATGTTTCTGTTAACTTAACAGATTTTTTAGAGAGAACGAGCTTTGCTTCTAATTAATGGCCCTGCTTGTTTTGTGTGTGTGGGGAAAAAATAATCATGCCTGTTGTGTTTTGAATTCATAATAATCATGGTAATGATGGTGGTGTTTAGCTGTGGAAGGGAACCAATAAGTTGTGCCATCAAAATCATTGTCCTGTAAGAAATGTCCTCCTGTCTCTCTCTTCTGTATCCTGCCGACAACGCCAATTCTGTTGTGGAGAAAATGTTTCCCGTTTGATTATAAAATACATGAACTTTCTACTTGCACCAAAGCTGCGTTTCCCCTCTTTTGTTTTGTGTCATGGCCTTGGAAATGTGGAGAGAAAACCACATACAGCCTTGTTAGATGTTGACCAGCCACACTTTTGTTGCACAAACCATCCTATTTAACCCCCCACCTCCTTAATAAACCTTGCCTTCTATACTTTACATAGAAAAAGCCAGCAGTGTTGTAACTGAAAATACCGAGTCTGTTTTATCTCTGGCTTTTGAAGCCGAGGTAATTTTTTGTTGTTGGTTCATCAGATGATCAGATGAATGGCAGTATTTTATGCATTTGCTCCTTTGATTTCCATGTTTAAAAAGGCCAAAAGCAGCATTGTCCTCTCAGTGAGATGGAAAGGAGACTGAAAGGCTTTGCCGCTACTGCACCACATTATCACAAATCATGAGCAACATCAGAAGTCTGAGTGGTTAAAATCCAGTTTGGGATGTTGCAAGGAGACCACAGGAAGCCACAGTGATAAAGTCCTCAGCCACTAGCCTCTGTGATGCAGTTTAGTTTTTGGTCATTCAGTTTGAAGTGGGTGTGGAAGTGCCTAACATGTATTGTCTTGAATGGCCATCAGGGGGCAACTCTGCTGGTTGCAAAAAGAAGTGAGTTTGTTTGCAGTTTCAGGAGACAAGAGGAGAAAAATCAGAAGATAAAGCACAGAAGGTAAAGGGATAGTGCACCATGGGTTTGATGGTTATAAGTGAAGATGCTGTGGATGTGCTCTCAATCAGGTCAGCCCGCTCTCATTCCAAGAGCGTCATTATACCTTCCCTCTGTCACGTCCCTCGGCGTCGCCTCACATTACAGGTTGTATCCTTCCATGTCTGAAAGCACACTGTGACACTCACTGTGAGCATCAGGCTGAAACAAGGAAAATATACTCTATCATTAATAATAATTTATTATTTCGGTCATGGAAATGTGGATTCTTAAGTCTTTCTAACTGATCTACATTTCAGCATTGTTCGGTTTGATTCTTGTGTCAGAAGTCGCACTCCTGACTCTTCCAGTGACGACACTCTCTGACCAATCAGTGGCCGGCAGTTTGTTGACGTCACATTTTAGTATCAGCTCGCTTGGAACCTCACCAGAGCAGGTAGTAAAACAATATCTTCTTTATCTTTGTATAATGGATACAAAGATAAATGTGACTGGTCAACAAAAGTGAATTCAAAACATATTCATTGCCCCCTGGTGGTTGTTCACTGTATAGCTCATAAACCCCACCATCCTCCACGTTGGCCAATAGAAAATAGGCCAGAGGTCCATGTGATCTTATCACACTGTATATTTCTGACAGGTTATATTGATGCTATATTCCTGCATCACAAATGCAAGCTGTGCTCCATTTGGAAAACTGTTTATAGTCAACATTAAATATTTTGAAAAGTTAAACCATGCAACCTTGGTGTGGAGTCATTCAAGTCTAAGTTTTGTTGTGTAGTTAAAATCTGGATTTCAAGAGCATTTTGAAACAAAGGCCTTGAGATGTTAAAAGAAGTCAGAGCAGGTGCTTACGTCTCCGAACAATCACTCTTCCATTGCATAAACTCTCTTAATGAGGAGAATATTGATGGTTGTCTGCTTATCTGATCAATGTTGGCTGGCCTCTTCTTTAATTCATTAACCACATGGCGTACGTCCCTTCAGACGCAATCTAGCCTTGAATAACATTGAGCTGCCGTGACAGGCTTTGTCATCAATCTGTCCCAGCTTGGTGTCTCTGCCAACAGAGCCCAGACCCCGTGGGTAAACCTGGAGACGCCTGCTGTTCATCAGCGCTGACTCACACCGAGACCAACGAGGACGGTGATGAAAAGAGAGCAGGAGAGCAGGAATAATACGAAGCTGTGGCTTATGTCGATGTTTACACAAAGATACAGTGGGCAGAGGGAATAGATACAAGGGATTCAGAGAAGGATACAGGCAAACACACACGGACAGATGGAGTCTTAGAGAGGTACACTGACAAGGGAGTGAGAGAGAAAATAAGAAAAAAATGAAACTGACAGATGTACAGAAAAACAAACTGTAGGAGGAAGGAGGTGAAGAAGTCACAGGCATCCTTGAGGTGTTGGTGGATAATTATATTAAAAAACTCCCCCTATCTCCATTATTGTTATGCGGCTGTAGTAGTCCTTTGGGTGTTGTAGACAACAATTTGCTACCAGCACTTCTCCTCACTAAGGCTTGGCCTTGGATTGTGTGAAGGAGACCACGATGCAGTGGGAGTTTGCTGCTCGGGTCAGTGCGGCCAAGGTTTGTGTTGACTGTGGCTCAGAGAGGCCTCGCTCTGCGCATATCATTACCTCCCAATCAAACCTGCAGTCATTGCATAGCAATGAGTGGAAAATAACAGAGCTGGTGAATATGCTAACTGAAATTAGCCACTCTTTAGATTCATTATGCCAACCGTCACAGTCGTGCCACACTGTTGCACTGCAGCTCCAGTCTCTACGACACACACTCTGGATTCAGCACACACACCGTGGCTGTCTGCAGTCTGTTTCATGAAAAGTTTAATTTAAGAGGCTTTGGTGCAAGAACTCCTGTTTCGAAGTTAAGTTTCCAAACAATAAGCAGCCTCTTTCTCACTTTGCGAACTGACTGCATTTTACACAGTTTGATAAAGTCGGCAAATATAGAAGACGTTCATCAAAGACGGCAAACACTGCCTTGTCTTCCACTGAATCACTATAGGATTTGCTTATTGAGTGCCTTCACCATCAAAGACCTTGTTTAATGGCAGAGCTATATTAAAAAAAAAAAAACATAGTTCTGCAGGCAAATCAATTCACACACAATTTTAAGAACAAGTTAAATTAAAAAAAATGTTTCTTCGGTCTGTAGAGTTGTTTGAAGAATGTTTGAAGAGGCTCTGTGGAGGCTCAAAGACGTCAAACCACTCTCACTTAAAGTAAAAAGAAACATCTGATGGCACATTTAAAAATATAAAACCGCATTTCTTCATTCAAGTGTAACATTCAAACCCCTACAGCACTTTTTCAGGTGAAAATCTGCAGTGTATATGGGGATAATAATGTTTGTTGATCCAGATACAAATCTTGACAGTTTGGTGCAGTACTCACATTGTTTTTTTTGTAATTTCATTAGAAATGGTTCCATAGAAACTGGTCCCAAATGGTCCATTTTTGGCACCCTTCCCTTGGGGCACGAGAGTAAAATGCCACAGTACAGTCTGGTGACAGAAAAATGCCACTCCCTTACGTTAGAAAATATATTCTATTGAAGTCGAGGCAAACGCCTGTTTTCTGTTTTGATCTTGTTGAGACAAGCCGAGCAGGAAAAGCAGTCTTGTCTGTCGTCTTGTTGTCTGCTGTGTTGCATTCGACACGTTGTCGTTCATTGTCGTCGCACCAGTACGACGTCACGCTGTGCATCTCACCGACGCGGCCATCAGGCACAGCCCACGCCCCGCTGACTTAACCATTCCAACCTGTACCATGCTGTGCCAAACCAAATTACACCATGATGGAAATACGGCTTGTTGAGTTGCATTGAGTCTTGTCCCAGACTCCGCCCCCTTTTAAAGAGCTGTCAGACTCTTTACATCTCTTTGACCCAGATACTCTGCTGTCAGACATTTTTGCTCGCCTCTTGCGAAAACCATCTATGGCGCCTTTAAGGCTTCGACTGGAAACCCCATCCTTCTCATAATCTGGGACACATCTGATTGGACTTCGTCTGAAGAAGAACAAAACACAACAGAGAGGCGTTTCGCTTTTGTTCAACAAAACAAGTATATTATGGAGGGGAAAATGTGTTCCCACAGCAGGATTAAAGCCAGGCTCATACATACTCATCCATCCCATGTCCCTTAATCTTCTGCTTTTTGAAGGTCACAACACATTTGCTGAAGGTCAACAGTTTGCTACAGCTTTGTAGAGGAGGAGGGAGAACAGAGATGAAATGACATGTTCTTTGTCTCTCATCTTTGTGAGAGAATAATAACTGGACTTGTTTTGCCATCTGCACTTCAATGGCAGCAACCTTGGACTCCATTTCTTTCTTTTTTCCACAGTAGGGCGACTTATTCACTGCCTCAGAGGGATACATGCGATGTCTCTGTTAGGGCTGCATTTCACTGGTATTGTCCTAGTTGAGTAATCTGATCATTTTCTCGATTAATCGATTGGTTCTTTAGACAAGCAAATGTTGAAAAATGATAATCGTTGTTTCCCAAACATGGAAATTATGTTCTCACCTAGCCAGCATGTCCGTATGGCCTATAGTGTTATATTTAGGCTGACAATATAGGTGCCACACATATGGGAAGCCCATGTTAGTGAAACCATGGGTCCTGCATAATTTGCCCACGGGGCACCACGGACCACGGACAAACCCACTTGGGACCATTAATGTCGGCCCCAAATAAAACACTATGGGGCCTTACCCCAACCCTAAGCTGATTAATTGAATATCAAAAATAGTTGGCGATTCATTTAGTAATTGATTCATAATCGATAAATCCTGACAGCCCGAGGGTTTTTCTTTGCATTCTCACTCACTCATGGCAGCCGTAACTGACGTGTTGGGACCTTTGGATTACTCCAGGTGCTTTTGTTTAGGTCATTTATTCTGTTTGGACTTTATTGTTGTTCCTTTACCTTGGGATTTTTGTTCTTTGTGTCTGGTTTTCTGTCTCCTGTTTTATTTTCTTGTTTCTCCTTGTGGTTACATTAACTTATGTGATTTACCTATGTCTTATTCATTTCACCTGTGTTTGATTATCCCTGACTCCCTAGTCTATTTAGTCTCTGTGCTCCATAGTGTCCTTGTTGGCTAATTTGGTTCAGTTCATTTTGTAAATTTCAGTTAATCCAGTAGATATCTGTATATGATGTCACAACTGCTTACCACGTTTCACCTGAGTCACCCTTTGATGGCTACACACGTTCCTGCATCAGCTTCACTTTGCACACTCGTTAGTTAAATCATTTCTATGAAGCTAATCCCAGATATGACAGAAACACAGTCACCACCCAATGTTCTGTCCTTGTCCCGCACGCCTGTTTTCTATTGATGCATTCGACGGCATCAGTCATTTCTTACAGCTTGTCCATGCAATTCATGAGGTTGTAGCAGGTTTTGTCGAGAAAATAAATATGCATTTCCTGAAATTTCAAATGATTGCTTTAATGATCCACTGGGAACAGCAGGAACACAGAGATGACAGGAACATCTGTGTGTTACTCTCATCACTCTTGTACACACGGAAACCTTTACTCTCTGTGCTCAAGGCTGTGCACCTTCTGTTCTCTCTCGCCCTCTTAAGTTTGCTTGTTATTTACCTGCTTTATTATTGTTATTTACCAAGATTTCAATAAACCTGTAATACACTCTTATTAATGTCGATAAAAAGCTTATTTTACAAGCTATCTGTAGTGACTGTGTTCACTATATAGCTGCTATAATGTCTAAAAACCTCTTAGTATTATTTATTAAAGGTTGATAGCAATTCATTTGAATTGATGCAGTTGATGCATTCATTATTACATCCTATATGTCTTACAAGTGGCTTTTAAATTGGAGTTTGGGGTTTGGAGTTTTGTCTTAGAACTGACAAGTGACCGGTCTGCAGACAGATAATGTGGTGGAAGTCGAGGTTAAAATATACAAAGAGGAATTCACTGTTCTGTTTAACATATGTCGTGTGTGTGTGTGTGTGTGTGTAAATATATATGTGTGTGTGTGTATATATGTGTGTATGTATAAATATATATATGGATGTATGTATATACAGTATATATATTTGTGTATATATGTATATATATAAATGTGTGTGTGTAGATATACATATATGGATGTATGTATATATGTGTGTATATACAGTATATATATTTGTGTGTATATGTATATGTATATATGTGTGTGTATATATATATATATATATATATATATATATATATATATATATATTTACACACACACACACACACACGTGACATATGTTAAACAGAACGTGAATTCCTCTTTGTATATTTTAACCTCGACTTCCACCAAGTCACAGTCATCACAGTCATGTTTCTTCAGGTTTTAAATGTTGGATAAGAGAAACTCAACGTAGACAGAATTCTGAATTGAAATGACTTGCTGAGCTCTCTCTTGTGTTCAGACTGAAGGCAGCTGCCAGCTACGAAGATGATCATTTTCTTAAGATTGGAGTGCTGTTGCCTTTACTACCGGCACTGAAATTAAGAAAAAGTAGATTTCTTGTCTTCAGCTGTTCAGATATTTAAGCATTATTATTATTATGTTATTGTGAATTAAGTTTTATGCACTTATTTCCTATTGTTTGTCACTTTGATATATGTTATAAAGGATGTGTTTGGTGTAAATACACACACACACACAAAATGTCTTTGAGAGGATGCCATGAGTGACATTTTCAGTTTTTTTTTTGCACCATCAAGGCTTCCGCTTTTTCATTTTTGACAGCAGCAGCTCTTCAGCAGAGCAGCTCTTCCATTAGAGAATGGACCACCATTATCTCTCAGCTCTCCTCACAAGCACAAAGTAGTCCTCGGCACTCATTTGGAGGAGAGCTCTTCTCTGTTTGTTTCCCCTCCTCAAGCCTTTTTCAGGTTGATTTTTATGAAGTTTTTCTTTTTTCATTTATTACACAAAATGATGCTGTGAAAATTAACAAGGAATTCTTTTTGTGTTTGTTTTGTTTTTGTTATGAAGAACCAGGAGCGGGCATGGTGTTTGCAAAATTACCCACCTGTTGCTCACTGAGCACACACCACATACGCGGCGCACACAGGGAATTGCTTTACTCTTTCACTGTTTGATAATCAGCTGCAGCAACAATCAGACTCGTAAACGAGGGGCTATAGAAACGTATGCCTCTCGAGAGCCCGGTGCCTCAATGAATACACTTGCAAATCCCTCTGGATTCTTATCCTCAGTCAACTCCACTCTGCCACTTGTTGTAACTGATGAATCATTAATACGTTCTCACTAATACCCCCCCAATCATGCTCTGAATCTTAGGGTCTGGGGGGAGAGCGATTTCGTCACACTCCGCTCACCTCTCACACTGTGCCACTGCTTGGGGGTCACTGTCGGGTCAGCCCGACAGAACCTGTTCAATAATTCAAGCACGGCGCTGCAGGGTTGGGACACGCATGTCGCACACAATGAGGAGACTCGCGACACTAAACTCCAGCCAGGCATTCAGCTCATCATCAGCTGCTGATGCGTAATTGACCTAAATGACCTGACACCAGCAGAGAGGGATAAATTAAGTGCAGTGGGACTGCAGAGCTAGTTTAAGATGACACCTTTAAACCTCAGCTCATGTTTATGTAACGCTGTATCTCATAAAGGAAGAGGTCCACATTCTTCTTTCTTTCAAATAAGTCATTGCTAGAGATTGGGTGCCATTTCATTAGGTTTACACAACACCAAGCTAAATCTTCTGCTGCTGTAACTGCTTCAAGGTTCAACTGAGCTTGTCCTCTGCATACCTTGGTTGTCTTTGAGTTACAGTTGCCTTTTTATCATTCAGAACCAGATTTTCCTCTTAATTCTGGCATCATCAAAGCATTTTTGCAAAAGTCTCTTTTTACTCAACTATCAGCACTTGGTAAATTACTTCTACAACAACCATGTCACATTCAAAGTCGCGCAAATCGCCTTTCTTCCTCATTCTGATGCACAGTTTAAACTCCAGCAGGTCGTCTTGAACACGGCGGCATGCCTACGTGCGTCGAGTCGCAGCGATGTGATTGGCTGATTCGATAGTTGTATTAACAAGAAGTTGTACAGGTGTACCTAATAAAGTGGCCAGTGTATATCCGAAGTACATCTCTGTACGGTCACATTTTCTGTCATGATTCAGCCACCAGAAACAGATGATTGACTTATTGAATTAAAAAAAAGCAAACATACTGTTTATGTCTTGAAAATGGCTGGTGTGGCTGATCCAATAATATTGGATTTTTACAGAAATTGCAGTTGAAATGGTCATAAATGTGACTCACCACATAAATATAAATAAACCATCTTTTACAACAGGTTTTTTTTGTCATGGCCAAGTTTTCTGTGTCATTGTGACACGGGCGACTTTTTGGGTGAACTGTTGCTATGGTGAAGAAAGTTGGAGACCGAGTACTAAGGATAAATTGGGTCACATACATTCCTTTTTAAGAAGAGGTCCTGGTAGCATACAATACGTAAACACAATAATAATAATAAGTAGTAAATAGTGCAAACAATGATAAACAATAACAATCTAACAAGACAATAAAGATAGAATGTAACAGATAATATGAATCAAGGTTAGGTGAAATTATTTTATTAACAATTTTTTTATTGTGTGTATTTTTAATTGAGTTTATATTGGACACTTTATCTGTTTTACTTCAGTTGTGCATTTCCTTGTTTTATCACCTTTTAAAATGTATGTACAGCATTTGAGCACCATTTTAAAGCCCTTTCAATTTCACTTAATTAAATGTGCAACCACCTGACAAACTAAACATAATATTTGAGTGATAATTCAAACTGAAGGCTTCCTGGGTTCTCCAACAGCCAACTTCACCAATAAATGTTGCTAAATATTACTCTGGTTGAATTTTCCGATGAAGTATCCTCGCGTCATACCCAAATTACAGCACAGGAAATTCATTAAACACATGGAGTGTGAGCCTTTTAATGGTAATGTGTATTATGCGTGAACGTGAGGAGGCACTAAAAGGTTTTGACAACTTCTAAACATTTCAAATCCCCACAGGAAGTTTAGTAATCACCCCAGAGCTTAAACCAAGAAGTGGAGGGAAACGAGCGTCAGCCACATTAATCAGTGACTCTGAGTACTGTGCACAGTGTGTCCTAATGGAAATTTAAACAGCGCAGAAATACACGGAGCGATGGATAAAAAATAAAAACACAGTGTACTCATTACTCTTTATAAGGCAGAGTAAAGATTCAGGCTGAATTCTCGGCGTGACACAAAAAGACAACCTCCCTGCAGGGTTAAATGTGCACACGCTGAATTCTACTTGAATGAGAGTCATGATAAATGTGCTTTCAAAGCAGACACAATTTTCCGAGTCCATTCTTACTGAATGGGCATTTTCAGTGAACAGCTAGTCTTTATGCAGCAAGTCCTTGCCATGTGCAATAGCTACATATTCCCAAGTGTGCCATAATACATTATAGTTTGCATAGCAGGCAAGTCAAGAATTTCACATTTGCAATTCATAGCAGCTCCTCCATACGTTTGCTCACTCTGGAGTAATAGACTCCTGTCATTGATGAGTCCCCGGGGGGTGTCCAGAGTGAATCCTTTCTCACGTCTCTATTGATTGGCCACACAGTCCTACCTGATTTACATTGACAACAGCATTTGGTTTCAAATGAAAGCAAGCATGTTTCCCAAACTAGAAACTCAAGGGACACGTCAGTCTGCTAACAGACAGCTGAAAAGGCAAACACTGACATTTGGATTGAATGCCAGTGAGGGAGGCTGACGTTGCTACTTTTGCCTCATTCCTTTAGGGGAAGTCATCGAGTATGTGCTCATGCTCGGGGTAATTTGAGCTGTGTTTTATTAAGATGAAGCAGGCTATTCCACTCTCTCTGTGTACTTTTAACGGTTCTGTTTGTATGAAATGTATTATATTAAGTCATAAAATGATCTTGTGTGTCAACATGTTATGGTTTTACACCGGTGCAGTCAGTGTTTATGTGTTGGTTCTGTGATTTGGTTTGTTGCACCAGCCACGCAGTAACACAGCTCGTAGCACTTGAACACAGGGGGATGTCAGCAAAGCGAGCAGAGAGCAGGTAGATGCTAACTCTTGGAAATACTGAATGATAATTCATCTAAAAAGCCTCACTACCCCTCTCAAAAACGTCACAACTAGAGGAGACGGAGATGCGTTAAAATGTAGAGATGGCTGAATGTGAAAAGGAAGTCGAAGGTGGACGGTGAACTAACTTCACAGCTTTAGAGACATAGTGATGGTTAAATGTCTTGTTGTGGGGAGAAACGGGGTTGTTGTCTCCACTTCCACTACTGTCTGTTAGTGGAACCCATGGGTTCCAATAAAAAAAGAAACACAAAAGTAATGGCTTGTGTTCGCTGGCTCAGTTGAAAACAAATGAAACTCTAGGAGGAGCTAAATAGAGAAAGCGCCAAACAAGTGACCTGACTTGTAAAGTTCCACTTCAAGTTGAGGTTATTCAATGCTCTGTCGCTCTCTTTCGCTCTCATTATCAGACTAGACTCCGAAAGGACTTGAGAGAGGGAGTCGGTTCAGTGGTTTAATCAAAATGTAGTTCTCGTTGTTACTCAGGAAATCAGTTTAAAGCTGCAAACAAATCCAACATCGGCAGGCAAAAAGGCTGATCAAGAATAACACACGGGGGGGAAAAAACCACTGGAACAAAGAATGAGGATGAGATACTGATTATATATGCACAGGGAGGAGGGAAGACGACGATTAGAGAGGGAGCGACAATCACAGAAGTTACATTTGACAAGAAGGGAAAAAGAAACAAGACAACGGTTAAAACAGACGCAAAGAAAGTCATGACACTCGTGCAGGTTGTCAATGGATATAACAGTATTATGGTCTGCTATTTACTTATTTTACTGTACTTATGTGATCATTCAGACTCTATATCACCTTTAGTATGTTTGCAAAAATGTAACAATAATATATTTTCTGGCACTCAATAAGTGGTAATACATCTATCTATCTATCATATTAGCTAGCAAGCTATCTATCTGCATGTGTGTGTATATAAATGGAGAGATAGTGTTTTACATTACACTTTACATTTGTAGTGATTTGAGTCATTGTTCGTCGTAATTGCACTCTTAAAAAAATGTAAATGTTTTTTTTTTTTTGCATTCATGTTCTGCAGAGATTAAAACAAAAATGAGGCGAGTCGTCCACGTTAATTCAGGAGAATGACACAGAGACCCATAACATACGGGGTGGCCATATTGAGAAGTCAGACGAACAGATGGACTGAAATCCATGTTTTGTTGTTGTTGTTTTTTTAGATGTTGGAGCTCATTTAAGAGTCAGTACCATCGACTGGCATGGCTGAATGTAGAAGAAGTCAGAATTTCTTTTCTAAGTTCAGATATAAACATTGGAAAAGTCATGACCAGGACATAGAATATTTCAGCACGTAGACGTTAGAGAAAGAGGAGATGTCCATATTACATCACACAGAGAAAGAGAGGCAGAAGCTGGGACACAAAGTTAAAAAAAAAAAAAAAAAAAAGTATTAACTTGAATTCATATTTGACTGGGCCGAGGTGAGGTAGTCAAGCTGATGTAATTATTTTGTTGACGGCAGCTTTGTGTGGCACCAGAGCTGACAGAGCAGATAGCTGAGGGAAATGTGAGCCAGAGGAAAGTCGAGGGTTTGAGTTTCACACACCGACGCATGACAGATGTTGAGAAATGTCAATGTTTAAACACATTTAAAGGTCGCACTTCATCTGTGACACTCGTGCTGCAGGTGCATGGGAAAAACCCACGATCTGTACCACACACACATGCATGTTGTGCCATACATTTAATGAATTAACATATTGTCACTATTAGGAATCACAGCACCTATATTGTCACTTTCTAAGAGGATTTGGTCCCCACAACATGAGTTATTATAACTTCCCACGCACACACACACACACACACAAACACACAGACTGCATCCGTAAATGACCTTTTGTCTAATCATTATTTTTGAATAAGCAGCAGAAATGGCATTTGCATGAATCTCTCAGACAACCATATTACTTTTCTTGGCATATCGTTTCTGTGAGAAATGCCAGCGTATGCAAAGGAATGCCTGGAAAAAGCAAAACAGAATGAAATGATAGTCGGGAGGAGGGGAAATGCAGGAGAGGACAAGCACTCAAAATTGACTAATTTAGACACCCACCACCACCACCACTGACGGTCTTCCACCACCAGGATAAAGCCTATTTCATATAAATGTACATACCCACCACTCAGCCACTGGCTTCCACTTGTGTTTCTGGATATTCTAAATTGTATTTAATAGCTCCAATCACGGCAGGAACAGAGATTCCCCGCTGCTAATGCACTATTCATGTTTGAAAAGCAGATATTTTCTGCAAAGCATCAATCTTTTGGCCATTAAACGTTGTACTACGCGTCCTGCGAGCCACTATAATTAAAGCTCCAGCTGAGAGCAGACTCGGTATAAATCCAGCCTATCACACACACACCCACACACACACACACACACACGTTGTCTTCGATCACCTCTGCTGCCAACAGCATGGCTGCGAGCTGGGAGTGTCAGCCAGAGGATCAGTTAAGATGAGCGGTGTGCCAGATACTGTTGGACTATCCACACAGAGCGTGGGATCCCAGCCAGAGAATAACCATGTGTGCTGAGGTGGAGGAAGGGCCCACGGTGGGTGGAGATGAATGAATGGATACAGAAATCCTCGTGCTGCAGTGGCATCTGCTCTGAGATTTGTGCGTGACACCGAGTAGACAGGAGGTGTGTGATCGTCCTCTGTTTAGCGTTTAAAGGAATATGTTGCCTGTTAACCCTACAGCAACATGTCTGAATGTCAGGGGGACACACATCAACCTCAGCACGTTTTTTTTCTTCCTTTGCAAAGTGTTGAGAAACTCCAGCTAGGTACAAACATACATCATGGGCAGCACGACAAGGCTACAACAAATCCTCCTCATGATAAATGAATGTTGAGTTTCAGATGAATCTGTGTTGATTCATATTAAACTGTAACATTTCACCGTTAAATAAACATCTGTCGGACTCAAAAACACCACATGACTCTCTCCGTATTTCTCAGCATAGCAGTGTTTAGATCTCGTGTGCGCCCCCCCCCCCCCCCCCCCCCGGCAACATTCCCACACTGCACACAGGAAGAGATTTGTTTGTGTCAAGACAGGTGGAGGCGACAGCAACATTGTCTCAGAACACTGGTGTCAAACTCTAATTTATGGTCACAAGGGGGCAGGTCTATAGAACTGTGGGCAATATGAGCCTAAAATTATACCAATAACACAATATTTCACCATGATATTGCAGTGAAGAGGATTTACGATGACATTTCGCAGAGTTTCAGAATAAAAATGCTTGTTTTGATACGTTTTAGAACGATGTATACGTCACAATAACAATAATTAACATCCAAAACAGATGGAAATAAATCTAAAATTAAAAACATATAGATAAATAGCACAAAAAGTAAAGACATTTGTGTTTGGATTATTTCTTTGTTCTTTCTAACAATGCTGCCCTTGTAAACGGTGCCACATTTGTGAGGAAGAGGTATTTGTGGGTTAAGCAGCAGAGTTGAGTATGTGGGTTGTGCCCATGAAAAACTTGCCAAATCTTCTCTGCCAGTGCTAAACAGCTTATTCTGCTTATTCTGGAGGCAGTGTGCTGTGTGCTGCATCTATCTCCCTCAATGGAAAAACAAGGCTTGTCATCGGTGGAGGCAATCTCAATGCAGAGAGACAATCGAGATGAGATTCTGCAACCAGTGGCAGCCCCGTATCCTATCTCCACAGCCTGTGACCGAACTCTATCCTCCAAGATGACAACGCTCGCCCACATAGAGTGGATTTATCAGACTACCTCCAGAATTTGGGAGTGGAGAGGATGGAATGGAATGGCCTGCCACTGAACACAACGACCAACACAACCACAATGGCTGACCTGCGACAAATTCTGGTTGAAGAATTGGATGCCATCCCCGCAGCAGTGTGTGACCAGCATGAGGAGGAGGAGGTTGCCAGGCTGTTGTGGCTGTGTATGGTTCTTCCACATGCTACTAAGGACCATCCGTCCATCCATTTTCTACAGCTTTATCCTCCGATAGGCGGGGTACACGGTAGAGCCACATATAGAGACAAACAACCATTCACTCCCACACCTATGGTCAATTTAGAGTGACCAATTTACCTAATCCCCATATTGCATGTTTTTGGACTGTGGGAGGAAGCTGTAGACAAGCCATGCACACACAGGGAGAACATGCAAACTCCATGCAGAAAGACCCTTGTTCCAACCGGGGCTCAAACCCGGGTCTTCTTGCTGAAAAGGCAAGAGTGCTAACCACTACACCAACCGTGTGGCCCGTGCTACTAAGGACCCTGTTTGGTAAAGGAATACTTCTCCGATTTGCATTTAGCATTGTATTACTAGAATAGGGGTAGTATTTTTGAAAAATTGTGCTTCCCAACCTCAGTTTCACCTGAGTCGAGAAATATCTTCATTCTTTTCTTTGTTAGTGACACTTGGTCCTGTTAGCAAAGATGGCGGACACTGTTTACATTCTGGGAATGAGGTCCCGTCCCCCTACGAGTGGGTCTAAATGTGTGGAATTAGTGTTGCAGTTTCAAGCCTCGGACCAAGTGTCACTGGTGGGCAGGTAACTAAAGAAAGAATGAAGATATTTCTCGACTCAGGGGAAACTAACGTTAGGAAGCACAATTTTTCCAAAATACTACCCTTATTCTAGTAATACAAAGCTAAATGCAAACCAGTGAAGTATTCCTTTAAATGAATCAATAGTTAAATTGCCAATTATGTCTTGTTTCTTCATGCAATCTCAACAAACACACAGAATAAGCTGTTTGGCATTGGCAGAAGTTTTTCATGGGTCCAACCCACATACTCAACTCTGCTGCTCAACCCACAAATGCATTTTCCTCACAAATGTGGCACTATTTTAGAGGGAAATAAACAGGCTTTCAAACGATATAAGATTTATTTTCAAGAGGCATTGTTATTTTTACCCATGTCTTTTCATTTATTTTATTCATTTTTCTAATATTTATTTTATTGCCTCGTGTGAGCTTTTATGTCTTCTATTCATCCCGTCTTTTATTTATTATTCTGTCCAGCACTCTGCCCCTCTGTGGTTGTTTTAAAGTGCCTCACAAATAAAGTGGGATTGGATTGGATCTCGCAAGGTTAACACTTATTTTAAAAGAAGAAATCTTAAATTCCGCATCCACATCTGGATCGGCACCAAAAATCTATCAATTTTCTCCTTTGGGCCAGTGTCTTCACAAAATTTCATCCAAATCCATCTATTACTTGAAGATTTATGCTGCTCAAAGCCAAAGAGACAAAGAACCACGACCTCCTTGGTGGAAGTAATAATAATAAACACTGCATAAATATTTATCACTCACATTATTCTGAAATGCTTCTTTAAGTTTGTTTTGATGCTAGTATAGTTGTTTTGTTTTTGAAAATGTGAGTGTGTGACCTTTACTTGTAACACTTTCTTCACTGGGGCATTGCTGCTTTCATTTGAACACATACGGTTTTTAGCACCTTCCTGAATCACACCTAATAAACCTACAGGACCTTGAAATCATGTTTGATAAATGCCGCTCCTGTGATGTTTGCCTAAATCTATCAAGCAAAGAAAACAAAGAGATTCTGGGAGGAAGCACGTTGTCCTCGCATCTGTCTGTCTCCATCAGCCCCTCAGGGAGTCATTGATCCATACAGACCCTTTGCTCATTTGCTCGGCAGATGCTGCGGCAACAACAAAGACTTCTGTTCCTCCCTGACAGCATGACCACTCATGTTTCTGTCAAGAACGGGTAAGAACCCTGGAGCTGTCAACCTCACGGAGCAGGATCAAACGAAACATGATGATCTTGAGAAGCCACGGCGTAGCCTATAACATCTCCAGACCAAAAATACAACGCTCCCGTTTTATAGCCTGGAAATGCCTTAATGTTTGGGAAGATGCTCTGTCAATATTGCTTCTAACCTGTGGGCTGCAGGTAAACTTATTGCTTTGCGAGCTTTAAACTTTGTTAGAGAGTCTTGACATCCTCACCGATGATCAATATTCTCGTGAGGTTCGATGGAAACTCAATTGATTAATCCTTTAACTGGGTTTTAATGGGAGAGAACCAAGAGGTTTAACCAGATGATTCATGGAAACCTTTTCATACCGCTCACCAGTGACGACATATAGCCTTTAGCAAAGATGGGCAAATCAAATCTTTGTGTACGAGCTGGTGCAATGTAATGACAAATGATTGATGATGTTTTAACAAGGTATTTCCCTTTTAAAGGCTGATTTAAAAGGTCAATTTAGTGCAGCAGTTTTCAGCCAAAAACAAAGCTATCCCTATTTTTAATACCCGAACTCAAGCTCAAACCTGCGAAGCACACTTTATAACTATTACTCCCTGAATCCTGATCCAAATCTGCACTGACACTTTTTTCATCCAAATAGTTATTTGACAATTTTTAGTGTCATAATTCTGTTCCATGCATTTAATATTTAGTTTTTGTTCTCCAAAGCAGATACAGATTAGAAGGACAGACCATATTATGTCTAGGGCTGCAATGACTACTCGATTATTAATCGATTACTAAATTAATCGTCTTGTATGTTTTTTTTTTTTGTTTTTTTTTTACAATAATTAAAACAAGCTTTCTGATTTTTCAGCTTGTTAAATGTGAATATTTTCTGGTTTCTTTGCTCCATTTTTACAAGAAAATCATTAAAACTGAATAATGTTTTAATGAAAAAAAAAACGATTAATTTAGTAATCGATTAATAATCGAGTAGTCATTGCAGCCCTAGACATAATATGGTCTGTCCTTCTAATCTGTATCTGCTTTGGAGAACAAAAACTAAATATTAAATGCATGGAACAGAATTATGACACTAAAAATTGTCAAATAACTATTTGGATGAAAAAAGTGTCAGTGCAGATTTGGATCAGGATTCAGGGAGTAATAGTTATAAAGTGTGCTTTGCAGGTTTGAGCTCGAGTTCGGGTATTAAAAATAGGGATAGCTTTGTTTTTGGCTGAAAACTGCTGCACTAAATTGACCTTTTAAATCAGCACTCTGCCCCTCTGTGGTTGTTTTAAAGTGCCTCACAAATAAATAAAAAAAAACATCTTCTGACGGTCCGAACAAGTACTTTATTGATTATGAAAATAATGGTTAATCGCAGCTCTATATGTGTCATATCTAACCGAATGTTCAGGTCATCATTAAGCTCTGTAGAAGCCTGAAAATGACCCATTCGTTAGAATCAGGGGTGTTGGAGCAGGGAAACATCTAAAACATCAGGGTAGCACAGATACATGCATACACACATACCACAACAGGGACTAAGAAAAACAAACAGTTATTTATGCCAGAATTATGCTTTAGTCTGAATTCTGTATGTTTAAGATTGAAGTCGGAATTGTGGGAAAAAAAAGTCTGAATTCTTCGATTAAAGTCAGAATTCTGAGTTGTTTTCTTTCTTTATTTCCTCTCAGATTTCTGCTCTTTTTTTTATTATTATTTTATTCCCAAAAATGAATCTTAAGTTTCCCACATGGATCCTCCTGACATCAATGTCCTCATGTCCATTGTACCAGTGAACATCATCACCTTGGTGTGAGCCTGTGGAGAGAGAAACACAAACCTCAGAACGACTCACACAAACTCTGTCCAATCGCGCGTCACATGACTCAACAACCGAGCGCGAAAGGGACGCAGCGCCTCGGTGCGTGCACACAATCCTGCACACGACCAATAAGCCAGCACCGTCGTACGCCCAGTTTCTTTTTACTTGAAACCTTTTACTCCTGCTCGGTGAGTACATCCTCCACTGCCCTATTCTTATTTTGCACATTTTTCGATCTTCTTTTTCTTCCTGCTCTTGATGTTCACACACGGGGAGAATGTTTTCTCGTTGGCTGCATGCGGCGGTTTGAATCTTGGATGCTGAGTGCTGGTTCTCCGGCAGACATCCTCTGACAGAAACATCCGTATGTGCTTGCGGACGCGCTGGATATTTTTTTTCCCTCCCTCTTCTTCTCTCTCTCTCTTCCTCTTCTTCTCTTCCAGAAGAGACAGATTCTTCTGACCTTTTGCTTGTTTTCTGGCTTCTTTTTCTTGCTGTCGTGGCTTTGTTCTGGTGTGATTTTGATTTTGGTTCGGGTGCTTTTCTTTGATCCTGCGGTGTTTCTCTGGTGTTGGAGGCATGTTCGCAAAGATAACTCTTTTGATTTTACTCTCTGAGGATTTTGCTTTTCTAATAGGTGAGAAATGTTACTTTTTCTTTACACTTCCTTAAGGAGGGAAACTCTCACTTTTTCCAAAAGATGTTACATTTTTAACTGGAAAATCTGCATTCTTCTTTTGATTTTTGTTTTTTTGTAGTTTATTTTTCCCAGATGATGAATTTCTCTTGAAATCCCAAAGAAACAAAACACAGTTTTCTTTGAAAATGAAAAGTGATTCTAAAGGTCAGAGGTTGCACGTGTGACCCGCCACACAGTGATCACAATTTTTTACAATTTCACTCATCTTCCATGATCACTGCTGTGCAAAACAATATAATATGAACTTCTGCCAGCTGAACCAGACACAGCTGTGCACCGCTCGCTCTCTCTCTCGCTCTCTCTCTCTGCACATGCACAAACCTCATTACACTGGCGATTGATAACTGGCAGACACAGTCAGGACACCACACGGAGAAGGTTGGAAAGTCACATTGATGTGGACGTAAACTGCAAATTGTGCAGTTTATCATGCAAAAAAAAAAAATGCAAATACACACATCTTATTCCAAAGCTACTCTAATCTAAATGAGAAAAAAGACCACTGTGGTCAGATTGAGTCTAAAAAAAAAAGGAATATTACAAATATTTCCATAATAATATCCAGGTAAGAGCTTGATAGTGAGACTTTCTATAAGCGACTGTCAATCACAACTATAGTAAGTAATAATCGATTACTAAATTAATCAGCAACTATTTTGATAATGAATGAATTGGTTTGAGAAGCCATGGTTCTCAAGCTGTGGTACATGTACCACCCTTGGTACGTGAGCTTCCTCTGGTATGTGATTAGATTTAGTTTTTTTAACCAGAGTGCTTAGACAATGAAACAAACAAAATATAATAGATTAAATAATAATAACTTATCTCTCGCTCCGTCTTATCCTAATTCCAGTACACCAGTGTGTGAAGTATATGTGAGGAAGAGGAGGAGGATGATGAGACAGTAAATGATGTTATTGGGAATAAATCTGCCTCCTGTTAAAAGTCGACCTGTTTACACCACTGTGTTTTAAATGTTGGTGCTGATGTTTGTTACTTTGAGAGCTCGATATTTTCTTGATAGGTGGTAACTTGGTATAAAAAAAAACACTTGAGAAACCACTGCGTTAAAACAAGCTCTTCTGAATTTCCAAGCTTCTTAAATGTGAATATCACAAAGAATATCACAAAGAAATCATTTAAACTGAACCATTTTAGTTTGGGGGACAAAGATGACCGAACAACCCAACAACTTATTTTTCATCCTACGCACTTCCATTTGTTATTACTAGCATTGGCTTTAAAATGTATTATTGTCCCCAGATTTGACAAGTGACTTAAACAGGAGGCTGAATAAGCTGCTACATCCTTGACTTCCATGCTGGTGGCCTCTATATAACTTTTTTATTTTGCACAGAGCTACAAGGTTGGACTGGTGACCTGTTCAGGGTGTGACCCCGCCTTTTGCCCTATGTCAGCTGGGATCGGCACCAGCGCCCGCCCCCCCGTGACCCCTCATGTACGGTGGCCAACAGGGGCAAATGCACTGGAACGACCCAAAACACACGCAGGAGGAGACATGAGCTGCAGATTCACAAACGCTGCAGATTCAAAAACACAAACGGAAACAAAAACACAAGCAGAAACAAAAACAGCATATTCTAAAACGGAAGTGGGTCAGTGGGAGTGCTCGTTTTCCTGCAGCTCTATGACTAGCCGTTACCATACTCGGGGACTACTTTATTTTCACTTTATTCTAAGACCTTTATTAAGAGGTTATCCAACTCCGACTGCGGTCAAACTAGCCCACGCTCGTTTCTCTGACGCTGAATTCTAACGCCTGAATTACAAAGGGATTTACGGTAAAAAACCTGCAGTCAAGCTGATTTTTAAGGACATCGATATCCGGTTTTCAAAATAAAACCCTCAGATCACTGAGTCCTATTAATCGGACACAAGCGTCTGTCCAAAGTACTGTATAGATTGATATTTGATAGTGTACTGTAAACTATAGCTGTACTGTACAATGTAGAAAAAAACATTCAATTTAAAAGTCATATTCACTATATTAATACAAAATTATTATCAACTTTAAGATGTAATAAAAGCATACTTTGCTACGCCCAGAGCGAACTACTGCCAAATTGAAACACTGATCATAAAAACTGCGTTGTTACAGGAGGATAACCTCTTAATAAAGGTCTCTTAATAAATTAAGAATTCCGGCTGGTCGTAGAGCTGCACGAAAACGTGTAGCTCTACGACGGAAGTCAAACTTCCATTTTGGATTACGTTGGTGTTTTCGTTTCTACCGTGCGTCTTTGTTTTGGTTTGTGTTTGTGAATCTGCAGCTCCTTTCTCCTCCTGCATGTGTTTCGGGTCGTTGCAGTGCGTTTGCCACCGTCGGCCACCGCGCTCATATGGAGGATAAAGCGGTAGAAGATGGATGGATTTATTTTTCACAAAATACTGTATTCATTTCAGTACAGAAGAAACTAAATGACCTCTGCAGTTGTGCCCAGGAAAAAAGTATATATGTACATATATATCTATTGTGTATATATCTATTTATGGGTCAGTATATATCTATCTATATCTGTATCAATATCTATTAACAAGCTATTACTTGGTGATTACTACAGAAATAAGACGGCGTTACATAAAATGACATTCCCATACAAAACGGAAACCCCAGTGGCATCATGTTGCTGCTGCACTGCAATGTGAAATGCTGCAGAATTGTTTCTGAAACTTTTGTAAGACAATCCTCCTCTCAGTCATCCTCAAAAGTGGTTTGACAGTCCTTCCAGCAGCCTTCAGACTCTGCAGGTCAGGGAACAGGTGAGGGAAGCCGAGCATGAAATGTGCTGCTTTACTCAAACAATACTTATCTCTCACCGGGGATGAGGCGGAGAGGAGGGGGCGGTGGGGGCTCTGGAATCGCCAGCCTATACGTGCACATGCACAGAATCACTATGAGCCCAGTGAGGAGAAAGAAGGAATAAAGTTTAGCCAGGCATTTCTGGACCGGTCGGTAATCTGTCCGTGTCCAGCGGCTCCTGCTCCCCCTGGGTTTGGATGATCGTTGACCCTTAGCAGGTGTATGATGTGCTCTGCCTCCAAGCCACGCACCACAGAGTCCAACTTCTGTGAGATACAGATGAAAAACATTTAAGAGCTGCTCCAGCTTTCAGATGATAGGTCAAAAAACAGATTAGAGGAGCTGCTGCTTCTTCTTCTTCTTTTTCTTTTTTTGTTCTCCCGCATATATGGCTGGACGATATGGCCAACACTGTTATCAGTTGTTATTTGTAATTACCACAACTGAAGTCATAGAAGAGCAGAGCTCGTTTTGCTCTTGAGTGAAGGAGCGATTTAAACATTTTATTGACAAAAAAGAAATATTCCACACATCGAGGCTAAACAAACAAAACAAAGTAATTACTTGTGTTATAACTTATATGATTTAACATTTTTTTCATGTATACTAAAGCTAGGGCTAAGTCTGTACATACTCGATAATTATCACATTAAATGTCAGATATTTAAAGGTAAAACTGTGCATAAACATGGCACAGCGCCTGTATACTGAGCCTATCTTGATATTGAAGAAAAGTATGCCGCTATATATCCTGTTATTGAATTATTGCCCAGTCTTAATTGAAACACATGATTGAATAAAGTTATTTACTGTTATTGAACTGCAGCCCTACCTGCGCGTGAAAGACAACCAAGGACAGAAAGAGAAGAGGGAATCAGACAGATGTAAAGAAAAGGCAACAACGTGGTTGTTTACCGCGTAAGAAATCTCCAGTAAACACGCGCGTGTGTTATCCAATTCAGCAAAATATCGTTCCGTGTTCCATTATGTATGTGGCAATGCCCACAGCTCCCTATTAGACCGCTTGTCCTTGGATTTGTACGCCTGAATTAATTGTACTCAACACATTCTTTTCCCAAACACACAATCTGTTCTGCAGCCATCGGAAATAGGTAGTTTTTCTTTTCTTTTTTTTTATAAACAGCTGTATATGCATGCACCTGATGCTCAGCTGTGTTGTGAGCTGTGCCATTAACCTAGCGGCACCAGTTTCTCAGCACCACGGCCAGCTCCTTTTATACTCCATTCAAAGAGATGGTGTTTGTTTTCAGAACCATGGACAGCTGTCAGCACTTTATTACTCTGGCAGCTGGAGCGAGATGATTCCTGCCTGAAAGTCTGGAGTGTCTCTCCTCACTAACCCCTGCCCTCTCCTTCACACGCGTCTTATTCTGACCTATTTCAAGCTCTGCAAGCCACATTCAGAAGCCTGAAAGAGAGACTTCTACCGACCGATAAGAAACACACTGATAACACTTTTACCAAACAGACTCTTTTATGCTTTATAAATGACGGAAAAACTTAAAGTAACCTCTTCTTTCAACTGCGGCATGGCTTCTATAGGGACGAGGTTCATAGCACATAGATGTTATTTTTGCTCTTTAATTTAATTCTCTCCTCTTTGGCACAGCCACAAAGAAGTCAGATGTCAAATATTGTCTAAAATATTGCGCTATATTGTTCTTGTATTATGTTCCTGTTCCTGTAGTTAAATGGCTCACTTTAAAAAGCCAATGCAGAATTGATACCTGACAAAACCAAATAATACTTTCTCTGACAGCATAGTTAGTGGCTAGTATTGTTATTATTAGAATTAGAAGGAGAACGAATGTAATGTTATTGTACAAAACAAGAAAATTATGAATCTGAAAAACAGCACAATTAATGTTTTTTTTTCTTTCTTTTAACGTGATTCATTTGACTTTCTTCAAGCCAGACGTGACTGTTGCCTTATACTGTTATTCTGAAGATTTACCTCTAATTGTATCATATAGTCTAGTTTTGTACTGAATATCATTATACTATGTTGGTTTATTATAGAACCATAAAGTGCTTTTGAAGTAGTAGAGAAAGCCAATGGCTCATCAAGGAAAAACCGGCCTCTGGCTCTTCCCTGGTCCCATGGTGGATGTTTATTTTCCATTCAGTTTGTTCTTTACTGCTTTTAACATAGCTCTTATTCATCTCACTGTCAGCGTGCACACAAAATATGTTTGTTATTCCGTTTGCAAAGAAGGGAAAACAACATTTGCAATGTTTAATTGCAGACCGGGGCCAATTTTGTCCACAGAAGACGCTCCTGAAATTAAATGATGTCAACATGAGCTCATTGTGTGGAAAGTTATTTAATTAAACCACGAGATTGTGACGTTGGTCGTCCACACATTTCCACACCTTTCACACTCACTGTCTCAGTATGACTGATCAGTCTAGAGGCTGCTGGAACCATAAAACACAAACAAACTGGCCGTTTTATTAGGTAAACTTGATGACACTACACATATTTAACCCTTAGTGCTCATGTGGCATGGATCTGTTTATAGGTCACATATTCGGGCTTTAAAACAATTTTTTTCCGTCTTCTTATGCATTTGTTGTGTCAAAGTTATGATTCATTTTATATCCCATTTGTAGTGATATATAGTAGCAATAATTGTGAGGAAGTCACAAAATTAGACCACTTTTTCTTTTATTTTCTTTTTGTTTATAAAAATGAGCCAAGTGAACTTTGAACTGTGACATATTTCAATCCAATTCATAACATTTCTAGTGCTTTATTTGCTCAGGTGTGTTTATAGTTGAGGATATAAGACACTCTATATTGCACATTCCTATAGCCTCTGTATATGCTTTATGTTTTAACATAGTAATGGAAAAAAGTAGCCAAAACGCTCTGTGTCATTAGATATTTTATTTCTAATATTTCTAATGACTTAATTATATTAAGTCATTAGATATTTAATGTCATTTGTCCCATCAGCTGTGTGTTTTCTTTTGTTTTAAATCAACTAGTTGCCAGTAGGTCACATGGCCATTGTATTTATATCCTATGCATTGCGTACTTTGTATGTGTTCTTGTGTATCTGTGCATGTGTGTGGTGAGACTCCTGTTGCCAACAAAATTGCCCCTTGGGGACAATAAAGATTTTACTGCCGATAAGAAGAGTGGCATCTGGTTTAGTCATCGTCTCCTGCTGTAGGTCATTTATGTCAAGGTTTCTCGTGCTGTGTGTAGGTTTGCAAAACTCCCAATACATTTCCAGAAACTTTCCATGGGAACATTAGTTTGGGAATTTTTGGAAACATTCCACATTGGAAATGTTATGGACATTTATGAGAATTGATGTGTTTCCACCGACTGCCGGACCCTGATTGGTCAAAGTGCCGCCACTGGAAGAGACGTCCGACATAAGAATGAAAGCCACACAATGCTGAACTGTAGATCAGTTAAAAAGACTTAACAATCATAAAAACGTGGATTAATCAACAATTACTAATGTCTAAAATCTCAATATTTAACATAGTCTGGTGTATTTATCGACAGACGGAGACTAGTAGTTTAGTTTAGTTTAATAGTTTTAATGAACTGATTCTAATGATTCAGTTACACTGTCATAAACATGTATGCAAACTGCTATTTGAGGTAGCTAGCACCATGCTAAACTAGCCTCTTAAATGAAATTGTGCTATCTAGCTTACATTTAGCATATCTGATTTACCAGCTAGCTAGCTACTGTAATACAGTACATTTTTTATTTAATAGTTGGTAGTTAAACTTTAACACCGCAGACCAAATATCTGCCTCATAAGTAGTAGTTTCAATAGTTCATTCACATCTTTGATGGAGGAATGCAGATTGTAATGTTAAAGGTATATTAGAACAAGCTAGTGCTACAATATATTATTTACCAACTATATTTAAAAAAGCTGTGCGTTCAAAAACGATCTTAGTGGTAAGGAATAGTTATTATTTCAAAGCAGTCTGACCTACGGCATCAATAAGTTTATTTGCTGAGAGAACTGGTGCTTTTTTGGACCGTTGTCTTTAAACCCCAGAGATCATCTGTGTCTGAAATACTCAGCAACAACCCTGCCATGGTCAAAGTCACTGAAATCCTCTTTCCGCCACATTCTGATGCTCAGTTTAACGGGTGTGCCTAATAAAGTGGCCGGAGAGTGTAGTTTTGTTATCAGCTAATTACTCACAGTTCTAGTGACCCAGTTACTTTAGCCCAGTGGAGCTGCAGCTATATTTAACAATCACACAATAGGGGAATTAAGGAAATAGGGAAAAATGTCCATGCCAAGTGAGAGAGGAGAGAATGGCATATGTGTACATGCCCTGGAGCGGGACTGTGGATTCCCTTGCTGCAGCAGCAGGTGGAGTCTTTTTCTCCTGCGTCTCCCTTTAAATATGCACGGTGATGGAGGAGTCATCCTTTGTTTGACTGAGAATGGGAGAGAACAAAAACTTTCAGAAGCATTAACAGAGTAACAGTGTGATCCAAGGTGACGCAACAGAGATTTTATGAAACAAAATAGAAGGTTTTGTGAAAGAAAAAAAAAGAGAAAAATCTGGATCCCTGTGGGATTAAGGAAGTGGAATTTTCTTTTGCCTTTAAAGTCACTGAAAAGTTTCTGTTTGCCACTTTACAGACACTAAACCGCGTGCAATGAAACACGCTGACCTCAAACATCGGCTTTGTTTCATGTCGTAAACACATTCACACGTGTCATGATTTCAGAGATAATCAGCTCTGTTTTTATTTTAACACACTGGATAAAATCTCTGGTGAGGATCTGGTTTCATCCCGGCTCACAGCACAGGTCACACTCAGCTTTTATCGTGCTGTTGTCACCACTGGTCGAGGCTATAGGTTGCTTAAATCAGATTATGGGACAATTCATTGGTTGTCTGCCCTCGGCCTCAGAAGGCGTCCATAAATTTACGTATGGGAGATAAAGCTGATGGCAGCTTGAGTGTATTTCTTTACAGGAGCTCTGTGTCGTCATGTCGCTGCAGGCTCTCGCACAGTGAAGCGTCGCTTCACGGCTCAAAAGAAATCTGTTCATTCAAGGTGGGAAATATATGTAAATAAAAGGAAATATAAGAGCATAGAGCCACAGTATAAATGTATAACCTACCTACCTACCTACCGCTTGATGTATGTCTGAATTTCCAATCCTTGCTATTCTGGTCTGAGGCCAGGGTTTATTCTCCTTGAGGATGATTGACATTACAAATGCCTTTGTCAAGCTTCTTTTCTTCTCCTCTTTCCTCTTTTTTTTATTTCTGCCTCTCTGCCTCTATATCTCTGCCTTTCTCCTTTTGTTGCTGCCAGCCCCCATCTCTCCTTCTCCTATTCAAACTCAAGACAAGTATTATCCGAGAGGTAATGGGGAGCTGGAGCAGAGGAAAAAATAAGAATAGTGCTTGACAGTCATACTTCCTTGTTAAGCTCCACAGCAAAGCATTTTATATATATGAGAAATTCCAAGTGCATAGTAAACAGGGCACAGAAACTGCAAGGCAAGTTGCTCATTACATGTGGGCAATAACAGGCTGTTCTCTATCTTCCCTGCACCGTTGGCCCGTATTTACTGTGCTGTCCTGCAGGAGAGATTAGATTCCACTGGGCTCCTCTGGGCCCGGAGCAAAATGGCCCAGCGTGGACCTCTATTCATTAAGGCTTTAATTGTTAATTGAGGTCTTTGAATGATTCAGCAATAGCTGCTGCTGTGGAGGCATTAGCTGAGTAATTTATGGCTGCGAGGGAGTCGGAGGGTAAAAATGAACGAGGGCAAGGAAGCTTTATTAAAAAGGACGTCGGTGCCCACACAGCATTCTTATTATACTACCTCCCAATTTTCAAAATTGCACAGTGCTCATCTTCTATTATGACTGATTTCCAACGATTCTTCTTTGTTAGATCCATTATGTTCCGTGATTAAATATCATTAAGTCATAATTCAATTGCGCTGCCCTCTGCGCCTGCAGTTTTAATTGAATACTTTTAGATTTGGAATATCATTTTGACTTTTCTTAAGCTCTAAATGATGTTTATTTCTTTGGCCCACACTGACAGTTAGATTGAAAATGTATCATGGTCAGGTTACTTCACATAATGACATATACAGTACACGTCACCCAGATTTTTAGCACAGATTTGTTCTGTCTTTTTTATAAATACTCACAGCTGAATGACATCTTGTGTTGTCATTCCAAAGAAACTGTCTCTCTGAGAGTAGGAGTAGTTAAGGTTGAAAAGCCTGTAGTTATAGGTAAGAGTGTCTGTGTCCTGTTTTTTTCTGTCCTGTTTGGACTCTTTGTTGTTGTTCTCTCTGTTTTCTTTAAGTTCTTTGTGTGTGGTTTGCATTGTTTCCTGTTTCATTGTGGAGTTCTTTTCTTGTTTGTACCTTGTCAAGTTTTACTTCCTGTCCTGCCTTCCCCTTTGATTGTCTGCCCCGCTTTAATGTGTTTCACCTGTGTTTAATTATCGCTGCCTCCCCAGTATATTTAGTCTCTGTTTGATTTATTAAAGACTGTTTTCTTCACTCTTTTTCTTCATGTGGAGCATGTAGAAGCAAAGTAAAAGAAAATGTTTGACCTTATTATAAGTCGCTCTCCAGGCCACCAGCCCAGGTTCAAGTTAAAGATTCCAGTTGATGTCTTGTTTCATATGATGTGTTTGACTCCCTGAGGCCAAAATATGCCTTTAATATTTTAAAAGAGAAACGTGGTTATCTTTTTAAAACCTATAATATGCTGCACGCTAAATAATACACACTCTATTTCTTGGGATTTTGACAATAACAGTACTAACAGTAAATCTTTTTGAAGTTGAATTGTTTATTCCATTAATTGTTGCTTGCAGATTCTATCAATGGACACAGTGTTTCAGGAAAACAATTGAAAGATTTTTAAGTGAACTGCAGAGTAGCAACGGTGAACTGAGCAAATAATAAAACTATTTCAAAGACTTTGTTTGGGGGGGCTGGTGTCTCCATGTTTTGCTCCCTATTAGCATAACCACATGTGTGGCAGGGAGGATGCCAGCGAGAGGTCATGTGATCACGTAGGCCCTCTCGTGGTCATGTGACACTGAATCCTGCTCAGAGCTGCAGCAAGGTGGGCGTCTGCTGCACACGTTCAGAGTTTCATTGGCTTTTGCAACGTTTTTTTAAAAGTCAGTGACAATTTGTATATCTTTAAAGCAACAACAATGACGTATCTTGCTCACCTCTACCACACACTCTGGTTTTCTCCTTCAACGACGCTGCTCGGGCGGATGCTTTGCTTTTGTACTGAGCCATCATTGCAGCTCTAGCCATTTCCAGTTAAGTTTACTAATTTAAAGTGTTAACAACCTCTTCTGCAGCCTACTCCGCCCCAATAATGCCATGAAGTGGGCTGAGGGAGGGAGAGCGGGGAGCAGTGCAGGGGGCGTGGTCTGACAGCTGTGTGAGTTTCTCAGTGAGATGAGCCTCTCGATAGAGCTCCAGTAGCTGATGTCACACAACCAAGGTGACACCTCTGACACACCTCCCCCCGGGAGGAAACGACACAGTCCATCCCATAGACGGCTGTTTATGCTATGAAATGTTCTCAAAGCAAGCAGAAGAAGACAGAGCGATGGGAACCCACAAGAAACGGGTTTTGTGGTCAGTGGCAGTGACTCACCTCTTACTTTTTGAAATGCACTTCATGTCCTGCCAGCCATGATTAAATAACGTTATCTGAAACTAAAGGGTGTCTGCAGCGCAAACGCGGTTCATTTCATTCAGACCACGCTTTAGTTGTCTCTCGTCCACCTTCACATCGGTCCTGACGTGAAGCCTTTGAGGCACAAGCTGCCGAAGCAGAGACGATGAATAGAAGTTAGCAGGCCAGTGATGGAATGTTGGCAGACACGATGCCGTCCAGCGTTTTGGGGGTGGAGCTTTGAGGAGAGGGGGTGGGGTTTATCAGTGAGCTTGCTATTGCTATTTTTCCCCTTCCCATGGCTTTAAGTTTAACACACAGACAAGAGAGTAACCTAACCTTGTAGCAAATACTAATATTACAACCTTCAAAAACTTTCCACCTTTCAGAACCTTTGGACTATTCTTCACTTGGGATTAGGGATGAGCCGCTACGATATTGAGCATTGTTATCGACCCAAAACTGTCTGAAAATCTAGCATGGGCAACATGCTGTTGATGTTTGTGAAATGGTTGATTATATCTAGAAGCTAAATGCTAACAGCTAAGTTGTTTAGAAGAGGTCAACGTGACGAGCTGATGATGGGATTGGACATGCAGCAGGTGAATCAACTACAAAATCAATCGTCAACTGTTTTGATATTGAACTGGTTTGAGTGCTCTCTGATTTCTCAGCGTCTTAAATGAAGATTTCTTTGCTCCGTTGAACAAAGGACTGAACATGTTTGTGGACAAAACAAGACACTTGAGAGCATCATCATCATTTCGAGGGTTTAGAGGTTTCTTTCTATATTATAATAATAATAATAACAATAATAACACATTTTATTTGTAGGCACTCAAGGTCGCTTTACATATTAAATAATGGGTAAACTAATCTGAAAAGGTAAGCTTTGAGTTGGGATATGAAAGTAGACAGTGATGATATTATTTGGACATGTTGTGGAAGTGTATTCCTGAGTTTGGGGGGGGGTGCAGAACAGCTGAGTGACCTGAGTCCCATTGTGGACAGATGGGGGTAGGTGGTCTGGAGAGGAGGGCGGCTGAGAAGGCTTGTAAGTGTGGAGGTGGTCAGTGAGATGTGGAGGAGCTAAGTTATGGACGGCTTTGAGTGTTAAAAGAAGGATTTTGAATTCAATGCGGAAACGGATGAGGGAGCCAGTGAAGTTGTTTCAGGACGGGGGTGATGTGTTGTTTGAGTTATGGACGTTTATGGGGGGATTTGCGAGTGCATTTAAGCCATTTTACCACCTCTACCTGCACTGCAGTGCAGTTCATAAACTTAGAATGTGTCAAAATGTAGTTTCAGTCCACATTTGGCTGTCATTCAAATGAACTAGGCAACAATTCTTAATAAAGTCCAATATTTCCTTCTCTTGTGCGGACATATTTTTTCCCCCCGTGAGACAGTGGGAGGAACGTCAGTCTCCTGAGTCTGCAGTCGAGCTACGGAGACGCCTGCAAATTAAAGTCAGCCTGATTTCCCTCTGACGACGACAACACAGTTTAGTCGCTCTTGGATGTGCTCTGTCAACTCGCTAAAGACAAAATGCTGCAATGCAACATTCCAGCAGCAGAGTGAGAGCGAGTGTGGCCAGGATGCACCGCTCACATCCCATATGTATTCATCATGTCAGATGATGAGTTTTCATCTTTTCTACTCCGACAGCAGCGCAGGTCACTGAGGAAAGATCGTGGGGGGAGAGGAAGTGCTAAAATGATTACTTTCACAATTTTCCTTGCTTCTTTATCTCCAGAGTATTCAGACTCTGATGTGTGAAAAGACCAAAGAGGATCCATGTAATGCACATGGAACCTGTGTTTGGCACTGAGGTTTCCCTGAAGAGAAACCATCACTGACAGGCACTTGAGAGAGAGTTTTTAGAGTCAAACACAGAAAGTTTTTGCACACAGAAAATGTACCAGCGATGAGTCAAGATGCACTTACAGCTCCACTGATGCATGTAGATGTCATTAAGTGTTAATTTCTCAGGTTTAACACATGCCAAGATTAATCCAAAACCCTCTTCTCCTTTTTTTTTTTTTTTCTTTTTTCTTTGGACGATCCGGGTGCTTCTGATTCAGCGTGAGCCTGTTTTCTGGCCGGGGATGTCTTCACCAGCATTTGCCAGCAGTCATGCCACATTCACACATCAGTACTTCTGAAAAGGCTTTGAGGATCTTAGAAACTCATGAATATTGTAAATGAATCATCTTTGAAGTCTCTTTTTTTTCCATTTTGAATGAGGCAGAGGAATAATGTAAAACTATTTTTCCCCGCGATCATTTTCACTGAAAACATATTATTGAGGGCAATTTGCAAAATAATGCTTGAGCACCTCTGGGGAGATAATAAGGTGGTTTCTGTGCTAAGAGAGACACTGAAAATGCTTGACCCCTCTTGGCTTAGCTGGCCATAGATTGCCTGAAGTCGTATTTTTGTTCCTGCTGCAGTCTGCAGTGATTTAGAGCGTCAGCTCAGAGGTTGCTGCTCTGTGAGCATTCGATGCTGTCAGTCGCTGATAGAAGTTCGACAAATTCACAGACTTTGTAGGGAACTACAAGCCATTAGTCGAGCTAATGTCTTGTGTCCAGAAGGAAGTTTTCGACAGACGTCAAATTCACAAACACTTAAAAAGCTATTTTCTCTTCCTATTTGGACTGCCTTTGTTTTTTATTTGTGAAACTGTACACTCAGTTTTCAAAGGAGGCAGTTTCTTGTTTTGCTTTAACATGGAAACCACTAAACCAATATCAATATCGACGTAATGTTACTCATCAAATTATGGTCTGTAGGGAGACAGTGTTGAATAATTGTTAAAATAATTACTAGATTAACCTCCTATAAATCTGTGTGATGAGTGGCTGTTATTTTCCTGCTGGGGTTTAAGCCCATCTGGTCTCTAATCCTGGTATTTTACCGGCTCACTAATGTTGTTAATTAACTACTAAACTTCACTTTTATTCCACTCATGACTGTGAAAGCAATTCAGATTTCTTATGACCTAAAAGTGCTGTTAAATTAGGGCTGCCAAATGATTCATATTTCCTTAATCGCAGATTTTTGATCACATTTAAAATTCTATTATTAAATTAAAGTCTGCATTTAAAGTGCAACACAACACTCACCTGTGCTTCTTGGGTAGGAATCAAATGGCAAAGACAGTTACTTTATGAACTTGACATTGTGTTACTGTTACCTCGGCATCTTCTAATGTCAGAGGTAACAGTAACACAATGTTTACTGAAACAGTATTTGCACAATTATCTCCTTCAGTTGCCTTCTCTGTTTCTTACTGACTGTATATATAATAAACAGGCTTAACTGACACACACACACACACACACACACAGTTTTGTCTCAACATCTCCCAATTATTATTTTTGTTTATTTCTCTCCCGGTCTAAGTGAGGTCACATAATAATCAGGGTTTTGTTTTTTTTGTACACCAAAAAAATCCCCGGACCGAAGCGATTCAGTGTGGTGCATTAGGAATAGTTACCAAAATAACCTTTAACAACCAGAGTAAAATGATATGGTTCGGTCTGACAGTCAGCTGACAGAATAACGACACTCCCTTGCGATAGGTGTAAATATCTCATGGAAGGCGAGGCAAGTGGCCCGCTATCTCTTCTCATACACAGCAGGACAGCTTGTTTAGCCAAACAGCCACAAACCAAGTGGAAAAAGAGCCGCCTCGTCTGTTGTGTCGCGTTCGCTCACCCCGCCGACCAACTAAACGTACTATTCTCAGTCCACACCTGATCCTGGGCTTTACAGTTCCAAACTGTACCATGCTGTAACAAACCAAACAATACGCAATATGGGGATTAGGTAAGCTGGACACTGTAAATTCACCATGAATGTGAGAGTGAATGTTTGTTTGTATCTATATGTGGCCCAGCGATAGACTGACGAACTGTCCAGGATGTGACCTCAGCACAGTTCGCCCCGCGACCCTCATGTGGAGGATACAGCGATAGTGGATGGATGGACTTGACTTTTGCACCGTTCATGTTTTAGTAAGAAATGCCAGATCCTCTCTTGCATTGGCTCTTTGGTGACCAGCTGTGTGGCTCTTATTGGTTTTTCCTTCACATCACTGACGCTTACATTAATGATGTAAGAACTTGCCCTAAAGGGAAACCAAAATGTCTTGACCGCACCTGGCAGCTGGCTGCAATAAACCCCTGCCGCTCCATGTTAGCAGACTGACTGGACAGAAATACAATTATAAAATAGAAACATGCATATTCAATAATCAAAGTGGCCCGACACATGATGTTGTTTTCCCCAGAGTTTTAATGACCTCTTTACATTTTAGGCCCTGTTTGTCTGTGTGAAGCACCAGTTTGTTCTCTGATGCTTTAAAAACAGGGCGTGGCATCATGATTGACAGCTGTGACACATGGGAGTGAGACAAGTGTATATACAGTCATACATTTTACACCTACACTCACTGTAAAAAACAAGTGGCCACGCGTTACCGTTCCCTCAGTTTCCTGTCTTTAAAACCCGACACAGCCACTGTAACAAATGTGCTTAATGAGCAAAAGCCAAAGCCTTAATTTGACACAATACCTCATTACATGTTGCATTAAATCCATTCCACAGTGATTTTTTGAATATTCGCTCTCTTAATGGCCTCAGCATACATTTGCCTTCAAGTGGTCCACTTTATGTACTTCACATCCATCCATCATCCATCAGTGGTGGATTCCTCCAGTAATCCAGAGCCGTGAGGCTGCAGAAACACACTGAGCAGGATGTGATTTGAGTGGACTGACTGGTGGCTTTTGAGTCTTCCGCTCGGTCGATTATTAAGTTAATCAACTCAGTGACGTCTTTGCCTCAGTATGGGGCAGCGGCATTGTGAGGTTATCCGTCGTTTTTTTTAAAGAGTAGCAGAGGAGATTTAGGATGGATTATCTTCTGTTGAAAATCAAGTGAAAAAAAGACGTAAAGTCAAAGGTTTCCTCCCGGAGAAGACAGATCTGTGTATGTATTGTAGTATCTGATGTGCTGATCTACCTTGGGGGACGTTGTTTGTTGTTTACTTTAGGCTAGATGTCATCTGGTCAGGGACATTTTCCTTGTTCAGGCCTGTCTTATATAAGCAAACATATATAAGGAGAGCATGTTGAGCAGAACGAGAGGGAATTCACATGCAGCACCGAGAATCCCTCAGATTTGGTGGGTTTTTGACACTGTTCTCAATGCATCGATACACAACAGTATGTTTGTGGGTGTATGAGAGGACATATTAAGGAGCCACAAGGCCAGCAGGTTACCAGGTTCGCATCACGGTTCAGGCCTTTCTGTGTGGAGTTTGCAAATTCTCTGTACTCTGACTTCCTCCCAAAGTCCTGAAACATGAGTGTTGGGATTAGGAGCACGCACCAACATGAGTTCAATGGAAACTAAATCCGGGGTCAGCAACTGGGGGCCCGTGGGCCAAAACTGGTCTGCCAGCATCAGTATATGATCTGTTGTTAAAACTGTTAACTGTTGTAATAGACAGCCAGGTTTGGGAAGCAAATGTCTGTAAAATAACGCATAATGTTTATTATTATTATAGTACAAAAAGTGAAACTATAGTTCGTTAAAAGCATTTGTTCACATGTTATTCTCCACATCACACATGCAGGCTTCGATTTGTGGGTTTTTGTCTCAGACTGACTGAAGACATTATTTTTAAGACACTAGCAGTCATGGATTTGCCTGATAAAGCTGCAATGTTTCGGTTTGATAGTCAATGGCTGATAGAAAAAAATTGGCCCTAGGCCAAACTTACCCCGTCCTTTCTCTAAATTGACCGTCTGTGTTTATATGTTTGACCTTTGATGGACTGGCGACTGTGACCCCGCCTTTTATGTCATCTGGGATCCGCGACCCTCACATGGAGAATAAAGTGGTTAGAGGATGAAAGAATGAATGAGGTTCTGCACGTCTGCTCCTCCCTACAAGGCTGGACAAATGTAATCAGTTATTTTTAGAAAACACTGATACTAATTAGGTTTGGGGCCAGTTTGGCCTGTTGCCACAAGACATTCACAGATCAAAATATCACAAGCACAGTCTCTTCTCTACCTGAGCTGAACACTGTGGACATTCATTCAAAAGGCAAGATGGCCTTTAAAAGCCTTGATCATATTAGTTCAAATGTCTTTAATGGGCAGAAACGGTACAAACATCTTTTTTTTTTCCACCAGCCGCTCTTTGTAGAAAACGCAGCACAAATAGAGTCATGGAAATGAAAATCACTTTGTTTAAAACATGGTCACTCGTGCATCAAATGTAAATCATCCACCTTTGCATCTATAATTTCTGTTCCCCCAAGAAACTGCATTTGCATGCAGTGGCAGTTTCATGTGCAAGAAAGCGATGCACCACAGAATACACCAGATTGGAATTCTGATGGCATATTTGCGTTTAAACGTAACATTTTGTGAGTGCAGTTTAGAAACATCTACAGGGACCAACAAGATGCTTTTAGAGAAATGCTGTCACAGTGACCCAGAGCCCCTCAATGAAACCATTCTGTGAAACTCTTTTGATTTATTACATAGAGATTAACCCTTAGAACACAGGGCATTTCAGATGCTTTTTTCCATTACTATGTTAAAACGTACAGTTCATACAGAGGCTATAATAATGTGCAATATACAGAGTGTCCTTTATCCTTTTTTTTCAGCACAACGTAGACAATCTGATGAAAAAAAAACTATATAAACACACCTGAGCACAAAGTACTCAAAATGTTTAAAATCGGATGGAATTTGTGAAATTTAAGAAAAAAAAACACAAACTGTGATATAGATATTTGAAGCATGGGAATATGTTATTTAGTTACATATTGCCAGAACAGCTTTGTTTATCCTGTTAAGTCGAGATAGCATTTTCATAATCATCCAAGCCATTCTTAAGCAGACATGTTAAACCTGAATTATGAATATGTTCTTGCTCAGTGATGGGGACAAAACCAGCAATTTAGAGTAAAGCTGCAATAACCTGTCGATGAATATATCAATCAATTTTGCTCGACCACTAATTAAAATAGCAACACATTTAATCACAGGTTCAGTCATGTGCCTTTTGTAGTAAAAAAAAAAAAAGAAAGAAAAAAAGTAAAAAATCTTGTGTATTTGGACCATACAAGACATTTGAATGCATCACTTTGAGTTCTGGGAAATTAAGAGTCCTGTGGACATTTTTCCAGTGTTTTATTACATTTTATGGACCAAACGATCAATAGATTATCAGGACGATCACCTGCAGATTACATGCAATCGGAAAAATCAATAATTACAGCTTTAAATGACTTGCTATAAATAGAGATCTTCACGGCTCCCAATAAACATGACTTTTATTATCTGTTAATAATAATAATTGATTTGGTTTTTAAACACAAATCAGTGGTGGAGTAATGGACAATTGGCATTTTAGAACAAGATTACATTATTTAGATTTCTGTCTGCAGAAATACCAACATAAAAATACTAAATACAAAATAAACCTTGTGAACACTGACCTCTGATGCGAGGTCAGCGTTCACAGGACACTGGTGCTCACGGTTGTGTGTAACCTCTAACCTCCCTGACCTTCCCCCAGCAGGCAGTGCTGCACGCCCACTAGGATGACTGGGAAGACCCAGACCAGCAACGTGACAAACAAGAATGACCCGCGCTCCCTCAACTCCCGCGTCTTCATTGGCAACCTCAACACGGCAGTGGTGACCAAGGGTGACATCGAGGCCATCTTCGCCAAATACGGGAAGATCGTGGGCTGCTCGGTGCATAAGGGCTTCGCGTTCGTCCAGTACGTCAGCGAGAGGAACGCTCGGACGGCCGTGGCCGGAGAGAACACCAGGGTCATCGCCGGACAATCGCTAGGTAATGATGATCCAATGGGTGTCACATTTTCACGATATATATATATATAGATTACAGCTCCCAAATTGCACTAATATAGTTTTCAACATAAGAGACAAACTGGAAACTGCACTGAACCATCAGCGAAATTGTGTCAAACAAAGGGGCTGCTTTAATTTTTAAACACAAAACCCCAGGCTAACACTCTAATAAAAGAGCAGTCTGACATTGTTCCGCTGCCTTGCTTTGTTGCTGGTGCACAATCACTGAAGACAGGGGAAAAACTTCTTGGGACACATTTTTGTAAAGCAAAAAATCATGGTATCACATTATATAACACTGTTCATGACTATAATTCACATCATTTCCATATAAAAGTTTGTTTTGGTATGTAATGACATAGTTCATGATGAATAATTACATTATATTAAGTGGGCTGGATGTGGCACACGGGCCCCAAGTTTGAGACCTCCGATTTAAGAGAGACCCTTCTTGGTCCTACTGGAATCAGTGAATCAATTTAAATTATATTTTATTGTATACAACTCTCTCCATTCATCCTGGTTTGGGAACAAGAGGGCACTACAGTGGAGGGTAGGGACTTAGCCCTAATGGCTCAGCTTTCCAGGCCTCAAAATGGTTTCAAAATGAAGGTTTTGAATCAGGGATGGTGTGAACTGATATCAAATATATTAAATATAAGACTCCAAGCCGCATGAACATAACTCACTTGTGTCACACGTTTTAATAATGTGTGAGTTTCAAAAAACACAAATATGAGACGTGACTCAAAAGAGAGACAGAAACTGAGCGAGAGCCTCATTACTGAGCCTGATAGTCACTACAGGGGCCTCCCTTTGTCGAACTACTTAAATTGAGACATGAAAATGTGTTGGTTAATATGTGTGGGAACACTGTGCCTCAATCGAATGCCGGTCATTTCTGTGTGGAGATGTGAGCATGTTTTCCCCCCTGTGCACATGGGTTTTCTCCATTTCTCTCCCACAGTCTCCCCATCGTCTAAAAACAACAAGGCTGTACTCTGCACTGACAGTAGACGTGAATGTGAGAGTGAATTGTCTGTTTCTATGTCTCCATGTTGTCCCTGCGATGGACTGGCAACCTGTCCAGGACCCCACCTTTCGCCCTGTGTCAGATGTAGGGACTGCTCTTAATTGAGACATTTAGTTCTTTTAAAAGGTTTTAATTATGCTTAAATCCATTCCATACTGTTCAACAATACGATAGCAAGAAAAACAAAAGAACATTTATTAATATATGGTCAAATTAAAAAATGTAATGTCTTTTTTTTGGCTTATCTCTCTCTTTTTTTTATTAAAATTGAAAATTGTGTATGGTCTTACCTTTTATAGGTATATATATATTGTAGGTCCATGCGCCTAATCCTTCTCCAAGAATATCTCTGTCACTCGACAGGCACACGACAGGCGCACAGCATGCAGCGACATGCGTCACTGGTCAGATGGGATTAGCTCCAGCTTCCCTGTGACCCTCATGTGGAGGATAAAATGGTAGACAAATAAATGAATGACTGTCTTGCCCAGGAAAAACATGAGTAAAGGATAAGATACCAAAAAGTAAAGAGATCTCCACCTGGAGCACCTCAAACACTGAAGTAACCATCCATCCATACTGCTCAACTTGCTTACTGCTTTGAGCATGGAGTGTTTCTCTCAAGTAAATGATCTGAATAGCACTGTGCCAGTTTATACAATGAGGTACATTTGCACAAAAGTATATATATTTAAAAAAAAACAACAACAAAAAACTGTAACACGGTCATTTAATTTATTACAGTATTGATCCGCAGCATTTCCTGAAAACCTCATTACAGAACAAACACATAAAATTTACTGCAAAAGCAATAACAATAACAAAAACAAAACAAGAAGAATACACATAAAAAGCAAGACATGAGGCATCCAACAGGGATCAATATTGACAGTAGGCAAGTCTATATGATATGGACTTTTAAGGTTGGAGACATGATACCCGTTTTGTCAGCCAGACACTTTGGAACATGATATGTCAAGTTCTTACAGAATTGCTGAACTCTCACTTTTAATCGATAGAGACCTCAAGTCTCCATCTCCCTCCTGCAGTTCATGGTCAGAGGTTCTGTGGCATATTATCTTGTTGGCTGTCTCAAATGTGATCAGTGGAAAACAATTCTGAAATGTCGAGGTGTAGCCACTGTGAAGATGGCGAGATTGTGAATCCATTTATAAGTAAAACACAGTGATGCTGTCGCCGTAAGGACACGAGGCGAGCGTCGACATAAAGATAAGACCACAACGATGTGGAAAGGAAAAAAGCAGACGGACAGCATTATGGAGGAAACAGCTCAGTCCTCATGGGCATTCAGTGATCCCTGTAAATCTTCCTTATATTACTTATTGATTCAATCACAGCCTCCTCCATGGAAAATAAAAGTCCTCCTCAAGCATCGCTCTCTCATTAAATATGAAGAAGTGCGCCGCAGGGTCAAATAATTCCACCCTGCACTTGCCCACTTTTGTGACATTTTTGGCTTTTCTGAAATTTTAAGGGTGGCTTAAATCCATAATCTGCTATAGAATTACTGTGATTTCATTACTGCGGAAAGTCATGACACATACTGTGAGTCTTTTGTGACAGACGTGACAGGCTTGAGCCACCAGGTGTTATTTCTCTCAGTGATGATCTCCTTGCAGAGTTAATTGGAGAGACCTTGGAGAACCTGGCAACATTAGCTCAAAAAGACAAAATACATATATGTAAATAGCCAGACAGAAGCAGAAACTACAAGGACTACTGTTTGCATTTCAAGTGTGCCAACTTTACAGTTACAAACAAAGAGGTTTAAATATCTGAGTGATGTGTTGGCGTCAAGCGAGGAGGAGAGGAGGAGGAGGGTGAACCTAAAATAACCTCACGCTGTAAAACTCAGTCACAAGCACAGAAGTGTTTTAGGGTCTTTGTTTACAACCCAGTGGGATGTCTGACTGCTTGTCTTATTTCCTCTGTAAGACATGTCGGCCTTACTTCCAGTATTTATCAGTATTTACTTACATTACTTCAGTGTTGTCACACACAACTGTAACAACTACCAACACGTCGCAGTGCATCTTTAAGGGAAAACTATGACATTTTGTGAAATTAGCGTAGAAAACCTAGACCTGCAGTCCCTTCCTGCTTCCAGTCACTTTTACGCTAAGCTAAGCTAACTACATTCTCTGCTCTAGTTCTGTATTTTCATCTCAAACCTGTTTGTTATGGCATTCTTGATATTGAATTGATGAACGTTTGGTTGGATTTTTAAAGAGGCATTCAGTGTCTTTACCCAGGTATACCTGCTAACAGGACTGTAGCAGGTATCAATTAGCTTTTTCATGCTGCAGCATACACTATATAGTCAAACGTATTTGGCCACACCCCTAAGTAAGTGTTTCCCACTTTTTACCCACACACATCAGATGGAGCAGGTCCTTGAGTAGGTCCTCAAGGACCTGTATTGAATTATAGTTTTTTGGTTCGTAGGTTTCCTTTACCTTGTTAAACAGTTTTGTTGTGTGTCTTCTGATCTTAAGGTAAAGGAAAAGTTCAATCAGTAGACAGAATACATTTTTAGTGCTGTCAAGCGATTATAAAAACTTGAGAGATAAATTAATGAATGAATCTAATTATCTCACCTGAAAATTACATAGAAAAACCCTCAACTTGAGGTATTTTTATTTAGATTTTTTTTTACATTGTTGTGGCAGATCAAAAGATTGACATGTAACAAAAAAAGTGGCTTTTTAAAGTCACTTATTATTTTAACAAACTTGAACAGATGCAGCCATTTACATTCCGCTTTACAAATTGCTAATGTCTTCGCTGCTAACGTTAGCTGTGGCTGCACTCGTGGCTGGGTGCTTTGCATTGAAGTGGTAGGCTAAACTTGAGCGGTGGTAAGCTAACTCCTTCTTTCACAGAAGGCTTATCACTTTGACTGTATTTATGGTGTTTGTTTTATTTATGGTGTTTGTAAAAAGGAACAGTAAATGTCCCGTTCATTGGGCCGAGAACTCTCACATGCTCCTCCATTTCTACGTCTGCTCTCTGTAATCACCGCTCCTCACTCTGCGCTCTAAACACAATGACAGCCAATGTCCACTACAGGGTGCGACTGACCATTGTTTTCCAAGCACAAGGAGCCAAACACAAAAAAACGGATTTTCTAAAAAAGCAACTTGTACACAGAAACAGTAAAGTTAGAGATTAAAAATTAGATTAACACGATTAAAAAACAAACACGCTAAATATGACTAGTAATTAATTAATCACAATTAACGCGATAATATGAATTTTCACAACATATAGAATTGAATTATCTCCATTGAAGCACAGACTTATCGCTTTAGTATACCAAGACATTTTGGACAATACTATTATTGCTTACTTTTTGGCAACAGTTAGAGGAAGACCCTTTTCTATTCCAACATGATTGTGCCCCAGTGCACAAAGAAAGGCATGCACTATAAAGACATGGTTTGACGACTTTGGTGACCTCAACCCCATTGAACACCCTTGGGATGAACTGGAACAGACATTGTGAGCCTGGCCTTCTCGTCCATCATCAGTGCCTGACCTCATAAAAGCTCTACAGAATGAATTGGCACAAATTCCCACGTGGCGCTTTTCCATTATACAGTTCTAGCGGCACTCGGCTCTACTCAACTCTATCAGGCACGTCATTTTCCATTACTTCATAGAACCTCCTCAACGTGGGCGGGGTTGTCGTAGCACGGCTGCATACAACTGCTGTGATGTCGTTTTGTATACGACACAAACCACAAACTAGTGATAAGCAAAGCAGTTCTTTTTGGTATGCTGAATCATTAGAAACCGTTAATAAATTCCTGCATGACCGGAGAGCAGCAGACTCCGTCTGACACAATCACTGAACTAAAATTCAGTGGAACGAGTTGTGATTCGAGATTTTAGAAATTTCCGTGCTTAATGTTCCGCTTGATTCCTGTCGGACGTCAGGCTCATGACTCTTCCAGTGACGACACTCTCTGACCAATCAGTGGCCGGCATTCTGTAGACGTCACCCTTTAGTATTGACTCTGCTTGCTCGGAACCTCGCCAGAGCAGGTACTAAGAAAATGATGGAAAAGCAAGAAGCAAGAAAAAATTAGTCGAGCCAAGCTGTGCTAAAACTGTATAATGGAAAAGCGCCAAGAGACATACTGTACTTCACAATCTGTAGAAACTCTTCCAAGAAGTGTGTTCACTACTGGTGTGTAATAAATATGGGTTAAATGCAGAGGACAAATTCACTATCACTAATTGGCACATGGGCAAAAAAAGACTAATTCTAAGTATTCTATTTATTGTATTCTTAGGCCTTTCTTGTAGGCCTTTCTTAGTTAGAACGGCCTTTTATATTGTGCTGAGGCAGCCATCTTGTGCTGCTAGGTTTCTACAGCAGCCTGAATGGACAAACCAGCCAGAGCTTGTAGTTTTACAAAAACTAAGAAGACTAATGGTGTTTATCCATGATACAGTTCTAGCATGGCTCAGCTCGGCTCGACTCTACTCGTGTTTTATTTTTTGCTTTTCCATTAGTGATAGTGCCTGGTACCTGGAGCTTTTTTTAGTACCTGCTCTGTGAGTTGAGCTGATACTAAAATGTGAAACTGCCGTCTGCTGATTGAGCGGGACGTCCGACACAAGAATCAAACTGAACAATCTACAAAAACTGTAGATCAGTTAAAATGACTTAAAACGTCAGAAACACTTATTATTACACAATATTTTATGTAGCCGTGCTATGACGACCCCACCACCGCTGAGGAGGTGCTATGAAGTAATGGAAAATGACGTCCCTGGTACCAAACTGAGTATAGGCAAGTCGAGTAGAGCTGAGTAGTGCGAGAACTGTCTAATGAAAAAGCGCCATAACATCCTTTCTGGTAATCAAAGGCCACCGTAGTTCCCTTACGTGAGGGGTGAGCGGAGTTCCGTCCATTCGTTCCTGCAGTGTCACCATTAGATGGACCTCTAAAGCAGCTCTTCGTTGTTATGTACACTGATAAACTCACAACACAGTTATACTTCCAATGAAAAGTAGCGAGGCTTACTCAGTGGTGTGTGTGTGTGTGTGTTTCCCTGGCGAGAGAGAGAGGAAATTCAATGAAGGCATCCAGCTGAGAAGATCACAGCTCAACAACCGAAACAACTAAACAAAGGCAGTGAAACAGAAACCAGAATGAGATCTTCCTTTGCATAATGTTTGCATACTGTGGCTCCACTGACTGCTCTTCATCATGTCCACGTAAACACTGAGAGTCTCATGGACACACGCGCAGGCACGGTAAATTCAAGATATTAACAATGCACCGTAAGTGTCAGAGGCGTAGAGCTGGTGCCTAAAGTAATGTCTCTGCTTTGGAAAAGGATCTTTTATGCTCGTATTCAGCGGAAATTTAACCCCCAACCCCCTTATCTTTTAAACATGAACTCTATATTTGATTAAACTCCGCAGCCACACTGCCCAGAGGTGTGAGCAGCCCGCACGCAATGTGAATTCTCGATATTTCTTTGGACCCCGTTTACTCTTTTATTTAATTACTCACAGTGAAAGGGGACGTAAAGGACAACCGTGCAAAGGCATAACATGTGACAGGCGGGGGGGTCACGAGGTCAGCTTTAAACCTGTAATGTCTTGAGTACACAGCGAAGCTGCTTGTTCCACGCTTGAGTGGCTTTAATAACTGTGACACACTGGAGCTGCGGCGATTGCTTGACTCAGTTTAATTCCTCTGAACATGACTGGCGCGTCCACATGGTGATTGTAAGTAGTTCACTGCAAATACGAGTGACGTTCAATCATGCTGGAGGTTGACCTTTGACAGCAGCTACTTAGATCCTGATGAAGATGTCGGCTGGTGGCGAAGAGGAAACGGGGAAAATTTAATTTCTAATATGACCTAGCGCTTCTAATATGTTCGACAGAGGTTTATTGATATTCTTTTTCTTTCTTTTTTTAAGTTGGTGCTTTGTTTAATCATGTCTGCTTTGCATCCATCATCAGTTTTGTGTGTGTGTGTGTGTAGTTGCTCTCATGTGTGATTGCTGTCTGGTCTGGTCTTTGAGCGCCTCTCTGTGGTGGAAATACGTACTGCAGAGTATTCTTTTCAAGGTGAATGAAGCTGTCTCTTTTATATAACAGTTAACCATGTGTTTGCTGATCACGGATTCACCTCGTTTTATTCCAACAGCACACTGAGGAAATGCGGGAAAGAAAGACAATTTGAAGTTTACTGTTGAGATATTAAATAAACACAGAAACACATATGATTGATTAACTTATCGAGTAGGTTGGGGGCTTTGTCTACATGCAGATGTGTGCATGTGAATGAATGAATATGATAGATAATCTCTGCATGAATATGTAAATGAATGCGTGAATGGCAGGTTTGAGAAGTTATTAGGACTAGAAAAAGAAGCTGCATATTATTATTATTATTATTATTATTATTATTATTATGTATGCAAACAGGAACTAGGGCCACATGGTTGGTGTAGTGGTTAGCACTCTTGCAAGAAGACCTGGGTTCGAGCCCTGGTTGGAACAACAATGGTCTTTCTGCATGGAGTTTACATGTTCTCCCGGTGTGTGCGTGGGTTTCCTCCGGGTTCTCCGGCTTCCTCTCACAGTCCAAAAACATGCAAGATGGGGATTAGGTAAATTGGACACACTAAATCCGGGGTATCAAACGTGTGCAAATCAAAAGAGGGTCGGATCCAGAGAAAATTCAGTGGTGGGCATATGAGCTAAAAACTTATACCACATCGTGGTACCATTTCATTGTGATGATATTTCACACAATTCCAATGCAAAAGTGCTTGTTTTGATATGGGACGATGTGTACTTCAGTATAATATTTATGATGCAATGAATATCAAAAACAGAGAAATGATTCTAAAATGGACTGTAATTGTAGCTCTAGGCGTTATATATATTATACAGTTATAATATATATATAGATCTGTCCAGGGTGTGACCGCCACCTTTCGCCCTATGTCAGCTGACCCTCCTGTGGACGATAAAGCGGTAGAAAATGGATGGAAATGGGAACTGAAATATTAACTGGATATTAATTCCTTGTATCAGGCAGTTTTTTTTTTATTATTATTATTTTATTCCATCTGCATGCAACACTAGGTGGTGCTGAGAGAATTACGGTGGGGGGAGATGAAACCAAACATGTGGGACATAATTGTCCCTCAGAATGAATGATTCATTTGAATCCTGAACAGTCATGCTGGGATCGCCTGCACAGCATTTTCAACGATACATAAATATTTATTATATTTTTCACTGTTTTTGTTTCATGGATAGTGACGGTTGTGTTTGAGTTAATCTGGATTAGCAGACACACACAGTTTCATTTCGCCCCTAAAACAATCTTTTTTTGTATTCCTCCAAAAATGTCAAAATGAAACAGTAGTTAAGGAGATTGACGTTTCATTGCTTTGATTGGCCTTGAAGCTATGAATCATTATCGTGCAGCCTCTATATATCAGATTTCAGTTTCCTGCCTTTTCTTACAGAGAACAAAGAAGCTGGGGGAACTATTAAGATGTCATGCTGTGTGTGAGACAGCTGCAAACGCCCGTGTCAGTGTAATTAGATATTACAATTACCTATTGTTCTCATCTATAACAGAACCCAAATGCTGCGGCAGCTTGGGAATCAGTGGGGCCGCGCTGTCCCCCCACTGGGCGTGCTGCTTTTTCAATCTGTCTCTTAAGTCCTCAGCCCGTCCACTTCAAATTAAATTTAATAAACACACATTTAAAAAATGAATAGGAGGCAGAGGCAGTAATGAGCTGCTTTGCTTCTCTTCTCTTCTCATGTGGATGAAAGCCTCTTGTTTGGCCGGTGAGGTCAAACCAGATTTCCCTGCAAATTGAAATGAGACAAAAAGCAGTGTGTGTATTCTTTTTCAGGCTTCATGAGTTAATTTACTGCAAATGTGTGACATATAGGGAGAGTATATTGACACTGTGGGAAACTCATCAGCCGTGGTTTGAGGTTTTTCTGAGGACGTGGACTGACTGTCATCGTCACAATATTTTGGTCTCCAGAGTGGAAAACAATCCGTAGATAGATGTAAATCAGTATTACTATCCATCCATCTATCCACCATCTTCTGCTTTATCCTCCACCTGAGGGTTGCAGGTCACTGAAGCCACTATGAAAATATCAAAATATTGTGAGACTTGTGACCATTTATTGTAGAAATGGAAAGGTAAATTTTTTCCAGGCATTTTCAAACGCACCACAAAAACAGCTACAGGAAGCGAAGACTCTGTCGACGCTTCCTCCTCCTCCTCTTTTTCTAAAAAGATGATTTACACATTTACAGCCGAGATGGTGAGTGAGTCCGTGCATAAGCAGTGAATGAGGGTCTGATGAAGAAATAAAGTTGCATCAAAGTTGAAGCGTGGTTTATTTCTTTGCAAAGAGAGAGTCAAGATGGACAACAGCTCAGAGGCAAGTCAAAGATGGCTCTGAAGCACACAGAGGACAGTCACATAGCTTTATAGTCGGTGCTAGCGTCAGGACTTTATCTGTGTGGAAAACAGAAGGCGCCAGTTGGGAGACAAAAGGAAAGGCTGTAAATCAGATGTTCTGATCGCTATGAATCTGTGGATACTGAGCACGTACTAGGTCAAAGGTGGTAGTGCTGTAGAAGCGCTAGGTCAAAGGCTAACAACTGTAGATGCACTTTCACAAAGTGAAAGTGTCTGCTCCTGTGTTAATAGTGGTGTAACTAAGCTACACAAGTCTGTATGTTGAAACAAGCAATATGAGGAATAAGAGTTATTTTCCACCACAGGGCGCTCTATAGAAAAACAGGGATACATGGCATTGTCATGGTATTGCAAAAAAGATATTCATGATGATATTTCACAGAATTTCAAAGTAAGAGTGCATGTTTTCATATGCAATAATGTATACTTCACATTAAAAATATACAGTGTATATATATATATATATATATATATACAGTATATATTGCAATATATGTGCATATATATATATATATATATATACATATGTTGCCAAATAAATATATTATTATTTACATTAGGTAAATAATAATGTGGACAACTGATGTAAAACACAAAACAAGTTATATATGTATATATATATGTGTGTATATATATATATATATACACACACATATGTATATATATGTGTATATGTATATATGTATGTGTATGTAATTTAATGAGTGAATGTGATACATTTAATAATGTGATAATGTCTTATTATTACTATCACAAATATATTCAGTATTATATTCTGTCACCTCGCTGGCATGTGTGCCTCAGCCTCACGTTCTGCGTTTGAAGGACGAGGAGGTCGAGGTCATGTTTACATGATGACATTGATATTAAGTGGAGGGCCACGTGCCATCGATTGAGAGGACTCATGTGGCTCGCGGCCCGCCGGTTTGACACCTCTGACCGAGACAATAATGTGTTTGCCTTTCAGCCGATGTGGGTATTTGGCAGTTTTTTTTTCTGCTCCCAGTGTCTCCCTTAAAAGTGCTTCAGTCCAGAATTTAAGGACACACAGCCACTTTCTGAAAGACATTCTTTTTAATTACCGTCCATTAAGAGAAAGGGAACTTGGCTTGTTGCCGGTTCAAGTCCCCACCAGGTCAAGAGCTGGGGTACCTCTGAGCAAAGAAGGTACACAATCCCCACTGCTCATTAATTGGACACTCTTAATCAACCCCAGCACTTCCAGTGTACTCCTAGTGTTAGTCCCCCCCATCATCTGCATCATCTGCTGTGGTGAGAGTAAAGAGATATCTTTTTAATCATTTCAATCATTAACTTATAATTTCTCATTGCCTGATTTGTAACAGAAGGAAATATTTAAAATCTGTTCATGTGGTTGATTTTAACTCCTGTTGTTGGTAGCAGAGTGGAAGATTTTAAGTCAGGAATTCCCCCCCTGTAATAGTTTGAGTAATGGTACGGTCTGAGGCTGGTGCTGGAAGTGAAGTGCACAGTCAGTCTGTCTAGTTTTGGGTGAGATAGAGAGAGAGAGAGAGAGAGAGAAAAGGACAGTGAAAAGGAAACAGGCTCCACCACCACCACCACCACCAGCACCACAGCAAATCACCGTCTCCAGTGTTTCTCTGCTCGTCATGACCATGTTCAAAGGCAGGCGTCGCAACCAGAGATGTGAGTATGTGAGAGATGCTGCTGGAGTTGATGCAAACTATTCTGACATGTATCTGCACATTCTGTGTACAAGACAACGGAGGAAACCCCCCGGGAGTGTCATTGCTGTGCCGTTAAAAGACAGAGCACAATATTAAAAGTTCACAGAAGCGGCTTCTTCTTGTTTACAGATTTCATTTACGTCTGTTTATTTAGAGTAAATGCCGCTCATTGGACTCCATTTTCAGCTTCTTGATGGAGCCAAAAACAAAATGCTCAGAGAAACTTGTCCATATGATTAAAATGTAGTATTTTTGTCATTTTGGTGCTTTTCTGTTCATTCAACTAAAGTGTACACTGTTTCTGATGATGTATTAGCAACTGTATGTGAACTAAATAATGTAATTCTAAAATGCAGGACATTCTGGTAGGACTGCAACTTGGGATTATTTTCCCAATTGATTCATCTGTCGATTATTATCTTCATTTGGTCCATAAAATGTCATACAATGTTGATTGGTGTTTCCCAACCCTCAAAATGATGATGTTTTGCAAATGTTTCTTATCTTGATTTCTTTGTGAGCAAAGAATTGAAAGCTGAAGAGAGAAGGTGTTTTAATTATTAGATTCTCATTTGAATATAGTGACAATACAAACCATTAACAGCCAAATAGGAAACAAACTTACTATTATGATGAATTGTTTTAGTAAAAATGCCAAAATGTTCCTTGTAGAATTTAAATAATATCTTCATCCTGTGTGAATGTGAGTGGGTTTTGGGCTGTTTGGACATTTGCATTCATGTCTTCAGGGCAGTCATTGATCATAACAGGCATTTATCCCCCCCCCCCCCCCACACACACACACACTAGTTTCTGACATTTAAGAGATTAATTGATAATGAAAATAATCTCTGGTTGCAGTTATACAGATTTATGAGACAACATAAATCCCTTTTCACCTTTTTCTCCTCCTCCAATGTGTGAATAATTGTCTCTGTGACTGGATCACAGACAGGAGGCTTATTCTCTTCGGTGACTGCAGTTTGTGTGAAAGTGGAGCAGAGCTATTGTAAGTATAAAAGTTGTGTGTCCAGTCTCCTGACAGGTGCACATGGCATTTGTAGGGTTTTAGGTGTGTGTGTGTGTGTGTTTGTGTGTGAGAGAGTGAGATTTTTGCAATGAAAAGTTTCCTTATTCGTTATGTGAACATGAACTATGCGCACTTCTGTATGAGGAGAACTGTATGCGCTCTATCGAAAACCACAAAGCTCTGGCAGTGTGAGACTGGTGCAGTACGGCTGGTGGTAATACGGTCAAATGGATTTAGCAACGGTGGCCATTTTATCATTGTTGTGTTCAATAATTCTGCTGCACACGAGCACAATAGAAATAAACACCTTTGCGGTGTTTGTCCTGCGATGACTCTGTTAAAAAAAAACATTGTTATGAACTAAACAATTGAAGCTGAGAGGCGGCCATCGTCAGCTGGCAGCTTCACACGTCACATAGCAGACTTAGAAGAACAGATGGCCGTCACAAATAAGTTGATATTTGAGGGGTTTTATTTATTTATTTATTCTTAAATCATTTCCTTTTTATTTTCCAGAGAATAAAAGTGGAATCTGTATCAAATTGTGTGGCACCTTTCATGGGAGTAATGCAGCACAATGACAGGTTCAGGCGCGATCGCTGGAAACTCTTGGGCAAACACAACCAAGAGCCATAAATGCACCGACTGCTGCTGTTGTGCAATGAAATCAGCAGAGTGTGAAATATCAGTGTGTGTGTGTGTATATTTATGTGTGTGCATGGTTTTAGAATTTAGACTTTTAGGTCAGATCTAAGGATAGGATAGGAAGAGGTAGGATTTCATTCAATGTTAATGTGCAACAACAATAACTGTATGGACTAGTGATATTCAATATTTGCATATATCTTTTTAAATCATCTAAATGTTGGTCTCTGCCCTTATTTCATTTGAATAGCCAGTAAAAGGACAGAAGCACAAACATTATCATTTATTTTTAATGCTATTATATCTTATCTCACAGCTCGTTAGGTTCGTCTCCGATAATTTGCCGGGGTCACGACCCACAAGTTGGGAATGGTAGAAAAAAAACAACAACAATGTGAACACATTCATGTTGTTCATATTTGTTTTACTGTTTGAGATTGACACAAAAACATCAATAAAATTATTACTACAGTATAATCTGTACTCATTAAGTTAACTAAACACACAAAAAAAGAGTTCAGTAGGTGTTCCAGCACAACTAAATCTGGTCTTCATTCATTCATTCATTCATTCATTCATTTATTCATTGTCTACTGCTTTATCCACCACCTGAGGGTCAGGAGGCCACTGGTGCCAATCTCAGCTGACATACGGTGAAAGGCGGGGTACACCCTAGGTCGCCAGTCCTAAATCTGTTCTTATTTAATTACTGACATTTGCCCCAGTGATTATTAATTAAAAAGGGAACCATAACCTTTTTGGCCGTATTGCCCAGCCCTTTGTGGCCAGTTGTGCTCACAGCACTGGGGCAGATGTGCGATGGTGGAGCATCTGTGAGCGTTTCCACAGTCAGCTCATGAAGTGAGGAGGCAGATGTATGTATAAGTAGTTTGGAGCAGGTGGCAGCTGTGGGTTTGTTTTTCCAGCTGCTCGCACGGATTAACGATCGCGCGGCGTTAGGTGGAGGTGACGGACTGGCTCTGTGTTCAAACGCTTCGAAGTGTTGCAGTTAAGAGCCACAAACTTGCATCATTACACCGGGAGATAAGATCAGAAGATGCTTAAACAGGAAAGGAAGAGTGCAATAATAATCTCAGGGGAGATGAAAGCCTTGGTTATCTCGACCTCGGGCTATGCTGATATCCTCATTATGATTTGATGCAAAAATCAACATGAGTCAATGTTTGGAAGAACCAAGGGGGCACCACATTTTACCTTCTGCATGGCTAGTTTATGTCTTTGGATTTAACAACATCCTCCTTCTAACTGTTGTATTCCTGTTGTGATGTATTGACTCCAGCCAACCCTAAAATTTAGTGGTCCCACATCATGTTCTCTTTAATGGACCGTAGCTCAGCATGTCTAATGAAAATAATTTTTATTAGATGCTTGGGGGGGGACGAGCTGCCAAAATTGATGTCCTGCCAAGTAACTATTTTTCCTGAAGAGGACGAAAGAGCAAAGTACAAGCAATTAATTACGGATGGACGGGCTGTCGAGCCACACATCCACGCCACAAGCAATAACAAAAACTGTTAAAGCCTCGAGATGCTCGTTCTGATTGGAATCAGTCAGCACATAATACACTTGAGATCTGGACATGAACCAAAACACTCAGACAGAGCTGATAGAGTAACGTGAATAGATGTGTCATGTCTGGGACTTTGATGAATATTCTCTTTGTGTAAACTGTTCATTTACACGTCATTTCACGTCAGTCAGAACCTTTATGTCATATTTATCATATTGTTTTATATTGTTTTTCATTTGTTTCCATCATTTGATGATGTTTATTTTCTCAAAACTTTATTGGCTTTCTTGACATGTGGCTGCGGTTTTATTGTCCCTTCACTCAGTTACTTCCAATATTCATATCCATAGCTGTTATTTAACATTTGGAGCCTGTTAATAAATACATTTTCAACAAATGTTTAATGTAGATACCGATCGATAGATTTTTTGGGAGTTTGTCAGCCGAGCCCCTCGGCTACTCTGCACTGAGAAGTGTTTCCACGGCAACAGTCGGTGGCACCTGCTGACCAGTGGCACCAAATGACAAAGGGTCAGAAAACGTGACTCGTAAGTGTATGATCTGAGTTTTGATAATGTTAGGACTCGTGGTTCAGGACTTGTAACCTGTTTGTAATCAACAGCAGCGACAATGTTGTCCGTGGTTTTTGTTGGTAGAGGAGCAGAAGCACCAAGTTCTGGCTGCCACGTTGCAAAAGCCACTGCATTTCCAGAGTATTTATGCTAATGTTGAATTTCCTGCTGTTAACTGTGGAAATCCTGGCAAAAAATGTTAATTTCCCGTCAGTGTGATTCGAGCTGTGCTGTGGTTTCTCAGTTAGTTGTCACATTTGTACGCAGAATTTAGTGTAAGTTAAAGTCGTATATATGTATATATATATAGATATATATGTATGTATATATGTATATGTATATATATGTATATATATATGTGTATATATATATATACACATATATATATATATGTATATATATATATACACATATATATATATATATATATATATATATATATATATATATATATATATATATATATATATATATATATATATTTATACTGTATATATCCAGGCAAACATTTACTCCCTCACCCTGCCCTCTTTAAGGATAATGTGGTCTCAGGTGTCATAAAAAGAGAAAGCCGCCTTTGCCCTTGAGCCGTGGTCGGAGATTATTCAAGTCATCCCTGTCAGATTTACAGGGTGTGAGAGCACGGCGTAGATTGAATCCGTGACCGCTGTCGTGCAGGATGTCTCCTAGTCGCACATTTGTATTCACACAGGCACTTTTTGTGATCTCTTAATCGAATGCTGTTCACTTGCTCTCTGGATATGAGCAGCAGCAGCAGCAGCAGCAGCAGAGATGGAGTTTGTTATGTGCCAGAGGTGATGGTTTGTTTGTTTGTCTGCTAAAGATTCTGTTTAGGCAGCGTACTTTCAGGGAGGAAATGAACTGTCCAATTTCTTCCCTGAAGCTAATTTACCACATCACTTTCCCCTGCTGTCAGAGATAACCACTTACTCCTCCACTATTCCCATTACACATTTCCTAAGAGCCATAGATGAAGGAAGACAGAATTAAAAGGCCAATTATCCATTTCAAAAAGTGTAAATGTATCGCTACATATGGGAATAACTTGCAAATGTACTGTCATCGAGGGTGTGTGTGTGTGTGTGTTGCTGGTATTCCTCATGTTGTGGGGACCTACATCTGCTTATACAGTCACATTAAGAGGACTTGTCTTCCTTATGGGGGCAAAACAAGTCCATGAAATGTAAATTCTTACACTGTAAGGTGAAGACATGTTGTACGGTTAGGGGTTTCATTTATTTATGTATTTATTTATTTAAGTATCCTTGTTGTAACGAGGACATTTTAATGCATGACTCACTTCCTCAGTCCGACACGATGGGAACTGTCTTCGTGGATCTTAGGTAGAAGATAAAACTTACATGGAGGAGAAGGATCTGACATGAATGTCCTTTCATACAGTTTCACAAATTTCACCCTTTCCCCCAGTTGCAGAGAATGTGTCAGAGGCGTCTATTTGTGTCAATTAGATATTGAGACAAATAATCGAATAATAACTTATTTTGGATCCCTTGTCCGCAGATTGTATGATAATGTCTTTATTTTTCCGAAGTGACTGTAAGGTTCTCTCTCTTGGACAGACACATTGTCACTTTCTGAGTTAGTTGTCTTTCCAGGTGCTGCATGATGAGGTTAGGCTTAGGTTAGGGTTAGGCCAGTAGTAGTTATGGTTAAGGTTATGGTTCAGTAGTTAAGTTATGGTTAAGTACGTGTGGTTAAGGTAAGTCTCCAGGGAGTGAATGCAATTCAATGTAAAGTCATGGAAACCAGACTGTGTGTGTGTATGTTACCTGTTCAGGACCTTTTCTGGAATAAACACTGACTTTAACAGGACCAGTAGTCCACGTGAAGACCAAAACCTGGTCCTGATAATGAGGCAGAACATGATTGCTGAGGAACTGGTTACGTTTAGGCCTAAGATTTGAATTATGATTCTGTTAGATTTAGGGTTAGACATTAACTGGTTCTGGTTAAGGTTAAACCATTGGGAGTGAGGACATTGTGTCTGGTCCTCGCAAGTGTAAAGGGCTTTCTGGGGGTTAAGACCTGGTTTTAGGGTTAGGCATTTAGTTGTGATGGATAAGGTTACTTACTGAGTGTCCTCAGTAAGAATGCTGTGTGAGAATGTGTGTGTGTGAGTGTGTCTCCCCATCAAGTTTTAATGACTTGTCCACACCACTAGAGACACAGAGCTCAGGGGCAGCCTGAGCTGAGGAGTCTGTATCTAACTACAAAAAGACACACACACACACACACACACATGCAGAAGGAAATCAACACATTCACAGGTAATATAGTGCAGCTTCATTAATATGAATGAAGACAACACACGTCGGAGCGCCCCGGAGGCACGGATGATTGTCTTCCTGCAGTGTGGACGGATGAAACTGTTACTGAACTCAGCCATATCCTTGCCGTGAGACACGCTCAGTTAAAATGAGGTCTTGTGAAGCCTGAGACAGAGGCTTTCATCTTGTACGTGGATGAGGGCAGACGGTGTAAAAACATTCCCTTGACCTGAGCGAGAATGAGACAAACAAATCCATCAGAGGGTTGGAGCTATAGCACAGAGCTCTGATCTTAGGCTGGAAATTTATAAAATGAATATAGTATTAGTATTATTAGTTGTATATATATATATATATATATATATATATATATATATATATATATATATATATATATATGTGTATACATATGATCATTAATTAGTGCATAAATGAATACAAATATTTTTGGAATACATAAAATAGCAATTAAATCAAATTAGCTTGATTAATAAACTATTACTTTAAGTATTGTCACAATCCTTTTTTTCTGTGAGGACAAAATTACTTGAGACTGCAGTTCCATTTAGCTTCTCCTAACTCGCTGTTTGTTTGTTTTTTAATCACCTAAATCGAGGTTAATTTGCTCAACACTCGATGTCAAGGCTTGTGTACAGGGTTTGAATAATCGCTATGCTTGAAAATGTGCTATGTTTGCTCCACCTGTGTAAAATGTAGGTGGGTTTATTGGCAGAAATGAAATATATTACCCACTAATATGTTTGCATAAGTGCATAACACCCATTCCCACCCATACACTCACACTTTGTGCAGTATTGGTCCTCTTTCATACCCAGTATGGGTATGTAGACTTGTGTTATTTGCTGTTACTGTGCTGGATCCTCACAGTGGGTTTAACATGTGTGAAATGAAACCACCAAGATCTTTTACACTGTATTTTCTTCTACATATCACAGAAGTGACGTTTGAAGCTGAACTATGCAAGATGTTTCCCCTAATATAACAGCTCGGAGTCATTGTGATGGTTAAATAGCTTGTTGCTGTATTGTCTCCACTTGGGAAAACCAGGCTTGCAAGATCAGGGCCGCCGACCCAGAGTCCTCAGAATCCGGAGGTGCTACAAACACCCACACACACACACACACACACACACCCTAATCAGGTACCGGTTACAAGACCAAGCCAGTGATTATGGATTTGATTTGGTTATATTTCATCCTCCGTTATCGATACGCCAAGGCAAAGTTAAGGCGCTCTAAAGTAAACAGTCCTTTCAGTTTCAGGGAAACTTGTTTCTCTGCACTTTTAACTTTGCACAGACGTTCTGTTTTCTTCAGTTAGACAGATATTGTGATGTATCACTGAATCGTTGTATTGTGATATGATTGCTATAGTGGTGTCAAATGTGTCGTATCATATCGTGACGTACCCTGTGATTCCCTGCCCTACCAGCGATGGCGTGGTTTTAGATGTTGTTTTTGGATCAACTTTGTAAGAAAAAGTTTTTTTTATAGACTGTAATATAATGTGTGGTTCCTCTTTCCTCTGTTTACAATTTTCATCCCAAAATTATTTAGTTCCACACTTGTTTCCATCAACGGGCAACCAGTAAATATTCTATTATTACCAAACTAAATTACACTCCAGTTTGCTATCACGCAGAAGTGCCTTCATAAATTCACTCAGTAAATCTCCACCAGGCTTCAGTTGTTCTGTGCCCTGCAAAAACACGGGCATTATCCCTCAACACCGAGTTTATAAAAAGCTTATGAGTAGTTGAGAAAGTGACCAGTTAATGTGTTGGCGACACATACAAACACACGTGTTGAGGTTTACGTGTTTTTTTTTATTTTGCTGCAACCAACTTGCCCATAATGGCTCCAGCATAATGTAACTTTTTATATTCCCCCACAGTGCAATGCTGCATACAATTTACAATATCAATCAAGTCCTAAGTGGCTATTGCTTAGCAACACAGTCTCTGTCTCCTCTATCTCCAGCCGGAACTTTATATTTTATTTTTATGGATACACACATAAACAAGTCAGTCTGCGACACACAAAAACACGTGCACCAGCACAGTCTTATGTGCCATTTGTGTATATGATTATTATTATTATTATAATGACGGTAATTCATCACTGTGTCTCGGGTACGGAGGGTTTGGGGTGTCGTGAGGTGTCACTGTTCATTTGAAAGTGCTTTTTAGTGCTCCGCTCTCTCTTTTAATGACCCTAGCAGGGGACCGGAGGAGAGCAAGGCTTTACAATGTGAATCATTCCTCATATCTTCCTGCGGCGCGTAATGATAACGATACAGCTGCACATGGTGCACCTGAGAGCCACTGATCCATCCTCCAATCCATTAGTCCATTAGGGAGAGTGTGGAGCAGAGGATAAAGAGCAGCAGAGAAAGTGTCATTTACAAACATAAACACCACAGTGTTATAGATGATCGATGTTGCACATACTGTACTGTAGATGTGCTGTATGAACGTGTGACTTCATGCGTGTGAATGGGTGAAACTGTAGTGCAAAGTGTGGTCTTTAAGACTAGAAAAGAGCAGGCGCTGGTGGCTCAGTGGTCGAGAGAGTCCGTCTTTCAATTGGAAGGCTGTGGATTCGATTCCCGATGTGTCCATGGGCAAGACACTTAACCAAGGCACTTTACCTCCTGACAGCCACGATGGCAGCGCGTGAATGGCGTGATAGTGATAGAAAAAGTTAGTTTGAATGGTTGTGAGTGGCAAAACTGTTGCGAAAAGCAGTTTAAAGAGTGATCATCAATACGAGACGAGTGCTACATAAATACAGACCAGTTACTATTTACCATTATGGCTAAAGCAGAACTTTGCAAGTCTGGTCGCTTTGTCAACTTTTTCTTTACAGAGCTCCCCCTACAGTTCTAGAGGACATCATTTTATAAACACTACCATAATCATCCATCCATTGTCTACCACGTTAATCTCACTGTCATAAACATTCACCAGTGACGCTCCCCTCACTTCCTCTCTCCTGACCATGTGCATTTGTGTCCATGCTGGTCGGCATCCACTGGTCGGCATGCTTCTGTGTTCTTCACTTCTCACCATTTAAAAAAAAAAAAGCCGGGTCTGAGCCGAGGTTCACTCGTGTTTGGCCCCTAGCTCGTTCATTTCCGCTCCCTCGCTTCCTCCCAACAACAGTTATGTCTACATAAAGCGTTTATATATGTTAACGTGATCTTGGAAAGACATGCAAGGGGATGCAGCCCTAGTATTATGTTTTTGTTTTTTTAAGTTCTGCACATTAATATTGCAGCACTACGATTTCATCATCAACCCCTGCAACACTTGAAGTGTCATGACATTTTCTCTCCGGTGTAATCCCCGGTACACTCGATGCAAAGCTGACGTTTTATCTGTGCAACTTTTCCAAGCTGTCAAATAGAGACTCATTCTTCAGACAGGGATTTTTGCTTTTTGTTTCACTGCCAGCTTCTGTGTGTGTGTGTGTGTGTGTGTCTGTGTGTCAGGGATATTTGTTTGTGTTTTTGTGTATGACCTTGAGCCACACTCTCAGCTGATTGAGCTGAGTTTGAGGTAAAGCACTGATGACAAGACGACAGACTGAATGCACTGATACCAGCCTGGTTTAACGCACTCATGCTCTTGGCAAGACTGTCAGTAATAGGAAAAGCCATGAGGGGGATGCAGATGACTCAAATAGTCCACTAATGCATTTGCAGGGGATTTATATTTTTGTCCTAAGGGCCTTAAAACAACAATAATAATAATAATAATAATAATAATAAAAAAGTAAAGTTAGAGCTCATCTTTTTCTCTTTGAAGACTGAAGTGAACTCAGTCAATGATTCTGTGCTTTCTGCCCAAGTGTCGTCGTGACATTGCATCAAACACTCATGATGGCTGTGTTCAGTATAAATATAGGACAGTGTGACAGTGAGCCAGCATGCAGCCGGAAACCGAGGAAGTTAAAGCTCAGCCATCATTTAGCTTTTCCTAAAGTGACCAGTCAAAATGTCTGCCATGAAAAAGACCCCCCTGTGAAAATACTGACCATTATCACCGATGTTTAAGTATAGTTTCAGCTACAGACTCTTCAAAGGAGGCAGATTTATTCCAAAATTAGATAATTTTCTCTCTCCAATCCAATCCAATCCAACTTTATTTATAAAGCACTTTAAAAAACAACAGCAGCTGAAACAAAGTGCTGTACATCAGAGAAAAATAAGACAAATAAAATATAAAAAAAATGACATCATAGGCCTAACAACAAACAATAAAACATACAATAAAACAATAAAATACTGTAGAAAGTATAAATAAAACACAAATGAACAAGTCATGCGATAAAACTATAAAAAGATAAACACCAACTTCTCATACTGGACAAGACTGTTTAGGGATTTAAAAACAAATGAAAGGATTTTAAAATGAACTCTAAAATGCACAGGCAGCCTTGTGTTCCTTCTTACGTGCTCCAGGCGTGAGAGGGACGTCTCATCCTCATCCTCTTCCTCACATATACTTCACACACGGGTATCGTGAAATTAGATTGAGATGGAGCAAGAGATAAGGTGACTGTAATTATTTAATAATCAGATTATTTTTTATCTAACTTGTTGTTTAAACCACATGGGGCTGTGAAAGTGCAATGTCACTGGCAATTCAACTATAGATGTGAATGCAATTCAAAACAGGAAATCCAAGTTCCTTCATTTCTTGTCTCTCACGTCGCTGAGATTATTGTGGAATCACTGACCTTTAAAATTGAAATGTATTAATGATATTTCTGTTTTTAACCAACAACACATATCTATAGTTGGGGGGGGGCTTCATATTATGGGTCATCCCATTCACAATATCTCAAGAAACATTTTGAGCGGTGGTTCCCATTGTCTGGGTCGGGACCCACAGATGGGTCACTGTTGATTGTTTTTGGGATCCCCAAACAAGATTTTTGTGCATGTGTTTTAAAGATTCAAAATGATATCAGGTGTAAATCATGGAAGAAATTTGCCCTTGTCATGATATAGGTTGTGATTCGGGTCATGATCATTTGCCATCTTTAAAAAAAATGTGGGTCCTCATAATCGAAACACTGGGAGACACTGATACTGAGGATATTCTTTGAAATGTGACACTGATGTCCACTGGAACAAAAGGATGAATTGATCAGATTTTGGCGGTCAAAGGTCAAGGTCAATTTTACCTATAAATAAAAATCGACATGTTTTTTCCCCTCATGAATGTGACTTATTGGGTGCACCATGAGGGAACACAAATATAATGTGTATAATGTGTCAACAGTCAAAGTTGTGTTGGGCAGCAAACACCACAAATCCAAGTTTCTGTAAAATGTTCATCTTATTGAGTATATATCATTTACTCATTGATTATATAAAATATATAGTATGCTTAGATTACATCCAGATGAATGTTTGATAGTGTTGATGTGTGACTCTAAAAGTGGGGATGAAGGACCTGTGGACGCGCTCCGTCCTACACTGTTTGCTGCTGAAGGAGCTGCTTAAGGGGGGAGAGGTGTTGTCCATTATAGATCTTAGCTTTGCTACAATCCTCCTCACCTATTTCCTCAGCAAAGTCCAGAGGTTAGTCCAGGATTGCGCTACCTCTCTTAAATCCAGCCACCTTTGCCTTCGCTTATCTCCCTCTTTAGCTCCCGCCGGATCTTCCTCAGCTCGTCTTTGTCCCCTGTTTCTAAAAAAATCCACTTCTTTTTTCAGCGCTGCATAAAAAGCTGAGGTCGTGTATGAAGTAAGTTCGTGGCAGAACAGACTGTGCCTACTCTGTGCTTCAAAGAGCAACTTTATGTCCTTTGTGCAACTTGATTAATACCTATTTTTAAACTTTGCAGACGTTATAAAGGGCCTTGATTTTACTGTGAATGTCAATTTCCTTAAAAAGCTCCAGTTGAGGTTGAAATCCTTTTCGCTCTGTGCTGTTTGTTAAATTGAAGTCTGACTCTGTTTCACTTAGAACTCACCCGTGCAAACTTTAAAGACTTTGCATGTGTCCTTTTTACATTAAGTGTATAGTTGATGCACTTAGATGAGCTGTTCTGGGCGTAATCATGCACGTGTGTTTTATTGCAGCAGTTGCCGATGATCATTCTATAGCAAGATCATGTAAAATGTAAAGAGAGATGACGCGTCCTCTTGCATTGTTTATAAGGCCTCTCATCTGAGAACATCAACCGTGTCTCTGCAGAGTTTTACCGCAAAGATTCAGCCCCAGTGTCAAACAAAGTTGGAGAGAAATCCATTTTACTAAGATGGAAGAACATCTTCAGCGAGGTGACCCTGGAGGTCAGAATTATAATACACTGCGAGAGGGAAGTTTATCTGACGTGTCCTTGTCTGAGAAGTGATTTTGGGGAATGAATGCCTGAGCATTTATCAGTAATGCTCTTCCTCTGACTGCACCATCCCTCCTCTCTTAAAGTTGGAATGCTGAAAGTTTCTTTGTGTGATTTTCATCTGCCACTTTTGTCCAGTAAATGTGGTTATTGTGACTTTGACATTTTCACTTGCAGAATAACAAGTGTCTATTCTATTGCTTTTATTAAAATCAAGCATTTCTCATATCTCGATGGGTGCAACATTTAGTGGGAGCGATTTGGACAAAATCCCAATTCCTCTTTCTGTATGAGTACACTCTAAAGCTTTAGCAGCGGTTGCGTGAGGCCATTACAAGCTCAAGTTGGTATCTCCGTGGTGGAGTCTGTAATCTGTATGCGGTGTAGCTTCTTACAGCTATTGTTTAGCATTCATGTAGTGACTTGACTCAGTCATAGATAGATTTATCAAGTAATCAGAATTGATGGAGTAATTACGTCAGCTGTAAACATTGCCAAGAAGGTCACCGTACAACTGACAGCTTTATTACGCTTTTGACACACAAAGAAGCAGAGTTATAGCAATCCAGACTCATCTGTGCTGTCAGACTCTCTCATGATGAACATTTCTTTGTTTCCAGACATCAACATGGCAGGAGAGCCGAAACCATACAGGCCTAAGTTGGGCTCTAAGAGGCCTCTGTCGTCGCTCTACAGGTCTGTGTGGCTTTCTTTGTTGTTTTCGTTACATATTCCTTTTCTGAAACTGCTTCTTATCTTCTGCACATTCGTACGATATGTGTTCATAATATTATTCATTTGTGTGGTGTAGACATCATGGGAAACATTTATTCCCGATTAGGAAAATTCTAGGGACAAGATACCACTTTTTTCATGTCTGATACCGATACCACAAACTCCGATACTGAGCGATACTGATGTCAGTCAATTTACATGCTGTTGAGTTTTAGAAGCTGTTAATGACACATTTGTACCGAGCAATTTCAAAGACATCATTCTCCAACAGTATAACAAATACATATACAGCCTGCAACATGACTCAGCAAAAATTTACATTTTTACAGTCATAGTGAAGCATACGATATATTGGATTTTTAGTTTTAGTGATTTTTAGTATCATATTGGCTCATACCCAGGAAATCCAGGTCAGAACAACAACAGAATTGTAATGTCATACTCTTACTTCATGTACATTTATGTAATTGCGCTAACATTTAATTTGTAACATGACATTAATGGCGCTTGTCCACAACACAGTTCCAGCACGAATACATGCTCTGGCTGAAACGATGCTATATGTGGCGTCATTAGACTGATTGGACAGAGAGTGTCATCACTGGAAGAGTCATGAGCGTGACGTCCGAAAAAAGAATCAACCCAAAACCAGGTCCTGAAAACGTGTATTAATCTCCAACATTTAGCAAGGAAATGTCTAAAATTTTTCAACATTTAACAGAGGAGTCTGGTGTATTTAGCATCAGCACTGCCGGAAGCGTCGATCACGAGCCGCATCACAACCCCATCTGCCATATTTCAGTACAGTGACTGTGTCAGATGGAGTCTGTGCTCCGGTAATGCAGGAAGTACTGAACGATTCTGTGAACAAATCTTTTGAATTTACTGAGTCTAATGATTCAGTTTCACCAAAAACAACTGCTTTCACAAGTCACCAGTTTGTGTGTCACATATAAAACGACGTCACTTCAGTTTCATGCAGCCGTGCTATGATTACAGTAATGGAAATACAATACTCGGGATCTAGATTGAGCCATGCCGGAACTGTATCGTGGAAAAGCGCCATACGTTGTTACGCTTGGTTTTTGTCTATATACAGCAACTTTATTTAACATTGATAAATCAATATTTATATATTTTCATATATAAAGCAATCACATTTGTGTTTTTGTGCAGATAGGATATTGCTTACATTGTAGCACCAACCACCAATTTTGTGTTTATTGCTTTTACATATTCACTAGTTTTTTTTTGACAATTTCAAGTTCAATGTGAAGCACAGAAAATCCACTAAACACTATATTAACAAAATTTATTTTTTTTACGGTTAGTCAAATATTTTGGGAGAGATAGACGGCACAAACAAACAACGCCTCTCGTGTGATAATTACATTACATTACATTACATGTCATTTAGCAGACGCTTTTATCCAAAGCGACTTACAATGGAATTGAGTACAATCAGCCAGGGGTGGAATCAAACTTGCGACCATGATGTCTTTTGCACACAGGGTAGGGTCTTAACCACTGAGCCACTCCACCCCACGTGTGCAGACTAAATGTGAAGCAATAGAGCCGTGAGATGGTTTCGCTGAGCAAAAACACCTGAATAAAATATTATATATAAAGGAGACATGTTTTTAAGGTAAGAGCAAGAGCTACGTGAATCAACTGATAATGTTCTGTGCTGCAAATCCTGGATGTGTCAGCTCGGCACATAACCTAATATTCTAGCACATAAACCATCATAGATAAAAAGCAAACGGAATGTTATAAAGGCTATAAAGTGTTCATTTGTAAGCTTCTGAAGTTAACTGGCCTCAGGAGTGTTTTCTTCTAACTCTAAGAAAGCAAAATAAAAATAAAATAATAAATAAAATACATTTTTCTTTTTTTATGTTCACAGTGGCTACGAGTTTGACTATGACTTCTACAGAGATGATTACTACAGCAGGTATGTACAAGGGATCATCTGGTGCCACTGGTGTATATAATATAATAGTAAAGTCAGGGTGTAAAGTATGTCTTTGTGTTTGTTTTTAGTTTATTATTAACGTCAGCCGCCTTCTTCAATCTCCATGTTCTCATTTTTGCCCTTCACCCTCCTCTCTTTTCAAGACAGCTCCTTAGATAAAGATGAGTTTGCAGCAGAATAGCCCCATTTCCATCTGAGGCAAAGTAACTACATTATCATAGCCATAATGAATGTCATAGCAGTTTTTTTACTCTCCGCTGGGCTTACTAATGATGCTTTTATCCGCATAGACGAGTACTGAATGTCAGATACTCCCCCGGCTGGTCATTTGCACTAGCAAGGCAAAGAATGCATCTTCCTTCTGACATTTTCATTGGTTTGTTTACTTCCTCTGCTTTGCAATTTCCCTCAGAGTGGAATCCTTCTGCTTCCAGTCATTATTGCTATTTTGGCAATTTGATATCGCGTCGGCAAAAGGGAACGGGATTTGATTGACTAGCTGTGGCATTGTTCAGTATGAGCCGCTATTGTTCAGGCATCTTTTGCTGTTTGTCTATTAGGTGCTTTTTAAAGGTTTCTTGTTGCTCAGATAACAACATCTAGGCTCGGCGGGAGTAACAGTAACAAACTGCTGTTCACTACCTGTAATGAATCCAGACTGCCCTCTCACTTTGAATCCTATTTTTAGGAATGCTACCAAAATAACCGGGCCCAACATTCTTCGGTTCTCTTCCCTTGGGCCAGAATAAAATGCTACGGTACGTGTAGCTTCACCACCGACAGTCAGCTGATGGTGCAACAGAAAAATGTCACTCCCTTGTGATCCGTGTAAATATCTCAATATCCCATCTATTCTCAGACAAAGCTTGACGTCTTGTTTACACTGCAGCCCAAATCCGATTTTTAAGCATATCCAGATTGTATCTAGCTTGATTTTTTTTGTCAGCCTGGACAGCTTAAAAAAACATGTGACATCAGATTGTTCCAATGCTGATTCAAACCACATACATCGGTGGTTTCCATGCAATTGGAAACGTCTCGGTCCCTCAGATAGGATTTCAAAGTGTCTTCTGGACTGACATCGTCTACTTGTCAGGGAGACTATTATGAAAACAAGAAATGGAAGTTAATTTGAGGCACGTTAAACAATCGACACAGCAGTAGACAGTAGAGAGTTTGCGCTGTGGCTCCACATAATCATTTGGGACAGAAACAGGCACAGACTTCTGTCGTCCATTTTCTTTATTTTGTTTAGACTGCTTGTTTTTGCGTGGCGTGGCCTGTGACTATAGAAATCCACGTGGAAGACGAGACTAGACAATGGCAATAATGTGGACACACGCAGATCGGATCGGATCACTTGCAATATATAATGTGAACGGTTGGTCAAGAAGATCAGATTCTGATCAGATAATAGCCCAAAATACAGCAGTCTAAACAAGGCCAGACAGCCACAAACCCAGCAGGAAAATAAGAGGTTCTGATGTCCGTTATTTTCGTCTCTTGTGTCGCCGTTAGTTGTCGCTGCACCGGTACGACGTCACCATTCCAAGCCGTACCGTGCTGTACCAAACCCAGCCGTACCAAGATGGAAACACAGCATGATAAATTTTTTCTGTGTTTTGTCATGCGTCCTCAGACTCTTTGAGTACCATGGTCGTGTCGTGCCTCCGACCCGGGCTGTGATCCCCATCAAACGCTCGCGCCTACTCGTGCCGTCCACGCGCAGAGCCAAGTCCTCCTTTCCAGTCAGAGCTTGTTCGGCCTCTTCTTCCTCCTCCTCGTCCTCCTCCCGAGCGCTCAACGCTGGCTCCTCCATCACAAGCACTAAACGTATGTTCTCTTCTCCATTTATGTCCCTGAATGACTTCATTGTTTTTCCGCAGGAGACAAAACAGTTAAGACTGTAATCTGAACCTTTGTATTTAGAGGCTATTACACCTAAACTGTTGGTAACAGCCACCTTTGTTTTCTCTACTTGTTTCTGCCACATTCAAGAACATGGCATTTAAAGCTGCTCCGATGTCTTACTGTATGTTTAATGACTCAACTGACTCTGACTAGTAATCACCAGGCTGCAGTTTATCTGCAGTTTAGCATCTAGATGACTCATTCTCACCAATCAGAGCGGCCTCCAATGAACCCACAACACGCTGCCAGCACATCTGCTAAACACTGCGGAGTGTGAAGTATCTGCGGGATATTTCCCTCAAACGTTTTTCAAAATGACTGCTAATGTGGGAATTACCGTAAATAACCGTCCTCATAAGATGTTTACAGCGTGTGGCACTGCCCTCAGCTGACTATGATATTCAGTTCAATTTGAAATACTTCATTAGCAGGAGAACAGGCACAGATCAAAGACGGTGGCGAAGATACGAATAAATATAAAATGATATTACTCAGATTAAAATCTCTTTGCAATGTTACTGTCCAGTTATTATTTGTTAGTTGATGTATTTTCAACTTGCAGACGCTAAAACATATGAATGATTGAGGCAGTACAAACTTCTTTTTCCTCCCTCCCTTCCATCGATTTCACACTGATATCTGACAAACTTGCTCTTTGAGACGGGTCAGAGTAAAGCACAGTGCCTTGCCGCAGCTCTGTCTGTCTACTCGTCGAAACAACACATTTACTTTGCTTTTGAACCCTCCTTAATGTGTCCTGACAGTGAAGACAGACCAGCTCCTCACGATCAAAAAGGAGCTGTCACAGATCAAGACCAAGATCGACTCACTGCTGGGAAGGCTGGAGAAGTTTGAGAGGCAGCATCGCTCCGACACGGGTAAGCTTTGACAGAGGGGAGGGAGGGAGGACTGTCTGCTGGAGGAGTAAACGACAGACTGCTCACGAGCTATAGACATAAAAGACACACATGGTCTTTAAGGGGAAAGGATAAAGGGCTATAAGATATATTAAAAAAGCTTACAGAGTGTCTCGTCTAAGAGAAAGCGTAGTTCAATAAATCTGTAATGTTCTGCTGTTAATTGCTAGTTCTTGCTCGCCCTTGCCAGAGATGCAGAGGAAACAAGAGGAGATGTGTGAACGTCTCCATGGTGATGTAGCAGACCATTCTGGTGAAGAGGAAGCGGAGGGGGCAGCCGAGGTGGAGGCGGGGGAGATGACGGACGGTGGTGAAGACGACTTTGAAGATGAAGGCACCAGTGACATGGTGAGCAGGCCAAGTAGCTTTCTTCACTGCCAACTAGTGAGTGAGTTCTCTCATCTCTGAAGTCAAGTCTTTTGTACCACTTGATATTTTGGCCTATTTGTCTGTCTGCTAGCCATATTAAAGGTCCAGTATGTAAGATTTAAGCAACATTATTTCTATAAATGTTTTCATTACTGCAGAATGAGCATTTATATTTACATCAGGAGTGCTAAAAACCATGCTTACATTGGCACAGTGCCGGAGGAGGATAAAGCGGTAGAAGATGGATGGATGGGGTCGTAAATATTTTTTTCTGTAAAAAAATTAGAATGACACCGTGAGTTACTATGGTCCTCTAGAATGATCATTTTAATCTTAAGTTTTAATGTACAGTATGTGCTATGTTGTTAAACCACCATTATTTAAATCCTGGCTACACACTCCGGTACAACATGTGGCGATATGCACCTATGAGCGTTAGTTAGTGCTGCAGCATTAAAGTTAGAGAGGAAAAGGAATACTCAAGATTGTAGGTTAATATAAGTTTGAGAGATGAGGAAATGCAAATTTAATGACAAATGGCTAGGAAACGACAATTACTCATGGACCAACTGAACACAAAGTCCAGCATACTCAAAGGCGATTTAAAGAAAAAGTGCTATTGTGTGCATTTAATCTTGATATTTGTTTTAGGGGGTTATTGTCTAATGTTATTGTTCTTAGAAGATTGCAAAATAAATAACATGTAGGACAATGATAATGGTTTGTGTTTCCCTTTCACATCATTTTACTGTTCACTTTGTACCTAAAAGGGATATATATTCACTGTTGTTGTGCATTTCCCTTGTACATTTGGTCTTGAATTTCATTTAAAGAGGTCTTAAATGAAACCTGTAGACACCCTGTAATAGGTTCTCCAACACGTTTGGAACTTGGAAGCATATTCTGGAGATGCAGGTTATTTTGGTGGTGATGTGGTAACGTGGCACAATGCTATAATTGTAATAATTCCTTTGTCTGTGTTAATATCAAAACTGTATTTTTCTTGCAGATAGAGAACCACATATCAGACATCGACAACTGAGGAAGGTCAGTCTTTAGTCGTTTTATATTACACAATAAAATTCCAAATATGACTTATTGAAATACTCGTAAAGGGCTAGTGCAAACAGTAACATGCAGTTATGTAGTTGCCAAAAAGTGATTTGGGCTTCTAATGTTATATTTATATATTATAGCCCTCTCAGCTGCCTTTCTGCATGGAGGTCTCCCCATGTGTGCGGGGGTTTTCTCCAGGTTCTTTGTTTTCCTCCAACAGTCCAAAAACATGCAGAGTTGTGGATTAGGCAAATTAGGCAATCTGGCACACTGGCACACTTGCCCATAGGTGTGACTGTGAGAGTCGCCCGGTCCATGGCGTACCCCTTCTTTCGCCCTATGTGATTGGCTCAGGATATGGTCTGGCAACAAACACAATACCCTTTGTACATGTTTTGATGCCCTTATAGATGGCAGCAACAGTGGCTCAAACAATCTGCAACCTCTTCCTCTACTTTCAAAAGGAGTGAGAGTGTGAGGAACAGCGATCATCGCCTTCCTGTCTAATCTTCCCCACTGTTCGTTTCAGTGCATCGCTCTCTGTACCTGTGGGCATATGGAGAGGCGGCTTTTCTGCAGTTATTACTGATGACTGCCTGAAGCACCGCAGACATGCAACTCTGTTTCATCCACGCTTTACGTAAAACGATATTTAAATCTCCACTGGAATTCTTTGTGTGTACAAATAGCTATGAGATTTAATTATCCTCTTTGCTGACATTTTCTTCCCGCCGTCCTCAAGTGCCAGATAACAGAAATCTTTTTTTCACAACAAGATGGATAATTAAGCTCATGACAAAATGAGCTGTTTGGGTCCTGGTGGATTTGTCAGTGTGGTTGCAGGTAATATCAGGAGCTCTTGGGATTAGACTATTTTAATAGCTGACATATCCCCATCTGTCCAGAAGATTGTCTTTTCTACATCTGTTTTCTGTGAATGTTCACGTCTGTCTTCTGTTCTTTTGTCCCTTTTTTTTGTCCCAAGTCTAAAGAAATGAAGCCTTCAGTAGATCAAGTTGGAGGAACAGATACCAGCGCAGCCTCCTTCATCAAGGAGGTTCATTTGAAATGAAAGGAAAGCAAAGACAGGTGTTCCAAACTCGTTTGTTACTTGTTTGCCTCGTCAGAACGTGACGCTCGTGATGTGTACTTCATCAAAACGCTGGTTATTGACATTCTCCAAACTACTGCAAGATCAACTTCAAAGAGCGATTCTTAACCTTCAAACTGATTGGCTGTCTGAAAAAATCTGAACAATACAGTATATTGTGTGATTAATATATTTTGGTCAGTATTGTGTATAAAGAAATGTGATTATGTGATCAATCAGATGAACCATGAGATGCCCTCCTTTGTTGTCCCGCAGATGTACGTTTGTTGTTTGTTCTTTTTCTTCGCTTTGAAAACTGTGACGAGCCACGATGCTGGCAGAGAGCTGTACATGAATGTATGAGGGACACTGATAATTACGCCATTTGCTTTGTTTGTACACTTTGCTGAAATGTACAGTTTGTCATTTATTCACCATGTCGTTGCACTGCTGTACGCACATCACTTTTTGTCTCCGTTAAATTATGTTTATGTTAATCGGAAGATTACTATTTTTTACAATCAGCATGTTAAAAAAATGTGGCTAGCTTTTAGGTGATCATTTATCTTTTTATTTTTTAAGTAAACCCAGTCCTCCCAACAAAATGAAGTGTTGTTGTGGTGTTTTTTCCCCAAACAACTAAAAAACAAGCAGACGGGTTATTTATTAAAATGTAGTTTATTGATAAACATTTTTTGTAAATGTGCCAGGGTTAGCCAAGAGGCTCATCCATGGACAACGGTGTAACAGTGTGACTCTACAAACAGAATATGAAATCAATACATGATTCAGAACAGCCTGTTACATTTACAGGCAAGACAGCAAGGCACGAAGACTTATAACTCAAATCATAACAAACTGTGCCACACCGTGAAAACAGTAATTAGAAAAACAGAAAAAAACAGAACCGCAAGAGAAATGAAATGACATGAAAAGAGAAAACACACATTAACAGCCTGACAAAACAATGAACAATCAAAGAGCACGGACACACGCAATAGCTAAGTGTATTTCAGTTAGTGCTGACAGAGCTGAGTGCAAATTAACCGTTTCCAGTTTGCCATTGGAAAGGCGAAATGATTGATCACACTTTATTCTCAGAGGAATAATTACAGTTGCCTCTTGCAGCACCTCTTGTCATCTGATTTCAAATTGGCAAACCCTGGAGTGGAGGAGAACACTAATATCTGCAAACTTAATCATGTTCTATCTATCTATCTATCTATCTATCTATCTATCTATCTATCTATCTATCTATCTATCTATCTATCTATCTATCTAATCTATCAGCTAGCAAGCAAGCTATCATTTTATCCATCTATGAATTTGTATATAAAGCAAGGGCCTGTAAAGCTACCATTTTTACTATATTGCAGTACACAAATAATCTACAATATCAAGCATCCCTTGACAATAGAGCTCAAACAACTGTGTCAGTTATTCACACAGGTCAAAGCGAAACCAAGTGAGGAAGCACTAGGAAAAGAAAAGTGTATGTGTGTGGAGTCGGTGTCCTAAATAATAAAGAGACATGGGTTGTTTCACGGTTGTCCATCTTTTCAGAAATATGTCCTTTTTTCAATCGCAGTTGTGCATAAAGCTACTATTAATGTCAGTAATACCTCTAAAGTGACAGTTAATTAAAGCTTTATGTAACTATAAATGTATTTTCCCCCGTGTCTAAAGTTGAACATTTGTTTCCCTTAATTACGTGACATTTCATCTATGTATAATAGACCCTAAAAAAAAAATCACAACTTCACTTTGGTAAGCATTTCTAAAGCTTGTGAGTCTTAGTGTTAAGTTGTGACTTCATTAAAGTATGGGAGTACGGAACAAGGGTTACTTAACTATAATTAAGCATACATGTATTAACCATTACTACCCTTTATTAATCTTCTTTGTGACTCTTCTCCCTTTACGGGTCTCAAGAAGCAATAATAAACAACAGTACACAAAACAAGCCCCACAAGAACACAAATAAATTAACATTGGTTAATACATGGTAAGTATTGTTCTTGTGGGGCTTGTTTGTGTTTTAATGTACCCTTATTGTACGGTGTTAACAATAATATTTATATTTTGTGTGGAATTTACTGCTTAATCAACAAAACAAAACGTGGCAAGGTTTAAAGAGACAGAATGTCACATATTCAAGTTTAATTATAGAGTTGGTATACATGATAACACCTATCCTCTAATTGGCTGTAAAAAATATTATTCATCCAATTTTTTAATGCAGTGCCCTTGAACTCTCCAGCCTGTGAAAAATCCAGACTGTGATGGCAGAGCAGCAACAGATGGCATTTCTAATTCATTCACTTCATTAGCACCAGATCATCATTTTCACAGGTTAAGGAGGGCCACTGGCAGGGTTGCAGGTATAATTGCTTGCATCATCACTGGCTAGCAGCCACTGAGCACAATGATCTGTCATGCAGGGGCTGTAATATGGTTCAGTGTGTGATGAACTGAATCAATCGCCAGCTTGTGAAGTCGCTGGTTGAATTATGAGTATAATAGGGGTCAGGATCTTTGATGCAGCTGTGATTTGTCATCGTTGAGCAGAATACTGTACACAACTCTGCACAGGCATTGTTTCACAAGGCTAATAAATCACTCATGGATTATAATGTAAGGGATTGTATTCATTTATATTGTGGGTAAAGGACTCATAAAAAGATCAATATGTTTAATTTATTGCCAATGAATAAATCAAAAATTCCAACTGTAACTATATTTTATTCTAATACATTGTTCCTATTACTAGTAGTATAATATGTATTTTAATATATTTTTAATTATATTTTTATTATATTATTATATTTTATTTATATTTATTATTTTTTAACTCTCATATGTTTTATATTTTGTATTTTGCATAGTTTGACTTGCACCAGAAACTGTGTTTCTGCTATCAATATCTACTTTAGGTTTATATTCCTAACAGAATATACATAAATAAATAAAACAAGGGGGACATTTTTGCAAATTTCCACTTGAAATTTAGTACACACAAAAAACTCACACTCAAAACCTGCAACATCCTGAGTCCCGGATGTTGCTGTTTGTGACGTCACGCAAACAGGAAGTGCAATGGCAGAAGCGGCTACTTCAACTCGAAAGAGGCTGAAACCAACAATAAGAGAAATAGTTTGCCAACTTCAAAAGTGGTTCTTTGGTCAATGGATAATTTAGTGCTGCGCTTGGTCTTGCTCCAGTTTTTGGAAATGTCGTTGGGGCACGGTTCGGGATGACTTAGCCTCTTTCGAGCGGTCGATAGTAAACTTTTGCTAAGCTGCTAGCTACCTGAGCTAAACATATTATTGCGTCAAGAGCACTCGGACAATACGAGATAACTGTGGCTTACGTCATCGTTATGGGGGATAATGAGCTGAGTCTTATTGACAAGAATATAACAAGGTAAATAAAACAGCCTTTTCAATTTTAATAAAGTACTAGTTAATTTGACAGCATTGTTGTTATTGGTACATTGTGTAAGAAACTAAGTCTTAAGGACGAGCAATTTTCTGTACTGTTTGATAGTTTCTTCAGTGCGACTGCATTGTATGTATGTATTGTATGTTTATATGTATTTTATTCAATCTGTGAAATGGAAAACAAAGGAGGAAAAAGCACAATGTTTTCCCCCGAAATCATACAAATATAGAAAATTGTATGATAAAGTACATTAAACTTACATTTTCTGTTACCCTTCTTCAGTCAATACAAATCTACTTGTACGGTGCCATAGTCCCAACTTACATTATATCAATACGCCCTTCTTACAGTGGCTGAAATGTTGAATGTTGAGTATTGTAGAGAAATTGAGAAACCCAGCAGTTGGCACAATAACAATGCACTTGGCCTCAGTGGCGAGAAAAAAAATCCATAAATCTATCAAGAAGTAATATGCAGCTGTCTGCCTCTGGGGTGAAATGACAAAATGTTGTGTAGAAGAGGTTTGGTGGAGATAGAAGAGAGAGACCAAGAGCAGATTTAAGTACTGGCTGTTGTTTTGACCAATCCAGCTTTATTTGTAAAGTGCTTTAGAACAACCACAATGGACCAAAGTGCTGTGTTGACGAATAAATAAAAGACATTACAGCTCACATGAGGCAAAAACAACAAGTAAATAAAAACAACAGCCATACAATAAAAACAAGAAAATATTTTTATTTTGCATATAATGACTGCATATAATATGGATTATATGCAGTCAGGTATAGGATTTCTGAAGACAAGGAGAAGAAATGGGTTTTAAGAAGAGACGTAAAAACACAGAAAGAAGAGGCCTGTCTAATGTGCAGAGGCAGATCACTCCATGAAGATTTTTCAGAGAATAATAAAAACATTTTAATGGTAGAAAAATCTCTTTGTGTGAGAGTGGGTTCTCTCCGGGCACTTCAGCTTCCTCTCACAGTCCCTCCACAACCCTTAAGTGTATAAAGTGGGAGAAGATTAATGATTGATTGAGCAGCCATTGGTTAATCAAGTGATTGTTGGTTTCCTTGCCACCCTACAACGTTTAGGAAACGGTAGTCACTGGGAACTAAGTGATAAAGCTTTTTTTGTGGTGAATCTTTTCTACCTCATTGATTGATCTAGTCTGCTGGATATTCCACGGAGTCCCACGGTGTCATCACTCAATCTGCACTGCAATCGCATCCCGAGGATCGAGGGCTTGACCTCAGCTTGGCACCTGCGGCACTTAGACCTTTCCTCCAATTGCATTTCCAACATTGAGGGTCTGAGTTCCCTTGCTGCCTTGAGGACATTAAATTTATCCTGTAACTTAATCACAAAGGTTGAAGGTGAGTTTTAGTTGGACAGTAATTTTTGTAAGTTTGTGGTTCTCCATGTAATCATTCTCCACTCCTGGCTCTTGTGTTTACTCTGATGTTGCTGTCACAGCTTTGTGAGCAAAATAATCACTCAGACGTTAATAACCCACTCCTTATTTCCTAGGATTGAATGGCCTTGTAAACCTAACAAGATTAAACCTGTCCTACAATCGGATAAATAACCTCACAGGTGAGTTCAATACTGACTAAACAGAGTTTTAAGATAAGTAATTATCATAGCAGTGATGTTCCTTCTATTCTCATTAGGGCTGTTGTATCTTAATGGCACGGAGTACAAGTTGAAGCACCTCAGTCTCCATAGCAACCACCTGGACTGCATTGATCACCTGCTGCAGTGCCTGCTGGGATTGCAAAGCTTAAGAGAAGTCACTTTGAGTCAGGATGGCAGAGGCAACCCTGTATGTAGATCACAAGGTATGGAATAAATATGTTATATTGTCGTAAATAGCCTTGTTATCTGTGTTAATTAATAGTTAATATCTTATCTTATCTCTAATCTATTCTTGGCTATACTGTGTAAGCACATAAGGTGATACACAAAATAAAGCAGAGCACATGTTTTGTGCAGGAAAATCAACAGTGTGATAATGGAATTGTGACTTATAGTCATTTTCTGATATTTTAGGCAAACATTATTCAATTGAGTATCATATTAATCTAGAGGACATTTGCTAGATTCCTCAGAATTGCTGACCCTCTTTTCAGAGAAGCACACTGGAAGTCACTCAATATTGACCTGCACATTCAGACTAAAGATCTTTTTTCACACAGATCTGCACAAATGTCACACAGTAATCATTTTAAATGTTATTCAATGAAAATGCGAACAATTATGTAAAAATGACCATTCCCTCAAAATTGTGAGAAAATTAGCGCAGTTAGATATTTATTTGGAATCGTTTAGCCCTAACTGAAACAGAATAACTGACAGTAATAGTTGTAGTCTGCTTATCTTTATGCACTTATGTTCCCTTTTTTACACTTTCAGATTGACAGCATTTGCATTAACGTGAATACATTATCTATGTCTTCGTCTGCATGGTTTATTAACTGCAACATTTCTTTAAGTCAATGAGGATATACTGCACGTAAAGGATTCTAACAGCCTCTGTTGTCAATACATGTTTAGATACAGTGTTAGGAGCATCAGTTGTGCACATGACAAAGAGAGATCATTTATTTAAATATAGATTATTTCATTATTCTATGCATCATAAACAGCATAAAGGATATAGATTATTTCATTATTCTATGCATCATAAACAGCATAGTTGTCGCTTTAGTAAAGCCATCTACTTTATTTATTAGTTGGCCAATTTTGAAACAGTGTGCATGTCTTTGCAAACTTACTGTTCTATTAAACAGTTACTCAACAGTTACTCAATTATTCTTATGTACTTACATTAAGCAAACAACAAATATATTGATAAAATATAACCTTCTGTCAGAGGTGGAAGATGTATTAATGAATGATTAGGCAAATCCATTCTGATCATGTTTTTTAATATGTCTCTCATGTTGCAGCTTACTGGGAGATTGTTATGCAGTCGTTGCCACAGATCTCTGTCCTGGATGGACTAGATCGGCTAGGAAATCCGTCACATCTTGGTCCAAGCAGTCCCTGTGAAATTCCTGGTCTGGAGAACTATGTGGACCTGCTGCTTTCTTCAGACACAAGTGAAATTGTAATTTCTTTATATATATATATATATAGTCCTTTATATCACAAGTACTGTACATAGCTAAAATAAGACTGAACAGCTGGAACACACTGTAAATTCTTTGATTTATACTAGATGAGTTAAACTTTGATGATTTAACTAAGAAGTTACCTTACACATTACTTGTCAGTTGGAAAAAAATCAATTGAAGTTTCCATTGCAGCTTAGAGGAGATGGCCCTCTCACCACACCCAACATTGACAAGGTGCTGACCCAGTTTCATCGGCAGATCTCTGAAGCAGTCACAGAGCCAGCTGCACAACCAGAGTGTTCCACTGTGGCTGATCCAGGAGACCCCATTAATGAACAACGCATCAGGAAACTGGAGCACCAGGTGTCCCAGCTCATCCAGCAGGTGCTTATGTAACACTGTCGAAAACCACGGAGTCATTTATTAAAATATAAAGTCTTTGTCCCATGTTTGCACTAAGCAAGAATAGGTAATGAGATAAAAACGAAATACAAAAAAATCACACATTTTTGAATGAATGAAGAGATGAATATGCAACCCTACTTGGAAAATTATAATACTGAAGTAGATGAATAAAAAAATAATAAAACTACCAGCTATACAAATACAAAGTGCTCGCAAATGTTGTGCACTGCATCTCAACTAAGTGCTTGAGAGAGTGGCCAGGCAAGGCTCTCACCCTGCCTTGATCTCGTCTAGGTACAGTAGACAAGAAAATGAGTCCCAAATAGCCGAGAACATTCCAATTGAATTAGTCGTCATAAACCTGAGTACGACTAAGGTTATATCAGCCAGCCATCTCCGAAAGGAGAGGGGAAGCAGTGTTTGGATCTTGATTGGGATAAATGCTACTTGGCCTTCCCCGCTCCTTGCACTTCTGCTTTATATGCACAAAGGCTCCGTCAGGCAAGTCTGATAGTATGTCTTGACAGATTTCAAATGAAGGACCGAGCAAACGAATAATGATACGTTGTTTTTGTACACGAAGAATAAACAGGGACAGAATAATAACTTCATCAACAACAACAAAAAAAACATCAAAAGGCCTTGCAGCTTTAAGAGAACATTCATTTTGTTCATCAGAGCTGCTTTGTAGTACAGTAATATCTTGTTGTAGCCTGGCTAAGGCTCTATGTTACCTGTATTCTCACATTTATCCATATCATGTTGCTGCTGTATCAGTCAAATATGACCCGCGCGTCTGTATAAACATATGATCTGACTGATGTTTGTTACGTGTTCTCAGGCCCCTGCTGGTGACAAATCCACTCACTCTACTAATGCTGTGGTGACATTACGGAAAGCCAAGAGGGACACGGACCGTACGTCAGAGAGTGAATGTGACAGCGGGAAGGAGAACACGAGGCACAGCAGGATCCCCAAACATCACAGCAACAAAACGATGCCCAGGTGATTCACCACCTGCAGACATACACAAAGGCCACCATTCCTCCGAAGTGGTTTCAAAACTCACCTGTTTTTATTGTCTTTATTTTAGGTTTTATTGCACACCAAAACAAAGTGCTGAGGAAGTGTGTTTATTGCAAAGTTACGATGAGGCTTTCATCCATAACAATCAAACACCATCTCTGCAAATCTGCATATTCTTATTTTATACACAATTCATCAAGTATCTTGAATATAGAGGAGATTCTTTCACCTCTCAGCTAAAGGGAAGTGATAAATGTTTTTCTCTGAGTAATGAAGAGCTAAAACTTCTCTTCTTCTAAGATGAAATGTACAGCTGTCATTAACAGCTGTCATCTCTCTGCCATGATTAATGACTGCTCTTCTGTCGTCCACTCCCTCTTCTTATTTCATCAGCCACTGGTGGCATGCGATTGCCTCATCAAAAGCAGGGTGATTGTAAAACACGACTTCCAAAATTAAATTTTATGTTTACAGTTAGCTTTCCCACAAAAGTGAGTAAGTCTTCTGGTTTGACCTTCATTGAGCCATACTCAAGCTTGAGGGCCATTTTTGATCGATTTTACAGCTGGTTCTGTGCCTTTGCTTTGTGTGCAGCGACCAGGAGAATCTTAAACAGAGGAGTTCAAAGTCTGCCGTGGGCCCGAGGAGGAAGCCTGGTGGCACAGGGAGTTTAGACACTGCAGGGTCAACAAGGAGTGGACCTTTGAGATCTGCTAAGGCCTCAGGCAATGTGAAAAGCAAGTCCAATGAGGAGGCGGAAACCTACAGGGTACAGGATGGATAGGTCACCTGCACATTGAGTGGCAGTTTCTATTTTCATTGGACGAGTGTAATATAAAAAAGGTTATGGCCCCTGACAAGAGGCGGGAGACATCCGCTGTGACTGGACCAATGTCTCTGTAAAAGCTACATTTGAACTTAATGCTTTTAAAGATGACATTATAACATCCAAAACAATTGTTGTATTTTTAACTTCATAACCTGATATATAGACATTTCAGGTATCATGCTTATTTAGTAACAAAAAATTACACCACTCATTCAAGATTTAAATATTTCCTTGTCGGTTAATAATTATTTTGTTATCCAGAAACCTGACAAAGGAGGTCCACAACAATTAAATCAGCAATTATAACGATAAAGCAATGCCTGGTGTCTGTATTTCTTGGTGTTTTAAGGCAGTGTGCTTTTGTGTCTACGTGTGGTTCAGACTATCGTGGAGGAGCGTGACCAGGAAAGGGAGAGACGTTGGAAAGCTGAGCAGGCTGTGAGGAAGCTAACAGAAGAGCTAAAGTGCGTCCAGACAAAAGTCAGTGAGGAAAAAGACCTTCAGAGCATGGCCTTGCACACCACAGACAGGTAAGAGGAGAGACCATAGACTACATAAAATAGATGTAGTCTTCCGGTTTCAATACAAACTCCTATTGTGAAGCTTCTAGATTTGTGAGTTGGCTGGTGCTATTACAATTTTAGAAAATTCTCTGACATCACCTGCAACCAGGTGATGTCACTTGTGACACTTGTATCCCCTCATATATGCTGTGCTTTATCATCTATTTCCCTCTAAGTGGGAACATAATTTCCAAAATTGACATCATGCTCTATTTAGGGAAACCTGAAACTGTGTTTACTGTTGTTGTGAGATCAAGTGAGATGTAGGCTCATTTTCCCACTATACTTACGGTACACCCTGATGGCTACTCAAGATAATCTTACTTCTAGGTTGGCCTCAGGCAGCAAACAGGAAGACTAAGTCCATTTTTTAATGTACAGTCTATGGGAATGGGAGAGACAATGTAGCGCATGCATGCACTCGGCACACAAACTCCCACACAAATCAGCGCAGCTGCTCCAAATCAGATTTGATGAAATGGCATAATTGACCTCATCTCTGTGGATTTTATCTGTCAACTGCATAATGACTTCTCATCCATTTCTACTCTCTTGATCTCTGGTATTGGCTCCCCTGAGACCATGAGTGTCCATCCTACCAATTAAAATTGGTCATTATCATTGAGCCATAGCCAATAATGAAATGAAGCACATATTTTGACTCTATCACAATAAAACCTTTAGGTACGCCTGCAGTGGTGTGATTAAAACAGCTATTAATTATTTAAAAAAAACACACACAAAACGGTAATTCACCCATGTACCCATCCATCTTCATATTATACCTCCTATTTTCATTGCAGAAGCTATACAGTAATTATCTATAATTAAATATCCCTATCTCTGTCTTCCTGCACTGCTTAGATACAGCCAGAGGGTTGGGTGAAACTGTTGTGTGCACTGTCTTCATTTTTCTCACATAAATCTGCATTATGGTTCTAATTACAAGCCTTGTGACAAGCATATGTCAGCAGTATTTTATGAATCAGTCTTAACTGCCACTTCCTAATGACACAGCATACAGATGTGATTGTTGACTCCCCTGCTCATCATTAGTCGGTCTCACCCTTCAGTTCACAAGTCTTAGTTGTATTTTTTGTGTCCCATCTTACTCTTTTCAGTTGTTTGTCTCTCCAGCAGATTGCCGTTTTTATATTGCCGTCCCTCCTCACTGCATTTCCATTCTTCCTTCTTGAGATAAAATTTTGACTGTGTTACAAGAACAGATTTCTTCATTTCACAGGCTATCACATTTTGTTGCCTGCAGTAATTTCCATATGCAGTAAGACACATTCAAGGTATTACTCCTGCTTCCCTTATACACCCTCATCATAGTTTTCTTCCCACATAGACTGAAAGAATTGTTACTGAAGGAGCGATCGGGGCACTGTGAGCTGCAGAATCGTGTTGAGGAGCTGGAGGGGAGGTGTCAGTCCCTCAGCCAGCAGCTGGAAAAGGCCCGCAGCAGTGACGAACAACACAAGATTGCACTTCAGCGACTTGAAGAAAGCATATCCCACGGAGAGGCACTCAGGGCTCGCCAGCAGGCTGAAGAGGTACAGGAGTTGCTTTGGCACACCTGATAAAACTTCTGTAAAACTTCCGTAATTTTTGACACCAAGTACTGCACATTCAGTCTGATGAATCTAGAAACCAGAGCAAGTTGATTTAGTTGATTTCTGAACATATTAAATATCGGTCACTGCCAACGTTTTTGTTTAGACTAGTCCAGTATTTGTGTGACCCAGCCTTCAGAGTGATTTAGGATTCAGTGCAAAGGGGTTCTTCATTGTGTCAGGCTGGTTAAAAAAAATAGGTACTAACCATTCACAGATGAAGCATCACCAGGAAGTGGAAAGCAGGGCAGCAGTTCTGAAGAGAGAGTTGGACATTCAGAGAGTCTCCGTGCGCCAGCACAAAGACAAAGTGCAGCAGCTGCAGGAACTGCTCGCAGCCAGAGAACAAGAGCACAGGTACATCCAGAGGCTTTAATGCTCAGTGCTGCCAGAAAACTTTTATATGAGTTGTTTACTCTCCTCTCTGCACTCTAACTCTAACTTTCTTATTCGGCATCTAAACATGAGCAGTCATGACCCACACAGGTGCATTATTTAGTGCTAAAATTAGATTTTTTTTTTCTTTGTTGTTTTAAATAAATTTTGGGATTGTAATGAAAACAAAAAGTTGAAAAACCTTGTTAAAGTTTTTACACAATTTAATGTTGGTATTGGCCAATATTGGCTTAAAAATGTATTATCAGATATCAGCAAACACGCCAAGATCCCCCGATATGACTAATGAGTAAAACAGTAGGCTGAATCGGCTTCTACCTCCTTGACTTCTATGATTGTGCACTCTCCTACTATTATTCTACCATTTAAACCTTGACTTTCTTACTTTAACTACAAACCATTCAACCTGCGCCATTCCTCAAGTATGCTCATTTCTAATCCTGTCCATCCTGGTCACTCCCAATGAAAAGCCTAAATACACTAATCATAAATGAAAGTGATTAGATCATGTTTGACCTCATGTTTGCTCTAATTTTAATTTGATTCCTTTATTTTAGGGTTATTTGCATTTGTTTAGAGTATTATCATTGTTGCATGCAAACAAAATGTGTAAATATCACAATATTAATTTTGAGGTTTGCATCCAAAAATTTAGTGTGTGCTTTAGTCTTTAAAACATTTTATAATTTCATAGTTTCACCTACAATTTACATACTGAAGACAGTCCTGTGTGTGTCAAAGCCTCAGTTGCCTGTGAATCATACCAGTGCTTTTTACATTTGTTTCCCAGAAAACAGCTGGAGTTGCGGTTGCTGCCTGGCGGGGCAGATTTCCGTGAGGCAGTGGCAAAAGAAGTTACATTAGTGGAACAGAGAGGTGCTCACAGGGAAGCGGAGCTGCAGGAGAAACTAGCAGATGGCAGGAAGCAGTACGCCGCTCTGGAGGACGAGTTCCGCATGGCACTCACCATCGAAGCTGCTCGCTTCTCTGAGGTCTGCAAAACAGCCACACAGCTGGCCTTTGTGTAGTCCCACTGATGAAAAAAAAATGAAATGATTGAACCAGAAGTGACCTCCAAATTGATTTGATACAATTTTTCCACTCTACTGGTGAACGCTGAGATTGAATTAGGATCATTTGACTGCGGACAAGGGTTCTGTGATTGCTACAGGAGGAAAGTTATACAGAAAGAGAGATACAAAAGGGTTGGATTTGAATGAATGTGTTCTTCTTCATTCTTTCTCATCAATTTCATTCACCCCCTGCACAAAATGTAATCTTACTCTTGATTGCTGTAGCTTGTTGTTGTCTGGTTTAACTCCAAATCTTTGACCTTTGGGAAAAGTCTGAATGAGATACAGATTGCCAGCCATAGTTCACTCATGGAAACCTTTAAAAGATTGCTTTCTGTAAACCTGTTACTGAGACTTAAAATGTGACATTGATTGATAAAACTGTCAAACCAGGCGATGCTTGAACTAAAGGCCCTTCACTCTGCGTAACTCGTTGATGTCTCATTCACATTCAGACACATTCTGCTTCTGCAGGTGAAGGAGGCTTTTGATCAGATGACTGCAGAGCTGATGCAGCTCAAGGTGACGCTTGCCCAGTCCCAGCAGAGGGAGAAGAAATCTGGCTCTTTGGTGCAGGAGCTCACAGCCATGGTCAAAGAGCAGAAGAACCGAATTGCAGAGCTCATCAAAGCCAAGAGAGACGCTGTCACTGATTTAAAGGTACAGTGGCACATCTTTCCAGACCCTCCAGCTAAATAAAGAGCAATTATCCGAATCAGATGAGGAGATGACCACATCTGGGCCATTAGTCTGTCCCTTTAAACAAAAAAATGCGACTGACTACCTTGAGACAGCATGAATATTGAATGGTCCCGCTGCGTTTCCATCTGCCAGCCATGAGAGGTGGCAAACGATAATTAATATAGTCTCTCTGCACCCCTGACAGAGCCGTCTGCACTCCTTGGAAACAGAGGTGGAGAAGGACCGGCGTCTCAGCCTGCAGCTGGAGTTGCTGAAGAAAGACAAGACGCGACTGCTGTCTCAGCTTACTGCTCAAGAGTCGGTGATCGACGGCCTCAGGGCAGAGAGGCGAATCTGGGGGCAAGAGCTTGCTCAGCAAGGTGGGAGTCATTCTGGACGACACTCATCCACTTTGAATCAGCAGTACGGTCCATAGCAGGCACTGATGGTCAAGATTACTTATTACTGTGGACTGTCAGACTTTATCTTACTCTGCAATGGTTCAGCCAGTGAGTCATGGTTAACACTTTTATAGAGTCAGAATGATGGAGATGGATATGTCTTTGGCTTAAAAGTTATTGTACTGTGTCTTGTAAACTTGGCACATAAAGTAAGGAAATTTGTGTTAAGTCGATAATTTCTTTGTTTGTAACAGGCTTTTAAATCTTGGCAAGTTTTTCATGGGCGACACCCGCAAATGGGAAATAAGCAGGCTTTCCAACGGTGTAAGATTTATTGCCAAGAAGCATTGTTACAACAAAGTAAAAATCAACCAAACACAAATTTCCTTACTTTCTGTGCTAAATTTATGATTTGTATTAGCCTGACATCTAGTGGTTGTATTTATTTGCATTAACAGATTCTGAAAACAAAACATTTATTAGGGTACTGGATTTTTTTGATGCAGTTTCATCAGTGCTGTCATTAAAATCAGGGTTTGTTTTTTTTTTCTCTTTGATAGGAGTGTCTTTAGCTCAGGATCGTGGCCGCCTGGAGGCCAGGATAGAAGTGCTGAGCACTGAGCTTGAGACACTGAAGAAACAGAATGAGAGAGAGAACGATGCCCTCAAAATCAAAGCCAAAATCATTGATGACCAGACAGAGACCATCCGCAAACTCAAAGAGGTAGTTAAACGACCATCCTACCTCACCCTGACAGTTCTTCAAACCTTCAAACTTATATTTGAGTGTTTTACAGTAAGTTAGTGTGGATGTGTTTATCTTTTTTTCTTTTTAAAAAAAAATCTGTCTCCTCAATCTTTCCGCTGTAAAGGCTCTGCAGGAGCGCGATGATCATATCCGTAGGCTGCGTGAGGAGGCAGCACAGTCCCACAAGAGGCTCCAGCAGCAACAGGAGGAGGAAAAGGCTCAGCAGGAAGAGCTGAGAGAGCAGCTCGATCATCTCAGCCTGCGCAAGGAGGAGCTGAAACGGCAGCTGGGGGACAAGGAGGCAGAACTTGAGGAAGTCAAAAGAGCTTACAGGCAAGAGGAAGAGACAAGGATAGAATATTTAATCTGCATCCTGATACAAAATCCAGAAACCTTTGCTAATAATAGCTGTTTTTTTACTAGTTATAGTCAGTGTATGTTTGACAACACTACGTAAAAGTAAAATTTAATATTTTATGACTTAATCCAAACCCTCATTATGGTCTAGAACTGCTGCTGATGGTGATGAAACATTAATGTCGCAGCTACTTTCTGAAACAACACTTCTCTTTTCTCTTGTTGTGTTTGTCCTTTTTAGTGATTCAAGTGCAAAGTGGAAGGGGAAGGCAGAGCTTCTCACTCGGTTGGAGAGCCAGGTGAAGCGCATGAAGGAGAACTTTGATTCCAAGGAATGCTTGCTCCTCGAAGAAAGAGATAAAGCAACAGAAGCACACAAGTAAGCTTCAGGCCGAGCAGAGTGGCTTTGTATCAAACTATTAAAGCACTTTCATTATCTGCTGAGAGTTGATTCTCATGGCTCAGAAATAACACAGCATTTGACCATGACATCCACAACAAGGGTCGTGTCAGTATAACCATGAAATATTCAATCATCAGCCAAAACCTGAAGAGGCAACAGTTTTGAATATTTCATTATAAGTCATGATAATCATTGTGATTTAGGAGGTTGGTGATATTGTCCTTGAGACGGGAACTGGAGTGTGATATCATTTTAATAAAAGAGATTTATGTCAGTGTTTCATTTCTGGGGCCATTCAACATAAAATGTAGATGATCATAGTACCAAAGGCAGTTTACACACAATCCAATTATCTTGCACATTATGTGTTATTTATGATCATCTGTTCTGCAGAGCTGCTGTAGAGAAGTTGCGCTGTGTGGATGATGCTTTTCGGCGACAACTGGAGTCTGTCCAGAGCGCTCATCAAGCTGAGCTGCTACGACAGGCTAATGAAAAGCAGAGGCAGATCCAACAAGCCAATCAGAAGGTAAAATATCAACAGTTACCACAGAAATGCCTGGCTTTTTTAGATTATTGGGAGGCAGAACAGTTGTTTTGTGATTGTGTGTTCAAAGACTAGCCCTCACTCCATTTTAGTAAGGATTACTAAAAGTCCCTGCAGTAACCAAACTATAACTCTGATCAAACTAGTGTGTAATGTGGTGCAGCAATATTATTTTTTCTAATCATTTACTGCTTCTCCTAGTGGTTACCAATGGTTACAGGTGATTATGAGGCAGCTACAGAAACATTTTACTCATTATTCTGCACATAATGGGAAACATCAGTGTGTCAGTGAAAGGTTTGACAAAGCGAGTCGTTTTCACGCAGCAGACCTTTCAATTCATGACACTTTGTTAATCTGAGAAAAAATTAAAAGAAAACCCTGTCATTTCAGTGGGAAGTTTTAGATTGCTATGATTTAAAAAATTAAAAATCATTCCATTCATCTACTCATGCCCATTTTCTTTATTTGTCCCATCATTTTTGGACATATTTAAAACGCCACATGTCTCTGCTCCAGCTGAGGTTGTTTTATTTGTGTGTTCTTGTATTTGTTGCTTTGTGAGGACCTCAAAAATCGTACAAACCGTATGCAGTGAGGACATTTTGGCTGGTCTTCACATCTTTAAAGGGCTTTTTGGGGGCTAGGTTTATAATTGACTTTAGGTTTGGGTAAAGGTTAGGATAAGGCACTTAGTTGTGATGGTTAAGTTTAGGGTAAGTGACTAGGGAATGTGTTATGTCTGAGCATCGTCACTATGAATAAAGCGCAAACGTGTGTGTGTGTGTGTGTGTGTCTTCCTTAGGTGTTTGAAGTGGAGGATGAGATGCGTCAGCTCCTGGAGGAGACGGAAACTAACAAGAGGATCATGGAAGAAAAAATTAAACGACTCACGAGTGTACTCAAAGACCTTTAACCCATCACATACTTGTCGTTTTGTAGTTACAGTTTATTAGTTTTGACTTTTTTTATTCTTAATTTATTGTATTTTAATTCTTTATGCTGTGATTTACCGAATAAATTTAATTTTGTGCATATTTTTTTGTTGTTCAAAAGTTTTAGTTGTTTATGCTCAAGCTAATTTCTTTTGAACACGGAATGGAAAAATGTTACACCCGTTTAGGTGGGTTTTAGTGTGTGGAATAAAACTTAAATATAGGCACAAAACCAGTCAATTTAGCTGATTTGTTGGAGTTTACTACAATACTGTAATATGCTTTGTGATTAATCTGCCCTCTACATATGTTTTCCCTAATACTTCTCAAAAATCAAATTTAAACCACTGGAAAGAGTAAAATATTTACAAATGATGTCAGAAATGGTTCAATTTTAGCAGAGGTTCGCACTTCCTGAGTGTTTTCTCTAATATCCATTTGCTTTACTCAGCACATTGTTTTAGTAATTTTATTTTTTTTATTTCATTTAGTTATTATCGTCTTATATACGTCATACATGTTTAGACATTATTGGTCTGGGCTTCCATTCCGATTCAGGTTGAGGTGCGATAGATTGGTTCCAGTTTAACACAAGGAGGGGCGGTGTCAAATCTGTAGTGAGGCGGGGCTTCGATGGCTGGGAGCGCTTGACAGAGCAGGACAAGGGTTGCCGTGGCAACTGGACCCTAACGTAACGTTTTTTTTAAGAACCCCCCACAGGTAACTGCTGCTGTCGCCCCTTGAAGGTAACAACGAGGGCGCCTGAATGGAAGGAAATGCTCGTTATTGTTTGCCGGTAAACACGAGTTAAACAAGTTGGAATTGTATTATTTCCATAGAAGATGGAGTTTGAGACGACGGAGACTGTGCGCTCCACACCGAGTCGACACGAGAAAAGTTTGGGGCTCCTCACAATGAAGTTCGTCAGCCTGCTACAAGAAGCTAAGGATGGCGTCCTGGATTTAAAAGTGGTCAGTAGAAAAAAATGGTGATACTAGACTCAGTGTTGGTGTTTGCGTTTTTAACTTTTAATAGCTGTTTTCCCTGAACAAAGGGCTCACACACTGAAGCAGAGGAGAGACAGGTGCACTGATTTGTGTTACCAGGTGGACTAGCTAGCCGCCATTAATCAGGCCGTGTGTTTGTCTTTATTAGCCTATGAGGATAAGTTCGCTTTTAACACCGTTGTTGTCGTTGTTGCGAGAACATTTTTAGCAGGTCCTCCACATCTTCATAGGACTTTTTGAGGGTTAAGACTTGGTTTCTAGGGTTAGGGTTAGGCATTTAGTGGGTTAAGTTTAGGATAAGGGGCTAGAAAATGCATTATGCCTATGGCTGTCCTCAAAACCAGGGCCGGCCCAAGCCTTAATGGGGCCCTAAGTATTTGATTTAGGGTTCCCCTCCCACCACCTCATAGGTGCTTGACACTTTTTGATATGAATGCAGCACTAAAAATTGTTATTTACTTTTTGGAGGGTAGTATAATCACAAAGGTTTTCTAGAATGAATTTGCACTTTCATATTCAGAGTGAAGCAGTAAGTGTGGTGATACTGTTTAAACAGTTTGCGATTCAGTTTAGTGACTTTGGTGTTTAGAACAGATGTGCAAATGAGCACTAGGAAAGTGGTTATTGCTTATTAACTTGGCCAGTTTTTAATTTTTTTTTAATCTGCACTTTGCTCTTAGAAACTCAGTAAATGCTACTAGGTGCACTAAATCTTTTTTCCTTCTGAAAGTTGACTTTTGCTGATTTGTTTCATGTTTTAATATTCACTTTACAGACACAAAATGCAGATAGGAGAGAGACTGTAGGTTTTGTTACATTTTTAATCAGGTTAATCAATTTTGTCTTTGTTATTATTATAAATAATAATAATAAACGGTTTTATCAGATGATGGGAAAATAAGCAAACAAAAATGGCATCATATATTGACCCTTGGCCGCCTGATTTCTTAGGTTGTACTCAAACTTTTTTTGTAAGTCCTTAATTTTTCTGAGGGCTGTAGTTTAGGGCTGCTGCATTTAATTGATTACTAAATTAAACTATTTTGATAAAAAGTCAATTGGTTTGGCTGTTGGGTTAGTAATTAAAATGAATAAATCAATAATGATTTTCTCCAGCTTCTGACATGTGAATCATTTCTTTGCTTGATCTAATAAATAAATAATTTAAACCAAATATTTAGGCTTTTTGGGTAAAAAAGAACAACCAAACGACTCATCTATTGAGAAACTAATCAACAGATTAAAGATAAACAGATGAGGCAAATGCTATATATGCATTGATGCATTACTATTGATGATTGATTATTCAAGTATGAAGATAATCAGTTGAAGCCCTACTAGATTACCTAAATTATTTATTTCCTGTCATCTTTCAAATGTTTTCCTCAGTTGTTTTTAGCTCAAATATTAAGGTTTGAAGTAGTTGAAGTGGTTATGAGTATTTGACAGGTGGATTTATCTTTACTAGACCTACATGAAGTGTTGTCTTTTCCTTCACTTTGATTTGTAGTTTTCCCTCCCTTCTTACGCGCCAAAGCTGTGTAATGTTTACACAGCAGGCTTCTCAGTCCATTTCCCCCCCTCCTTCATCCACCGCTATTGTATAAATGTCCTCTTCAGCCAAGTGCTTTGATTTGCTGCTTTTGCAGCTTAATTTGTGAAAGGGTTCATGTGTCACTGCAGCCTCCGTCTTTTTCATTCCATGCAGTGTTGGCAGCATGAATGTCATTTGTTGTGCTTATGTCTGTTAGTACGTTGTCAACAAAAATCTAAAACCCTTTGTGCAAACTGTGTCAATGAACAGGCTGCAGACAGCTTGGCAGTAAAACAGAAGAGGAGGATATATGACATCACTAATGTACTGGAAGGTGTGGGGCTGATTGAGAAGAAAAACAAGAATATTATCCAGTGGAGGTTTGAAAACTCTTTTTCATATAGTACCTTCAATTTATTTTCCATCTCCCTTAGCATCATGCAGCTCCAGAATGTGGATGTGAACGTTTTAGCGCTAGCATGCCCCACTGTGCACGAAAACTAGTCTTTTCTTTCTATGACAGCTAATGAATTCAGACATTTGACAGTTTTACCAGCTGCACTGAATACCAATATGTTTATGTTCAGGGGTGAGAACACGGGCAGCCAAACTCAAGAGATGCTGGAGCAGGTAAAGGATCTGAAGACTCAAATCTCTGAGCTGGAGGCCCAAGAGAAAGAGCTGGACAACCAGAAGGCCTGGCTGGAGGAGAACATCAAACATCTGAACCGTGATCCCAACACCTGCACATATCCTACTTTTACTTTTAGTTGTTTTATGTTTGTTAAGTTTTTGTTTTAAGATTTGGTTACAAGAATGGTGGGAAACAAGAGAAAAAAACAAGTAGGCATGGACAAAATTACATGTGTGTTCAGTAGTACAGGTCAATGAGAAAGGGGAAGGCAAAAGATCTGCCAGTGTGCAGCACGTCACCTGCGCTCTCCCTCTCGTCTCCTCTGTGACTTGCAGCAATATTTCTGCTCAGCTGTGATGTGATGTGTTCACTGATGCTTGTAAAATGTGCTCGCTCTCACTCTCGTCACAGCATTCACACACACATTGACCTGTCTCTATTATTGATAGGGACAGTCTGGCTGGTCTATACTCAAACCTACACCCTTGTTATCAGGGTACAAAGTCCAGAAAGGCATTGATTTCATTCATTTAAAAACAATAGCAGTAATTGGGATTAAATAAGTAAATTAAGTGGTTTTTAGTTAAGTTTTTGTTTAAACTTTAATTATACATTAAATTATATAGGGTCTCATTCTTTCAAATGTCTTAACATTGTTTTACACATGAGATGTAGGATTTTCATGATTTTCTTTCTGACGTAATTGAAAATTTCAATTTAATTTTTGTGTATGCTTGTTTAAAAAAACACTTGAACTGCTTTAGAAGATACCCTAAAAGCAACTCACTGTTTTACAAATCAAATTCTTTAAAGTGTACCTAAACTACTTTTCCAGGTGTAAAGCAGTGTATATTGGATCTTAGTAATATTTGTTGATCCAGGTGCAAATCTTCAGAGTTTGGTGTAAAGTATTTTCCCAGACTCCTTCCCCTTTTAATAAATGTCACTTCATTGCCTTTCTCTCTTCGACAATCAGATTCAGAGGTTTGTCTCACAATCACTAACACTCCCTGCTCACTAAGCTCTCAGCCAACTCCTTGGCATTTTTCAAAGTCAGGCATTGTAAAGACATGGCTTCAGGAGAGGGGGTTTAGTTACCTTTTTAAAACATCTACAACTGAGGCTTTACATTGTATATATGTCATTTGAGTTTTCAGTTCAGGGGGAATTTAAATCTCCCGTTAATCCCTTTTAACATCGGTTACCGAGCAGAGAAAATGCTTTAAAGGAGGATTACTGAAGTAATTGCTCTTGTAGGTGTCTTATGAAATCATATCCAGGTTAATCCTAACCTGCACAACACTAGTTCTTCCAGTTTATTCCCTCCGTTAGTGCTTCCTTCCTTAACACTCCTCCACTTACAGATTTGTGACACATGAAGATATCTGCGGGGCCTTCAGTGGAGAAACTCTTCTTGCTGTTTTGGCTCCTGCTGGGACACAACTGGAGGTGCCACTACCAGAAATGGTGGGTCACTTTTTTTTTAATTCTTCTTTTTAGCTTTAAAAAAAAAATCACATTAATGTGTGTGATATACCTGCTGAGAATTGGGGCGAGACACTTCATATGTATTTTACTTAACCCTCAGGCTTCATTGTGGACATTTGTGTCCATTTGGGCAACTTCTCCCTCTTTTAACTGGCCATCATTTTGGCTGTGTTATTGCATATTTTATCATCTCAGAGACATTATAAAATCTAATGATGCTAGAAAAATAGTAAAAGTGGTAATTTTTACTGTTGACCACTAAATCAGCAATTTTCCCTATTATATTATAGGCCTATTTATGCATGAAGTACTCGTCATTTCATTAGTTTCTGTGCTTTTTTTGTGTTGTCGAGCTTAGTGTGTGAGTGTGTGTGTGCACTTTTGTTTCATGTGTCTTTGAAGTAGACAGATTGACCTGAGCTTGACTTTATTGTAGAACTTGTAATGTCTCATTAAGTATACGATCATACATAGCCATACATGCACTCTTTCAATTAAATAAAACCAAGGCTCTCATTCTCTTACTGCAAGGAGCTCTGTGGAAAAGGCTCCGAGTGAAATCACGTGGCCTGTAACTCCCAGAGAGATGCAGGACAGTGAAACATCCACATCCTCAGAAGGAGACTCTGGTGTGGATTTGTGGTATAGTCAGAAACTTCAGCTTCCTCTTCTTCCTCTCCAGACCTTAATTAGTAGTTTATGAAATTTTCTTTTGTCAAAAACAGGTCCCCGCTGCTTTGGTTGAAACATATGTTGTAATGGCAGAGAGAAGGAATCATGAACTGAGCTGTAGTTTGGAAAACCTAGACAATGTATTAAAAGACACTAAAATGTACTTCATAGCTGAGGGAAGCTGCAGTATCATGTGATACATCTCTATTTGGTTTGTTTCTTCAAGTAGTTCTGTGATGCACTATAGAAAAAAACACAGATCACAGCGATTTTATTGGTCAGTATGTTAAATCATTGCTGCTGCACAGGGTCAGAGTGGTCAGAAGAAGTACCAGGTGAACCTACGCAGCCACTCGGCTCCCATCCAGGTCCTGCTCATCAACAGAGATTCAGACTGCACAGTACCCGTGGTCGTCCCGGTGCCGCCCACTGACGACATCTGTCCAGTGCTGACTCCGCCCAACACCCCCGCCAGCCTGCAGAGGTTCCCCCTCTCAGTGTCGCTGAACTCCACCTCCAACACCACCAGCTCCTCCTACTGCAGCCAGGACTCCCTGTGCTCCAACCACCAGATGGTGCTGCCACAACATAATGAAATGCTGACGCCCTCATCCACCCCTGCTGATGAGCAGATGGGTAAGGATTTTTTTTTTTATTTTTTTTTTAGGCTTTTGAGGATTTGAATGCTTTTTCTCACTTCCTCTATGAAATTCTTGCACAACATTGATTCATTTTTAGAGACTGCTCAGGCTGTGCTGAATAGATTTATGTGAAAAGTTTGCCTTCACAAAGTTTTATTAACCAACCACAGCTTCAGCAACCTCTCAAATATATATAACTATAAAACACTTTTCAGTTGTTGACACAATGTGTCTAACATCCCAGTCTGTTCTCCCCCTCCCTGTAGCAATGTAATTTGTTTTGCTTTGTATATTCTGCCCGGATTTAGTGGAAATAACATCCTCTAGCAGTGAAATTATGTTTCTGTGACTCTTTGAGACAGTAGCACTTAAATTCTAGGATTCATAGGTGGTGTTGGACGTCCACAGAGTGTTAAATGAGAGCAGATATCTGCCACACAAAAAAAAGGACTGATGTGCACGCACTCGTACACCTGTCCTAAATTTCTGCCAGCAATAAGGTGATCTGTATAATGAGTAATGCCTTACATTACAGTGTTACAGCAAAAGGTATTGCATTACTTTTGTAACGCGTTACTCCCAACACTGGTATTGAGACCTGCTTTGATGTATGGTTTGGAGACAGAGCTGAAGATGCTGAGATTTTCATTGGGAGTGACCAGGATGGACAGGACTAGAAATTTAGCATATTAGAGGGACAGCTCAGGTTGAAACGGTTTGAAAATAAAGAAAGGTTGAGAGGGTTTGGTCACATGCAAAGTGACTATATTGACAAAGGATGTTGAAGATGGAACCTGCCGGGCAGGAGGAAAAGATTAAGCCCACAAAAGAAGCTTCATGGATGTTGTGAATTAGAATGAAATTAAGTGAAAGATGGAAGCAGATGATTTGCTGTGGTGCTCCCTAAAGGGTGAAGCCAAACAGGGTAGTTTATTAAAAACTCCTGCAATGCCACCACAAGTCCCCCAAGACTACAAACACAAACAATCTGTCGGACATTTTTTTCAAACAGCAAACATGATAACCTTGTAGGATTATCATTATTAACTTGTTCATTGAAACCCGAGAGCAGTTACATTATTTATATTTATGAAGCAATGCAATTACAAGCAGTTCCTGTCTTTCACAACTCTGTGTTGTATTAAGGAACTCTCCCGTGACCACTGACCGAAAGTCAATCCTGAGTTGCACTGTCAGACGGACGGTGACGGTACACTGGCATTAGGAAATGACTCATGGGGATTTAGTTTATTAATGCTTCAAAAAAAAAAAGCATCTGACTCAAGATCAGATGTTAAAGCACTCTGACATGCAGGAACAGGACACTTTTCTCATAATGGTATCATCAAACAAAAGTTATTACATTAAAAACACCATGTTAGTCGTAATGTTGCATAGGATGTATTAAATGTATACAGCCTTGAAGGAAATGGCTAAATGTTATTTGCTCAACAAGCATAATCATAAGACAACATAAAGGTTGAATTGTAACAATCTGCTATATTTGTATCTATCGTAATTAAACGAGCAAGGTTTTTGTTCAAGATACAAACTTTGAGAGTGATTTTTCCCAGACTGTTTTCTCTGTGTAGGAGGAAACCAATGTCTAACCACTGTCTTTACTGGCTCTATCTTTAAAAGAAGAGGTCAGTGCTGCATGGATAGAATGTCGAAACCAAATGCAGTCAGAGAAACTCTATTTTCTGTTCAATAAGTATTTGAAATGACCGTAAATCAGACCTACTTTGTGTGTAATTAGTAAATTTGCTTGGCTAATTCATATCTAAGATGAAGAAATACAAGTTTTTTTTATCTCCCCTTAAAGACCAGCCAGGTAAAAATAAAGGTTTGGAGTTTGGACTTGCAGAGGATTATGTGTCTGGATACAGTAACTTCCAGGATTCTTTATGTTGAGCTAAACCAATAAAAAGATGGTTGTTGATCATTTCCTCTGACTCTTGCCATGGAAGTAGCGAAGCATGTTTCCTAAAACGATTTATTTGCCACATAAGAGTTCTCAATGTGTCTCATTCTCTTCTGGTGAACAACTAAGTGAACTCTGTCATGCAACTTGTCAATGGTTGAAAAGGTTCCTCACCATATAGTCTGCATTCATATTGTGCGTGTGTGTGTGTGTGTGTGTGTGTTCCCTGCAGAGAGTCATCCAGTGGCATCGCTGGAGCATCACATGGACCTTGTGGACCCAGAGTTTCAGTCGGTGCTGGACGTGAGCAGCCTGCTGAAGCTCCACACTGCTGGAGACCACATGAAGGACGACAGAGAAGGTTAGGAGATGTAAACAGTGTTTGTCCCCGTAATTGAATCCAGCAGCGAAGCTCGGGGAGGATGAAGGGTGATTTCAGTTCTTTATAGTGCATAATTAATAATGATCTTTTACACGAGTACAAACCAAAACCTGTTTTTATTTCTCTTGTAGGAACTGTCGATCTGATTGATGAGCTCATGTCTGCTGATGGTAAGAGTCTCAAGACCTGGAGAAAAAAACTTCATAAAGAGAAACTATGCCTTTTGTAATTTTTCGCTGTTACATTGTAATGAAAAAAACTTTGAGAGTCAGTATAAGTGGACGGTGTCACTTGTGGAACTAAGTATGTCATAAGTACCTGTACGTCCCTGCAGCAATATGTGAACTAAAATGCTAAACGTGTAGTCATTTTCAGTATCTTACTCTCTTTAGATGCTGAGGTTTATTAAGTAGAACTAAACCCAAAACACAGCTGAGAATGATGTGAGCATCTTTAGTTCAGCAGGTATTGCAGGACAGTCTTAGATTTCCTTTCAGTATATAAAAGGAATTTCAAAATAATGAGAATGTCCTGAACGAACCAGTTTCATGTATGAGTTGATGAAATCACCTGAAATGTAGGGGTTAGGTCTAACAAACTGATAATAATTAGTATTGAGCAGGCCCTCTCAGCCGCTGCCCTGCCAGCAGGCGGCGCTATGTCCTTGAGTTTTATTTGCTGATGTTTTTTCTCTCTAGTCGCGTGTGTGAAGTTTCAAGCAGATTGGTCAATGTACGGCGACTATCTGTACCAAAATTTCGATGGTTGCCGTGGTCACGCCCTTTTCAATCTGCTAGAACTTCATCTTTGTGTCTCGTACAACTTGCCACATTTTTTTATGTTGCTGCAGTTACTGTGCTCAGATGAGTTTGCAAATCACCAAGATGGACGCCAAATTCAAAACGGCCAACTTCCTGTTGAGCTGAGGCCATGGTCTCAATATACTTTTTTGTTCATCTTGGGTTGTAACACGTTTCCACCAAGTTTCGTGGAATTTGGTACACTTTTGTTTTGGCTTTGTCCTACCGGTTTTCACCTTTGAGGGGCACTACTAAGCCATTTTGCACCATATTTACATAATTTCCTTATTTTATTGGATTATTTGCCAGTTTGGGTGATCCATAGCGATCCTTTGGGAAGAAATTCCTACACCCTAATATTAATTGTGTGTAATTATGATGTCTCACTCTTAAGTGGCACAAAAATACACACTCCACTCAGAACAATCAGAAAAGGTTAAAAAAAAACTTAAACTGTGATTGTTATAGTTATCAAAACAATTTAATTTTCAATTTAAAGTTTCAACCTTGTCTCTACGTTAAAGTATGACACCATGAGGCTTTAAATTAGGCTGGGTTGTGATCATTTTTTACACCCTTCTCTATTCATTCCCTTTTTTTGTCCCCATGGTAACTTGAAATGCTTAGAAAAGATCACCACCATCTACTTGAACTGCATGTTCTGATATAGGATGTGTGAGGTTTTACCCGAAACTGTGCGATGGGTTTTGTGGCAAAAAATGAGCTACAAGAGGAAGAAGAACTAGAAATTTTTTTGTGATACTTTTCCTAGAATGTGTCACTGCAGCACGCCCACACACACACATACTGAAATCTGAAATTGTATAAAACGTAAACTGCGATTGTTTAAAAACTGTAATAGATATCAAAACTTCGACTTAGGTGATAAAAGTACAAAGTCTTGTGACCAGTTTAAAGTTCCAACCACGTCTCTACGTTAAAGTATGACAACACTGTCAGGCTCCAAATTGGCCTTGGTTCTGATCATTTTTCCGACCGTTTCCCATTCATGTGTATAGTGAGAACTGGAGGGAGTTCTCAGTAGAATGTCTTGCTGGAGCTGGCACTGTTCTCTACTACTGACCTGTAGGTGGTGCTTGACCAAAATATCACAGCCCTCCATAAACCTGTCTGTGTGCTCGCTGTTTCACAGGCATCGATTACAGCTTCAACCTGGACGACAACGAGGGAGTGTGCGACCTGTTTGACGTGCAGATCCTCAACTACTGATCGCCAACCCTCTAGCTTTTCTGTCCGTATGTAAAGACGCTTCAAACACACTTTTCCCCCTCATTTTTTGTTTCGAATGCAACCGCTGAGCCCTAAACATTCCTGTGTTTGTGTGTTCACAGATGTCCCGTGCACATCAGCCTCGCCACTACAAGAGTACAAGACTGTTTCACTCTTTTGCTGCACCGCCTGTGTGTCCTCAGCCAACAACGAAACAAAGTGATGGATTAACCTTACGAGGTCTACAAAGCCAGCAGTCATTATTCTCTCCATTAGATCTTACATGGTTTAGTGGGTGTTTGGTCCAACCATTCCTCAGTAATGAGTGCCTTACTGGAACAAAGTCAGGACACATCCTTCAGTATCCGACTGCTTCTTTTTGTTTTATTTCCACCTGAAACTTGAAGACTGTAAACACATGTTTGTTTGTCAACATAATCACTATTTAAGTTTTCCTTGTGTTCAGTGTTGGCTTTTTTTCGATACAGGGTTGAAGGTCTAGTTCAGAGTTATGACCATATTGTGTAAAAACAGATTTCATAGTTATGGTCTGTTGTATTTAATGAACAAAATGTTTAGGTTACGTTTTGTAGCCTTGTTTTCACGTTTTAAAAAAACCTGTTTATTTTCTACTGTGAAACTGCCATTTTTAGGCCTTTTTTTGTTTTTGTCCTTTGAGGAATTGAGGACAAGGCAAATCTTTGTCTTGTCTGTTGAAGCTGTTTGACCGCTGTATTGTAATTTAGAAAGTGAATTATCCATATTTCTTATCTGAAATAATAAATATCAAGAGCCTTAATTGGCATGTTATATATTTATACATAAATATATATTTTTGTGTTTTGTTATCACAAGCCATGTTTTTTTGTTTCATGCTGGTTTTTCATATTGCACATTTTTCAATAAATATTGAATCTCTGAATCAACATGTTTGACAGTTAGTTATCGGAGTTTAACATTTTAAGTTGTGACTCATGTCAAACCTTTTCTCTTTCTCTCTCTATTTTTGGTGCAGGGAAGTGTTTTGCTCCACTGACGGACGCTAATCCTCACATGCCAGGTCATGGTTTGATAAAACTGATCTGTACCAGCTGGGAAGCAGGAACTGCATGTAAACACAAGTAGGAAAAAGTCAATGTGTGAGTGGATGTTGAAACTGTCTTACAAAAGAAAATGGGTTTGTTTATGTAAATGTTTTAACAGTGAGCCAATATTGTTAAACAGTACTGAAAGTCTACTCTGGAGATGGAGAACAAGAGAATCGAAAGGAGTCTGTGCTACTGAAGCATTTACTGATGCATATTCTTCATCAGTGTTTTGCAGCTCGGCAGTCGGCCCAGAAAAACACCTGTGACTTGTCCATGTGTCTCTCATATTCGGAGGCATTTCGGGAAACTTGAAATCAGTGATAAGTGAAAAGTCAAATCCCACAGGATGCTGATTCTGGCAATAACACAGTTGTTTATCATTTTTGAGAGAACCGTGTCCTTGTTGCTGACGAAACAGAGGCAAAGGACTGGAACCAAATAGTCAGTGGATGTGTCACCATAATGTTCCCATATTTGTGTATAAGTGTCTTCTGCTCCAAAGTGTGATGTTGAGGTTACAAACACAGGCATGAAAATTCATCATAAATCCTCATATTCACAAGAGTCACGACACAGAACGTCCATGCAGATGTCGCCCTCATGTCGACTAATCTGTGACTAATATGTTCTGAAAGGTGTGAGGTCTTAAATCCTGTGTCGTTCTTGTCAGTAGCAAGTACAGTCATGTGTAGTATATCCAGTTTATCGCTTGACTTTGATTCAAATAACCACAGACACAAAGTTGATCTTGTTTGTCTTGTTTCATCTTTTTTTTATTTTTATCTCTTAGTTGAACTATGTATCAAGTTTCAACTCTGCTAATTTCTTCGGTTGCTTGTGACTTGTTGTACAAGAGAGATTTTGTCTGTAAATTTGTCCTGAATTTTGTTGTGATGGGGTAGATTATCAGCCAAATATGTTCCCATTAAGGTTTGGTAAGAATACACCCACTGAAATCATATTTTCAAGAAAACCTTATTACCAGATTACTGGGTTACTGATCCAGATTACAGACATTTAAATATAACGTGTGAAGGAAGTTTCGGATGCTCAGCAACGTCTTTAACAGACAAACGGATGAATTCTGTCATGCTTATGTTAGTTCTATACTCGGTGGATCAAAATGTAAACATTGCAAGTGCTGGTTTGTAATGCAGGGTTGGTTCTATGTTTTAGCTTCAATGTCCAGTGAAACTTTGTCTTTACTGGATTATTTCAGCATGTGTTTATCAACGTCCTCCTGTAAACTTCATTTGTCCAATAATCCAATTTATTTGTTACTGGAAACTTTTATAAAACTCAAGATTAGAAGACTGAACAGTTAACACCTCCTATTTTTCACAACAAAACCACAGATTACTTGTAAGTGCTCATGCTACTTCAGTATATACTTAATAAGTGACACTCAGTGTAACTCATATTGAGAATGTGTCTGTTGCTTGAGATGCACTGTGAGAGTTAAACGACATCTCCATCCCTTCCTCTTCTGCAGGATTCTCTCTCCTCCTCCTCCTCCTCTCTCCAAACCTCTTGGCCAGTTTGGTCATGTGCTGCCTGAACGACGTCCCCACGAAGGCGTAGAGGATCGGGTTGAGGCAGCAGTGAGTGAGCGCCAGGCTCTCTGTCACCTGAGCCGCCGTGTCCAGCACTTTACTCGTCCCACAGTGGGACACTAAAGCGTAGACGGAGTCCATCATGCGATAGACCTTCACGACGTTGTAAGGCAGCTGTGTGATCACAAACACTCCGACTACTATGAGAAGAACGCGCAGAGCTTTCCACTTCCTGCCTCTGCTTTCAACGGGGAGGCTCTTTAGCACTCGGGCCACGTTCCAGTAACAGATCACCATAACGATGAGAGGAAGCAGGAATCCCAGCAGCACCTCCGCTGTCTCCAGAGCGGCTTTACCTCCTCGAGCCATGGAGGAAGGGTACACAGCCATGCACATGTTCCGGTTAGATCCCCACCTCACTTCTGAGAGGATCAAATCAGGAAGACCGAGCATGAAAGCTGTTGCCCAGACAACCACACACACCTTCCAACAGTGTCTCCTATGAAACATCCTTTGCAACCAACTCCCCTGGTCTCTGTCTTGTGCCCTGGCAAAGGCCAGGTGTCGGTCCAGGCTAATGCAGGCCAGCAGCAGCATGCAGCAGGTGAAGTTGACCGTGTAGCAGGTCGACACCGTCTTACAGAGCAGCTCCCCCAGCTCCCAGCCCCGCGCGGCATCCGCGGCCCAGAACGGCAGCGTGAAGAGCAGGAGCAGGTCGGCCACAGCCAGGTGGGTCAGGAAGGCGTCCATCATGGTCTTTAGGCGTTTGTGGTAGGCGTACACCGTCACCACCAGGGCGTTCCCCGCCACTCCCACCACCAGACACACCGCGTACACGACGGGGAGGAAGATGGCGGCGAAGGAGCGGATGTCGGCTTTCTCGCACAAGGCGGGATAGTCGTCATAGCTGAAGTTGAAGCTGATGTTTTCGTGGTAGTAGTAGTCGTCCCCCGCGACCTCCATACTGAATCTGTGAGGGGAAAACACACGATTATCTCTCTTTATTAAGTTGTAAAGTGTAACTCAACCACTTGTTTCAAGTGTAAAACCGGTGTTTAAATGTGTATCTCGCTGATCGAGGTGCAAATCTAGGTGTTGTGATAGAAATCCACATACGGGAAGTGATTCTTTTTATGTCAGGACGACGGAGACAGCCGTGACGTCGAGCTGGTAAAGTGAGACGATTGCACACAGGTTGGAGTATGACGGCTCAAAGAAAATCTCAGTAGTTTGACGGGATAAACACTTCTTGTCCCCGCCCACCCCTGCACTGCTGCTGTATACACACAAACGCTCCTTCAATCAGGTCTGATAGTTTTGCCTGTTTTCAGATAAAGGAGGCAGTGTAACAGGAAATGTTACATTACACACTGCAGCTTTAACTAAAGTTTAATACTAAAATGATTATAATAGAACACATTTTTCATTTCACTCTCTAGACAGCTTCAGCAACAGCGAGTAAGCTGCTTTTATTTGGAAATAACTTGTGGATTTGTCTGGAAACGACACCAGAGAACGACATGGGAGTAAAAATACTTCTGGATAACATCAGAGTCAACATCCCCTGCATGTGAGTATTTAGACAAATTGCCCACAGCTCCTCCCGTCGGTTGTGCCATCAGTGCGTGAGATAAATGAGCGTTTGATTGTGCCTCACAGCAGCAGAGGGTGGAGGAGGATGCTCAGTTTCAGCTTGTATAAACGATCACGTTTTTCTGATCTGCAAAAAGTGAACGTACTACAGAGAGAATGTCACGGGCATCGCTGATTAGTGACGTTTTTAAAGTTTTTATTTACACTTAAAGAGAAATAGGTGCTCGCTTCATGACTGCGTTTGCGCAAACTTCAGTCCTTAAGTCTGCTATTATTTTATCACTGGAAAACAACAACAACGGTTTACGTTTTTACGCTTTAATGTGCTGTGAAAGCTGCGTATGGTCAAATTCATTTGAATGATTTGCGATGACATTATTTTAAGCACATTTCATCAGCTCACTGAATGTTTTTGTGTGATCTCTATCAGCAAGTAACCGGTACATTTAGATTGTTGTTGTTGAATAAGGATTGAAAAAAACAGGGGGGAGTGAATGCGCCACAGAGTTCCCCTGGCCGCCAAAAATGTATACAAAGTTTATCACTTTCTGTTCATTTCCTTTTTAAGATTTGATGTTTTTATGCTGGTGAGGCAGGCAAATGTCCATGTTGGACAATAAAGTTTTCTAATCTATTCTATTCTATTCTAACTCACGTTTAAGTACAAAAACCTCCAATTGTAAACGTCCGTACAGCTCACCACTCACGATAGAAACCAAGTTAATGCATGCGTAGCATTAATCTTTTTAAACATGCAGTAAAAAGTGCTTTTTCCACATTTACGTTGATGTAAGTAAAAAAAAAAAAGATTTCTATTTGTGCTATCGCCTCTCTTAAAATCCTGATTAAAAGTAAGACAAAATGAATTATATCACAGAAACGATATGTAGCTGTGCACTAACTAATAAAGTAAATCATAACACAGAGTAACTCTTTAAAACAGATGTGTGAAGGAACAGATACTCACTCACACTCCGTTTTCTTCTGCCTTCTGTCTCGTCTGTCTCTGTCTCTGCAGAGTCCAGAGCACAGCACGTGTGGGAGGAGTGGGAGGTGTGTGTGTGTGTGTGTGTGTGTGTGTGAGAGAGAGAGTGTTTTTTTGTACTTTTATAGCAACGCCGTCTACAGTAAACATAACAATAAAGTTAAAGGTGAAGTTGAAGCCGTCTTTAATAATTGATTTACAGTCGAGGAGGAGCAATGATTGAAATTGACCAGAACATGCAGACAAGGGCTCATTTGTTATACAACAGAAACACAACTGCTGGTTTGGTGTAAATAACCCAACTATAATGAATTGACAGTGTTACATTTGTGGGAGAGGGCCCCCAAATCAAATTAAGCTCAGGGCTAAAAATAGATCCAATCCCATCCAACTTTATTTAAAAATGACAACAGTTACATCAGCGATAAGACATAAGAAAACATTAATACCCAAAAATAAAAGACTGAAAAAACAAACAATAAAACACTGTAGAAAATGTAAACACATATATATAAACAACACAAATAAACAAAAAGTCAACTGTTAGGTCAAAAGTCAACTGTAATTCCTGCAAAATTCATCACATCGCTCTAAAAACGTGGTTTGTCCATGACAAAGCCTTTAAAAGTGCACACAGAGAATAATAAGATAAATAATAGAAGAGAAATAATTATCAGGGCTGCTGTATCAGGGCCCTAAATATAAATATAATACATGCGTTGTGCAGCAGAGATTGACTTATTAAAGCATAAAGGTCGTCTGAAATGAATTAGAAAGAAAAGTCTGTGTCTACTGAGTGATAATACTTACAACATGCTTTAAAACTGCCCTGAGCACTGTGATCATAAATGAGGTCATAAATCCTGTCTCCTCACAGTCCAGCATCAAGGTGAAATAAACCTGCTCTAAATGACCCTTCGTAGATGTGAGAACACCAACTGCTGTTTCTCATCTAAACAATCTGTGTGTTTTCTAAGCAGTAAAATACACACACACATTTATATATATATATATATATATATATATACTGTACATATACGTATGTTTTTTTAATATTTATTTTTAATTTGATGTGCAGAAGACAAAACATCTATGTATGAAACTCCTGCTGTCGTGATCGGACTGAGCAGCTCTCACTGTGACTGTGTGTCTGCAGTTTATCAACAAACAAATCATTCTCACAAACAACATGCACAGGAGTGGAATTATTTTGGATGTTTGTTTCAAACACATGTGAGGAAAACACAAGCTGTGACGCCATCTTGTGGTCACATGTCACGCGACACTGAGACACTATTGATAATACAGTATGAGACAGTATTGGATTATGATGGAACGAGAGATGAGGTGCAGGCAAATAAAACAATTCATTTAACTATTTATCATTTTCTGAGCATAGTTGCTTATTTTTGAATTAAAAAAATATATATAATTCTCTATTTCCTTATTGATTAACACATGTATTTCTTTATTGTTCATTCATTTATTTTCAATTGTGGTCTTCCATACTTTCTCTGTTGCCTGACACACCCACTTTAAAATAAATTAATAATCATAAAAAATTTTTTTAAATTATAATAATTAAAAAAAATATATATAATTTTTTAATTTTCTTATTTCTGGAACATGATCTCACTGCCTCTCTTCTCCTGGTGGGGGCGCTGCTGCACCATAGATTCCTTGGAAACCCACAGAGGAGGAATATGGCGCTGTGGGTTTTCATGGTGGATAAAGGAGTCTATGGTGCAGCAGCGCCCCCAACAGGAGAAGAGAGGCAGTGACTGAGTCGGTAATTTTCCCATGTTCAACCTTTGTTTATACTGTAAATATCAAGGCCATACTGTGTATATTCTGCAAACGGTCCATAATGTACATTCTACATTCTATTTTAACTATTTTTTAATATAATGTCCTAGTGTTAAATTTAAAATATATTGTACTTTTTATTGGTAAGGCGTGTTTATTATTTATCTTTATCTTTACTGTCTTTCCTGCTGTAACAATGTACATTTCCTCACTGCAGGACAAATAAATGACTATCTTATCGTATCTTAAATAAATACATGTGTATACAATACAATTAATAAGAACATTTGTGATTTCAAACATTTAGTATGAATAATCGTGCAAGTTCATTCAAAATAATTAAAAATATATATTTATTTTTGGATTCACTTATTTCCTTTAGTATTTATTATATTTCTCCGCCCATTATGTAGATGAGTGAGCATCTTTAAACGATCCAGACATGAGAAGTGAAAATGTCTGACCTGTCTGACCAGACCAATGTTTTATTTGGTGGTTTGTCCTCAAGAGTCACAAAATAAAATGAGTGTCAGAGTCAACCTAGTGGATGATTCATGGTCAAAGTTGCTTCCCTTTATCCATACATCATAATTATCACAATTATTACAAGCTACTTACCAAGACATTCAGAAATAAGCTGCTATTAGTATCACCTCATATAATATGAAATTCTTACGATTTCCTGCCATTAACGCCATAGGTCACATGGTGACATGGGTGTGTGAGTCGGTTTTGTGTCCCCCATAATTTCCCTTCGAGGATAAATGGGTGCGGATTCTTATCGGATAATGTTAAACAATAGCACCTTTGTTAATCAGCAGTTGGCATTTATTAAATAAAAGGTCAAATGTCTTTAAATACGAAACAAGGCCACATTCTCACTTCCTATGCCAACTGTACTGTAATGGGAGTTTGAACAATGGTTGTATTGGTGATCCCATGACAGCTTCGATCTTCATGATACTGCAATCAAAAAATGTTTATTCTTAGTAGAAGAAAATATGTAATGTTAGGAAACTTGTATCCATTATTAAATATGTTGAGGCAGCAGAGGACTGTTGTCTAGAGTTGAGAGTGAGGTGGCTCTTAAAAGAGCCGTTGAGGTGGAGGATAGTGGAGCAGCAGCGGGACAGAGTTTAAGCTCTCTCTCCACGGATGCGGCGGGCCAGCTGGATGTCCTTGGGCATGATGGTGACTCTCTTGGCGTGGATGGCGCACAGGTTGGTGTCCTCGAAGAGGCCGACCAGGTAAGCCTCGCTGGACTCCTGCAGAGCCATGACAGCGGAGCTCTGGAAGCGCAGGTCGGTCTTGAAGTCCTGAGCGATCTCTCTCACCAGGCGCTGGAAGGGCAGCTTGCGGATCAGCAGCTCCGTGGATTTCTGGTAGCGACGGATCTCTCTCAGAGCCACGGTACCGGGCCTGTAACGGTGAGGCTTCTTCACGCCGCCGGTGGCAGGCGCGCTCTTACGCGCAGCCTTGGTGGCCAGCTGCTTCCTGGGAGCTTTACCTCCGGTAGATTTACGGGCGGTTTGCTTGGTTCTTGCCATGTTTCTGCTTGTTGCTTTCAACGGGGGGAAAAAGTGAAGCAGATACGAGCGACTCTCTGCTCTTAAACAGTCCTCCGGCTCCTGATTGGTGGTGAGCGGCTCTTCCAGGGGCGCAGCGCCGCCCAGAGGAGCCCGATGCCCCGCTGCTTATTGGACAAAAGTGGCTTGAAAGCGCAGAGGGTGATCCCCCCCTCTGCTGCTCTGCTCTGGTTGGTCTGGCAGGAGTCTCCGCGCTTTCGTGGACATATAAAGGAGGGTTTGCGCTGTTTGAGGCACACTTTCTCTGAGTTTGTCAGAAAAATCTGGTAAAAATTAACCATGTCAGGAAGAGGCAAAACCGGCGGAAAAGCCCGCGCTAAGGCAAAGACCCGCTCCTCTCGTGCTGGACTCCAGTTCCCCGTCGGTCGTGTTCACAGGCTGCTGCGCAAAGGCAACTACGCTCACCGTGTGGGTGCCGGCGCCCCCGTCTACCTGGCCGCTGTGCTCGAGTACCTGACCGCTGAGATCCTGGAGCTGGCTGGAAACGCCGCCCGCGACAACAAGAAGAGCCGTATCATCCCCCGCCACCTGCAGCTGGCCGTCCGCAACGACGAGGAGCTCAACAAACTCCTGGGCGGAGTGACCATCGCTCAGGGCGGCGTGCTGCCCAACATCCAGGCTGTTCTTCTGCCCAAGAAGACCGAGAAGCCCGCCAAGTCCAAGTAAACCACAACAACTCCACAAACAAAAGGCTCTTTTAAGAGCCACACACTCACTCTGAGAAACTGCTCATCCTCCTCTTTAAAATACAGTAAAACTGTCAGTGTCTTTAAAATATGAAGATGTTAAATTAAATGTAACAGTATGGTCATCAATAATTGAAATAAAGTACATCAAACTTGTATTTTGAACCTGTAATTAACATCTGAAGTTAGAGAAAATATGAAGATGTTGTACGTAATTAACTATGTAGGGCTAAAATTAAGGAAATAAATACACCATTAACTCATTCATTAAAATTTAATTATTAAACATTTAATTATTTCATGGTCTGTGTCGCAGTGAATCATTAATTTATTTTATCCGTCAAACCCGCCTATCAAAGTCAGAGGGCGGGGCTAACGCAGGTCGAGTCATTGCTTTGGTCTGAAATGGCATGGCTGCCATGTATCACAGCATAGCAGCAGAGAAAATAAATAAATAATTTTATATAAAAAAAAGCACAATTTTAAGATCATTTGAGGCGAGAAATTAGTCATTTAGAATTCAATTCAGGGTTTGTGTATTAAGATATGATGTATTATATATAGTTTGGCAGCAACGGTATCGGAGGTCATAAGTTTCCCCTCAGCAGACACTGGCTGCTTAGTGTCCGAAGGAGAGCAGCATTACCTCAGCCTGTCCTGATGAAATGATCCGCTGGCTCAGATCAGGCGAGAAATTAGTCATTTAGAATTAATTTAGAACGAATTTCTCGCCTCAAATGATCTGAGCCATCAGGACAGGCCGAGGTAACACTGCTCTCCTCCTATGCCATTTCAGACCAAATCTATGAATCAGACTCGATATGTGAGCCAAATATGAACTTGGATTGTCACGTGATGTTGTGATGAAACCTGTGCAGAAGATTCAATGTTGGGACAAAGCCAAAATAACCTACATTGAAGTTGAGAGGCCTCACATTTGTTGGTACATGGGAGGTGGGGACTTGTTGCACTCCTTTACAGCCAAATATAAGTTCCCCATCAAATCCCGTCACTGGTACATGTACATCTTCTGGCACACCATCATCCTTGCTGTGGTCAATGCTTGGCTCCTCTACAAGTGGGACTGCAAAGCTCTCAAGATGTCTAGCAAAGAGACAATGAACAGGAGACAGTTTCAGGCACAGCTAGCATCATCTATCATCCTGATAAACACAACACTTCAAACTCCAAAGAGAGGACGACCATCTCCAGGCAAAGGGAGCCCAGCAACACAGACAGTGACATCAGTAAGCCCTCCGAATGCTCAGAAGAGACCGTCCAAGAGATGTGCACACCTCCCATTGGATGTACGCAAGGACCTAGTTGCACATTTCCCACGGAAGACAGGGAGAGGACGCTGCAGACACTGCAATAAAGGATACACAGCAAGTGTGAGGTTCACCTTTGCTTTTCAGAGAACAAGAACTGTTTTTGGGACTTTCACCACCATAGAATGTCAGTCATGAAAAGAAAAAAAGGAATGAAGAAAAAAAAGCTAGAGTTTTATCTTGTTTAATTTTTTTGTAATAAATGACTTCATAAAAAATATGACTGATGTGTGATTATTATTAATGCTATTATATGCCTTTATGGGGCAGAGTACGCAAACAACCCTGCAAATGAACCCTTAGTTGTTCTGAGTTGTTTGAGTACAAATACAGGAATTCTGCTCCCAACTAGGCCCAATGTTGCAATATTACAACATTTCTCTAAAATCATACATAAACATTTCTTCATCAAAGGCCTCCTACAACAACATCTGAAAGGTAAAATATTTTTTTTTCTATATTTGGGTCTTACAGGGTTTTATGACCACGCCTCAAATCCTGTATGAGCAGTGTGTCTTTCTTTTCACGTCTCTCAGTATACAGTTTATTTTTGAAGTGTGGTTTCATTGTAAGCATCTAAAGGCATTTTGTGTGGACAACTAACTTGATTCTGCCCTCTTGCCAATCTTTTTTTCCCTCTACGAGGGATTGTAACTGACAAGGATGCATACAGTCAGTCTCCCAGTGGGAATCGTCTGTATCGATGAGGAAAACTCACCCCTGAACCCATCCAGAGTTGGGATCATCCTGGAAGGGAACTTAGTGTCAACCTTCCTCAGGCCTTCTGTGTTCTTTTTGGACTGATTTATGCATTATCTGTAAAAAACTTTGTTTATTTTACAGTTCTACTTTTGTCACTAATCAGTAACAGCAGTTTCTCTCTTTAAAGGGTGATTTGTGATGCTTTAAAATGTAAGCCTGGATTAGTTGAGTTTACCGACAAAAATTACAAAAAAAGAGAAAAGTGTGCCTTAGTTATTTTTCAAGTAATGAGCAATTAACTTTTTAAAATCTTTATAATATCAACTGCTTTGCATAGTTATTATTACCAATTATTTTTAGTTAAGTCAACTTGGAATTTAGTGCATTGAATTTAATTATTCAAGTGTAATAACTATAAAAATGATTTGATATTACAAAATATTTTAAGTTAAATGTTCTTAAAAAGTTCATTAAATTACTTGATAAAATTAAGGTAACCACTTTTCTTATCGTTTTTAAATAAGCTCAACTTATCCGGGCATATGTAGCACATGTGCTGATTGTGTCTTTGTCTCTCTTTAGTTCTTACAAACTCTATTAAATCATGTTCTGAATAAAAGGCAAACAAATTGTGAGAATATAAATACAAATATATGTGAGTGTGTAAGATTTGCAGGTATAACTTTGTTGATTTTAATTATTAAAGTAAAGTAAACATTAATATGTCTCTGGTAATAAATGATTAATAACTGTCTTGACTGTAACTTCTGTTTCTTCAGTTAGGACAGTTTACTCAAAACGATTGTTGATGTCATCAGTTTCAGATTCTGCTTTGGAAAAAAAAAAGAAAACATTGGACTGTGACAAAACAAAGTATTTAAATAATTCCTCCAGGATTAATCTTTTTTTTGGCTCTAGTGGTTTTATATCTTAAGCTTAAGTGTGATAAGATAATTACTCAGAAAAACATAAAAAAGAAATGAAAAAACAATGAATTACTCAGAAAAAACGTTTTTCTGAGTTCTATGGAGTTTTTTTTTCTTCAAATGAATGCAATGTGCTTTCGTTGAAATCAGATACAAACATTTAATAAATGTATTAACATTTAATTACTGTGTTTTTAAAGCTTGTGGGGACGAGTTAAAACAAAATAATCCTCACTAAATCAAGTTAGTGTTGGGAGATTATAGTGAGTGAGTGTTAAACTACAATAAAGTGTTATGATTTTTTCTGTCCTCAACTTTACCTTCAAATCTGAAAATTTTTACTTTTATTATTATTTTATAGTATTAACAATTCTTGAAAGTGAGAAAAAGTTGTAATTATCTCATTTATAATTTATCTAACATCAACAACTCAACTCGAAACAACCGAGGTTGACCAAAGTGTTGTACAGAATGAAGAACATGTAAAAACGACACAGAGCAAAGTAAAACACACAACACATCATGATAATAATCCTTATGAAGATACTGAAGCAGAGAAATGTTACACGTTTCTGACTAAATCATAGTTAGGATTTGTTTCCTGAATAAAATGTATCATGTATTTGTTTCTAAAATGTCTCCAGTGTGTTTCAAACAAAGACAACACTATCTCCCCCTCATCCAACCACAGTGAGAGATTGAACCAATCACAGGAGGGGGAGCACACAGTGGTGTTTGCATGGAGCCTTTATAAGTAGAGTCTCCTCCGTCTACTACGATTCATTCATCTGATTGAACTGTGTCAGGATGCCTGAAGCTGCCAAGTCCGCGCCCAAGAAGGGCTCCAAGAAAGCCGTGACTAAGACCGCCGGCAAAGGAGGCAAGAAGAGGAGAAAGAGCAGGAAGGAGAGCTACGCCATCTACGTGTACAAGGTGCTCAAGCAGGTCCACCCCGACACTGGCATCTCGTCCAAGGCCATGGGCATCATGAACTCGTTCGTCAACGACATCTTCGAGCGCATCGCCGGTGAGGCGTCTCGCCTGGCTCACTACAACAAGCGCTCCACCATCACCTCCAGGGAGATTCAGACCGCCGTGCGTCTCCTGCTGCCCGGTGAGCTGGCCAAGCACGCCGTGTCCGAGGGAACCAAGGCCGTCACCAAGTACACCAGCTCCAAGTAAACACACTGCTCGGACTGCAACAACCTCATCAACCCAACGGCTCTTTTAAGAGCCACACACTTTATCTAAGAGAGTTCATATCATCTTTATACAGTGTGAATAACATCTGTGAGAGTTGTCTGTTTTAACCTTCTCGTCCTCTCTTTTGTTTGCTGTAAAATGAAAAAAACTGTACAGTTAATTGTTTGCGGCATTTGAACATTGGACATTCTTCTTACTGCAGTCATTTACCCGCATGTGTGCACCAGAAAACAGGTGACGTTTCTACTCACACTTTTTTCAAATAATAAATGATTAACCATTAAATATTGTGTTGCATTTATAAAGGAAGGACAATATTTTGTAGTAAATTTTGTACCCTATTATAATACCCTATATAATATTTATATAACCTATTTCCCCCATTAAAATAGTTCCCTGGTGTCCTAATGAACATGTCAGTGACATGCCTTGATCAAAATACCATAAGGATGAAGCACAATAGCAGTTCAATAACCCTGCTAAACCCGCCCCTTTCAGAACGCTCGGTTTTCGTTCATGGTCCCTTTACATGCAAATGAGACACAGGCAAACACACACCCACTTCTTCCAGGGGGTTTCTGATTTGTCCTCTTTACAGCGCTCACTCGCTCAGCTGCTTCTCGTCTCCCCCTCCCTCCACTAGTTCTCTGACAATATCAACATGGCAGCATGCGCAGAAAACAGCGAGAGTGCCGTCACAGGAAGAGACGTTCTACATAAGGATCGAGCCGAACAGTGCCGAACTGTTAATCAGTTAAAAACACTTAGGAACAGCACCACTGATCGCCAGCGGCGCGCGGCGAGCCGCATAAGCTGGCGCTGTATGTTTCTGTATCAGACCGGTGACTATGCTCCGGAGACCTCGCCACCGCTGATCGCCACCGCGGCACCGCTGATCGCCAGCGGCGAGCATCAGCTCCGGTGCATGTCTGCACCGGAGCTGGCGATCAGTCGCATACAGCGGCCGTTTAGGCAGCTCGCCGCTGGCGATCAGCGGTGGCGATCAGCTGATTTTCACAGAGAGTGCAGCACCGCTGATCGCCAGCGGCGAGCTGCATAAACGGCCGCTCGCCGCTGTATATGTGATTGTATCAGACTGAGTCTGTGCTCCGGTCATGGAGGACGTACTGAACAAATATTTTTAATTAGGACGTGTCAGAATGGTCAGTTATGAGCTCTATGTGACCTTTTCTTAACAACGTGTGTGTTTGTACGTCGGTGAAATACGTCCCCTGACTAAATACGGCGACCGCTGGCCGCAGTCTAGTGCGAACACACGGACACACGTTTGCTGACTTTATCCGGCACATTAGCTTCATATATCAAATCCTCTGTGGAAGTTTGTGTAAAACACTGTGCTCCACTGTGCAGCCACGAACAGCACACTTGTCCCTCCGCGTTGACATAATACCGCTCTTCCTCCCTCGCCTGCACTCTCGCAGGGTGGAGCTAAGGTGGAGCTCTCGAAGTAAACTTACTGGTGGGCGGTAACATTCGCGGTGAAATGCGCATGCTGCCGTCATAAGCGCAGGGAATTCAACATCGAGTGTTTTATCGCCTATACTTACACTAAGGGGAACCACGAAAACATGACGGAGTATTCTTTTTCCACACTTTGGCGACTGGTAGGGCCTCCAGAGTCCCAAATATAAGTATTAAAATGGTTAAAAAGTTGATTTTGCGTAATATGTCCCCTTTAAGACTTTCTTCCTCTGAACGAGGGATTGTCTGAATTATCTTATCACACTGGTTAAGATATAAAGCCACTAGAGCCAGAAATAGATTAATCCTGGAGGAATTAGTTTTAATCATTTATTTTGTCAGTCCAAAATACAGGATTTGTTTTTTAATGTTTGCTTTTTTTTGAGTTTTTTGAGTAAACTGTCCTAACTGAAGAAACATAAGTTACAGTCAAGGCTGCAATTAATCATTTATTACCAGAGACATTTAATGTTTACTTCACTATTGATAAAAATCAACAAAGTTGTATCGGCAAATCTTATACACTTACATATATATGTATTTATATTCTCACACTTCGTTTTGCCTTTTATTCACAAAATGATTTAGTTGAGTTTGTAAGAATTAAAGAGAGACAAAGACACAATCAACACATGTACTATACACATATTACAAGGTATAGCAAGTGATTGTGTTTGAAATAATAAAGACTTTATGATTCATTTAAAAGTAAAGCTACATCATATTTATAAAAGTATTGATATGTAACCTAATCAGGTAAATATTTATTGATTGATAATTATATGATCCAAGTACTGCAGACTTGATGTCTTATTTGTTGCAATAATCACCCCAAAGTATAAACATGTACAGAAATGGTACATGAGTTGAATCACTTCATACCTAAATGATGAGGTACATGTAAAAATAATGTCATTTCACAAGTTGCATATATTAAGAAATGTATATAATATAATGATTTGATCATTTGCTGCTAAGGTTTGAACAAAGGCTGGGTCAGAGAGTTACTGAAGGAGAAATGGAGACTAAAGCACCAGAATATGGATATCATATACTCATGAAAATGCTCTTATGTTGCATTTAGAATGGAAGGACAATATTTGTGAAATGAATGTGCACCAAACACTTGTTTGTTTTTCCTCATCTGAATGAGGGATTGTCTGAATTATCTGACTCTGGTATTTCTATTATAATCACTCACTGATTATAATAGAAATACCACACTAGAGCTGAAAATACATGAATCTTGGAGGAACTCTTCAACTCTTTACTCCAAATCTCTGAAGCAAACACTGTGAGACCAGAGTCTTGTATTTAATGTCTTAGACTGATGAATGACATCAGCAATCACTTTGAGTAAACGTTCATAACTGAAGGAATATAAGTTGCAGCTAAGGTAGTTATTAACCATTTAATACCTGAGTCATTTAATGTTTTCTACATCATGATTAATAAACATCAACAAAGTCATACATGCAGATCAACAGTGAAAATGCACTTAGAGTTAGTTTTGCTGCTATTTAAGATACAAGCAACACATATGCTAATCATTTATTATGAGGTATAGAATGTTATTGTGTTCACTACACAAACACAAATAAAGTAATTGTTGTTAATTTAAAGCAAAACTACAGAGTATTTGTATGTAAGTATTGATATGTAACCAGGTCAATATTTTCACAGTAGAGACCTGCAGAGAGAATCATAACAATGTTCCAAGAACATGATCCAGACAAATTACAGCTGGAACAAACTGTAGAAGATGAGGCGTTGTGATATTATTTTGTGAAATAATAATAAATATGTAGTAAAAAGTCTGAAGAGGCAGATTATTTGCATCAAACTATAAAAGTATTGAGAGAGAGTCATCACTGCCTGAGGTTTGTTGTCATTTCAGTTCACAGCTGTGACAGAAGTGTGTGTGAGAACTTCAGCATGAGCCTCGGCCATCAGCAGTGTGTTTGCTGCTGCACAATAAATGCACTTTATTACACAGTGATCATCAGCAGCTGCTTGTTTTGACTCGGACTCTGTGAACAAACGTGTGCAGCAGCCGAGAAACAGGTTTTGGTGAAGCTCTGGTGTTTTTCACCTGCTTTTAGGAGAGAAACGAGTGTGAAAAGCCGCCGAGCAGCGCTGCTCACCGCGGTGAACAGCAGAGGTTCGTTTGCTCCACAAAGAAAACACAGAGAACATCAGAGCTCTTCATGACTTCAATATGAAGAGAGACCAGTCCGCTATGGACTCCGTTCACTGTGAGCCTCCAGCTCCTCTCACACACTCATTGAAACTCTTTTGTGAGTGAAGAGAAAACACAAGTGTCCCGGTGTTCACGCTGCACACAGGAGCCGCGGCTGCGTTGAGTCTTCACGGTTCTCATGCTGCGTTCAACTACCGCCTCCTCTCTGTGTGCTCTCCAAGAATCCGCTCTCTTTCACTGCGATCATTGTCAGTCTGAGCTCAACTTAGAAACCACGAATCATGGCAGAAGTAGCTCCAGCTCCAGCCGCCGCCGCCGCCCCGGCGAAAGCAGCCAAGAAGAAGGCGGCTCCCAAGCCGAAGAAGGTCGGCCCCAGCGTCAGGGAACTCATCGTTCAAGCCGTGGCCGCGTCCAAGGAGAGGAGCGGCGTGTCAGCGGCTGCTGTCAAGAAGGCTCTGGCTGCCGGAGGCTACGATGTGGACAAGAACAAGGCCCGCGTCAAGACTGCCATCAAGACTCTGGTGACCAACGGAACTCTGGTCCAGACCAAGGGAACTGGGGCCTCCGGCTCTTTCAAGATCAACAAGAAGGTGGAAGCCAAGAAGCCAGCACAGAAGGCTGCTCCTAAAGCCAAGAAGCCCGCCGCCAAGAAACCTGTAGTGGCCAAAAAGCCCAAGGCAGCAGCAGCTAAGAAGCCAGTAGCTGCTAAAAAGTCTCCTAAGAAGGTGAAGAAACCTGCAGCGGCCAAAAAAGTAGCCAAGAGCCCCAAGAAAGTGGCAACCAAGAGCCCCAAGAAGGTGGCGACCAAGAGCCCCAAGAAGGTGGTGGCCAAGAGCCCCAAGAAGGTGGCGGCCAAGAGCCCCAAGAAGGTGGCAGCGAAGAAGGTGGTGAAGAAGGCTCCAGCAGCCAAGAAATCTCCCGCCAAGAAGGTCGCCAAACCCAAAGTGAAGAAGACCGCAGCCAAGAAGAAGTGAGCTGTCCTCACTGAGACATGTCCATCCTGTTCAAAGGCTCTTTTAAGAGCCACACACTTGTGTCCTCAAAGAGCTCAGCCATCTTCTCTATTATTATTCATAATAATACTAGTATAAATATTTAATAATAAGACTCAATAATATACATTTAAACAACATAGTATTATGTGTAAATATAGTAGACTATGTCTATTTACATTTATTGAATATACAGTACAAAGTAGTAATTGCTTCATTAAATGTATGTATGTCATCAATCATGCTCTCTACATCATTATTAATAGACTATAACATCATTGTATTTACACTCGGACTAATTGAATTTGTAAAAACTAAAGAGAGACAAATTAACAAGTAATATTCGTATAATTTCCTATACATCTATGTAGATATAGATATATAAATTGATTACTATATATATAGAGATATATCTCTCTCCATATAGATATCGATATATGTATGTATATATATATATATATATATATATATATATATATATATGTATATATACATACATATCTGTACATATATACTACACGTGTATAAGCTACATGTGTAGTATTGTTACATGGTTTAGGAAATGATTGTGTTAATTACGTCAGACATTTAAAGCTTTACATAATTTACACCATTTAAAACTAGTCTTGTCAATTGTGCTGCATGTACAGTACGATTACTAACAAGGTATACATGTGTATAAATATGAAGAGGACAAAAGATACAGAAAATCTGAACTACAAAATGTCACAATTTCATACACTATTTGGCTGTTATTCCTCATGTGTATTCTGGACAGGATATTTAACGTTATATTTCGTTTTATCAAGTTTTATGTGCTGTATTTCAATTATTAATGACCATACTCTTTATAACGTTTAATATCTTCATATTTTTAGCTGATTGACAAAGTGTTAATGTTTTGCATTATTCCATAAGAACCCACACCAATGTCTCTTTTTTTAATAGCACCCTCCTGAACATGTCTTGTCACACCCTTGTCACGATGTGTTCTTATGGGTTTAATTTCATCATGAAAATTGTGATCATTTCATATAATAGGAGGTGATACTTTGGTAATAGCAGCTCATTTCTAATGTAATGACATCGTAAGTACAGGAGTTATAATACACTCATGTTATTTTCATAATAAGAATTTAATGTGTTGCAGGTTGATGAGTAATCACCTTTTGAACAGCCACAGCAAACATTTCATGTTAAATCCATTTTATATGACTTTTATAGTCATGTCTTTTCAGTCACACCATTGAACAAACAGTAATCAATAGGGATTCATTTGCTACTCATCTCAATAAGAGCAGTGTTTGCTGAGCAAAACTTAGCAAATGTCGTATCAGCCAGAGAAGAGCAGCCAGAAAGCAACAAACAGCCCTTCACTCCTTGAGGGAAGTAGCTACTAGTCTGTTAGCAAACAGCTAGTGCTATTGGAGATGGTTGATTGAGGATCTTTGAAGAAGAAAGTTTGTGGAACTGGTCTAGCGCTGGCTAAAAAAATACAGCCTCTCCCCCACTGAAAAAAACGAAACAACAAGTATGTGCCAATGTAGGGAAGCAACTTTAACCATGAATCATCCACTAGTTTGATTTTTCATCATCATTTCTCACTATAGTAAACAGTCCTCAGCCACATAATAGAGTTTCATCTTTTGCACAGTTTGTTCTGACAGGGGTGCTGACAGAGGGCGATAGGCGGGGTCACACCCTGGACACACATATAGACAAAACCCCTTCGAGCTGGGGTTCGAGCTGCAAAGGCAAGAGTGCTAACCACTACACCAACCATGTGTCCCATCCTCCTGTGTTTGGAAATTGTTTGTTTTATTCACTTTATGGAAACTTCTATTTTCTTTCCTTGGTCCATTCTGTCTCCGTTTCAGTGATTGAATACATTGTTACATATACTTGTTTATTTTTTTTTTAAAGTTAGCAAAAAGTGCACATCCTTTATTGCAATGCTGAACATCTCTGTTTATGCTGTAGGAGCATCACAGCACCACATACAGGTCTAGCATGTACTGCATACTCAATGTTCACAGTCATTTCAGTGTACAAATCAAATATGTGCAGCATCTGCATTTGCCAACCCTGGAGAGGGAGAAGCCAACAAGGAAATAAAGAAATAAGGATTGAAGCTGCACATCATGTGAAACTGTGCTCACCATCAGGTGCTTTTTCTTAACTTTAAACCTTACTTTGACATGTTTATTTGAAGTTCTTTAAGCTTTTTTTTTCAATTTATTTTGAATTTATTTTTTCAGCTCTGATTTTTCACTATCCTGTCAGACATAATTGATTACTCATGTCTGGATAGTTTAATGATGCTCAGTCATCAACATAATGGTTGGATAAATAAAACAATAAATATAAGGATATGAGTGATTCTGAAAAAAATAATTAATGTCATTTAACTACGAATCATTTTCGAAGCATAGTTACTTATTTTTTAAATGAACTTGCAGAATGTTTTTAAACCACAATTTGCCTTATTATTTAACACATGTATTTGTTATCATATTCATATTTTTTTTCATTTATTTTATTTAGTTTGTGGTCTTTCTCTGTTATCTGACGCGCATGTTTTTTGTGTTTCTTTTTATATAAACCCTGACTTTTTAATGTTTTATTTTGGGAGACTTCTGTCACTGACTCTCTTCTCCTGTTGGGGGCGCTGCTGTACCATAAACTCCTTTATCCACCATGAAAACCCACAGAGGAAGAATATGAAGCCTCTGTCTTCAACTCGGTCCTCAAACAGACTTTGTAAAGCCGTGAATCTCAGTCTATTCATCACATCTTTGAGTGAATTCTGTCTCTAGATAAGCAAAAATGAGTGGACGTGGCAAAGGAGGAAAGGGTCTCGGTAAAGGAGGCGCTAAGCGTCACCGCAAAGTTCTCCGTGATAACATCCAGGGAATCACCAAGCCCGCCATCCGCCGTCTGGCTCGCCGTGGCGGAGTGAAGCGTATCTCTGGTCTGATCTACGAGGAGACTCGCGGTGTGTTGAAGGTTTTCCTGGAGAACGTGATCCGTGATGCTGTCACCTACACCGAGCACGCAAAGAGGAAGACTGTGACCGCCATGGACGTGGTTTATGCTCTGAAGAGACAGGGAAGAACTCTGTACGGCTTCGGCGGTTAAACTCACTTCACTTTGACATCAAACAAAACAACGGCTCTTTTAAGAGCCAACCACTTTGTCTCTGAGAGCTCAATCATCTGACTGTCATATTATAATAATAATTTTCTATGCGCTTAATCCATTACGTGGGACAACCAATTTAAACTAAACATTAATAGTTTCAGAATATTATGGTGAACGTCTCTCCCACTATCTTGCTGTATTTCATCCAAGTTTTACAAGTGTCCTCTGGCTGGTCTTTAACAGGAATTATCTTTGTACTGTATATATCTGGTGTAGAGCTGAGGAATTTGACTGTGTAGAAAATAACCTTCGAGTGAGATAGAGGACCATCATGAGAGCACATTATCTAACTGGGAATAGCATCCGCTTCAAGACTCTAGTGCTTGCGTTCCATGCTACAAACGGCATCGGCAAACCGGCTTGCTGCCCCCTCACTGAGAGGATCGCAGAGGCATTCGCAGAACTCAAGACTGTTCACTGTCCTCGCTCCCAAATGGTGGAACGAGATCCCCATCGACATCCGGACAGCGGAAAGCTTCCACATCTTCCGCCGCCGACTAAAAACACATTTCTACCGACTCTACCTTGACTAAGACGACGACAAAAAAAAACTTATATATCGCACTTACGACTAGCACTTTATAGTTTCGGCAACTTGAAGCTCTTACTTCTAGATCTTATTTGTACCCAAATGTTTAAATGCACTTATTGTAAGTCGCTTTGGATAAAAGCGTCTGCTAAATGACATGTAATGTAATGGAATAAATCTGCCATCTCCGAAAAGTCTGTAGCTGCCACAGTATTTTAACGTTAGTGATAATGGTGTTACTGAGAGAACTCAATATTTTCTCAGGTGGTAAATGTGTGAGAACCACTGCTCTATAGTTTGTTTCATTACTTTAAATTCAATTTGAGGCCTAGCTTTGTCCTGTAGCTTTTATTCAAAGTTCTCTTAAGTAATTATTTAATTAAATATCATTTATGTGTTTGAAGACTGAAATTTAAATAAATATATATATATATATATATGTATTTATTGTGGTTTATACATCATTCTGTATCAAGACACGCAATCATATGTGAAATAGTGTCACAAATGTTGTTATTGCTTTATCACAACAGAATATTGTGTAATTTTAAGCTCATATCATCCACCACAACTGAACAGGATTTTTTTCCCCACAGACAGTTGCATGTTTTTCAGATGACTGGTTGTCTTTGCATTTATTTTTAATAGTAATAAAAAGTGAGTGTGTTCAACAGCAAAAAGTATTTTGATCTGTTGTGTGTCCTCAACCTTTTCTTCTTTTTCTACCTAATTAATATGTTATATATAAATGGATATAGGTAGATTATTTTGTAGTAATAATAACTCTTAAAAGTTAAGACATTTGTCTGATTCTTGTATTTATCTCATTAATATAAGTCTAACAATAACAACACTGTAATACATTGACATGAAGGCATCACATTCACATTGAACTGAAAGGATAAAAAGATTATAAATAATTTCTTCTTCTTTTTACCAGAGGTTTGATCATCATGATTCACTGAGTTTCTGTTTCTCAAATGTTTTTCGTCCTTTGATAAAGATAATTAATAATCATGAAGATACTGAAGCAGAAACATGTCTGAAGGAAGAACTGAAGGACAGTTACGATTTGTTTCTTGAATAAAATGTATCATGTATTTGTTTCTAAAATGTCTCCAGTGTGTTTCAAACAAAGACAACACTATCTCCCCCTCATCCAACCACAGTGAGAGATTGAACCAATCACAGGAGGGGGAGCACACAGTGGTGTTTGCATGGAGCCTTTATAAGTAGAGTCTCCTCCGCCTTCTACGACTCATTCATCTGTCTGAACTGTCAGGATGCCTGAAGCCGCCAAGTCAGCGCCCAAGAAGGGCTCCAAGAAAGCCGTGACTAAGACCGCCGGCAAAGGAGGCAAGAAGAGGAGAAAGAGCAGGAAGGAGAGCTACGCCATCTACGTGTACAAGGTGCTCAAGCAGGTCCACCCCGACACTGGCATCTCGTCCAAGGCCATGGGCATCATGAACTCGTTCGTCAACGACATCTTCGAGCGCATCGCCGGTGAGGCGTCTCGCCTGGCTCACTACAACAAGCGCTCCACCATCACCTCCAGGGAGATTCAGACCGCCGTGCGTCTCCTGCTGCCCGGTGAACTGGCCAAGCACGCCGTGTCCGAGGGAACCAAGGCCGTCACCAAGTACACCAGCTCCAAGTAAACACACTGCTCGGACTGCAACAACCTCATCAACCCAACGGCTCTTTTAAGAGCCAAACACTTTATCTAAGAGAGTTACTATGATCTTTATACTGTGTGTCACCTTATCCCAAATAATGTATTTTAATGTTAACTAGTGAGTTAGCATGACATTAAGTTCACCTAAGTCAACACATCATGCAATGTGTGTCTTTCTTATCACACATTGTGATGTTTGGAAGGATTTGAATATTGGAAATGGGTCTTAGTAACTAAATTACTGTATCTGTTTGCCTGCATGTGTTATCACTGCACAGACTTAACTGTGTCACTGATCTGCCTCCAGTTTGTGAAAGAAACAAAGACTTGTTCAGAGAGACGAGAATTGTGCGTTAGGAAACAGGTGATGTTCTCTGTACATAAAGTTGTTATAAATAATGAATGAATGGTCAAATGTTCACTACCACTAATGACACAAATCATTCTTCATTTTGCAAAATGAAAAGTAAAATAAAAGTTTATATTTATAATGAAACAATAATCCGATTATATAGTTCTCCTCATAATGAGTCTGATTTTTTTGCTGATTATGATGTAAATGCAACACCGAAGCTAAACTAGATTAAAGTCAGACACAATTAAGTCTTTTAATCAGTCCACAGCTCTGAAGAAGACCCTATAAAGAAAGTAGCACAGGATTTATTTTTTAATGTTTTATTTTCAAAAGCAGAGACTCATATTTAACACCATAGACTGATATGACATCATCGATCACTTTGAGTAAACTGTCATCACTGAAGGCATCACTACATTGCACATGAGAGGAGCATTATTAGACATTGAAAATCTATTTGCCTGGTTAAATCATCCCCTTGACATTATGTATCCTATTTGAATTTTGTATACGATCACTTGATAATTAATCACTAATCTCATGAAGACACTGTGTCCTGTCAGAAGAATCAGTTTTGTCATGTAAAACTTCATTGTGACACAAACACAGATGAATGAATGAGTATTTTATATAATTGCTCTCGTCACTGACTTGAATGAAACCACTTTTACAACCTCAGCTGTTTCTAATCATCTCAACATCTGCACAAATAATCACGATAAAAATGTTTTCATCAAATACGAACATCAGTCATCATGCAATCATTCAAGACTAATAAGAATTAAAAGGACATGGAACCACATGTCATCACTGTAATATTTTAATGCAGGGTAATAAAACTCCAGAGAGATCATGAATAACGTGTGAAACACATTTATTTATGATCAGATTAACAGCTAATTGGCCGGATTGAGTAGCAGGATTAACATATCCTGTTGTTTAGCCTGGACCAGGCTAAAGAATAAATCACCATGGTAACGTATGCACCATTGCGTTCCTGCAACCGACTTGAGGCTAAGTTCAGCAATGATAAGCAACATAGCTTAATCCTTTATCCTAGTTTCATGCAACAGACCCCGACTAAAATCACTAGTATGATTTTTAGTTTGATGATAATATCTTAATATAGTAAACCAGTCCTCTTTGAACAGCCTCATAGTTAGAGTGGAGTTTCATCAGTGTTACAGCTTCAGTGCTTGTTTGGTGCATCTGTGTGGGTGTGTCTTTTTTTGTCTCTAGATTGACTCTCCACCCCCTGCAAACAGGAGTCTTGGGTGAGAGATCAGTGGAGGTAAATCAAAGGAGGGTGAAAAGCCTCACCTGACCCTCTGTCTTGGTGAGCTGAGTGAAGCTGCTGCAGTTTGGTGAGACCAAGTATGATTGGCGCCAAGTGCTTAAGCCTCATCATAGGTACACTTCAACTGTGAGTTAAAGAATGTGGAAAAAAAATCCAGGAAATCACATTGGATGATGTTTAAACAATTTATTTGTATATTATTGCGAAAAATAAATATTTGGACACCTACAAACAAGTAGGAATTCTGGCTCTGCCACACTTGTAAGTTCTTCTTTAAGAAGCTCTTCTATCCTCCACTCGTTGCCTGTATTAGTGGCACCTGTTTGAACTGGTTATAAAAGACACCTGTCCACACCTTGAAACAGTCAGACTCCAATCTCCACGATGGCCAAGACTAGAGAGCACGCTAAAGACACCAGAGACAAAATTGTAGACCTGCACAAGGCTGGGATGAGCTATAGAACAATAAGCAAGCAGCTTGGTGAGAAAAAATCTATTGTTTTCACAATTCATCAATTCATTTTTTTACAAGTCATCTTTAGAAAAATAGTCATTTATGCCACAATAACATTGTTTATGTAATTTACTGCAAGCTTATACCAGATTTCACTAAAATTATTGCTTAACAACACTCCTTTTCTAAAAAGGGATATACAATGTAAATGAAACAGTGAACATAACTACATCCACTTTAGATAAATAGGCATGTATGCCTGCATTTTTTTTCAAATGAAAATAACGCTACTGTAAGCTTGTCACAGTACACTTAATGAACATCAGCAATTCTTATGTAATCTAATCATCTCATCATCTAAAATTCATTAAACCGGGAAACATTTACATGCAGCTTGGCTTTATTAATAAAAACTGTGTATGCTGCTTGCAGTTGCAAGGCGACAGTGTGGTAATGCAGGATATTTATTATAAACGTTAGTAAAGTTACATTACCATCGTCAACGCTTTGACCAGAAACGTTAGCACTCGTACGCAGGCGGTCAAACACATGACATTCTTGGTACTTAATGCCATGCTGGGTTGACACGTTTCAACATGTTGTGAGTATTTGCACCCTTACACGATTGTATGACAGACTATAAGGATCTTAGGTGGCAGCAATCACTTCAGGTCGTCCGGTCAGGACACTGTTGTACTGTTCTCATGTGTGCATTAATAAGAGGCAGAGTCCTTTAATACAGTTCAAGCTGTTTATCCAAGTTTGTGTGAGGGTGTGTGGTTGCTGCAATACAAGCACAACACAATACTGACTGATTAGAACATAAAGCACAACTTAGACATAGAAATACAACAGGGATTAGCAATGCAGATTAGCAATACAGCAACATAAACGTCTCTGATTATTGCTCGTTAGCAGCTAGCTCCACGTCATTCATTAGTGAATAATTACTCATCACACCACATTACTGGTGGAAAAAAACAACTGCCAGGTCATCAAACAGATGATTTTCTGTTTGATGACCTTTTCCTATCAAGTATACAAATAAATTGTTTAAAAATCATGCAATGTGATTTCCTGAATTTTTTTCCACATTCTGTCTCTCACAGTTGAAGTGTACCTATGATAAAAATTACAGACCTCTTTCATCTTTCTGAGTGGGACTACTTGCACAATCGGTGGGTGTCTCAATATATTTTTGCCCCACTGTATATACACTCCTGATCAAAATGTTTAGGCCAGTTGAAAAATTGCAAGAATTTACATTTTGCACTGTTGGATCTTAAGAAGGTTCTAAGTAGTGCTTCAAAATGCAAAAAGAAGAAATGGGAGTGAGACAACACAACATTGAGTAAGCAATGTACTGCAAACAACCATTAAACTGAAATAGGCTGTTCATCAGCTGATCAAACGTTTAAGACCAGCCTTTAAAAGCCTAAATCTTCGCAAAAATGTGAATTCAGTGCCATTTTCTGTCAGGTATCCACACTGTCATGACCACCTGATGGAAAAGGCAAAAAAGCTTTCTCTCTTTGAACGCGGTCGGGTTGTTGAGCTGCATCAGCAAGGCCTCTCGCAGTATGCCATTGCTTGTGAGTTTGGATGCAGTAAGACAGTAATTTTAAACTTTTTAAAAGATCCAGAGGGTTATGGAAGAAAAAAGTCAAGTGGTAGACGTAAAAAAATTTCACCGGCCCTGACCCGGAGGATCCAAATGGCTGTCCGTCAAGACACGGGACGATCCTCGGCCCAAATTAAGCTTGTCACTGGTGCCAACTGCAGTCCCATAACCATTAGACGGCATCTGAGAGAGAAGGGTTTTATGAACAAAAAAAACGTCTTCAAAGGCCTCGTCTCCTTCAACGGCACAAAATTGCCCGTTGTTTTTGGAGGATGGTGTTTTTGCAGGGTATTTACTTTGCTGTAGTATGTTCTAGCTTGTATGTTTGCTCCTTGTAGTTGTCGTTTGTAGTACCCTGGTTCTTTTGTTCCTTTTCTTTTGGAGAACAGCGCTTTAAGTTCATTTAATGTCAACATTAACAGCATTTACTTTAAATAAAGTAACACCTTTTCTTTTGGATTCTTAACGGCTGTTGCCCTCTTTTTCCCTCCTGGGTCATTATTTTTATGTGTTTGTCCTTTCTCCCCTGACCCAAAGCCAGTGACGTTACATATTGGGGGCTTCCGGGATCCTTAATATCTGGGAAATATATCAAGTTTCTCAAATGAGTAGGTGGTTAGGTTTTCCTGTATCTGTTTCCGGTTGTCATTTCAACTTTGGCCTTCCTCAGTTAAGAGAGAGTCCAGCTAGGTTGGTTTCAGCCTCTCCGTCAGGCACACATTTATTATTTTGCTTTTTTTTATTCTTGGGGTAATCCTGGGTGGAGACCTGTACTCTGTCGGGGGTAGGCATATCAGCGCTCACTTCAGCCGCTGATGTTAAGCGTTTAAAGTAGAGTTTCCAATATCGGAAAAGCCTCCGATGCTAGTATCGGAAAAGCCTCCAATACTGCCGAAAATGCTGGTATCGGCGATTACTGGAGTCCAGGCACTGATCCGATACCATGTAATTTACTGGTTAGCTCCGTTAGCTCTGACACAGTTCTTTTTCGCTGCTCTTAAAACAGTTGCGCTGTGCTGCCATTGGCAGCTGCTGTTTTAGGGGGTGAAGAAGAATTGATCAACTGACACCTGACACCTGTTAAATAAGAAAAAGGAGCTAAGTTGGCGCATCATGTCGGCGGTTTGGCAATATTTTACAGTTGAGGCTCCCACAAGTAAGACGGCGACATGTAACATCTGTAAAGACACAATTTCGAGGGGTGGCACGATTGTTGCAAGTTTTAACACCAGCAACTTGATTAAACTTTTTAAGACGCGTCACGCTAAAGAGCACGAAGAGTTTAACGTTTCTAAAGCTAAGGGGGAAAAGAGGGACAAACTGCAGCAGCAAACTCTGGAAGGTGACTTCAAGCGTTTTGATAAATTCCCCAAAGACAGCCAAAAAGCGACGAAGATAACAGACAAAATTTTGGAATTTATTGTCCTGGATGACCAACCCCTGTCTGTCGTCGAAAATGTGGGATTTAAATGCTTAATGGAGCATTTGGAGCCAAGGTTCTGTTTGCCAGGTCGTAAACATATCTCCGAAACTGTGCTAGCCAAATTATATGAGACAGTTAGGGAACACATTTCGTGTATGCTGAAAGACGTGGATGCAATCAGCTTTACCACTGACATTTGGACCTCCGACGTGTGCCCCATGTCTTTACTAAGTTAACGTCACACTGGGTGGACAGAGAGACAGCATTTACACCTCAAAGTGCAGTGCTGCACACCAACGAGTTCCGAGGATCACATACTGGCACATTAATTGCCGATGCAATTAGGGGATGCTAGTAAAGTGGAAAATCCCCAAGTCCAACGTCCATGTTGTTTTGCGCGACAACGCTAGCAACGTGAAGAAAGCCATGGACGAGATGGATGTACCAATTTTGGGATGCTTCCCCCACACTCTCCAGCTTGTGGTGCATGAAGGGCTACTGTCATAGAGAAGTGTGAGTGGCGCACTGGCGAATGGTAGGAAGATAGTCGCACATTTTAAACACTCGCCACTGGCTACTACACGCCTGGAGGATATTCAAAAAGATCTCCAAATGCCCACCAAACGTCTGCACCAAGACGTAGCAACGTGGTGGAACAGTACCTTCTATGTGGTCGAGAGTTTACTGGAGCAGAAGCGGTCAATTGCAGCATATGGAGCTGATCACGACCTGCCAGTGACCCTTATGGCTAACCAGTAGGCTTTACTGAAGAAAAAAAAATCACTGTTCTTGCACCATTTGAAGAACTGACCAGACAGATTAGCTCCTCCAACTCTGATTACTACTGCATTACCACTAAAAGCAACTATGGAGGAGGTGGTTTATTTATTGTACACATTTAGACATTTATTTATTATTTTTCAATGTTGTTTCAGATACTTCACAGGTGAACTCTTCAAACCTTTACCAGAGTCTTGTATTTAACGTCTCAGACTGATGAATGACATCAGCAATCACTTTGAGTAAACTTTCATAACTGAAGGAATATAAGCTGCAGCTACGGTAGTTATAAACCATTTAATACCTGAGTAATTTAATGTTTTCTACATCATGATTAATAAACATCAACAAAGTCATACATGCAGATCAACAGTGAAAATGCACTTAGAGTTAGTTTTGCTGCTATTTAAGATACAAGCAACACATATACTAATCATTTATTATGAGGTATAGAAAGTTATTGTGTTCACTACACAAACACAAATAAATTGTGTTTGTTATAAATTTAAAGCAAAACTACATAGTATTTGTATGTAAGTATTGATATGTAACCAGGTCAATATTTTCACAGTAGAGACCTGCAGAGAGAATCATAACAATGTTCCAAGAACATGATCCAGACAAATCACAGCTGGAACAAACTGTAGAAGATGAGGCGTTGTGATATTATTTTGTGAAATAATAATAAATATGTAGTAAAAAGACTGAAGATGCAGATTATTTGCATCAAACTATAAACGTATTGAGAGAGAGTCATCACTGCCTGAGGTTTGTTGTCATTTCAGTTCACAGCTGTGACAGAAGTTTGTGTGTGAACTTCAGCATGAGCCTCGGCCATCAGCAGTGTGTTTGCTGCTGCACAATAAGTGCACTTTATTACACAGTGATCATCAGCAGCTGCTTGTTTTGACTCGGACTCTGTGAACAAACGTGTGCAGCAGCCGAGAAACAGGTTTTGGTGAAACTCTGGTGTTTTCACCTGCTTTTAGGAGAGAAACGAGTGTGAAAAGCCGCCGAGCAGCGCTGCTCACCGCGGTGAACAGCGGAGGTTCGTTTGCTCCACAAAGAAAACACAGAGAACATCAGAGCTCTTCATGACTTCAATATGAAGAGAGACCAGTCCGCTATGGACTCCGTTCACTGTGAGCCTCCAGCTCCTCTCACACACTCATTGAAACTCTTTTGTGAGTGAAGAGAAAACACAAGTGTCCCGGTGTTCACGCTGCACATAGGAGCCGCGGCTGAGTTGAGTCTTCACGGTTCTCATGTCGCGTTCAACTACCGCCTCCTCTCTGTGTGCTCTCCAAGAATCCGCTCTCTTTCACTGCGATCATTGTCAGTCTGAGCTCAACTTAGAAACCACGAATCATGGCAGAAGTAGCTCCAGCTCCCGCCGCCGCCGCCCCGGCGAAAGCAGCCAAGAAGAAGGCGGCTCCCAAGCCGAAGAAGGTCGGCCCCAGCGTCAGGGAACTCATCGTTCAAGCCGTGGCCGCGTCCAAGGAGAGGAGCGGCGTGTCAGCGGCCGCTGTCAAGAAGGCTCTGGCTGCCGGAGGCTACGATGTGGACAAGAACAAGGCCCGCGTCAAGACCGCCATCAAGACTCTGGTGACCAACGGAACTCTGGTCCAGACCAAGGGAACCGGGGCCTCCGGTTCTTTCAAGATCAACAAGAAGGTGGAAGCCAAGAAGCCAGCACAGAAGGCCGCTCCTAAAGCCAAGAAGCCCGCCGCCAAGAAACCTGTAGTGGCCAAAAAGCCCAAGGCAGCGGCGGCTAAGAAGCCAGCAGCTGCTAAAAAGTCTCCTAAGAAGGTGAAGAAACCTGCAGCGGCCAAGAAAGTAGCCAAGAGCCCCAAGAAAGTGGCGACCAAGAGCCCCAAGAAGGTGGCGGCCAAGAGCCCCAAGAAGGTGGCAGCGAAGAAGGTGGTGAAGAAGGCTCCAGCAGCTAAGAAATCTCCCGCCAAGAAGGTCGCCAAACCCAAAGTGAAGAAGACCGCAGCCAAGAAGAAGTGAGCTGTCCTCACTGAGACATGTCCATCCTGTTCAAAGGCTCTTTTAAGAGCCACACACTTTTGTACTGAAAGAGCTCAGCCATATTCTCTATCATTATGATTATTATTATTATTAATAATAATAATAATAATAATAATAATAATAATAACAATAATAATAATTATTATTATTATTAATAATCATAATAATAATCATAATAATTACGATGATAATTATAATATAGTATTTTGTGTAAATATATAAGCTGATGTCTATATTCATTGAATATACAGTACAAAATATCTTAAAATTAATTACATGTTTTTAGGAGTACAAAGTAGTAATTGCTTTATTCACTTCCGTCTTCATTGTATCAGTCTCATCCTAATGATTTAATCAAGTGTTAATGTGTTTACTTACCCACTTACCCACTGTGTTACTGTAGTTTAGTGTATTTGATGTACATATAAAATGATGCATGACATCATCAATCACATATTGTAAATGGAATATGTTGTTTGATGTTTATTATATATCATTATTAATAAACATCAACATAATTATACCTGCAAATGAACAGTGAAAATACATTTACAAAATAAAGTATGCTGGTTTATTTTTTATCACATTAGGTTCATATTTCACTGAGAACGTTCATAAAACGAGTTTGTAATATGTAAAGAGAAGTTACAAGCTACACGTGTAGTATTGTTACAAGGTTTAGGAAATGATTGTGTTGATTACGTCAGATATTTAAAGCTTTACATAATTTACACCATTTAAAACTAGTCTTTCTTGTCATTTGTAATGCATGTACAGTAAGATTACTAACAACGTATACATGTGTATAAATATGAAGATACAGAAAATCTGAACTACAAAATGTCCCAATTACATACATTGCTTGGCTGTTATTCCTCATGTGTATTCTGGACAAGTAATAAGAAGAATTAACTATCTACAATGTTAAGTACAAATTCAAAATATAAGTTTTGCGTTTCCCTATAAATGACCATGCTGTTCAGAACGTTTAATATCTTCACATTTTTAGAGACACTGACAGTTTTGCTGTATTTTAAAGAGGAGGATGAGCAGTTTCTCAGAGTGAGTGTGTGGCTCTTAAAAGAGCCTTTTGCTCAAACACATGCAATTTTCTTTAATTACAAGAGTTATTGTGTTCACTAAAGCCACACAGTTATCAAAATGAAATGAAATGTAATGTATCTTTAATAGACATGTTAACTCTTGTTACATATTATAACACATATTTACAGTCTGTCTACTAAGTATTTCAACCAAATTGACTACATGTCAATAATAATACAAAAGTAGTTCCTAGAAGTATCACAAAACACGGGACCTGAAGTTATTTATTGTTAATATTTGTTAATGTAGTGATGCTACTTAATTATTATTAACAATAACAATAACGTTCATTACTGCATCACTGTTCTTTACTCAGAACTTTCATGAATCAAGTTAGGAAGTTACTGAAGTTACCTCACATATTTGAAAGCATCACAATAGTCATTTGTACATGAACATAAATACAGAGTAGTGAGAGGCTTCAGCAATGATCAGTCTTGTTGACCGATGAATAGATGATGTGGATCCTAATCATTCATTATTGTCATTAATAACTTGATTTCAAAAGGGTGAGACACGCATTATATATGACTATATGTTTTTATATGAATTGTTAATATAATACATGTTCTTATTAAGCAAGTTGATGAGGAGCAGCTCTTTATCAGTTGAGTGAGTGTGTGGCTTTTAAAAGAGCCTTTGTGATGATGTACGATGTTGTTTACCTACAAATGAACAGTGAAATTGCATAATACATGATGCTGCTTTTTTTAAATTTGATCATATACAATGAGACAAAGTTACAAGCAACAGGTATTGCTACACACTTTAGGAGGTTTTGTTTATTACTTCAGACATTTGAAGCAAGTCTTTATTGTCAATTCTATCGTCTACATTATCTGACTGTTATTCCTTGTGTACATTCGGTTTTAATATCTTGACAGGATATTTAACGTTATATTTCGTTCAAATTACAATATTAGACGAGACTAATTAAATTGAAAATGCAAGTTTTATGTACTAAAGTTTATGATGATAAATATCTTCATATTTTCAGAGACATTGACAGTTTTGCTGTATTTTAAACGAGGATGAGCAGTTTCTCAGAGTGAGTGTGTGGCTCTTAAAAGAGCCTTTTGTTTGTGAAGTTGTTGTGGTTTACTTGGACTTGGCGGGCTTCTCGGTCTTCTTGGGCAGAAGAACAGCCTGGATGTTGGGCAGCACGCCGCCCTGAGCGATGGTCACTCCGCCCAGGAGTTTGTTGAGCTCCTCGTCGTTGCGGACGGCCAGCTGCAGGTGGCGGGGGATGATACGGCTCTTCTTGTTGTCGCGGGCGGCGTTTCCAGCCAGCTCCAGGATCTCAGCGGTCAGGTACTCGAGCACAGCGGCCAGGTAGACGGGGGCGCCGGCACCCACACGGTGAGCGTAGTTGCCTTTGCGCAGCAGTCTGTGAACACGACCGACGGGGAACTGGAGTCCAGCACGAGAGGAGCGAGTCTTTGCCTTAGCGCGGGCTTTTCCGCCGGTTTTGCCTCTTCCTGACATGGTTAATTTTTACTAGATTTTTCTGACAAACTCAGAGAAAGTGTGACTCAAACAGCGCAAACCCTCCTTTATATGGCCACGAAAGCGCGGAGACTCCTGCCAGACCAACCAGAGCAGAGCAGCAGAGGGGGGGATCACCCTCTGCGCTTTCAAGCCACTTTTGTCCAATAAGCAGCGGGGTCTCGGGCTCCTCTGGGCGGCGCTGCGCTCCTGGAAGAGCCGCTCACCACCAATCAGGAGCCAGAGGACTGAAGCAGCGTCACCGTGTCACAGCTGCTCCCACAGTTTAAGAGCAGAGAGTCGCTCGTGTGTGCTTCACTTTTTCTCCTGTTGAAAGCAACAAGCAGAAACATGGCAAGAACCAAGCAAACCGCCCGTAAATCTACTGGAGGTAAAGCTCCCAGGAAGCAGCTGGCCACCAAGGCTGCGCGTAAGAGCGCGCCTGCCACCGGCGGCGTGAAGAAACCTCACCGTTACAGGCCCGGTACCGTGGCTCTGAGAGAGATCCGTCGCTACCAGAAATCCACGGAGCTGCTGATCCGCAAGCTGCCCTTCCAGCGCCTGGTGAGAGAGATCGCTCAGGACTTCAAGACCGACTTGCGCTTCCAGAGCTCCGCTGTCATGGCTCTGCAGGAGTCCAGCGAGGCTTACCTGGTCGGCCTCTTCGAGGACACCAACCTGTGTGCCATCCACGCCAAGAGAGTCACCATCATGCCCAAGGACATCCAGCTGGCCCGCCGCATCCGTGGAGAGAGAGCTTAAACTCTGTCCCGCTGCTGCTGCTCCACTAACCTTCACCTCAACGGCTCTTTTAAGAGCCACCTCACTCTCAACTCTAGACAACAGTCCTCTGCTGCCTCAACATATTTCATCATTTCTTTTTTATATAAGTTACTGAACAGTTAAAAAATGTCTTCCATTAAGAATAAACAAATATATTATTTGTTATAGTATCACAAATATCAAAGCTGTCATCACTGGTCAACACCAACACAATTACTGTTTAAATTCACAGTTACAGTAGAGTCCTCTTATAGAGATGTGTCCTCACTTCAGTCTTATTGTCACTTCATTTATAAAGTCATGTGATCTTTATTTACTGAATGCCAACTGCTGATTAACAAGTGTTATTTTTGTGTTATAACACTTACTGTGCCGCCCCACTATTTGAGAAGTACTGCCTTATGGGTTAAATTTCATCATGAATATTGTGATCATTTCATATAATAGGAGATGATACTATAGTAATAGCTGCTCATTTCTAATGTAATGACTTGGTAAGTACAATAGTTATAATATGGTCATGTTATTTTCATAATAATTATTATCATGTGTTGTAGGTTGAACAGGAATCAATTATGTGAAACAACTTTAACCATGAATCATCCACTAGTTTGATTTTAGTTTCATCATTTCTCACTATAGTAAACCAGTCCTCAGACACATAATAGAGTGGAGTTTCATCTTTTGCACATTTTGTTCTGTAGTTTTTTGCGGTTTACAAAGAGGAAATTAATTCTTCAAATGGAAAGACACCATTTCGGGAGGACAGCGAGACTTTATTTAGCAACAGATAACAATGATCTCAATGATCTCACGTGGAGCAGGGCTCTCTTTTTTCCCATCTGTCCCTTTACCTGGTCCCCAATGCATTACACTAAGAAAACAAAAGACTAAAAGTGATAATAAAACATTAAAGACTAAATTACATAATTAATAAAATTAACAATACAACTTAAACACAAACAATCACATGTGATATATTAAAAAAAAAATGCTAATGGTGACAACATAAATTCCATACTTAAAATAATAAACACATAATAAACTGCACGGTTACAATTACAAGCCTGTATGTCTACTTGCCTCAAGTCAGCACATATCGCCAAATCCTCCGACCTCCACACACACACATGGATCTAGCTGCAAACAAATCCTAATGTGCTTTGACAGCATTTCAGTGACTGCGTTTATGTTTGCACGTCGGAATATAGTCATGAAATAGTGCTGAGCAAAATGTTTGTAATGTAAAATAGAGTCAAAAACGTTTGAACATGGACACTTAAGTTGGACTTTATAATTATAGGTCCATAAGTAAACTATGTTTCATCAGTTTGATCCATATTCTCATCTTCAGTTTCTGTCTCATGCATTTGTCCCTGTCAGGTTACAGCTGAATAAATATCAATTCAAATGTAACATATGTACTGGACTGCAGCATTTATCATCATTAATGAAGTCTGTTAAATGACGAATGTGTGGATTACACTGTATAAAATGTAATAGTGTTCATTTATTGACTTCTCTCTTCACTCCTGTTGTTGAACATAAATGTCATGGTCATTGGCATGCGTTAATGTTTCTGCTCAATTGGATTAAAATAGAGGCTGTGCTCTTTGTTTACCCGTTGCCATGGTGAATCGTAGTATCAAAGCTCCATTGATGATGGCTTTTTTCATTCCCAACACACATGCTTAACTTGACAGAGTTTGACAGCTCAGAGTTGGTCAACCTAGAGTTAAGGTTTTAACTCAGAGTTTGTTGAACCTGCTTTCTGAAACGGGCCCCAGGTCAGACATTTTCATTTCAGGGGCTGTCCACATGAAAACCAGTCTAGTTTTTTTAATCGTCTCTGCGTTTTTATCCACACTGAAATGCTATGAAATATGTGCTATACTTTTTCTGTGGACAACCAATACACTATTTTGGGAAAATGATGTCAGATCTTCACTCGTCTCATTTGTCACAAAGGCAAGAGTGCTAACCACTACACCAACCGTGTCCCATCCTCCTGTGTTGGGAAATTGTTTGTTTTATTCACTTTATGGAAACTTCTATTTTCTTTCCTTGGTCCATTCTGTCTGTGTTTCAGTGATTGTATACATTGTTACATTTACTTGTTTATTTTTTTAAAGTTTGCAAAAAGTGCACATCCTTTATTGCAATGCTGAACATCTCTGTTTATGCTGTAGGAGCATCACAGCACCACATACAGGTCTAGCATGTACTGCATACTCAATGTTCACAGTCATTTCAGTGTACAAATCAAATATGTGCAGCATCTGCATTTGCTAACCCTGGAGAGGGAGAAGCCAACAAGGAAATAAAGAAAAAAGGATTGAAGCTGCACATCATGTGAAACTGTGCTCACCATCAGGTGCTTTTTCTTAACTTCAAACCTTACTTTGACATGTTTATTTGAAGTTCTTTAAGCTTTTTTTTTTTTTTTTTTTTAAATATTCTATTTCATTTTTAAACACCAGTTTCTCAGCTCTGATTTTTCACTATCCTGTCAGACATAATTGATTACTCATGTCTGGATAGTTTAATGATGCTCAGTCATCAACATAATGGGTGGATAAATACAACAATAAATATAAAAGGAAATAAGTGATTCTGAAAAAAATAATTAATGTCATTTAACTACGAATCATTCTAAGCATAGTTACCTATTTTTAAATGAACTTGCAGAATGTTTTTAAATCACAATTTGCCTTATTATTTAACACATGTATTTGTTATCATATTTATATTTTTTTTCATTTATTTAATTTAGTTTGTGGTCTTTCTTTGTTATCTGACGCACATGTTTTTTGTGTTTTTTTTATATAAACCCTGACTTTTTAATGTTTTATTTTGGGAGACTTCTGTCACTGACTCTCTTCTCCTGTTGGGGGCGCTGCTGTACCATAAACTCCTTTATCCACCATGAAAACCCACAGAGGAAGAATATGAAGCCTCTGTCTTCAACTCGGTCCTCAAACAGACTTTGTAAAGCCGTGAATCTCAGTCTATTCATCACATCTTTGAGTGAATTCTGTCTCTAGATAAGCAAAAATGAGTGGACGTGGCAAAGGAGGAAAGGGTCTCGGTAAAGGAGGCGCTAAGCGTCACCGCAAAGTTCTCCGTGATAACATCCAGGGAATCACCAAGCCCGCCATCCGCCGTCTGGCTCGCCGTGGCGGAGTGAAGCGTATCTCTGGTCTGATCTACGAGGAGACTCGCGGTGTGTTGAAGGTTTTCCTGGAGAACGTGATCCGTGATGCTGTCACCTACACCGAGCACGCAAAGAGGAAGACTGTGACCGCCATGGACGTGGTTTATGCTCTGAAGAGACAGGGAAGAACTCTGTACGGCTTCGGCGGTTAAACTCACTTCACTTTGACATCAAACAATACAACAACGGCTCTTTTAAGAGCCAACCACTTTGTCTCTGAGAGCTCAATCATCTGAATGTCTTAATAATAATAATAATAATAATAATAATTTTCTATGCACTAAATTCATTACGTGGGACAACCAATTTAAAATAAACATTAATAGTTTGAGAATATTATGGTGAACGTCTCTCCCACCATCTTGGTTTATTTCATCCATGTTTCACAAGTCTCCTCTGGCTGGTCTTTAACGGGAATTATCGTTGTACTGTATATATCTGGTGTAGAGCTGAGGAATTTGACTGTAGAAAATACCCTGCATGTGAGATAGAGGACCATCAAGAGAGCACATTATCTTAGTGGGAATAAATCTACCGTCTGCGAAAAGTCTGTAGCTGCCACAGTATGTTAACGTTAGTGATAATGGTGTTACTGAGAGAACGCAATATTTTCTCAGGTGGTAAATGTGTGATAACCACTGCTCTATAGTTTGTTTCATTACTTTAAATTCAATTTGAGGCCTAGCTTTGTCCTGTAGCTTTTATTCAAAGTTCTCATAACTCATAACTCCATGTACGTGTTTGAAGACTGAAATTTAAATGTATGTTTAAAAATATATATATTTTTATTGTGGTTTATACATCATTCTGTATCAAGACACACAATCATATTTTAAATGTATGTGAAATAGTGTCACAAATGTTGTTATTGCTTTATCACAACAGAATATTGTGTAATTGTTAAGCTCATATCATCCACCACAACTCAACAGGTTTTTTTTCCCCACCGACAGTTGGATGTTTTTCAGATGACTGGTTGTCTTTGCATTTATTTTTAATAGTAATAAAAAGTGAGTGTGTTCAACAGCAAAACGTATTTTGATCTGTTCTTCTTTTTCTACCTAATTAATATGTTATATATAATTGGATATAGGTAGATTATTTTGTAGTAATAATAACTCTTAAAAGTTAAGACATTTTGTGGTTCTTGTATTTATCTCATTAATATAAGTCTAACAATAACACACAGTAATACATTGACACATTCACGTTGAACTGAAAGGATAAAAAGATTATAAATAATTTCTTCTTCCTTTTACCAGAGGTTTGATCATCATGATTCACTGAGTTTCTGTTTCTCAAATGTTTCTTCCTTTGATAAAGATAATTAATAATCATGAAGATACTGAGGCAGAAACATGTCTGAAGGAAGAACTGAAGGACAGTTGCGATTTTTTTCATTCATAAAATTTATCGTGTATTTGTTTCTAAAATGTCTCCAGTGTGTTTCAAACAAAGACAACACTATCTCCTCCTCATCCAACCACAGTGAGAGATTGAACCAATCACAGGAGGGGGAGCACACAGTGGTGTTTGCATGGAGCCTTTATAAGTAGAGTCTCCTCCGCCTGCTAAGACTCATTCATCTGTGTGAACTGTCAGTCAGGATGCCTGAAGCCGCCAAGTCCGCGCCCAAGAAGGGCTCCAAGAAAGCCGTGACTAAGACCGCCGGCAAAGGAGGCAAGAAGAGGAGAAAGAGCAGGAAGGAGAGCTACGCCATCTACGTGTACAAGGTGCTCAAGCAGGTCCACCCCGACACTGGCATCTCGTCCAAGGCCATGGGCATCATGAACTCGTTCGTCAACGACATCTTCGAGCGCATCGCCGGTGAGGCGTCTCGCCTGGCTCACTACAACAAGCGCTCCACCATCACCTCCAGGGAGATTCAGACCGCCGTGCGTCTCCTGCTGCCCGGTGAGCTGGCCAAGCACGCCGTGTCCGAGGGAACCAAGGCCGTCACCAAGTACACCAGCTCCAAGTAAACACACTGCTCGGACTGCAACAATCTCATCAACCCAACGGCTCTTTTAAGAGCCACACACTTTATCTAAGAGTTCACATGATCTTTACACAATGTGTCACCTTATCCCAAATGTATTTAAATGGAAACTAATGAGTAAGCATGACATTAAGTTGACCCAAGTCAACACATCATGCTATGTGTGTCTTTCTTGTCACACATTGTGATGTGACTGTATCTGTTTGCCTGCATGTGTTCTCACTACATAGTCTGAGCTGTGTCACTGACCTGAAACAAAGACTCGTTCAGAGAGACAGAAAAAAAGGCCGTGCATCAGGAAACGGGTGATGTTCTCTGCACATGCACTTGTTTGAATGGTCAAATGTTCACTACCACAAATCATTCTTCATTTGGGAAAAGTAAAATAAAAGTTTATATTTGTAATGAAACAACAATATTCCAATAATATAGTTTTCCTCAGAATAATGATTTTAATTGCGGTAGCAGAGTTTCATCGTGTAAAACTTCATTGTGACACAAACACAGATGAATGAGTGAGTATTTTATATAATTGCTCTCGTCACTGACTTGAATGCAACTACTTTTACAACCTCAGCTGTTTCTAATCATCTCAGCATATGCACACTACTTGCCTCGCCTCAGCACGGCAGGATTAGGTTGATCTCCACTACAAAAAAGTACCTACTTTACGTGGGCGGAGTCATCACTCCACGGCTGAGTGAAACTGCAGTGACTTTGTTTTATACGCGACACACACACGAGTGACTTTACACCAGACTTCTGTAGTTGTTGGAGATTAACCCACGTTTTTAAAATTGTTAAGTAGTTTTAAGTGATCTACAGTTTGGCGCTGTTCAGCTTCATTTGTTTGTGGGACGCCTCTTTCTGTACCTACTTAGCACGCTTGGAAACTTTGCTATAGTGTGTATTTTTTCTCCTTGCAGTATTGTGTGTAGTACCCTGGTTCTTTTGTTCCTTTTTGTTTGGAGACCAGTGCTCTGAGTTTATTTAACGTCAACATTAACAGCATTTACTTTTAAATAAAGTAACACCTTTTGTTTTGGATTCCTAACTGCCTCTGTTGCTGTCCTTTCTCCCTCCCGGGTCATTATTTTTATTTGTTTGTCCCTTCCTCCCCTGAGCCAAAGCCAGTGACGTAACATATTGGGGGCTCGTCTGGGATCCTTAATATCTGGGAATATCTGGTGGTTAGGTTTTCCTGTATCTGTTTCCGGTTGGGTTGTTTTGCTTTGTGGTGTTAAACTAGATACTTTATTCAGTTTTGTGTTCAGAGGGTGTTTCGTGACTAGTTAATTTAATTGAATGAATTAATGTTATAGTATCTGTAGTTGCAGCTAGGTGGTTGCTAATATGGCAAAGTTTGATCTGGATGCATTTGTAGCTCATCCTACTTTATAACGGCTTGAAGAATGCATACAAGACTTGTTTGAGGTAGCTGAACATTATGGCATTGTGATCTCAGACTTGCTTCCTAAAATTGACTTAAAGAAAACAGTGATTAAGGCACTAACCGCTAAAGGTATTTTCAAACTTGTGCCTGAAGAGTCTGTGATTGAGTCTTTGTTACTTGACCAATACAATGGAGGAACACAACCCACAGAAGAGAGCTTGGGCCATCCTTCTTCTCCAGTGCAGGATTTAACTTCAGAGCAGTTGCCTCGACAAATTACACCAAGTTTGCATCACATGGCAGACACAAAACCATGCACACTGCCACAGTTTATTCCCATCTCTGCTGAGTCTACATTTGGCTTTTGGCTGGACACACGGCTAAAAGTTAAACTAGCCCGCCTCCAATTAGAGAGGGAGGAGTGAGAGAAGGAGCGAGAGTTTGAGTTTCGCAAGGAGCTGGAGCTCAAAGGGTTTGAGGCAGAGACGGCCATCAGGATGCGACAGCTGGAGCTGCAATCCGGAGCGACTTCTGCAGTAGATATGCCATCAATGCCCTCGCAACACTCTTTTGATGTTAGCAAGAATGTTTCCCTGGTTCCTGTATTTCTGAGGTACGTACTTTAGTACATTTGAGAGGTTATCTGGAGCTTTAAAGTGGCCACCCGATGTGTAGGGCATCTTGCTTCAATGTAAGCTTACTAGTAAGGCTCAGGAGGCCTGTGCATCATTGTCCAATGCTGATAGCCTTACTTATGGTATGTTAAAAAAATGCTATTTTAAAGGCGTATGAACTGGTACAAGAGGCCTACAGGCTAAAGAAGAATGCAAGTCAAGATATTATTTTTGACCGCTGGTGTACAGCCTATGAAGTTGGTGTTGTGGCCTCCATGAGGGAGTTGATGTTGGTGGAGGAATTTAAGAACTGTATTACATATTTGAATGAGCAGAAAGTTTCAACATTGCAAGAGGCTGCCATTCCTCAAAGGGCAGATAACCTTCCTGCTCAAGCTTCCTGTGGTGAGACTCCCCAGCAGAGCTCCAAGCCAGATAGGCTGTACTTTTTTCTGCCATTGGCCAGGTCGTTTCTGAATGTGAGGCACTGAAGCGCAGCTGACATAGGGCAATAGGCGGGGTACACACGGCCAGTCCATTGCAGGGCCACACACATAAATACAAACAACCATTCACTCTCACTCTTTTTGGACAGTGGGAGGAAGCCGGAGAACACCCACGCACACACCACACAGGGTGCACATGCAAAACTCCGTGCAGGAAGGCCCTTGTTCCAACTGGGGCTCAAAACCAGGTCTTCTTGCTGCAAAGACCAGAGGGCTATCCACTACACCAACAAGTAGATTCATACTCCATTCCATCGGTCCCAGATAAATGCTTTAAGCCATCTATTTCACAAGGCTGTGTGTCACTTACAGGGAGGGAAGAAGATCAGCATCCTGTAACCATCCTCCGTGATACTGGTGGTTCCCAGTCTTTTATATTGGCCATCCCCGCAAAAGTAAACTTAATAGCACAGGACTCAGACAACTTTTTGGGGTCTTTATTCTGAACAGAAGAAAAATGGTGTTCAGTTAGGAAGAAACACGGCTGATAAATTAAAAAAAATATAAAATGGCTTACAATGGTAGGAAATCAGTAAGTAAAGAAAAAAATCAAATACATCCAAAAAATCAGATCCTGAAGATGATTTATTGGCTCAAAATGTAAACTAAACTTCTCGGATATGCCGCAAACACACTCACAGTTCAACCGCTGAACTCCTGGGCTACAACCCACAATCACCACTTCACTTCTTTATAGCAAATGAGCGTACAAAAAACAACCGATCTTATTCCAATTTCTACTAATAAATCAGTGCATAAGACAACTACAGTGCTCTGTAACAAACACAGCAAACGCAATTCAAAATCAGAAATTTTACACTCAAGTTTCTGGTTGTGAAAATAAGAAATACAACTTAACAATACCAGACCATGGAGCTGCAGGAGTGCCAACAGTGGTTACAGGACATTACACGGCATTAAAATGGTGACTTTCTGTTCTCCAAATGGCCTGAGTGGAATCTATTTACATTGAACAGGTACCAAAACATTAATTAAAACGTCATAAAATGCAGGTAATATAAATTTAAAATGTCTAACATTTGATGCATTTCAGCGCTTCTTTACCTTCAAAAGTATCCGCAATGTCCACCTGAAAACACTCCTTGCGTGCATCGAGTGAAAATCTATTTCTGTTTCCGGGTCTTTCCTGATATTACCTAAAAGCCCTTGAGCCCTCAGGGGATTACCACAGTGTAAAGGTGCGTATTGTCTTCCCACCTGGCCACATTTAGAAATAAGTTATGCTATAACATGAATGATGTGCACTTTAACACTGATGTAAAGTGTAACACTATTAACACACTTTAGACAATATACAGATAATACAACATACAGCTGGGCTTACAACTATAATATATAAAGAGGTGGAAAAGAATAGTATTTTGATTGACTATTTCCAGTTAAGAAAATGTGAGCTAACCAGATGTCAATACAAATGTAAACAAATTTTAGATAATAACACACCTGCTGAATATATCTAATATTTACACACCTCCCTGAGGAAGGTAAGGTGGGAGTAGTTACATTACTATTTTCCATAACAGCTTAGGCCCTTCCATAACATTAACTGATGTTAAAACTAACAGTTAACGCAAGATATTTATTGATTAGCAAACCATGTTATGCTAATGGTTAACGACGTTAAACATGGTTTCTCAGGACACCCTTTGACCTTCTGAGGTGGTGATCAAAAAAGTTACTGATAAGAACATTGTGGGGAGTGCTTCAACTTGTGAGGTAACATTGCTACTAAGTTGTGACGCTCTCATTTTAGCCCAGAAGATGGATTCCATCCTTGCCAGATGTTTTAGGAGATGTTAGGAGTGTTAAAGATAGGGATATAGATATACCCTTGTACATTTTGAGAAATGGTCTGCTGTTACGGAGATGTATCCCAAAGTTAGGGGTTGAGGGTGAAGACTGGGGCTCTGTCAACCAGATAGTGGTACCAGCTGATTGTAGGCAGCATGTGCTAGCTTTAGTGGGCGGGTCATTTGGGTGTTACTAGAACATATCACCACATATTAAAACACTTATTTTGGCCAGGTATGAAAACAGATGTCACACGTTTTTTAAGGTCATCTCGGAGATGGACAAGATGGGTGCTGTCTCTGGAGTGCAGGCTGGGGGCGTTGGTGGGTTTTCCAAGGTGTGGTGGCTTGTTGGCATGTTGAGTCAAGTTTGACAGGTAGACTGGGCAGGTGTTGGAGGTGGCAGAATGTTCGCCTGCACAGTTGGCACATTTGGCTTGGCGTTTTTCTTTGGTGCTGTTGTGACTGTGGGCAATTATGAGTGTCCAGACCTGGTCCGCCCAGACTTTTTCCCTGTTGCCTTTTGTTTTCTTTTTGTTAGCCTGTTTTATGTTATTTGTGTAGCACCTCTGGTGTGGGAATAAATCCCAGTTTTTTTTACTTTTCCCTCGCTTTTCCCTAGTCTGAGTTTCTATTTGTTGGGTCCCCTTTCCTGCGACACCATGACAGAACAATCCGACCAACACAAGGACCCAGGCACAGCAGCTACAGTATAGAGAATGCTATGCTTCAGCAGGCAGTAACCAACCAGGGAGCTCGACTGGGTCAGCCTATGAGCAGCACCTCAACACTTTGGCGGAGAGTAATCAACATGTAGTAAATAAACTTACTGAACTCTCTCGCCAGGTGTCGGAGTTAGCTGCAGTTTTCTCTTCTTCTCCTGCAGCAGCAGCTGAACCCCCCACTCTGCTGGCGATTCCAGTGCCGTCGCTTCTGCTTCGTGACTCTCATGCTGTGGACCCGCCTCCCTTCTCCGGCGAGTTGGATCAGTGCCGGGAATTTTTAATACAGTGTGACATGGTTTTTCACCAGAAGCCCCAGACCTTTTCTACCGAGAGGTCTAAGGTACAATATGTTTTGGGACTGTTACGAGGAAGGGCACTGGTCTGGGCTCAGGCCATTTTTTCTACACTCTCATTAAGCCCAATAACCTTTTTGGACTTTGGTAGCCTCTGAGAGCTTTTGATTATCCTGATCATTCGGACTCCACTGCTGACTCTCTGCTCAAGCTCCGACAGGGAGACAGGATGGTGGCGGTCTACTCTGTGGATTTTTGCACATTTGCCGCTGACTCCGGCTGGAATGAGCAGAGCTTGAGAGGGGCATTTTTACACTTATCTGTGCCAATTAAAAGGGAACTTGCGCTTAGGGATCCACCTACTGACCTCCAATATCTTGTTTCCCTAGCCATCCAGCTTGACGCTCAGCGCCAGGACAGTCGCCAGGAGAACCACTTACTTTGGTGTTATCAGGTAATCACAGAGAAGTGATAAGGTTTAAGGTGGCGTCAGCCCCCCAGACCCCTTTGCTATTAGGTTACCCATGGCTGAGATTACATAATCCACAAATTGATTGGGTCTCTAAGAGAATCATTAGTTGGAGTAATTCATGTCATTCTTCCTGCCTTCAGTCTGCTCTCACCCATGCCACCCCTGGAAGTAACCTTTCACGTCCTGAACAAGAGACGATGAATAATTACATTAAAGACTCCCTGGCTGCTGGCATAATTCGTCCCTCGTCCTCACCTCTAGGGCTGGGTTCTTTTTTTTGTGGGTAAAAAGGATAAGACCCTGCGTCCCTGTATAGACTTCCGGGGTTAAACAGCATTACCCTCAAGATTAAATACCCCTTACCGTTAACAAATTTGGCATTCCAGCAACATCAGGGTGCCACCATGTTTTTCAAGCTTGACCTGCGTAATGCGCATCACTTGGTTTGGATAAAGAAGGGGGATGAATGGAAGACAGCCTTTAACTTTTTGGGTCATTTTGAATACCTGGTTATGCCGTTCGGGCTAAACAATGCCCCGGCCATTTTTCAGTCCTGATCCGTCTAAGCAGTTTGTTGTGGAGGTGGAGGTGGACGCTTCCGACTCGGGAGTAGGCACGGTTCTTTCCCAGCGTTCCAGTCCTGACAACAAACTACATCCCTGTGCTTTTTTTCTGCACCGTTTAACAACCCCCTGAAAGCAACTACAATGTAGGTGATTGTGAGTTGCTTGCAGTGAAATTGGTGTTAGAGGAGTGGCTGCACTGGTTAGAGGGGGCTGAGCATCCATTTTTAGTTTGGACAGATCACAAGAACCTTTCATATATTCAAGCCGCCAAACGTCTCAACCCCCATCAGGACAGGTGGACTCTTTTATTTAATCGTTTTGATTTCACACTTTCTTACAGTCCAGGATCCCGTAACATCAAACCTGACGCGCTCTCCCGCCTACAGGAAGCTGAGGATTCCCCAGGTGACCCTGAGAACATCCTGCCTCCCACTCGTGTGGTGGCGGCGGTCACCTGGGAAATTAAGTCCATAGTTAGGGATGCTCAAATGAGGCAGCCGGATCCGGCATAAACATAAACAACATTAGACTGACATTAGTGGGTTAGTAACAGGTTATTAACATTAAACAGTTGAAATTATTTAGCATTTACAGAACATACTTGGCAAAACAAAACATAGACAACGTTAGACTGACATTCAGGTACAGTTTCTATAGTAATTGCACAACCACATCAAGAGAGTGTGTCTGAGCTTATAACAGCTATATCAGTTAAGTTTAATTTATCTTACTGTGTTCATGTCTCTGTCTGACAGTCATCAGAAGAGTGGTCTGATGTATGCCAGGTAGACTTTAATGACTGTTGGTGGTGGTTTTCCACAGAGGGCTTTGAGGTGGCTTTGAGGTGGTTGAGTCTATTGTTGCTTCTTTGCTGATAGTGATTTTGTGATTGTGATTGTGACTATAAGCTAAGCTAAAGCGTCATGAGCCTGGAGCGATAGCTCAGGGCTTCTGCCCTTTTCTATCCATAGTTTGTGACATCAGGAGTGGGCCGGAAAGGTGGGAGGAGACAAAGGACTCATGAGGTTATGGTGTGGGTGTAATGGTTGCTGATGTAGGACGGGAGTCTGTGAGCCAGTTTCAGTGCTTTGTTTTGAATGACCTGAATTCGTTGTAAATGGTTGTCGGAGATATTGATCCAGGCGGGGACGGAGTATTCAAAGAGTGGTCTGATGTATGCCAGGTAGACTTTGATGACTGTTGGTGGTGATGCTCCATGTTTTCCACAGAGGGCTTTGAGGTGGTTGAGTCTATTGTTTGCTCTTTGTTCCAGGTTATTGACGTGTTTGGTCCAGGTCATGTTGTTTTGAAATGTTACACCAAGGAATGTTGCTGCTTTGCTGATTGTGATTTTGTGATTGTTGAGTGACAGATCGATATTGTTGGGCTGCAGGTGTGAGTTCTTGGTGAAGAGGATGCATTGTGTCTTGACAGGGTTCAGTTTGATTCTCCACATGTTTGTCCAGGTTTCTATTTCAGTTATGCATGTTTGGAGTTTCTTGGCTGCTAGATTTGGGCGTTTAGAGCTGGACCAGTAACAGAGGTCATCTGCAAACTGTGAGACTTTGGCTATGGTGGCTGGGGGGAAGTAGATATCAGAGATGTATAAGAGGAATAAAAGTGGGCTCAGAACTGCACCCTGTGGGATTCCAGCTTGAGGGATGAAAGGTGTTGAAATGGTGGAAGCAACTTTCACTTTGATTTGGCGGTTATCCAGAAAGCTTGAAATGATGGATTGGGTGGGTTTTGGCAGTTTGAGGTTGGTGTCCAGTAGTCGGTATTTAAGTCCGTTGTGCCATACTTTGTCAAATGCTTTTTCGATGTCAAAGAATATTGCCAGGGTTATTTCTTTTTTATTAAAGTTTCTATGAATGTCTTCGGATAATCGGAGGATGTTGTCTGTGGTGGCTCTCCCCTTCCTGAAACCGGCTTGATGTATTGCCAGGAGGCCCATTGATTCAATGTAGCTGGTGAGACGTGAGGTGAGTATTCTTTCAAATAATTTCCCTATGTGGCTTAGAAGGCTTATGGGACAATAGCTTGAGGTGTTGTGTGGATCTTTTCCAGGTTTGTGGATCATAATGACCAAGGCCACTTTCCATGGTGAGGGGAAATGTCCAGTGGAGAGGCAGGTGGAGAAGAGCTGTCCGAGGTGCTGAAAGTAAGTGGCTGGTGCTTGTTTTATTAGAGTGGTGTCGACATTATCTTCTCCTGGTGCTTTGTTTTTCATTTTCTTTAGGTGCAGTTGTATTTCCTGGATAATGACTAGTTTTGTGAGTAATTGGTGCTCTGTGGTGTAGTTGGCAGTGTTTGTCTCGTTTGTGTTGTGTTTGGCTATTTCTTTATCAACTAATTTTTTCCATTCATTGTCAAAATGGGGGTCTGTTGGACAAGAGTGAATGTTTTCCAGGTGGTTAAGGAAAAGTGTGGCCTTTTCAGCGTTGTTATTAATTATTGTGCCTGATGATGTAAGTGGTGGTGTGTTGTTGGTCTCTGGGTCTCCGTTTAAGTTCTTTATTTTTTGCCAAAATGTCCGGGGGTTTATGTCTTGGTCAAGTTTTCTATAGAATGTGTTCCATGTTTTCTGTCGGTGGAGGGTGAGTTGTGTTTTAAGAGTGCTTTGCAGTCTGTTTAATACTGTTTTGATGTGGGGTGATCTGAACATGATGAAATCTCGTCGCAGTTTCCTTTTGTGTCTGATGAGTTGGAGGAGGTGAGCAGGTAAAGTCTGTTTCGATGGTTTTGCTGAATATTGGGATATGGTTTCTTCTCTGGCTTGGATGAGAATTTTGCTTAGGAGTGATGATTGTTGGTCCAGGTGTTGATGGGTGGTGATGAGAGTGATGTTCTTCAGTTTGTCTTCAATGTTTGATCTATATTTTTCCCATTCTGCTGTTTTGTAGTTGTATTTCTTCTTGTTGGTGACTTGTGGCAGGAAAGAGAATGTAGTAAGAACAGGTACGTGATCACTAGAGAGGTGGTTAGTGGTGAAGAACTTATGGAGTTTAGAAGCCAGGTCGGGTGAGCATATAATGAGGTCCAGGATGTCTGTGTTGCCAGTTTGTGGAGATATGTAAGTGGGTTCATTTGTGTTGATGATTGTTAAATTGGTGTCAGTGAGAATTTGTCACTTGGGTTTGTTTTATTGCAATAGAAGTCAACATGTTTGGCATTGAAGTCTCCCATGATGAGGGTGTGGCTGGAGGTGGATACAGCTTGGAACAGGTTTGAGGAGGGTTTTATTCCGGGGGGACAATAGATACTGATGACTGTGATGGAGTGATTTAAATGGGTTTTCATTTTTATTGCAACATATTCGTTTCTGTTGAGTTCTTCTGATGTGAGACCAAAATCCATTTCACCTTATTCAATGTTATTTTTGATTAAAATGGCTACTCCTCCTCCATGTCCTGTCTGTCGCTCTTTTCTGATGATTGAGTATCTAGGAATTTTGATCTGTGATTTGGTTGATAAAAGTGTTTCATTCACAGAAACTACAGAGATGTTCTTGTCATTCAGCAGTTGGATAAGTTCTTCTTTATTTCCTCTTATTCCTCTGATGTTTATATGTAAGAAGGTGCAGAGTGTCATGATGAGAATTATAGGGAAAAAAGACCGGTATAAAGTTCTTGGTGAGAGGGTTTTGTTTATAAACTGTGGTTTGTGTGTTTTCTGATGCTTTTAATGACTTCTTCTATTTTTGTGTCGTCCATGGCCAGTTTTTTGAGGTCATCTCGGAGAAGGGCAAGATGGGTGCTGTCTTTAGAGTGCAGGCTGGGGAGGTTGGTGGGTTTTCCAAGGGGTGGTGGGTTATTGGCAAGTTGAGTCATGTTTGACAGGTAGACTGGGCAGGTCTTTGAGGCGGCAGAGTGTTCACCTGCACAGTTGGCACACTTGGCATGACGTTTTTCTTTAGTGCAGGTTTTGTGATGGTGATTTTCTCCGCATCTCAAGCAGACAACAGAGTTATTGCAGTTGATGGATATGTGATTGAACTGTTGACATTTGAAGCATTGTTTAATGGTGGGTGGAGGCCGTACCTTCTCCACTCGGTACTGGAAGAGGTCCATGTCAAATCCTTCGTGGAGAAGGCCGGCAGCTTGATCTGGGTTGGTGAGGTGGATTTTGAGGAATGTGGTTGGTTGCTGAGTATTTCTGCTTATAATTCTATGTAGTCTGGTGATTTGGATGCCTTGATTTTCCAGTTCTTCTTTAACTTGTAATAATAATAATAATACATCATATTTTTATAGCGCTTTTTTTGACACTCAAAGACGCTGTACAAACACAAAACGACAAAACAAAAACAAAAACAAAGGACAGGACTGGGATAAAACAATGGGAAATAGACAGTTAAGTGTAAGCAGTTTTGAACAGGTGGGTTTTGAGTAATGATTTGAATGTCTGTAGTGAGTCTGAGTTCCTGATGAGTTGTGGGAGTGAGTTCCAGAGAGTGGGGGCAGCTGCAGCAAAGGCTCGGTCCCCCAGGGTTCGGCGCTTTGTCCTGAGGGGAGTGAGGAGGTTGGAGTCAGCGGATCTGAGGCGGCGGGTGGGACAGTGTAGGTGGAGGAGGTCAGTGAGATATGAGGGAGCCAGGTTATGGAGGGACTTGTAAGTGATGAGAAGAACCTTGTATTGTATGCGGTAAGGGAGCCAGTGGAGTTTTTTGAGGATGGGGGTGATGTGGTCACTGGAGCGGGTGTGGGTGAGCAGACGGGCAGCAGAGTTCTGGATATATTGTAGTTTTTGAAGGTGAGTGGAGGGGAGACCGTAGAGGAGGCTATTGTAGTAGTCGAGTCTGGAGGTAATGAAGGCGTGAATGAGGATTTCTGCAGAGGATTGTGAAAGGTAGGGACGGAGACGGCAATATTGCGGAGGTGGAAAAATTATGTTTTGGTAATGTGGTTTATGTGAGGTTTGAACGAGAGGGTGGAGTCCAGGATAACGCCGAGATTGCGTACAGAGGGGGAGGGAGTGACTGAGTGGCCGTCGATGGTGAGGGAGATGTTCTGGGCCAATGGGTGGAGAGAGTTGGGTCCGGTGAGGATGAGTTCTGTTTTGTTGCTGTTGAGTTTGAGGAAATTATGGTCCATCCAGGTTTTAATGTCGGCGAGGCAGTGTGTGATGGTGGAAAGAATGACTGGGGTGATGGATTTGGTGGATATGTACACCTGGGTGTCGTCGGCATAACAGGGGAAATGAAGTCCATGATGACGGATAATATGACCAAGGGGAAGCATGTAGATGATGAAGAGGAGGGGGCCGAGCACCGAACCTTGGGGAACACCAGTGGAGACAGGGAAGGTATTTGATTTGAAGTTGTTTATGGAAACATAATGATGGCGGTCGGTGAGGTAGGAGGAGAACCAGGAGAGTGCTCTGCCGGAGAAGCCAATGGTTTGGAGACGGTGGAGGAGGATGCTGTGGTCGATGGTGTCGAATGCTGCACTGAGGTCGAGGAGGAGGAGGATGGAGAGTGAACCAGAGTCGGTGGAAAGGAGGAGGTCGTTGGGGACTTTTAGAAGGGCTGTTTCTGTACTGTGATGGGGGCGAAAACCGGATTGGAATGTTTCAAACAGTTGGGAGTTGAGGAGATATTGCTGGAGCTGTGAAATGATGGCGCGTTCCAATATTTTTGACAGGAGTGGGAGGTTGGAGATGGGTCTGAAGTTGTCCAGGTTGTCAGGGTCTAGGCCAGGTTTTTTCAGCAGGGGTGTGATGGTGGCTAGTTTGAGAGTGGGAGGAACAATACCAGAGCTGAGGGAGGAGTTTATGATGGTGGTGATGAGTGGCGTGAGAGTGGGGATGCAGACTTTCAGGAGGGGGGCTGGGATGGGGTCAAGGTGGCAGGTTTTTAGCATCATGTCTTTGAGTAGTTTGGTAGTGTCTGTGGGGGATAAGGGAGCAAAGGAGGACAAGCCGTGGTGTGTGGTCATAGTGAGGTCAAATTCTGGGGGGGGCTGAGCTGAGACAGAGGTATGAAGTGTGGTGTGGATGGTTTTGATTTTGGAGTGAAAAAATGAAAAAGTAATTATTGCATTTGTTTGTGGTGAATGTGGAGGTGATATTGTCTTTGGGTTTGGTGAGCTGCGCGAAGGTGGTGAACAGGGTACGTGGGTTTGATGCATTGGAGTGTATTATTTGGGAGAAGTAGTTTGACCGGGCGGTGTTTTAAGCTGTGATGTAGGTGGAGGTGAAGTGTTTAAATGCATCAGCGTGGACAGTGAGAACGGTTTTGTTATGGAGTCGTTCGAGTTGTCTGCGTTTGCGTTTCAGTTGGTGGAGATCAGGAGTATACCATGGGGCAGAGGCAGAAAAGGAGACAGTTTTTGTTTTGAGGGGAGCAAGTTGGTTAAGGCAGGAGGAGAGGGACTGGTTATAGTGATCGACAAGTTCTGTAGTGGTGGAATCTGTAGAGAGGGAGGAGCGAGATAGTGATTCAGATATGAAGAATGAAAATGAGATGGGGTTGAGTGATTTGAGATTGCGGAAGGTTATTGACCGGGTTTGACTGGGTGTTGGAGTGGGGGTGACAACGTCCATGGTGATGGCTCGGTGGTCAGATATTGTGAGGTCGGATAGTGTAATGTTGTGGACTGAGAGTGGGGCTGAGGAGCAGACGAGGTCGAGGATATGTCCATGGGAATGCGTGGGTGAGTTGACATGTTGTGTGAGGTCAAGGCAATTTAATATGTCCAGGAAGTCTGCATTGAATTTTGAACTTGGAGTGTCGATGTGGATGTTGAAATCGCCAAGGAGGAGGATACATGGAGAGATGGAAGAGAGCTGGGTATAGAAGTCTGTGAAGTCTGAGAGAAATGATGAACAGTTTTTGGGGGGACGGTAGATTATGGCAATGAGAAGTGACCGAGAACCAGGAAGTCGGAAAACCAGGTGTTCAAATGATGATGTGGGTGGAATGGAGATTTGAGTCTGTTGTGGTAGATGACTGCAATGCCTCCCCCCCTACGGTCAGGGCGGGGGTTGTCCAGATAAAGGTATCCAGATGGTGTTGTTTGGTTGAGTGCGATGTAGTCTGATGGTTTATGCCAGGATTCAGTAAGACAGAGTAAATCCAATTCATTGTCCAGTATAAATTCGTGCAGAAGGAGACTTTTATTGTTGACTGACCGGGTGTTGAGTAGAGCTGTTTTGAGAGGCTTTTGTTGTGAAGTCCTTGTGACGGAAGTTGAAACAGGGAGGAGGTTGAAATTAGTCATGTGACCATTGCGCGGATGACGTATGCGGACGTTGTTGTGCCGTTGTCCAAGATGGTGCGTGCTGCGGTTGGAACAGAGTGTGGGAATGCTGTTTTCGGTGGTGGAATGGAGGATGAATCCGCGGCGTGAGCCACGGTGGATGTATGGGCGACGTTGGAGGAGGCAGAGCTGTTTCATTGTTGTCAAAGTGTCCGAGGAAGGAGGTGCGCGATGGTTTAGGCTGCGGAGCTGCGTGGATGTGTACCGGAGTGCCATTGCTGGATGGTGAATAGTGGCAGTATGGTCAGCAGACAGGCAACGACAAGCAGCAGCATAGCTGACTGGCTGCTCCGGAGTGCGGACCGGCCTCGGACAGGCCGGTGACCTCGCTGTAAGCTGCTTGGAATACAGTGAGGTCGGGCCGTATTGGCGACCCCGGGAGCTAGCTCTGTTGGGAGCCACTGCAACACCACAGCTGATGACAGGCTAGGGTACCGTCAGATGGGGCAGGATCCGTGCAGAACCACCGCAAGGTAAGAAAACTTTTTACAGGAGCTGTTCAAATGTTCAAAAATGCAGACAGACGTTTTTCCCGAAGTTTTCTTCCGTATGGAGAAGCGGCCGCCAACACGCACCAGTGTCCTCTCACTAGTTGTCTGGGACTGAGCTAGCTAACTTGTGTTTCAGTGATGTTGGTGTTGATGCCTTTAATGACCAGTAGTTTACAGGGGGGTCAGATGGGGTTTCAGTGCCTTGTTTACGTGCTAGTCTGCAGGTGAAATGTGCTCTGGTGAATGCTTCTTCAGGCCATGGTGACAGAAGACTGTTCAGGGAGGGGGTGTCCTTAGGGAAGATGAGGAGATTGCAATTTCGCATATGGATCAGTTTTTGGAGTTGGATTTGTGACTTGTGTTTTTGTATTTCTTTGCTGATGGATAGGTTGGTTATAAAAGAGCTGTCTGGAGTTTTGTAGTTTTCTTTTACAACTGGTGTAATGTGTTGGATTTCTGTCGATTCTCTTTGTGCTCTTTTTCTGGTGCCTGTGTTGAATGTTTGATATTTGTGTATATTTGCATTGACAACGTCCGAGAACCTAGCAGAGAGTGGTGGGAGCGGGGTGAGTGGGTCCTGTCCTTCCAGTAAGATCTGTCCCATTGTGACTAGGGTGGACTTCATCTGTGTGATGGCGCTGTTGATGGAGGTGGACTGGGCGTATTTGCTGAATTCGTAATACAGGTGGTTGATTTGGGCAAAAATATGCTTAATGATAAGATGGCCGATTTTCTCTGTAGTTGGAGGAGCTGGTGTCTCAGCAGAGGTGGTTGGGTTTGGACTGGTTACCATGGTTACTTGTTATTCAGATCTGGAGGGTTTAGATAATTTCATAGTTTTTTCTTTTTCTTTAATGGCTGGTCTGGAATCTGGTGATGCAGTAGGGTCCATAGTTTGTAGTTGTTGAAGAGTGTTTGTAATGAAGCTGCGTACTGCTGGGTCACTTGGGGGAACAGGATTCTTTTTTACTGGTGCTGGTTTCTGTGTTTTAGGATCGGGAGCTTTTTTCTTTAAAATGGTGTCTTTCGCATCAAAAGCAGTCGCCCAAATTACATTTGCATGGAACTCACTGATGGCTGCTGTGTCCGTGGAGGAGAAGTGGAAAACCTCCGCAAGATCAGAGGCTTCGAACCACTGTCATGCTGAATACGGTCTGGTTTGCTCGCGCTTAGCGTCTATGGCCTGGCTCCGCGAGGAGGGTAGGCTGGTAACGTGGCTGATATGTTGAAGGCTCAGATGTCCGATGTCTGTCAAGCGTGACACATAGCGTCCTGTGTGAAGATTATACTGAGATTCACGGGTATTCAAAGTCTGTTTGAGCACCTGGTGGAAGACAGAGGCGCCAAAGGACTCTATGGTGCACCATCACCCCCAACAGGAGGAGAGAGTCAGTGACAGCATGTCTGAAAGGGGGCAGAGTGGCTCAGTGGCCCTTGTAAGTCACTTTGGATAAAAGCATCTGCTAAATGACATGTAATGTAATGTATTGACAGCATGTCTCCCTAAATAAAATATTAAAGTCAGGGTTTATATTACAGTTTTTCTCAGTCGCTTTGGTGCTTTTCTCTTTACAGGGACATAGTCTCTGAGAATGAGAGGGGTAGAGGCCAACTCAACATGTATGACCAGCGTCCACATGCACAAATGCCCTGCTAGCAGCCATGGACGACATCACAGCAGAGTCATGCAGAGGGTGGATTCGCCACTCCAGGAGATACTTTCCTCCTCCTGCCAGTCAACCCATGAGGGAGTTCGAGCCCAGGCAGGTTGGCCGGGCCAGCCTCACAAACCCTCCTCCAACCTACGTCCCCTGTGCCGAGCTCAACTACTGTTGCCTCAGGGCTCTCAGACTCTCGCCACACTTATAGACTCTGGTTCAGATGTGAACATTATTGATGATAACCTAGCTCGACAGCTGGGGGTCGAGCAAATTCTCCTGCCCTGTCCGGTTCCCGTCAAGGCCTTGGACAGCCGCCTTCTAAAGACTGTCACCCACCAGACTGTGCCCATTTGCATGCTCCTCTCTGGCAACCATCATGAGACTGTGCAGTTCCACATCCTGCAGTCTCCTCACCATCCGCTTGTCCTGGGGTTCCCCTGGCTCCGTCGTCATAACCCCCACCTCAACTGGGCCACTAGGGCTATCCTAGGCTGGAGCTCATCCTGTCATCAGGTTTTCCTAAAGCAAGCAGCTGCACCCGAGCTGGCCACCAGTTCCAGTTCCGCACCTGATATGTTGGGGGTCCCTGCTGAATATCTGGATTTCAGGGAGGTGTTTAGCAAGGCCAAGGCTACCTCTCCTCCACCGCATAGACCTTATGACTGCAGCATCGACCTCCAACCCGGCGTTGTTCCACCTAGGGGGCGCCTGTATTCCTTATCCGCCCCCTGAATCGTTACCCTCTGCCTCTCATCACGTCCGCCTTCAAGCTCCAAGCTCGACCTACGCAACACCTATCGTCTGGTTCGGATCCACGAGGGGGACGAATGGAAGACGGCTTTCAACACCCCTTCCCTCCACTACGAGTACCTGGTGATGCCCTTCGGCTTCATCAATGCCCAGCTATCTTCCAAGCCCTTGTGAACGATGTACTGAGAGACATGTTCGTGTTTCTCTACCTGGACGAGATCCTGATCTTCTCCCGGTCCAGAGACTAACACGTCCACCATGTCCAGGCGGTTTTGCAGCGCCTTAGAGAACTCCCTCTTCCTCAAAGCTGAGAAGTGCGAGTTCCACATTCCATCTGTCTCCTTCCTGGGGTACGTCGTTGGGAGGGGGACTGTGCAGATGGATTCAGCCAAGGTCTCCGCTGTCACTGCCTAGCCCGTCCTGGACTCCCACGAACAACTTCAACGTTTCCTGGGGTTCGCCAACTTCTACCGGTGGTTCATCAGGGGTTACAGCACGGTGGCAGTTCCCCTCATGGCCCTCACCTCCTCGAAGGTGCCCTTCCAGTGGATCGGTTCACTTCGGCCTCCATTCTGGTTATGCTGGATTCTGAACGTCAGTTTGTTGTAGAAGTGGATGCCTCCAATGTGGGAGTAGAGGTGGTCCTATGGCAGAGGGTCGCCACTGACTCAACGCTGCACCCATGGGCCTTTTTTTCCAGGCGTTTGACCCTGGCCGAAAGAAATTATGACATTGGCAATAGGGAGCTTTTCGCAGTCAAGTTAGCCTTGGAGGAGTGGCGACACTGGCCCGAGGGAAGGAAGCTGCCGTTTCTGGTTTGGACTGATCATAAGAACCTTGAGTATATCCAGTCCGCCAGACGTCTAAACTCCCGGCAGGCTTGCTGGTCACTCTTCCTCACCCGGTTCAACTTTGCTCTCTCGTATCGGCCAGGGTCCTGCCCTGTCCCGGCAGTTCCAGGTGGAGGAAGGGGACTCTGCTGGCCCTGATACTATCCTGCCACCCTCCCGCTTGGTAGCCACACTCACCTGGGAGGTGGAAGAGAGAATGAAAGACGTCATCCAGAACCAGCCCGGTCCCAGCTCATGCCCCTCCAATCGTCTGTTCGTGCCACCCAACCTCCGGTCTGAGGTTCTGCAGTGGGCCCACAGCTCCCAACTCTCCTGTCACCCTGGTATCTTGTGGAAGGGGATACCTCCTGGTATCCGCTTCAGCAAGATCGCTCACTTCGTGCCATCGTGCCCCCTACAATTCAATAAATACTCCAGGATCCAAAATGTTAAACTGTGAAATTATTGAAATATATTCTGTGGCATCCATGGCAGTGCAATGATTAGGGAGTAGTTTGTATATTTAACAAAAATGGTGACAGCAAGTGCCAGAGCAAGAGAGTGGTGAAGATATGAAATCATTTTCCCATTGATTGTCCACAGAAAAAGCATAGCATGCACTTCATAGCATTTCAGTGTGGCTAAAAACGCAGAGACAATTAAAAAACTACAGCCCAGTGTCAGAGTGACGCTGACTGTAAAAGCTGTCCGAGATTAAAGTTAGAAAAACGAGACAGTTGATGTCTGCTGTGGAGATTCTGATTTAACAAGCATAACTCATATAACGTACCATTAAAGCTGAAGTTGATGAAATTCCTTGAAACATTAATGGTACACGTGAAGCTCCAACTTTTATATACTGTATATTATTCATGGTTAAAGTTGCTTCCCTTCATTTCACATACTTAATTAATGATCACCCTCCAGCACATCATAATTAACACAATTATAACAATGAAAATAACATGACTTTCTTACAACTCTTGTAGCTACTTACCAAGTCATTACATTAGAAATGAGCTGCTATGACCATAGTATAATTTACGATTATATGAAATATAATCAGATCAGATTATTCTTTATGAAATTTAAGCCATAAGGACCCACATTGACATGGGTGTGACAAGACCTTTACATGTTCAGGAGGGTGCTATTAAAAAAGGAGACATTGGTGTGGGTTCTTATGGGACAATGTAAAACATTAACACTTTTGTTAATCAGCAGTTGGCATTTAGTAAATAAAGGCTACATGACTTTATAAATGTAATGAGGAGTAATAACAGTGAGAGGCTGAAGTGAGACACTTAATACTTCTATTGAACTCAAAGAGCTCTGACAAGTTTTGGATTTTAAACTGAAGTGTGCACGTTTTCTGAATTTAAACTTTAAGTTCTATGTTGTGTTCACGATTTGACACCTTAGGCTGATCTTGATGTGTTCACTTAACTAGAATTTCTGAATATTTCTCAGTTTTTAAATCTATTTAATATGTCTGGTTTTAGCTAGATGCTAGGCAAACAGAGCTACTTGAGTTTTGCCCTTTTCATGCCCTCCTCCCTCCACCACTGAGGTAGCATCCGCTTTACTCATTCTTTATGTATTCTTAGGCCCCGTTCACACGAGGATGCTTTTATTGGAAGTGCCTTTCGTTTAGACGGTGATGGTGAGTGTTTTTGGGGCTTAAAAACGCAAAAATCTGAAACCATCCTCCAGAGTGGATAACTTGAATACGCTCCACCGTATCGTCTCCGTCTACACTGGCAAGATGCTAAACTCGGCTCAGATCTGCATATGTCACGTATGTGTTTACGTCACATACATGCGCCAGTACAGGGAAATTAACAAATGTCGGATTATTTCCAAGGGATGGACCTTCAAGCTGCTCTGGCAGCTCTAATAAACGTACAGGAGTCTTTCCACAAAATGTACAGGATATGTACAGATAATATTACTGAACAGAGAAGGATCTGTAATCTGTTTTGCTTTTCACGGAGAGGAAGGAAGATTCTGCGCATGCGCTCATACATGACAGTGTTTTGTGATAGTGTATCACAGCGCCACCTAGCCGCCTGGCATGCATAGCCAATCGAATTCCACACACTTTTGCGTCACCATATGAACGCAGATTTTCTCCCGAAAACGCTCGTCTAAACGCGGGATAAAAAGTGAAGACACTTTTGCGTCTTCTGTTCAGATCGTCATCATGTAAACGTAGCCTTACTGTATTGACCAGTGTATTGAGGCATTAGCTTTGCGATATAGCTAGACCGGAAACAAAACAACAGGCACGTGGCAAAGAGTAGTAGGTGAATGTTATACTTTTAGTGGATGGCGAGCGCTGTGCGTCTCCAAGCAGGCTCTCCGTATCCAACACAGCCCGGATCATTTCTCGACGCACTCCCCACATCCAAGTAATGATGTATGCAGTGTTATCAACCAAGCTGGCAGACTCCCGAACTGTCGTAAGGATACGTCCAAAGACTTCTAGCTCCTTTAGCTTGGTTTAGCTCGTTACAGCAACAACACTTTAAATCACAGGACTTTGTCTGTGTTGAAGAACTGCACTTTATTCGCAGCACTGCAGGGTGATACACAGCCTCTCTTATCATTGTGCGGCTCTCACAATAAGAGGAATAACTAAAAAATATGCAAGGTGACAGAAATATTCACCTGCGGCTCCCTAATGTATGTCTGATATCTGTAAGATATGTATGTATATATGCTATGTAATGTCTCTTTGTAGAATAAGATGTGTAATAATAATTAATCTAAAATAATATTTTGACATACATTTTGGCTTGAACAAATATTGTGTCTCCTGTGATTTGAAATTGCAGTAAGCTGTATTGCTATTTCAATGAAATTTTGATTAATTGTTCGGCCCTACACTATAGTATATGCCAATGTTGTTTTCAATTAAAAAAAAAACATTATGACATTAATGTGATTAATCGCGATTAAATATTTTAATGGTTTAACAGCACTAGTAATCACCTTATGTTTCCGTGAGTCACTGTTGAATTAAAAAGAATGTCGCTGTAGACTAAACTGGTTCAGTCTGTTGACGTGTGTCTTAGCCAGCAGAAAGGGGGTGTATGAGGAGGGTCAGTGATGCTGTGAGACTGGTAGTCACACTCATGTTATAGTTAAGGATTTTACATTTCATTTTAATTCTGATTCTGGTAATTTGTTGAATATTTGGAACAGCAGTAAACTGAAGTCCAGTTAAAAAGCTTGTTGGGCCTTAGCAGTAAACACAAAGCCAAATTGATGGATCTCTGGCATTGCCTGTCAAAACTGAACACTATTGTCTTATCTAAAAGAGAAGACATGGCAGAATTGTTCAATTGGATTTTATTCGATTACACTGATATACCTAATAAAATGGGAACTGAGTACATAATTACATCAATCAGGGCATGTGACAAATTCTGTGTATATACAGATGGCAATATACTTTTTTGACTCCACTACGTTTGTCTTACAGCTTTGATGACTTACCAGATTCAAAGGTTATGGTTACCGAGTTAACAGTGTGATATTGTTAACTTTGATAGAAGCATCTTAATAATTTTTACACCACTAGTCAAAGCCTTTAATGTATTTTCATTGTCTTTATAAAGCTTTATGCAGCTCCAATGTCTTTCTCTGCATATTGTCATTTGTCTGTTTCAGCTGAGTGCTGAGTTCGACAGAGTCGTCACCAAAAACCTGCTGGAGTCATTTCTGGAAGGACTAGATGCCACAATGGCAAGTCTGTTGGAGCTCTACAAAGCTGGGGTGGCATCAAAGAGAAGGTCAAACTTGAACGGGGTCTTTAACAGGAGGAATGGACTGTTCATGAAAACAAATCTAATTTCCTATAAGTATGTACCAAAATAAGATGATTATAGAGGATTCTATTGCATTTACATACTCTTGCCTTTTTTGTGTAGGACACAAACCAGCACAAAAGAACAGCTGCCTTACTTGGTCTTTCACTGAGGATTCGTCAGACATGATAAGGATGTGTGATGTAAGTCAATGTATTTGCTAGGGCTGGAGAAATCACTCGATTAATAAATTAATCGTCATCTACTTCTACTTTGAGTATTTTTCTTTAAACAACCGAAATAAGTTTTCTGATTTTTCAGCTTCTTAAATGTGAATATTCACTGGTTTCTTTGCTCCATATATCAAAAAAATTATAAAACTGAATAATGTTGTTCTGTGGACAAGACCTTTGAGAATATAATTTCCAGGTTTGAAAAACACTGATCAACATTTTTAATGTTTACTGACATTTTATTGATGAAACAAAATCGATTAATCAAGAATTTTGAAAATAAGTGTTAGTTGCAGCCCTAGTCTTTTATACAGATTTTCTTTTTGCCATAATTAAAAAGCATCTGTACATGTTATACAAAACAGTACAATTTAAGAAAGTTGCAGCAACCTGGCCCTCAATAGGCTGTGTTAAAGGGGTTTACGTCTATAAAATGTTTAAATATTGATAAAATAATGAGATGTAACAACTGTTGTATCAGTTTATTTTAACGTTCATAAATATGATTTTTTTTTTCCTTTATGAGACATTAAATGTCAATGTCTTCGTCATCAGGCTTATGGAGAAACCCATGATGTGATCATGAGAGGAATGCAGGTTGGACTGTTAATTGGACATGAGGAACCTCTGCATGGTTCATTTCCTCTCAAAGTCTTCAACGTGGCTGTGGTGGTAGAAGAGACGATCATTCTTCATGACCCACAGGATGTGCCCACATGCTTCGTGATGCTGATGGGAGCAATATACTGCCTGAACCTCCAGTATCCACACAACATGAAATACATGTTTGAGTTCTTGCAAAGGGTGATCATGGGCATGAAACCAGATCAATGCTCTGCAAGAACACATGGGCTAAGAAATAAACTCCTCACATACTGCCTGTAAGTTAAATTGCTGAAATGTTGCGTGGTGTTACCCAAACCTCCAAATGGTTCTCTCAAATGTCTTGCCCTTACCCCCAGGAGTTCTAATGAACAATTGTAATGATTTCTTTGTCATAAGGAAGATTTTCATTGACATATTTACAATTAAGAAGTCAGCTTCTTAACTGTAAATATGTCAATGAAAATGAAAAAGCTATGTTGTTGTTGTCATTGGGCCAAATTATAATGTGGAAATGCAGTGATACTTAACATCTCGTCTTAGGTGTGGTTAGACATTTTGGCTGCAAGAGTTCATTGTGATTATTTCAAATCCTTAAGCTTGATAGCATCAGTCAAAATGAACTAGACATTCAAGTTAAAACAAATATGGAATTAAAATTTTCTAACTTGATAGTACAAGTTGTGTCAACATGAGACTGTAATTTATTATAATGCAAAAAGTGATGTTTCTTAAACTAAGTGCCTTTTACATCTCTGTTAATATAGGATATTTATTTGTTTTAACGAGTTGAACCACAAAGTGATTGGAAGTTGAGTCAACTTTGATAACTTATAGAAGAATGTTGAGATGACTATACCATTGCACTTAACTCAACTTTATAAGCTTCAGTTTATTAGTCAAAACAAGGATATCACTTAAGTTTGGTTGAATTGCAATTTCAAGGCAGCAGGTGAACTTACATTTGTTTGTTGTAACAGAGTAGAAATGTCTTAAAGTGTACTGTAGGCTATCACAATTACTGTACTGAGTTTGAACAGTAGTTGTGTTGGTGTTCACCACATTTACTGATGACAGCTTTGATCTTTGTGATACTGTAACAATTCATATTTGTTTACTCATAATGGAAGACAACAGTTAATTGTCAAATAATGAGAAAATGTTAACATATGTTGAGGCAGCAGAGGACTGTTGTCTAGAGTTGAGAGTGAGGTGGCTCTTAAAAGAGCCGTTGAGGTGAAGGTTAGTGGAGCAGCAGCAGCGGGACAGAGTTTAAGCTCTCTCTCCACGGATGCGGCGGGCCAGCTGGATGTCCTTGGGCATGATGGTGACTCTCTTGGCGTGGATGGCGCACAGGTTGGTGTCCTCGAAGAGGCCGACCAGGTAAGCCTCGCTGGACTCCTGCAGAGCCATGACAGCGGAGCTCTGGAAGCGCAGGTCGGTCTTGAAGTCCTGAGCGATCTCTCTCACCAGGCGCTGGAAGGGCAGCTTGCGGATCAGCAGCTCCGTGGATTTCTGGTAGCGACGGATCTCTCTCAGAGCCACGGTACCGGGCCTGTAACGGTGAGGCTTCTTCACGCCGCCGGTGGCAGGCGCGCTCTTACGCGCAGCCTTGGTGGCCAGCTGCTTCCTGGGAGCTTTACCTCCGGTAGATTTACGGGCGGTTTGCTTGGTTCTTGCCATGTTTCTGCGTGTTGCTTTCAATAGGAGAAAAAGTGAAGCAGACACGAGCGACTCTCTGCTCTTAAACTGTGGGAGCAGCTGTGATACGGTGACGCTGCTTCAGTCCTCCGGCTCCTGATTGGTGGTGAGCGGCTCTTCCAGGAGCGCAGCGCCGCCCAGAGGAGCCCGAGACCCCGCTGCTTATTGGACAAAAGTGGCTTGAAAGCGCAGAGGGTGATCCCCCCCCCCTCTGCTGCTCGGCTCTGGTTGGTCTGGCAGGAGTCTCCGCGCTTTCGTGGACATATAAAGGAGGGTTTGCGCTGTTTGAGTCACACTTTCTCTGAGTTTGTCAGAAAAATCTAGTAAAAATTAACCATGTCAGGAAGAGGCAAAACCGGCGGAAAAGCCCGCGCCAAGGCAAAGACTCGCTCCTCTCGTGCTGGACTCCAGTTCCCCGTCGGTCGTGTTCACAGGCTGCTGCGCAAAGGCAACTACGCTCACCGTGTGGGTGCCGGCGCCCCCGTCTATCTGGCCGCTGTGCTCGAGTACCTGACCGCTGAGATCCTGGAGCTGGCTGGAAACGCCGCCCGCGACAACAAGAAGAGCCGTATCATCCCCCGCCACCTGCAGCTGGCCGTCCGCAACGACGAGGAGCTCAACAAACTCCTGGGCGGAGTGACCATCGCTCAGGGCGGCGTGCTGCCCAACATCCAGGCTGTTCTTCTGCCCAAGAAGACCGAGAAGCCCGCCAAGTCCAAGTAAACCACAACAACTCCACAAACAAAAGGCTCTTTTAAGAGCCACACACTCACTCTGAAAAACTGCTCATCCTCCTTTAAAATACAGCAAAACTGTCAATGTTATGTTGATGTTTATTAATAATGATATATAATAAACATCAAACAACATATTCCATTCACAATATGTGATTGATGATGTCATGCATCATTTTATATATACATCAAATACACGTACCCACTGTGTTACTGTAGTTTAGTGAAAATGTAAACGCATTAACACTTGATTCAATCATTAGGATGAGACTGATACAATGAAGAGGGAAGTGAAAGAAACAATGCAACACAATATACATATACATTATACATAACATAAATATATACGTGCAACACTGTCATGTTTCTCTCTGCAGCTCTGTTGTGTAAGTCATTTCAATATTTGTATTAACAGGGCACAATATACGATTATATGATACATCAAATGTCTGATGTGATTATGAACACAATGACTTTCTAAACCATGTAATAAACAAATATTACATGTTTTACTTGTTACTTCGTCTCTTCAGTTATTACAAATGTGATTATTCTGAGGTCTGATTGTAAATACAATGATGTTATTTGTTACTTCTGTAGTTAATAGTGATGTAGAGCACATGATACTATAATGTGCTGATACTATAATGTATCATGTAGAGCACATGATACTATTGCTATAAGATTAGTTTCTGCTATAACATTCGTTACCTTTGTACACTGGAGCGCTGTGATGAAAGAATTTCCCACAAGGGATTAATAAAGTATATTCTATTCTATTCTATTCTATACATTGAATAAAGCAATTACTACTTTGCACTTGTAAAAAGAATGAAGAACATGTAAAAACGACACAGAGCAAAGTAAAACACACAACTCATCATGATAATAATCCTCATGAAGATACTGAAGCAGAAATGCAGAATGCAGGGGCGGTCCTAGACCATTTGGTGCCCTAGGCGAGCTTGATTGATGGCGCCCCTTCCCCACAAGAAAGTAACTCATGTCCAAAGAATTGCACATTTATTTAAACAATTATAATACAAACAATATAACAATATGTGCAAAAGAATAAACCTGTTCAATTCTAAATATACAAAAATTAAATTTTTAACTTTAACAGTAGTGCAACATCTGTGAACAAAAAATGCACACTAAAGAATCAAATCAAAAAAATAAACTAACAATAAAACATTGTGTGCAAAATTAAATACTGTTAAATAAGATTCATATAACCTATTAATCAAAATATAATATAAAAAATAAACAAATAAGGTTCAAATTCACCCCAAGTGAATAGAATAATATATTCTACTACACACACAATATCACACTTCATTTACAGTGCCACCTTTCTGGCCTTCCTTGCCGCAAAGTCACCTATAACCTCCTGGTAGGAAATCTGACCACCAACCTCATGGTTTATACTTCTTGTGGCCAGACCACTGAGGCGTTCTTGAGCAATGGTGGATCTTAGGTTAATAGACATTATAATTTTAATACTATATTTTTTTTCTCGCCACGTATTTTGGCGCCCCTAACTAGATGGCACCCTAGGCAAGCGCCTATGTTGCCTGTAGGAAGGACTGCCACTGGCAGAATGTTACTCGTTTCCGACTAAATCATAGTTAGGATTAGTTTCTTGAATAAAATGTATCATGTATTTGTTTCTTAAAAGGTCTCCAGTGTGTTTCAAACAAAGACAACACTATCTCCCCCTCATCCAACCACAGTGAGAGATTGAACCAATCACAGGAGGGGGAGCACACAGTGGTGTTTGCATGGAGCCTTTATAAGTAGAGTCTCCTCCGCCTGCTACGACTCATTCATCTGTTTGAACTGTGTCAGGATGCCTGAAGCCGCCAAGTCCGCGCCCAAGAAGGGCTCCAAGAAAGCCGTGACTAAGACCGCCGGCAAAGGAGGCAAGAAGAGGAGAAAGAGCAGGAAGGAGAGCTACGCCATCTACGTGTACAAGGTGCTCAAGCAGGTCCACCCCGACACTGGCATCTCTTCTAAGGCCATGGGCATCATGAACTCGTTCGTCAACGACATCTTCGAGCGCATCGCCGGTGAGGCGTCTCGCCTGGCTCACTACAACAAGCGCTCCACCATCACCTCCAGGGAGATTCAGACCGCCGTGCGTCTCCTGCTGCCCGGTGAGCTGGCCAAGCACGCCGTGTCCGAGGGAACCAAGGCCGTCACCAAGTACACCAGCTCCAAGTAAACACACTGCTCGGACTGCAACAACCTCATCAACCCAACGGCTCTTTTAAGAGCCACACACTTTATCTAAGAGTTAACATGATCTTTATACAATGTGAATAACATTTGTCTGTATTAACCTTCACGTCCTTTCATTTGTTTACTGTAAAATGAATGAAAATGTTACGGGCGCTGATTAACGCAAAGGCAAATTAGGCACGCGCCTAGGGCCCGATTGGCAGGGGGCCCAGACAGATGGACAATCAAAACCTAAAAATGACTTGGTCCGCGTTTCAGGACGATTTACACTCCTCGTCCTGATGAGGTGCCGCTGTCAGGGCGTAGCGAGGACAGTCTGCACCGATCGACAGACGGGCGGGAGAAGCCGCAGCAAAGTCTAGGCGGGGGTTCGCTGTAAACCACCTTCGCCCTGAGCCCTTCCGAGCCCTTCCAAGATCTAGAGTTGGTCGCGGCGCACCACCGGCGGAGGAAATTTCATTTCCAACTTATGTGTGACACTGTTGTATGTTGAAGTCGGCATCAATTCATGAACAAAACTGTTGAAATATGGAGATTAAAGGTTTCTGCCCAACAGTTATCTCCAATACATATTGACCTAAATGGATTTGTTAAAAGACTATATATTTTTTTTAATTATTTTTTTTTTTTAAACAACCAAAAACTGACAAACTTTTTTGAGTTTTCGTTGACTAAAATTGGACTAAAACTATCACATATAGAAATGAATGAAACGTGACTAAAACTTATAAGCGTTTTAGTCCAAAAGACTAAATCTAGAATGGTTTCCAAAAACAACACTGCACAGTACACCATCCAGAGAAACATCCAGAACAGTGAAGAAAACTGCTGGACAGTCCAGACCAGGAGCTGAGCTTCTGAGTGTTGAATACCAGAAAATGGAAAACAGTTGATGCTTGTCCATGAAAATAAACCTCTTTACCATAAAGCACAGTTTCCCTTACTGCTGTATATTTGACTATTCAATTTAATCAACACATTTAATTAAGATTTTCTGCCAAATGCAATAGCTTACAACATGTATCTTATTTGCTCTGTTTACATAGCAATGCTGACACCCATTGGTGATTCACTGGTACTACTGCCTTAATGACACTCGCAATGGATAAGATAAGGATAATTTATTTAATAGCATAGCAATAGGGCCTTGTAGTAACGTATAAATACGGTAATAAAAATCACAAAATAGTCTCATAGACTGTTTAATATACAACACATGACTTATTTTGGCATACAAAGAACCAACTCGTAACCAAAGATTAAGCTATGTAAAATGTGAATTAACTTTTATTAGTAACTTTGGTAAGTTTCAGATTTCAATTCATAAATAACATCGATGGAGGGGGTCCCAAAAAATACAGTCTGCCTAGTATAGTCCATTTATTTAATCATGCACCTTACTGACGTCATTTAACGCCAGTTTGTGAATGAAACACAGAAACTGGCTGAGGGAAGAAAAAGGAGCGTGAACCAGAAATCAGGTGACGTTTTCCACACAAACTACAAATGATAATAAATGGTCATTAATGTTGTTCAGTACCACATAAGAGGTTTAGGAAAAGTTGCCATATGTTGCATTTATAATGGTAGGACAATATTTTGTAATACATGCAAACTTGTCTTTCTCTGAACGAGGGATTGTCTGAATTATCTTATCACACTTGAGGTTAAGATATAACTAGAGCCAGAAATGAATTAATTTTGTCACAGTCCAAAATACAGGATTTGATTTGTTTCCTGTTTTTCCAAAAACAGAATTTGAAACTGGTGACATCAGTAAACTGTCCTAACTGAAGAAACATAAGTTACAGTCAAGTCAGTTATTAATCATTTATTACCAGAGACATTGAATGTTTACTTCATTATTGATAAAAATCAACAAAGATATATCTGCAGATCAACAGTGAAAATGCACTTAGAGTTAGTTTTGCTGCTATTTAAGATACAAGCAACACATATACTAATCATTTATTATGAGGTATAGAATGTTGTTGTGTTCACTACACAAACACAAATAAAGTCATTGTTATTAATTTAAAGCAAAACTACAGAGTATTTGTATGTAAGTATTGATATGTAACCAGGTCAATATTTTCACAGTAGAGACCTGCAGAGAGAATCATAACAATGTTCCAAGAACATGATCCAGACAAATCACAGCTGGAACAAACTGTAGAAGATGAGGCGTCATAATATTATTTTGTGAAATAATAATAAATATGTAGTTAAAAGACTGAAGATGCAGATTATTTACATCAAAATATAAAAGTATTGAGAGAGTCATCACTGCCTGAGGTTTGTTGTCATTTCAGTTCACAGCTGTGACAGAAGTGTGTGTGTGAACTTCAGCATGAGCCTCGGCCACCAGCAGTGTGTTTGCTGCTGCACAATAAGTGCACTTTATTACACAGTGATCATCAGCAGCTGCTTGTTTTGACTCGGACTCTGTGAACAAACGTGTGCAGCAGCCGAGAAACAGGTTTTGGTGAAGCTCTGGTGTTTTTCACCTGCTTTTAGGAGAGAAACGAGTGTGAAAAGCCGCCGAGCAGCGCTGCTCACCGCGGTGAACAGCTGAGGTTCGTTTGCTCCACAAAGAAAACACAGAGAACATCAGAGCTCTTCATGACTTCAATATGAAGAGAGACCAGTCCGCTATGGACTCCGTTCACTGTGAGCCTCCAGCTCCTCTCACACACTCATTGAAACTCTTTTGTGAGTGAAGAGAAAACACAAGTGTCCCGGTGTTCACGCTGCACACAGGAGCCGCGGCTGCGTTGAGTCTTCACGGTTCTCATGCTGCGTTCAACTACCGCCTCCTCTCTGTGTGCTCTCCAAGAATCCGCTCTCTTTCACTGCGATCATTGTCAGTCTGAGCTCAACTTGGAAACCACGAATCATGGCAGAAGTAGCTCCAGCCGCCGCCGCCGCCGCCGCCCCGGCGAAAGCAGCCAAGAAGAAGGCGGCTCCCAAGCCGAAGAAGGTCGGCCCCAGCGTCAGGGAACTCATCGTTCAAGCCGTGGCCGCGTCCAAGGAGAGGAGCGGCGTGTCAGGGGCCGCTGTCAAGAAGGCTCTGGCTGCCGGAGGCTACGATGTGGACAAGAACAAGGCCCGCGTCAAGATTGCCATCAAGACTCTGGTGACCAACGGAACTCTGGTCCAGACCAAGGGAACCGGGGCCTCCGGCTCTTTCAAGATCAACAAGAAGGTGGAAGCCAAGAAGCCAGCACAGAAGGCTACTCCTAAAGCCAAGAAGCCCGCCGCCAAGAAACCTGTAGTGGCCAAAAAGCCCAAGGCAGCAGCAGCTAAGAAGCCAGTAGCTGCTAAAAAGTCTCCTAAGAAGGTGAAGAAACCTGCAGCGGCCAAGAAAGTAGCCAAGAGCCCCAAGAAGGTGGCGGCCAAGAGCCCTAAGAAGGTGGTGGCCAAGAGCCACAAGAAGGTGGCAGCAAAGAAGGTGGTGAAGAAGTCTCCAGCAGCCAAGAAATCTCCCACCAAGAAGGTCGCCAAACCCAAAGTGAAGAAGACCGCAGCCAAGAAGAAGTGAGCTGTCCTCACTGAGACATGTCCATCCTGTTCAAAGGCTCTTTTAAGAGCCACACACTTGTGTCCTCAAAGAGCTCAGCCATCTTCTCAATTATTGTTGTTATAATGAATATTAAACCTCAATGAAATACATTTTAATAATGTTTAAACGACATAGTATTAGGTGTAATATAGTAGCTGATGTCTATTTCTGTTAATTGAATATGTTGTTCTAAGTATCTGAGTATTTTAAATATATGCATGTCATTCACAAGATTCTCACTACATCATTATTTATAAATGATAACATATTTGCGTTACTGTTTCGTTCCACATCTCGTTCATATTTTAGTAAGACCTCAGAAGATTAACTAAACTAAAGAGAGACAACGCAAGTAACACATGTGATATTCATTTATTACAAGGTTTATAAAGTTCAGACAGTTCATGTATGTACATAAGAATAATCACATAAATCAAATCATGTGTCACGCAATATCATGAAAACCAAACATTAATATGAAATGTAAATATATATATATATATATATATATATAAATATATATGTTTATTTTGGTCATGACATTTTGATCACTCATCACACAACAGTGCAGTTCACACAATACACATAACCGAAAGGGAAAAGCGGGAGAAGCAAAAGCTTATCTAGTCCCGCCCCCATTATCATCATACATTTCATAGTTATTATTTATTTAAATTTTTTTATGACATTTGACAAAGAAAACATGTTTCAGCATCAGGTAGCACTCAGAGATATAGTCTAGCTCCAGACAGTCAAATCAGACTCCATGTGTGTCTGTACATGTGTCCATGATATTCCGTCGCAAGTGACAGTCTCGACTTGTTGCCTGGCATATTCAACTATCGCCCATCTTAACATATTGAGATCTGTTGTGAAGATAGCTCTTGACCCATTCCAGTACTATGCCTCTGATTCCATATCTCTCCAGTTTAGCTATCAAAATATCATGGTTGATGGTGTCAAATGCTTTTTTTAGGTCTATGAATATTCCTATTGAATGCAATTTCTGATCAATAGTGTCAGTAATGGTTTCCACAGACTCAGTTAAAGCTAGCGCCGTCGAGTGGTTTCTTCTGAATCCATATTGGCTATTATAGTGTCTATTATACAGTGTGTTAAATATTTGCAAAAAGGAATCATAAGCACCATTTACATCAGTTTCTTTGTAGACCTCGTTCCAGTCCTGCCTCATCAGTTCATTTCTAAGTGCAAGCATCCCTTTTTCAGTCCTGACCCTTCTATATATATTTTTGTTCGGTGTGACAGAAGCACACTGTGACAGTGTGCTTCCAGTCATAGATAGCAAAGATTGGCAGGTGGTCGCTTAAGTCATTTATCAGTAGTCCTCTTGTTATGCCTGTACCTATAATATTTGTGAAAATATTATCAATTACGGTCGCACTGGACGTGTAATGAGGGGTTGTAGGCCCATCGTATACATCATATTAATGAAGTCATCAATCATTGTACTTCGTTTCAGGTTGAGTAAGTCAATATTCACATCACCACAGATAAAAACCCTCTTTTGGCTAGTCCCCGAGAACATCCTTAACACACATTCATTGAAATCCTCTATCCTGGAGTCTGGTGCTCTATAAACACAGCTTAGCACTATATTTCTGCCTTTCGTCACACAGATTTCAATTGTCACACATTCCATTACATGTTCAACAGCTTCAGACATATTATGTGCAATCTCATACTCAATGTTATTGTCAATGAACAGTGCCACACCCCCCCGCCTTTATTTCTTCTGTTAACATAGACCAGTTTGTATCCCTCCAGGTAAAAATCTGCACCTTTATCTTTATTAATCCACGTTTCCGACACCGCAATGATGTTGAAAGCATTTTTGAAGTGTTGTAGGTATTCCTTAATGTGGTCGAAGTTGGTGTATAGACTCCTGCTATTGAGGTGAATGAAAGACAATTTCCCATCCATCTCAATCGAGCGTTAAATTGGTCTTCAGTGTAGTACTGGCATTTCTCAGTCATGTTTAGGTATAGATGATTATCCAATATCATGAAAACCAAACATTAATATGAAATGTAAACATGTAAATATATAAATGCAAATAACTATGAATTCAGGATATAAATAAAGTACATCAATGAACTGTATGCACCATCATGGATGCACTACATGTATAAATGTGAAGAAATGACAAAATATACATAACATCTGAATGACAAAATGTCACATGGTAAGTCATGTTTAATTACAATGGTAATAACTTCATACATTGTTTGGCTGTTATTTATATTCTGTTTTAATATCTGGACAGGAAATCTTTGACTGTACTGTATATTTCATTTAAATTGCAAAATGAGTACAAATAATGTTAGGATTTGTATATTTTCTAAAATGTCTGATGACATTGAACGATAAAAACACATTTTCTTCCTTTGATAAAGATAATTAATAATCATGAAGATACTGAAGCAGAAAAATGTTACACGTTTCTGATTGAATCATAGTTAGGATTTGTTTCTTGAATAAAATGTATCATGTATTTGTTTCTAAAATGTCTCCAGTGTGTTTCAAACAAAGACAACACTATCTCCCCCTCATCCAACCACAGTGAGAGATTGAACCAATCACAGGAGGGGGAGCACACAGTGGTGTTTGCATGGAGCCTTAATAAGTAGAGTCTCCTCCGTCTGCTACGATTCATTCATCTGTTTGAACTGTGTCAGGATGCCTGAAGCCGCCAAGTCCGCGCCCAAGAAGGGCTCCAAGAAAGCCGTGACTAAGACCGCCGGCAAAGGAGGCAAGAAGAGGAGAAAGAGCAGGAAGGAGAGCTACGCCATCTACGTGTACAAGGTGCTCAAGCAGGTCCACCCCGACACTGGCATCTCGTCCAAGGCCATGGGCATCATGAACTCGTTCGTTAACGACATATTCGAGCGCATCGCCGGTGAGGCGTCTCGCCTGGCTCACTACAACAAGCGCTCCACCATCACCTCCAGGGAGATTCAGACCGCCGTGCGTCTCCTGCTGCCCGGTGAGCTGGCCAAGCACGCCGTGTCCGAGGGAACCAAGGCCGTCACCAAGTACACCAGCTCCAAGTAAACACACTGCTCGGACTGCAACAACCTCATCAACCCAACGGCTCTTTTAAGAGCCACACACTTCATCTAAGAGAGTTCACATGATCTTTATATGGAATTAATATTCAAATGATTATACACATATGTACATTACAGTCCTTAAGGTTAATTCTACAATCAACGTACTGTAGAGATGTAATTATTAACCCTGGCCTCAAAGTACAAGTGGTACCTCAATCGAATAACATACATCAAATGTAAATGACTTGATTACACAAGTTGTGTGTTGCAAATGAAATGTTTAGTCACTGGACTATTTGCTGCTAGGTTTACATTTGAACATGGTCGAAGGAGCTCCTTCACAACAAATGGAGAGTAAAGAGCAGCAGGATCTATTCTCTAAATGAACCATTGACAAACTCCTTTGAGTGGACAATGTGTGTATATCATAACACATAATATATAATCTTGAACAATACTTTCATTCATGTGCATGTGAACATTAAATTAATCAACACTCTCCTGAAACAACACATCAGGCAGTTGGTGTCTTTCAAAAGAGTTGCCCTAGTTACCAACATCACAATGTTTTAGAAGCATTGGAATATTGGAAATGGGTCTTTAGTTACTTCAATGACTGTATCAGTTCACCCGCATGTGTGCGCACTGCACAGACTGTGCTGCTTCACACAATGATTTTGCCGTAAATATGTCTACTCATTGAATGTTAAATATCTTAATAATTACTACATGTTTTAAATGGTAGTGATTGCTCATCAATCACAAGATCCTCAGTGAAAGCCTACAATTGGTTTTGCTGATGTTATTTTCCCCACATCTCATTTGTCCTTTAATCAGAAAAACTAAAAACTAAAGAGAGACAAAGTTACAAGTAACACATGCAATTTTCTTTAATTGCGAGAGTTATTGTGTTCACTAAAGCCACACAGTTATCAAAATGAAATGAAATGTATCTTTAATAGACATGTTAACTCTTGTTACATATTATAACACATATTTACAGTCTGTCTATTAAGTATTTCAACCAAATTGACTACATGTCAATAATAATACAAAAGTAGTTCCTAGAAGTATCACAAAACACGAGAGACCTGAAGTTATTTATTGATCATTTCATATTAATGTAGTGATGCTACTTAATTATTAATAAACAATAACGATCATTACTGCATCACTGTTCTTTACTCAGAACTTTCATGAATCAAGTTTGAAAGTTACTGAAGTTACCTCACATATTTGAAAGCATCACAATTGTCTATTTGTACATGAACATAAATACAGAGTAGTGAGAGGCTTCAGCAATGATCAGTCTTGTTGACCGATGTTTATTTTTTTCCAACATAGATGATGTGGATCCTAATCATTCATTATTGTCATTAATAACTTGATTTCAAAAGGGTGAGACACGCATTATATATGACTATATGTTTTTATATGAATTGTTAATATAATACATGTTCTTATTAAGCAAGTTGATGAGGAGCAGCTCTTTATCAGTTGAGTGAGTGTGTGGCTTTTAAAAGAGCCTTTGTGATGATGTACGATGTTGTTTACCTGCAAATGAACAGTGAAATTGCATAATACATGATGCTGCTTTTTTGAAATTTGATCATATACAATGAGACAAAGTTACAAGCAACAGGTATTGCTACACACTTTAGGAGGTTTTGTTTATTACTTCAGACATTTGAAGCAAGTGTTTATTGTCAATTCTATCGTCTACATTATCTGGCTGTTATTCCTTGTGTACATTCGGTTTTAATATCTTGACAGGATATTTAACGTTATATTTCGTTCAAATTACAATATTAGACAAGACTAACTAAGTTAATTATTAAATTCAAAATGCAAGTTTTATGTACTAAAGTTTATGATGATAAATATCTTCATATTTTCAGAGACATTGACAGTTTTGCTGTATTTTAAAGAGGAGGATGCAGTTTCTCAGAGTGAGTGTGTGGCTCTTAAAAGAGCCTTTTGTTTGTGGAGTTGTTGTGGTTTACTTGGACTTGGCGGGCTTCTCGGTCTTCTTGGGCAGAAGAACAGCCTGGATGTTGGGCAGCACGCCGCCCTGAGCGATGGTCACTCCGCCCAGGAGTTTGTTGAGCTCCTCGTCGTTGCGGACGGCCAGCTGCAGGTGGCGGGGGATGATACGGCTCTTCTTGTTGTCGCGGGCGGCGTTTCCAGCCAGCTCCAGGATCTCAGCGGTGAGGTACTCGAGCACAGCGGCCAGGTACACGGGGGCGCCGGCACCCACACGGTGAGCGTAGTTGCCTTTGCGCAGCAGCCTGTGAACACGACCGACGGGGAACTGGAGCCCAGCACGAGAGGAGCGAGTCTTTGCCTTAGCGCGGGCTTTTCCGCCGGTTTTGCCTCTTCCTGACATGTTTAATTTTTACTATATTGTCTGACAAACTCAGAGAAACTGTGCCTCAAACAGCGCAAACCCTCCTTTATATGTCCACGAAAGAGCGGAGACTCCTGCCAGACCAACCAGAGCAGAGCAGTAGAGGGGGGATCACCCTCTGCGCTTTCAAGCCACTTTTGTCCAATAAGCAGCGGGGTCTCGGGCTCCTCTGGGCGGCGCTGCGCCCCTGGAAGAGCCGCTCACCACCAATCAGGAGCCGGAGGACTGAAGCAGCGTCACCGTGTCACAGCTGCTCCCACAGTTTAAGAGCAGAGAGTCGCTCGTGTCTGCTTCACTTTTTCTCCTGTTGAAAGCAACAAGCAGAAACATGGCAAGAACCAAGCAAACCGCCCGTAAATCTACCGGAGGTAAAGCTCCCAGGAAGCAGCTGGCCACCAAGGCTGCACGTAAGAGCGCGCCTGCCACCGGCGGCGTGAAGAAGCCTCACCGTTACAGGCCCGGTACCGTGGCTCTGAGAGAGATCCGTCGCTACCAGAAGTCCACGGAGCTGTTGATCCGCAAGCTGCCCTTCCAGCGCCTGGTGAGAGAGATCGCTCAGGACTTTAAGACCGACTTGCGCTTCCAGAGCTCCGCTGTCATGGCTCTGCAGGAGTCCAGCGAGGCTTACCTGGTCGGCCTCTTCGAGGACACCAACCTGTGCGCCATCCACGCCAAGAGAGTCACCATCATGCCCAAGGACATCCAGCTGGCCCGCCGCATCCGTGGAGAGAGAGCTTAAACTCTGTCCCGCTGCTCCACTAACCTCCACCTCAACGGCTCTTTTAAGAGCCACCTCACTCTCAACTCTAGACAACAGTCCTTTGCAGCTTAATGTATGTAATAATGGACAAAAGTTTCCTTATGATTACATATTTTCTTCTATGAAGAATAAATGTTATTTTTTACAGTATCATGAAGATCAAAGCTGTCATGTGGTCACCAACAGGGGGACACAACAGACCCACACACTCTTGTGACTATGGAGGACAGAAAGTGCCAAGAAAAAATAAATTGCCATTTTTATATTTATTTAAATGTGTCACTAATTAATTAAAATACCAATACATTTTATGTTGAAAAAAAAAGAATATTGTTAACTATTTTATTAATTATTTCATGGTCCATGTTGCAGTGCAAGTCGCTTTAGATAAAAGTGTCTGCTAAATGAAATAAATGTGTCCCAGAACGCAGTTTTAAGATCATTTGAGATGAGAAAGATTGGTCATTTAGAAATAAAAAATGTGGTTTGTGTATTCAGATATGACGTATTTATAGTTTGGCAGCGTCGTTTGTCGGAGGCGATCAGCTCCGCCTCTGTGTACCATTGGTGCTCACAGTGAGTGGCCGGCGCAGAGCAGCGTTACCTCGGCCTAGCGGTTGGGTCTGGCCTTAGGTTAACTTTTTTCCGCTCATAAAACACATTTCTTGTATGTTGTTTGTTGTGAACCAGTAAATCTGGTCGTCTGCTTGATGGAGAGGGGCAGACCAGACGCTGCTGCGTGTGTAACCCCCGACACTTTGGGCACGTTAGTGTCATTTTTGGAGCCCTGTTATGATGCTCAGTGTGAACTGGAGGGAGACAAATATCCCGCCCTGCATCTTGTTCTGCTATGGGCAGAACGACTCAGACATCACTGACAGCAAAATGCCAACGATATTGCACAGAGCGCAGTTTGTTTTTAATGTAAACGTTTTGACCTGACAGTTTGAAAGTTTGTACATTATTAATGTTTTACTTATTTTGACTTTGAATGTCAGCTGAGTTTCACACAGCACCCACGCGAGCCTCCTGTGGACATACATATACATACACTACACTGCTGTAATATATATATATATATATATATATATATATATATACATATATTTTCCACATGGTACTGTATATTTTTATAAAAAATAAATTAATAAACTAAGTTAAGTATTTAAAATGAGAAAATAATATACAGTATATGCATTTATTATAAATATTGTTTATGTTCATTTATCAGCACTCTGTGATGAGGCTTAAGCACTTGGCGTCACCCGCCATTCAAACAGTAGAACAAGGAAGTAATTGCTGTCCCCCATACTTACATACAAGTATGTACTTCCCAAGTATGCAAGTACTTGAGTATTGAGAAAGGGCCATTGATTTTTAGTTGTTGTAAATAAAGTTTTGTTTGAATAGAGTATCTAAACCAACGTAGAGGTGAATAGCGCCATCCTGTGTATAGGAACGTGTTCACTAGCTCTGCATCAAGCCTGTGGAGACGGAAGCGGAAGTCGGCGGATGAGACGGACTGAGTTGGAGGGAAAATTGAAGGAGCACGGTTTTGTTTTGTTTTTCTCTTATTTTGTCTTTTCCTTGTTTCCGCGGTATCTGAGTCTTTTTTGGCGGTTGGCATAAACTGGTGTGTGACTGGATCGAGATGGCAAGCCAGGGGGATGAAGATGAGGATGAAATGGAGTGTGGTGGCTGGACACCAGTATCTAGCAGGAGAGAACGAGGACAGGGTCAAAACAAACGGGAGGAAATAAATCAAGGAAATAAAAGAGGGTGGAGAGAAGACAGTTCAGATGAAGAGCGACAATTTAACCTTAAAAAAGTAGCAAGGGAAGAATTCAAACTGATTCCAAAATTTAAAAAGGAAGATGAGCACACCAGTTTAAGCCCAATCTTGCTGCCACGGGAATTAAAAAAAGAAGGTAGGGGAAGTAGAAATGGCGAAAATCCTGAGAGATGGAAATCTGTTAGTAATCTGTAAAACAGAAGAGCAAAAAAATAAAGCATTACATATTGAAAATATTTGCAAAAAAAGGCTATATGAAAGAAGGGTACTCGGAGAGAACCGGGTGTCACGGGGAGTTATAACGGGCATTCCTGTAATCGAAGACTTAGAAAAACTCAAAAGGAGCATTAATGGAATTGAGATAGGCAGGATTAAAAGATTGCTTAGAAACGTCAATGGAGAGCGGATAGGTGGTCCCAAATGTGGAGGTGAACATAGAATTGAAGAATGCGGAGAAAATGTACAAGAGAAATGTTGTAACTGTGGTGGAAACCACAAGGTGACATGGGGGGTGTGAAATCAGGAAGAGGGCTGTGGAAATCGGAAATGTAAAAGCAACAAACAACATAAGCTATAAGAAGCAGCTAAAAGAGTACAGGGACATAAAATAAGGAATGTAGACGACAGAATAAATCAATCCCAAACATCAGGGACGGGCCAAGCTGAGAAGAAAGACAAAGAAGAAGCTCTAAATATAGATAAACTGATATTATTCATTGCCTATGTCATTAATTGCACTGATCAAGCCAAGCACAAAACGGAGAAAATAAAAATAATCGTGAAGGGAGCAGATAAGTTTTTGGGGATAAAAAACATGTGCTGGGAAGACATCAATAAAAAACTGGAAATGGAAGGGAAACTTGGAAACCTAGGGGACAGACCAACAAACTGATTATCATACAATGGAATGCCAGAAGTCTAATTGCTAATGGACAGGAATTTAAACGATTCATTGACAAGTATTCAGATAAGCCAGATATTATATGCATACAAGAGACATGGTTAAAACCCCAATTAGAATTTGTTATCAGAGGTTATGAGGGTATCCGTAGAGACAGAGGCACAGGCAGTGGAGGGGGATGCGCAATATTTGTAAAACAAGGAATACAATATAGCATATTAGGTAAAGGAAAGGAGTTGGAATATATAGCAATTGAAGTATGGACAAGAACAGGAAACATAAGAGTGGTAAATTTGTACAATCCATGTAAAAAACTTTCCGTAGATGCAATGGACAATGGAATGGACAAATTTAATGTGTACATTGAGGGGAAAATTATATGTTGTGGAGATTTTAATGCGCATAGTACACTGTGGGGTAGTAAAAATGATGATAATGGGATAGTGATTGAAGAGATAATGGATGGGAAAAACCTGGTATGTCTAAATGATGGAAGAAGCACAAGAATTAATATCAGATCAGGCACAGAGTCAGCATTAGATCTTACACTGGTGTCAGACTCTCTAACAGGTGTGTGTTCATGGGAAGTGATCAGAGAAACAACAATAGGAAGCAATCATTACCCCATAGAGACGAAAATAGGGATTGGCTTTGAGAAAGGAGATATGGACAGGAGTCAGAGATGGTCTTTTAAAAAAGCAGACTGGCAAAAATGTAAATATATTACGAATAAAGAAATGCAAGCAATACATGTTAGCAGAAGTATGGATGAGTTAAATGAGTCTGTGTGTAAAACTATTACACACACCAGCAAATCATACAATTAAAAAGAAGGAAGGAAAGAAGAAAATGAGAATTGTACCTTGGTGGTCAGAGGAATGTGATAAAGTTATTAAAGAGAGAAATAAGGCTTTCAAAATCTTATTGATTATAAAAGGATGCAAGCAACTGCGAGAAGAACTGTGCAAAGAAAGAACATTGGAGATTATTTTGTAACTCAATAGGAAGGGAAACAAGGATCGATCATATCTGGAAAATGATAAAAAGAATGAATGGGATTAAGGCAGAATACGGATATCCAGTTTTAACTGAAGGGGAAAAAACAGCAACTACGAATGAAGAGAAAGCAGAAATGCTAGCAAAGACCTTTGTTAAAGTACACAGCTCAGACAATATTTCTGAAGAAGGGAAAAGAGGGAGACAAAATACAATAGCTGAAAATAAAGAATTTTTACAACAGGAAGAAAACATAAATGATTTATTAAACAAGGCTTTTACAATGACAGAATTAAACAGATCTCTCAGGAAAACCAAGACCCAGTCAGCACCAGGTAAAGATCAAATTTGTTATATAATGATTAATAATCTTAGTGAGCCATCAAAAAGGAAATTATTAGAACTATATAATAAAGTCTGGGAGAGTGGGAAATTGCCACATAGCTGGAAGGAAGCTGTTATAATACCGATACCTAAACCAGGAAAGAATAAAACTAACCCTGAAAACTATAGGCCAATCGCCCTAACATCCAACATCTGTAAAATAATGGAAAAAATAAAAAATGAAAGACTAACTTATTATATAGAAAGTAAAGGTTATATAACTAAATACCAGAGCGGCTTTAGGAAAGGAAGATGTACTATGGACCCAGTCATCTGTTTAGAACATGACATAAGAAAAGCACAAATAAACAAAGAGAGTGTTTTTTTTTGACATAGAAAAGGCATGTGATATGATGTGGGGAGAGGGACTTTTAATTAAACTGTCTAAATTAGGGGTCAAGGGAAGAATGTATAAATGGATTAAGGATTTTTTGAAAGAACAATACAGGTTAGAGTAGGGGAAAAACTTTCAAGGAAGTATGTGGTAGAGAACGGAACACCTCAGGGAAGCATAATAAGTCCGTTATTGTTCTCCATCATGATAAATGACATCTATAATGAAATAGAAAAGGATTCTGGATGTTCCTTATTTGCAGATGATGGGGCAATTTGGAAGAGGGGAAGAAACATAGATTTCATTGTAAAAAAAAGTGCAAGGGGATATTACGAAAATAGAAGAATGGGCATATAAATGGGGATTCACATTCTCAGTTAATAAAACAAAGACGATGGCTTTAAGGGTTATATATAATGGGTTACTAAGATCAGTGCTAGATTATGGCTGTGTGGTGTATGGATCCGCAGCAAGCACACATCTCAAAAAACTGGATACACTACAGTATCAGGCACTAAGGTTATGCACAGGAGCTTTTAAAACAACCCCGACATCAGCACTCCAAGTAGAAATGAGGGAAATGCCACAAGAATTAAGAAGGATACAGAACTCATTGAATTACTGGACCACACTACAGGGTCATAATCAAAATCATCCGACACAAGACACATTAAAACCATGTTGGGAAAAGGAGAAAGGAAACTTTGGATGGACAATAAATCAGATGGCAGCAGAGCTTACAGTAGACCAATACAGTGTTAGCCCAACAGTACCACTGTCGACAATAGCACCATGGATTCTTCCAGATGCCACCATAGATCTCACATGGTTAGAGAAGGAAAACAAAGATAGGCAGAGCCAGAACCCACAGGTAATACAAGATTATATAGACAGTTATCATGGATACATCCAAGTATACACAGATGCATCAAAAAACCTATCCCAAAAAACAGGAATAGGAGTCTTCATACCAGAATTTCAAATCAAACAACAGAAACGATTAAGCGATAATGTATCAGTGTACACAGGAGAACTCACTGCTATTCTATTAGCAGTCCAGTGGGTTGAGAAATACAACCACTGAAAACAATCATCTGTTCAGACTCAAGTTAATCACTCATAAGTTTACAATCCAGCCATTCTGAAAGCAGACAAGACCTCATTATAGAAATACAACAAAAATTATATAGAATTCAGATGATGGGACTCACAGTAATATGTTTATGGATACCAGCACACATTGGGGTTAAAGGCAACGAAATAGCAGACAAGGTGGCAAAAGCAGCAACAGGACATAATAATATAGATCTAGCAATAAAATTAAGCAAAACAGAAATACACAGCATCATTAAACAAAAACTAGCGGAAAGATGGCAAAAACAATGGGAGGAGGAGAGGAAAGGAAGATGGTTTTACAGTATCCAAGGAAAAGTGGGAGTGGCTAGGCGCACAGAAAGATGCAGGAAAGAGGAACATATAATATCGAGGATCAGATTTGGCCATACGGGATTAAACAACACATTGTTTCTTATCAATAAACACAATACAGACAGATGTGATCACTATGGGCAAGAGGAATCCTTTCATCGTGATATTATACAATGTCAGAAATATCAAAGAGAGAGAGAAGTGATGATTAGAAAGCTGAGAGACATTGATGAGGAATGGGAGTTGGTAGAGGTATTGAGCAAGAAGAAGAAGAGTGAGTGCTACAACATATTAATGCAGTTTCTTAACTACATTGGTTGATTGGGAGGATATAGGATGTGTGAGTGTGTGTATGAATAGGTGTATTTATATGTAAATAGGTAGTGTGTATATCTGTATATATATAGCAATATATATATATGGATATAATTATTAGTAGTATAAATATATATATAATTTATTATTTATTTATTATACTTATTATTATTATTATTTTTTTTTTTCAAGAAATAGTTCAGTTGGATTAACATTTCGAACCGCACTCCATACCAGATGGTGGCGGTAATGCACCAAATGTTTGCCAACCGCCATTAAACCTGAGAAAAGAAGAAGAAGAAGCTCTGCATCAATCCATTATGTGCGATCGATTTGCCTTGACTTGATGTGCAGGGTAACCAATCAGGTGTTAGAAATCCGCCCACTGACTTTGATGGGCCAGTTTGACAGATACAATTAATTAATGATGCATAGCAACACGGACCATGAAATAATTAATTGAATAGTGAAATAATTATATTTTGTTTTTACATAAAATGAATTGATATTTTATTTAATTAATGACACATTTCATTTATTATTTAATGGTGTATTTATTTATTTAATGTTGGCACTTTATGTTCCCCTAATAGTCACCATGTGTCCTTATGGCTTAAAGTTCATAAAATAGAATTGTAATAATTTCAAATAATAGGAGGTGATGCTATAATAGCAGCACATTTCTGAAGTAATGTCTTGGTAAGTAGCTACAAGTTAGTTATAAGACGGTCATGTTGTTTTCATTGTAATAATTGTGATAATTATGATGTATGAATGTAGGAAGGCAACTTTAACCATGAATCATCCACTAGGTTGATTTTCAGTTTCATGATAATATTCATCTTTTGCACAGTTAATTTGTTTTCTGTAGTATTCTGTACTAAAAGTGTTTAAATTGGATCTTCACATGTAACATTTATGTTTCAAAGAGAATCTCAATCAGAATCTCCACTGCAGACACCAACTGTCTTGTTTCACTAACTTTAATCTCTGACCCTTTTTACAGTCAGTGTGACTCTGACACTCATTTTATTTTGTGACTCTAGAGGACAAACCACCAGATAAAACATTGGTCTGGCTTCCAGGTCAGACATTTTCACTTCAGGGGCTGTCCACATGAAAACCGGTCGAGTTTTTTTAATCATCTCTCGGATTTTATGCTATACTTTTTCTGTGGACAACCAATACACTATTTTGGGAATATTATGTTTACCTCTCTCTCTTACTCTGGCATTTCCTGTCACCATTTCATTGTCATCATTATCCTCTTGTGTTGGGAAATGGTTTGTTTTATTCACTTTATAGAAATGTTTAATTTCTTTACCTGGTCCATTTCGTCTCTGCTTCACTGATTGTATACATTGTTAAAAAATACTTGTTGATAAAACCTTTATTTTACTTATTTTTTAAGTTTGCACAAAGTGCACATCCTTTATTGCAATGCTCAACATCTCTGTTTCTGGTGTAGCAGCATTACAGCACCACATACAGGCCTATACTCAATATTCACAGTCTTTTTCAGTGTAAAAATCAAATATGTGAACCACACAGCTGTAGAGGGAGGATCCAAAAAGAAAAAAATGATTGAAGCTGCACATCTTGTGAAACTATGCTCACCATCAGGAGCTTTTTTTCCCCTCTTTGTTTAACTTTAAACCTTACTTTGACATGTTTATTTAAAGTTCTTTAAGCTTTTCTTAAACACTATTTTTTTCAGCTTGATTCACAAACCTGTCAGACATAAGTGATTATGTCATGTCATGTCTGGATCATACATATGGGTGGAGAAATACAATAATAAAAACAAAAGTAAACGAGAGAATCAGAAAATGAATAGTTATTTTTTAACTTGCACAATTATTCAAACATTACATGTCATTTAGCAGACACTTTTTATCCAAAGAGACTCACAACAGAATTGAGTACAATCAGCAAAGGGTGGAGTCGAACTTGCGACCATTGCTTTTAAATCACCTTTTTTCTTTTCTTAATTAACACATATATTTATTCATTGTTGTACTGTTTTTTCCTGAATTAATTCATTTTTTTGGCCTTCAAATCTTTCTCTGTTACGTGATGCAAATGTGTGTTTTTTTCTTTTAAATAAACCCTGAGTTTTTAATTATTTAATTATTTTTAATTATTTTGTGAGACTTCTGGGACATGCTGTCAGTGACTCTCTTCTCCTGCTGGGGGCGCTGATGCACCATAGGCTCCTTTATTCACCATGAAAACCCACAGAGGGAGAATGTGGCGCCTCTGTCTTCAAACAGGTCCTCAAACAGACTTTGTAAAGCCGTGAATCTCAGTATAATCTTCACATTTGTCAATTCTATCGCTAGAGAAATGAGTGGACGTGGAAAAGGAGGAAAGGGTCTCGGTAAAGGAGGCGCTAAGCGTCATCGCAAAGTTCTCCGTGATAACATCCAGGGAATCACCAAGCCCGCCATCCGCCGTCTGGCTCGCCGTGGCGGAGTGAAGCGTATCTCTGGTCTGATCTACGAGGAGACTCGCGGTGTGTTGAAGGTTTTCCTGGAGAACGTGATCCGTGATGCTGTCACCTACACCGAGCACGCAAAGAGGAAGACTGTGACCGCCATGGACGTGGTTTATGCTCTGAAGAGACAGGGAAGAACTCTGTACGGCTTCGGCGGTTAAACTCACTTCACTTTGTCATCAAACAAAACAACAACGGCTCTTTTAAGAGCCAACCACTTTGTCTCTGAGAGCTCAATCATCCAAATGTGTCATATTATAATAATATTTTTCTATGCACTTAATTAATTGTGTAGGACAACCAATTTAAACTAAATATTTATAGCTTGAGAATATTAAGATGAACGTCTCTCCCACCATCTTGGTTTTATTTCATCCAAGTTTCACAAGTGTCCTCAGGCTGGTCTTTAACTGGAATTATCTTTGTACTGTGTATATCTGGTGTAGAGCTGAGGAATTTGACTGTAGAAAATAACCTTTAAGTGAGATAGAGGACCATCATGAGAGCACATTATCTAACTGGGAATAAATCTGCCATCTGCGAAAAGTCTGTAGCTGCCACAGTATTTTAATGTTAGTGATAATGATGTTACTGAGAGAACTCAATATTTTCTCAGGTGGTAAATGTGTGAGAACCACTGCTCTATAGTTTGTTTCATTACTTTAAATTCAATTTGAGGCCTAGCTTTGTCCTGTAGCTTTTATTCAAAGTTTTCTTAAGTAATTATTTCATTTAATATCATGTATGTGTTTGAAGACTGAAATTTAAATGTATGTTTAAAAATATATATTTTTTTTTATTGTGGTTTATACATCATTCTGTATCAAGACACGCAATCATATTTGAAATGTATGTGAACTAGTGTCACAAATGTTGTTATTGCTTTATCACAACGGAATATTGTGTAATTTTAAGCTCATATCATCCCCACAGATAGTTGGATGTTTTTCAGATGACTGGTTGTCTTTGCATTTATTTTTAATACTAATAAAAAGTGAGTGTGTTAAAATGCAAAAGTATTTTGATCTGTTGTTTGTCCTCAACCTTTTCTTCTTTTTCTACCTAATTAATGTTACATATAATTGGATATAGGTAGATTATTTTGTAGTATTAACAACTCTTAAAAGTTAAGCCATTTTGTCTGGTTCTTGTATTTATCTCATTAATATAAGTCTAACATTAACAACACAGTAATACATTGACACATTCACGTTTAACTGAAAGGATAAAAAGATGATGAAGAATTTATTCTTCCTTTTACCAGAGGTTTGATCATCATGATTCACTGAGTTTCTGTAATGTTTTTCGTCCTTTGATAAAGATAATTAATAATCATGAAGATACTGAAGCAGAAACATGTTACACATTTCTGATTGAATCATAGTTAGGATTTGTTTCTTGAATAAAATGTATCATGTATTTGTTTCTAAAATGTCTCCAGTGTGTTTCAAACAAAGACAACACTATCTCCCCCTCATCCAACCACAGTGAGAGATTGAACCAATCACAGGAGGGGGAGCACACAGTGGTGTTTGCATGGAGCCTTTATAAGTAGAGTCTCCTCCGTCTGCTACGATTCATTCATCTGTGTGAACTGTCAGGATGCCTGAACCCGCCAAGTCCGCGCCCAAGAAGGGCTCCAAGAAAGCCGTGACTAAGACCGCCGGCAAAGGAGGCAAGAAGAGGAGAAAGAGCAGGAAGGAGAGCTACGCTATCTACGTGTACAAGGTGCTCAAGCAGGTCCACCCCGACACTGGCATCTCGTCCAAGGCCATGGGCATCATGAACTCGTTCGTCAACGACATCTTCGAGCGCATCGCCGGTGAGGCGTCTCGCCTGGCTCACTACAACAAGCGCTCCACCATCACCTCCAGGGAGATTCAGACCGCCGTGCGTCTCCTGCTGCCCGGTGAGCTGGCCAAGCACGCAGTGTCCGAGGGAACCAAGGCCGTCACCAAGTACACCAGCTCCAAGTAGACACACTGCTCGGACTGCAACAATCTCATCAACCCAACGGCTCTTTTAAGAGCCACACACTTTATCTATGAGCTACTATGATCTTCATACAGTGTGAATAACATCTGTGAGACTTGTGTGTTTTAACCTTCACGTCTTTCTTTTGTTTGCTGTAAAATGAATGAAGGTGCTACAGACTATGGTTTGAAGAATTTGATTATTAGACATGCTTCTTACTGACGTCATTTATCGTATGTGTGCGCACTGCACATAATCATTTACCGCCAGTTTGTGAATGAAACAGACTCGTTCAGACAATCTGGCTGAGGGAAAAATGAAGAAGAAAAAGAGCGCGCACCAGAAAACGTGACGTTTTCTATTCACACTTTTTACAAATGATAAATGATTAGTCATTAAATGTTGTTGTATCTGCAAATCTTATGCACTTATACACATATGTATTTATATTCTCACACTTCGTTTTGCCCTTTATTCAGAACATGATTTAATTGAGTTTGTAAGAACTAAAAAAAGACAAAGACACAATCAGCACATGTACTATACACATATTACAAGGTATAGGAAGTGATTGTGTTTGAAAATAACATAAATTAAGACTTAATTTTTCATTTTAAAGTAAAACTACAGAGTAATTATAAAGTATTGATATGTAACCTAATCAGGTAAATATTTATTGATTTATAAGTATATGATCCAAGTACTGCGGAACTATGTCTTATTTGTTGCAATCATCACCCCAAAGTATAAACATGTACAAAAATGGTACATGTGTTGAATCACTTCCTTTTGAAACATCTGTGCATTTTGGATGTATTTGATTACTTTCTTCACTTTAATATATCTATTAATGTACAGTAAAACAATTTGAGGCATTGTTTCAAAGTTCCTGCAGACTTTAGTATGTTTCTATTCAAAAAACAAACACCAGCTGACTTGTCTCTCTTCTCAGGCCTGTATCTCAGCGAGAGAACGGCCTACATGAATTAACGACAGCTCATTGGCTTCCTTGAAGCCAATAGAAGGACGCTGTCCAATTTTGATTGACAGCTTCGATCGCCAATGAGAGGCAACCGAGCGCGCGGATGTGACGCGGCTGGCTGCTGCCTTGGAATAGGAGAATAGGGTAATGCTTGTTCACTAATGTAATATGTTTCTTTCTTCACTTTTGTAATGTAACTGTATTTCAATAAAGTTGTAAAAAAAAAAAAAAAAAAGAATAGGGTAATGCTGCTAAAAACGTGATGACGTCACCTAGAGACGCCAGGGAGCGCTTGATTTTATCACAGGGAGTCAGTCTAACCGGGGAGTGCTTTGTTTGCGGTGAAAGATATCTGGCTCTTGACGCATTGGTATTAACGAAGTGTTTGTCACATTTTAAAGAGGTTTTTACAGCTTTGTAGACCAGATTTTTCAGAAAAATTGTGATACCAATTTAAAAAAAAAAAAAAAAAATCACTTTTTCGTGATCCGTAACGAAAAATAAGTTGCGTAAACTCTTAGAAGTACAAAGTAGTAATTGCTTTATTCAATGTACATCACTATTGACTATAGACGTAAGAGATTATAACATCATTGTATTTACACTCAGACCTCAGAATAATTATATACTATGTACTATGCACGTATATATTCATATGTTATGTATGATGTATACAGGGCCGGCTCTTGGCATAGGCGATATAGGCGGTCGCCTAGAGCGCCATCTGCTGGAGGGGCGCCGCGAGGCGCCCCTCCAGCAAAAGAAAAAAAAAAAAATTTTTTTTTTTTTTCAATGAAAACAAATTTTCATTGTTTTAAATTTTTAAAACAATCTCTCTTGAAAATAATAAATATTAACAAATGAATAAACAATAATGTTCCTAAAATGTGGTGCCGCTGAATCACATGACGGGTGACCTCAGGGTCAGAGCAGGGATCAGAGGTCAGGTCACAGACAGGTGAAGCTTTTGTTATTAACGACATGAAAAGGCCGTCCAAGCCCTCGGGAGCGCCCCCCCCCCCCCCCCCCCCAACACACACGGGGGGGGGGGGGGCACCGGAGAGCAATCTCGCCTAGGGCACAAAATTAGGTAGAGCCGGCCCTGGATGTATAACATATGTATATGTATATTGTGTTGCATTGTTTCTTTCACTTCCCTCTTCATTGTATCAGTCTCATCCTAATGATTGAATCAAGTGTTAATGCGTTTACATTTTCACTAAACTACAGTAACACAGTGGGTAAGTGTATTTGATGTGTATATAAAATGATGCATGACATCATCAATCACATATTGTGAAAGGGTGTTGTTTAATGTTTATTATATATCATTATTAATAAACATCAACATAAATGAACAGTGAAAATACATTTGCAAAATAAATTATGCTGGTTTATTTTTTATCACATTAGGTTCATATTTCACTGAGAACGTTCATAAAACGAGTTTGTAATAACTTAAGAGATAAAGTTACAAGCTACACGTGTAGTATTGTTACAAGGTTTAGGAAATGATTGTGTTGATTACGTCAGACATTTCAAGCTTTACACAATTTAAAACTATTATCAATTGTGCTGCATATACAGTAAGATCACAAGGTATGCAAGTGTATAAATATGAAGAGAACAAAATATACAGAAAACCTGAACTACAAAATGTCACAGTTTCATACATTATTTGGCTGTTATTCCTCATGTGGATTCTGGACAGGATATTTAACGTTATATTTCATTTAAACTCCCAAAATTCCTAAACTAATTAAGATGTACCAAATACAAGTTTTAAGTGTCATGTTTTAATTATTGTTGACCATGCGATTTATGTATTACGTTAATCTCATATTTTTAGAAACACTGACAGTTAAATTATATTATGAAGAGGATGAGCAGTTTCTCAGAGTGAGTGTGTGGCTCTTAAAAGAGCCTTTTGTTTGCTTGTGGAGTTGTTGTGGTTTACTTGGACTTGGCGGGCTTCTCGGTCTTCTTGGGCAGAAGAACAGCCTGGATGTTGGGCAGCACGCCGCCCTGAGCGATGGTCACTCCGCCCAGGAGTTTGTTGAGCTCCTCGTCGTTGCGGACGGCCAGCTGCAGGTGGCGGGGGATGATACGGCTCTTCTTGTTGTCGCGGGCGGCGTTTCCAGCCAGCTCCAAGATCTCAGCGGTCAGGTACTCGAGCACAGCGGCCAGGTACACGGGGGCGCCGGCACCCACACGGTGAGCGTAGTTGCCTTTGCGCAGCAGCCTGTGAACACGACCGACGGGGAACTGGAGTCCAGCACGAGAGGAGCGGGTCTTTGCCTTAGCGCGGGCTTTTCCGCCGGTTTTGCCTCTTCCTGACATGGTTAATTTTTACTAGATTTATCTGACAAACTCAGAGAAAGTATGACTCAAACAGCGCAAACCCTCCTTTATATGTCCACGAAAGCGCGGAGACTCCTGCCAGACCAACCAGAGCAGAGCAGCAGAGGGGGGATCACCCTCTGCGCTTTCAAGCCACTTTTGTCCAATAAGCAGCGGGGTCTCGGGTTCCTCTGGGCGGCGCTGCGCTCCTGGAAGAGCCGCTCACCACCAATCAGGAGCCGGAGGACTGAAGCAGCGTCACCGTGTCACAGCTGCTCCCACAGTTTAAGAGCAGAGAGTCGCTCGTGTGTGCTTCACTTTTTCTCCTGTTGAAAGCAACAAGCAGAAACATGGCAAGAACCAAGCAAACCGCCCGTAAATCTACCGGAGGTAAAGCTCCCAGGAAGCAGCTGGCCACCAAGGCTGCGCGTAAGAGCGCGCCTGCCACCGGCGGCGTGAAGAAGCCTCACCGTTACAGGCCCGGTACCGTGGCTCTGAGAGAGATCCGTCGCTACCAGAAGTCCACGGAGCTGCTGATCCGCAAGCTGCCCTTCCAGCGCCTGGTGAGAGAGATCGCTCAGGACTTTAAGACCGACCTGCGCTTCCAGAGCTCCGCTGTCATGGCTCTGCAGGAGTCCAGCGAGGCTTACCTGGTCGGCCTCTTCGAGGACACCAACCTGTGCGCCATCCACGCCAAGAGAGTCACCATCATGCCCAAGGACATCCAGCTGGCCCGCCGCATCCGTGGAGAGAGAGCTTAAACTCTGTCCCGCTGCTGCTCCACTAACCTCCACCTCAACGGCTCTTTTAAGAGCCACCTCACTCGAAACTCTAGACAACAGTCCTCTGCTGCCTCAGCATATTTGATAATGGATACAAGTCCCAACCATTACATATTTTCTTCTACTAAGAATAAACATTTTTTGATTACAGTATCTTGAAGATCAAAGCTGTCATATGATCACCAACACACCCACTGTTACAGTACAGTTCTCATAGAACGTGAGACTGTGTTTATTTCATATTTAAATACACTGCGACCCCATGCACTGTGTTAATATAATGTAGCTGTGTCTGTAAGCAATAAATAAAAATGATTACTTAATATTTTCCCCATCATTTATACAACAGTGGTTTCTACGACGGAGTATTAGAACCAAACTGAGAGACACATGAATATTATGACTTTAATTTCACTATGATTTTATTTATCTATTTCTTCAGTTTGGCCCCCATACTCGGTCGTATGTTTCCATTTTATATCCCAAGTATTTATTCTGCAGTGGTGTCGGATTTAACTCGGGACTACAAATCACAAATAAATGGGAGATTGAGTTTAAAATAATTTAAAATAACATGACTTTCCCACTCCACTCCAATCCACGAGGTGGCGGCGTTTAAACATGGTTTGGTTCCGCCACTAAAACCCCGCTTCCGGTCTGTTTGTCTTTGTAGCTGTCTGTGGACTTTCAAAGTCAGTAGGAGTCTGAAGAGTCCCTGAAGGTTTGAAACATGTTTTCTGTCACCGTCTTGTGCAGGTTACGACCCCGTATCGTTTCCAGCTCGTTCCGTTACATCCATGCCACGGCGGTGTGTCCCGGGTTTTTTGTTGGAGGAGTTAGCCGTGGACAGCTACATGCTTCCAGGAGCTCGTTCGTCAGCTTAAACAGCAACAGCAAGGTTTGTCACCTGAAACTGACACGACACGTTCTTCACAGAGTCATAGCGCAGTCACCGAGTGAATTCTCCACGAAACACTTTCTCACGACTGGTGCTTACAAAAATAGTTTAGATTAGCTCAGTTAGCTGTAGCCGCTAGGATCACTCTTGAATTGACTGCTCATGTCTGCAGTGATGATCAGTGAGACTCTCAACTGAGCATCTGGAACTTAATTGTTTACCTTTTTATTGAAAGATGATTGTCTTTTTTTAACACATAATGTTATTTTCATCAACAAAATAATTATGCAACAAAAATGTAAACAGAAACAGTGCAATGATATTTAAAGAGACAGATACTTGACTCTTGCCTTGATTGCTTTTCAACTTATTGGCTGACAAAATAATATTTACAACATTTAATAATACACATAAGAAATCACTTAATCAATTATTCAGTTGGAGTTTTCTAGATAATTAAAACCCGTTTCTGTGATTTTTCAGCTTCTTAAATGTGAATATTTTCTGGTGTCTTTGCTGCATATAACTAAGAAATCATGAAAACTGAATAATTTTGGTTTGTGGACAAAACAAGATTAATCTTTTATGAAAATAATTGTTAGTCGCAGCTCTTTAAGAAATCGTCAAGACCCTCATTAGCTGTTTGTAAATTATGTTTCGGGCTGTAACTAACGTTTCTTTGAATTGATTATTCAGTCTGATCAGTGTTTATCAAACCTGGAAATGCAGATGATCTTGTTTTGTCTATAAACCAAATGATTCTGTCTTAAAGAATTAAAAATTCAACATTTGGAAATGAAAGAAGATAGTGTTCATGTCGTGATTAGTTAAACTTTTATGTAGAACAGTTCACTCAATTTGTTGAAAATAATGTATCTTTTTTGGAGCATGGGGTCATAGTTGAAGTAGTTTTGATTTTAGACCAAAATATGACATTATTTTCATTTATCACAATGAAAACTTCACATCGAACATAAAAATAATCCTTTTTATCTTGTGCATTTCTTTTGTTTCTGTGTAGCTGCAGTCTTACCGTCCATCTACACGTTTCACCTCTACGTCGACCCACTCTGAAGACGGACATCTCATTTACACTGGTGGTCTGACCAATGCTATCCGAGGTGAGGTGCTTTCACCTGGTTGTATATGAAAGAAAGACATCTCATAATCTAAAAATCTCAGTGAGTTCTCTCTCCCACTGCTCCGGTTTCCTCCCACAGTCCAAAAACATGCAGTTGTTAATTGTAGGGGTGGGAATCTGTAGGTACCTCACGATTCAATTATGTTTCAGGGGCCTTGATTCGATTATGAAACGATTATGAATTAGGGATGTCCCAATACAACTTTTCACTTCTGATAAGATACCGATAATGCAGCCTTGAGTATTGGCCGATACCGATTTCGATCCGATAAGATATCAGCACGAATCATTCATACTTTAATTACTTATTTTGTAGTGTGGCAAGTTATACGCTTAATCAAGTGATATTACTTAATGGAAAACAATCGTCAGCAACAGTAGGTATGAGGAAAAACTGACCCATTTATTATTAACCAATGGGTTACATACATTTTACCTTCAACATAACAATATTCAATTTTTTTGTCATGTTAATTTCCTACAGTCTGTGGTTAATTTCATCAGGAGGAAAGTACCAAGTGCTAATGGGGGTGTTTTCAGAGCACCCGTGTTTCACAGGTAACAGCGTGAACACCCCCTTGTTTTCACTATACCACAGGGTGAGTGACTCGTCTTTGATCGCTTAGTGCAGTGTAATGAGAAACAAGAGCTGAACTCCTTTCCATTATCATTTGTTAAACTAAATGAAATGTGTCAACTGGAAAGTGCATTATAAGGAAGTAATAAGGAAGTTGAATCACAAATTCACATATTTAAGACAAAATGTCAAATTAAACAAGCTTTTGCTCTTTTACAGCATTAGCAGCCGTGTGGCTCTTGTTTGGAGCACATGTGACATTAGTGCGCAGTTATAGTGACGTACTATCCTACCTGCCTTCACCTGTGAGACCGTGACTTCTGTTTTGTTTTTATTGTTGAGTTTCGTGATTGCCGCTGTATCTCAGCTCCATGCTTCATGGTTATGTGCTCCCCATAAAGTGTCCGGGTGACGGAACGCTGTGCTTCAGAGTGTCCGCCTTATCGTACTGTCTATATTACGTTATTTAACATTTAAATGATTGGATTTGATTTGATTCAGAATCGGCCATGTCCATGTTTCCCCCACCCCTAGTTAATTGGACACTCTAAACTGAGAGTTGGTGTTGATGTGAAAGTGAATACACATGTCCGATGTGAAATAATCTTATTATTCTCTTATACTTCTCTTTCCTTCAGGGGTGAGGATGTTCTCCTACAGTACCAGCTGCACCAGCCTCTTCCTCATGCCCTACCTGGTCTCGAAAAAGCTAGTGGGAACTGATAACTTTGCCTTGCAGGTCGCGTTTGGCTGCGCCATCGGCTTCTTCACCTTCGTCACCCCTGTCTTCTTACACCTCATGACCCACGGCTACGTGATGCGTCTGTACCACAACCCCGACAAAGACACTTACACCGCCATCACCTTCAGCGTCTTCCTCACAGAAAAAAGGAACACGTTCCATCAGAGCCAGGTCAAGATCCCTGCTGTCAGCCAGATGTTCACCACTTTGTACGCAGGCACCAAGGGTCTGATGGTAAACCCGGACCTTTTCGCCATCCCACATGACTATAATCACCTGATGGGCTACGATAAGCCCTTTAGCTTTGACTTAGACGATGTGGACAGACCTGATAAGAGCTGAGAGACAAACTTCACAATCACTATAGACACTCAGCATGTCAACCACTGGAGATTTGACAACTCTTACAGTTTCTCACTTCAATTAAATTTAAAAAAAGAAAAGAAAAGTGAAATATAGGTGAAAACAAGTTATTATTTAATCATCAAAACCTGATGTGTATGAGAATACAGAGCTATTTAACATGCATTTCACTAAAAGCAGCCGTGCGTTGATTGATTTACAAAAGTAAGACATGAAAACATGGTTGTGAACAAGAAAGAGACACGTTCAAGTACTGAAGCTCAAGATTGAGGAGAAGGTTGAGGAGAAACGGGGACACAATATTCAGTCTATGAAAAAAATTAAAATACACTTGAATCATTGTATTAATACAATGATTCTACCAATAAATCTTGTGTAGAGCCAAGTGTCTGCTCTTCTGTGTTTTTATTTGACATCACAGCAACATAATAATATGACAATATATTTGTTCAAAGCTAATTTCCCCTCTCATTGTTAAGCCCTGACCATATGCATCTTCTTGGTGTCTAAGGACATCGAGGGACCTCGAATATCTATTACCCATGATGGCAATATTGTGTCTGTTACTATGCCTGAGTAAATTTGATGAAAGGAGAAAGAACGTTCTATTTTTTTTTTGGGTCTTTTTTTAATACTACGACTTTATTCTCATAATATTACGACTTCATTCTCGTAATGTTACGACTTTATTCTCACAATATTACGACTTTATTCTCACAATATTACGACTTTATTCTCGTAATGTTACGACTTTCGTCTCACAATATTACGACTTAATTCTCGTAAAGTTACGACTTTATTCTCGTAAAGTTACGACTTTATTCTCATAATGTTACTTTTTTTCATAATGTTATGACTTTATTATTGCAATGTTACGACTTAATTCTCGTAAGTTTACGACCCTATTCTCACAATATTACGACTTCAGTGGCATGCACAGACATTTTGGGGGGCAGGTGCTCAGTGAAAAATAAGGGCACTGTGTGGCATGTGGAACTATCAGCTGTTTTATTATAGCAGTGAGAGATTATAAAAAAACATTACAGGCACTGTGGCACATGTTCAATGTAATTAAATATTTATTTATGTCAACATGTTAAGAACTAAAGGTGTCAGAACTGTCAGTGTCATGAGTCAGTGAAGAGTGAGCATTGCCACTCTTGGCAATGCTCACTGTGACAATATTGTCACACGCTTTTAATCATCGAGAATTTATAGATGATCATGTCAGCATGGGCCACATACACTGTTTAAAATAACAACAAACTTTCAAAAGGCCACTTGCTTGGTCCAGAGGGCAACGGCAGGTGCTATAGCACCGCCTAGTTTCTACCTGTGCACGCTACTGATTCTCATAATATTATGACTTCATTCTCACAATGTTACGACTTTATTCTCACAATATTATGACTTTATTCTCGTAATATTGTGAATGTATTCTCATATGACTACTTTATTCTTCATGAGATATTTGGTCAGATTGATCTGAAAACGATGCTGAATTAGCTATAATAATATGTTTATCATGTACAGAATCACCTCCTGTGTCTTTGATGCTAAAAGTAAAATTTACACCAGCAACTTCTAAAGCTTTGATGTTTTGTTCCTACTGTTACAACGGAATGATCGACACTCCAGTGCAAAAATGGAGGAGACTTCCGCTAATGCACGAGACATCGTGAGACGCCGTCACCATGACAACACCAAACTCCGACAGCGAACACAAAATGACGTCGTTGCAGGAGGACGTGTTTAATCGCGTGTTGAGCGCAGACTTGTGGGGTTTATCCAAGTGTTTTGAGAGTAAATTCGAGCCGCAGGAGAACAACGCGTTTGACAAGAAGGACGAACTGGGCAGAAATGCTCTGTTAACGGCCTCCATGTTGGGAAGAAGCGCCATCGTCCGAGAGCTCGTCAGACACGGAGCTCAGGTGAACGAGCAGACCGTCAGAGGTGAGGAGGGTCCATCCATGCAGGGCCGGACCAAGCCTTCATGGGGCTCTAATCTATATTTGATTTTGGGGCCTTTTATGAGCGCCAATAATAAAGCAAAGTAAATGACATGGCGATGATTCTGAGGGAATTGTGCACAGCATGAAATTAAATTTGTGTCAATATTTTCATAAAATTTTGGAAGCCCATTTCCGCCAGAAGATAAAAAAAAAGGTCAAACGTAGCTTTAATTTTGATTTTGGACGACATACTATAGTATGACTTTTTGACTGATTTTGAACGACATACCATAGTATGACTTTTTTGACTGATTTTGGACGACATACTATAGTATGACTTTTTTGACTGATTTTAGACGACATGCTATAGTATGACTTTTTGGACGACATACTATTGTATGACTTTTTGGGTGATTTTGGAAGGCCTACTATATTATGACTTTTTTGGATGATTTTGGACGACATACTATAGTATGACTTTTAATATGACTTTTGTGTGAATTTTGGACGACACACCATAGTATGACTTTTTTGACTGATTTTGGACGACACCATAGTATGACTTTTTTGACTGATTTTGGACGACATACCATAGTATGACTTTTTTGGATGATTTTGGACGACATACATACAGTTTTGTATGTATGATGATGTATGATATGGTATGTCGTTCATACTGTACGACATACAGTATGACTTTAAATATGACTTTTTTGTTTAAATTTGAATTTTTGATGACCCAAATTGGTATAACTTTTTGACTGATTTTGGACGACATACCATAGTATGACTTTTTTGACTGATTTTGGACGACCTGCTATTGTATGACTTTTTTGACTGATTATGGACGACGTACTATAGTATGACTTTTTGGACTGATTTTGGACGACATGCTATTGTATGACTTTTTTGCGTGATTTCGGATGGCATACTATAGTATGACTTTTTGGACTGATTTTGGACGATGTGCTATTGTATGACTTTTTTTAGTGATTTTGGACGACATGCAATAGTGTGACTTTTTTGAGTGCATCTTAGATGACGTACTATAGCATGACTTTTTTGGGTTATTTTGGTATGTCGAAAATCACCCAAAAAAGTCATACTATAGTCGGTCTTCCAAAATAACCCAACAAAGTCATACAATAGCATGTCGTCCAAAATCAGTCCAAAAAGTCATACTATAGTTTGTCGTCCAAAAAGTCATACTATAGCATGTCGTCCAAAATCAGTCAAAAAGTCATGCTATAGTATGTCATCCGAAATCACCCAAAAAAGTCATACAATAGTATGTCGTCCAAAATCACCCAAAAAAGTCATACAATAGTATGCCTTCTAAATTCACCCAAAAAAGTCATACAATAGTATGTCGTCCAAAATCACTCCCAAAAGTCATACTATAGTATGTTGTTCATAATCAGTCAAAAAAGTCATACTATAGTATCTCGTCCAAAATCAGTCCAATATGTCAAACTAGTATGCCGTCCATAATCAGTCAAAAAAGTCATAATATAGTATGTTGTCCAAAATCAGTCCAATATGTCAAACTATAGTATGCCGTCCATAATGTCGTCCAAATTCACCCAAAAAAGTCATACAATAGTATGTCGTCCAAAATCACCCAAAAAAGTCATACAATAGTATGCCTTCTAAATTCACCCAAAAAAGTCATACAATAGTATGTCGTCCAAAATCACTCCCAAAAGTCATACTATAGTATGTTGTTCATAATCAGTCAAAAAAGTCATACTATAGTATCTCGTCCAAAATCAGTCCAATATGTCAAACTAGTATGCCGTCCATAATCAGTCAAAAAAGTCATAATATAGTATGTTGTCCAAAATCAGTCCAATATGTCAAACTATAGTATGCCGTCCATAATCAGTCAAAAAAGTCATACTATAGCATGTCGTCCAAAATCAGTCCCAAAAAGTCATACTATAGCATGTCGTCCAAAATCAGTCAAAAAAAGTTATACTATAGTATGTCGTCCAAAATCAGTCTAAAAAGTCATACTATAACATGTTGTCCAAAATTAGTCAAAAAGGTCATACTGTAGTATGCCTTCCAAAATCTCCCAAAAAAGTCAAACTATAGTATGCCTTCCAAATTCACCCAAAAAAGTTATACTATAGCATGTCGTCCATAATCAGTCCAAAAAGTCATACTGTAGAATGTCGTCCAAAATCACCCAAAAAGTCATACAATAGCATGTCGTCCAAAATCACCCAAAAAAGTCATACAATAGTATGTCGTCCAAAATCACCCAAAAAAGTCATACTATAGCATGTCGTCCAAAATCAGTCAAAAAGTCATGCTATAGTATGTCATCCGAAATCACCCAAAAAAGTCATACAATAGTATGTCGTCCAAAATCACCCAAAAAAGTCATACAATAGTATGCCTTCTAAATTCACCCAAAAAAGTCATACAATAGTATGTCGTCCAAAATCACTCCCAAAAGTCATACTATAGTATGTTGTTCATAATCAGTCAAAAAAGTCATACTATAGTATCTCGTCCAAAATCAGTCCAATATGTCAAACTAGTATGCCGTCCATAATCAGTCAAAAAAGTCATAATATAGTATGTTGTCCAAAATCAGTCCAATATGTCAAACTATAGTATGCCGTCCATAATGTCGTCCAAATTCACCCAAAAAAGTCATACAATAGTATGTCGTCCAAAATCACCCAAAAAAGTCATACAATAGTATGCCTTCTAAATTCACCCAAAAAAGTCATACAATAGTATGTCGTCCAAAATCACTCCCAAAAGTCATACTATAGTATGTTGTTCATAATCAGTCAAAAAAGTCATACTATAGTATCTCGTCCAAAATCAGTCCAATATGTCAAACTAGTATGCCGTCCATAATCAGTCAAAAAAGTCATAATATAGTATGTTGTCCAAAATCAGTCCAATATGTCAAACTATAGTATGCCGTCCATAATGTCGTCCAAATTCACCCAAAAAAGTCATACAATAGTATGTCGTCCAAAATCACCCAAAAAAGTCATACAATAGTATGCCTTCTAAATTCACCCAAAAAAGTCATACAATAGTATGTCGTCCAAAATCACTCCCAAAAGTCATACTATAGTATGTTGTTCATAATCAGTCAAAAAAGTCATACTATAGTATCTCGTCCAAAATCAGTCCAATATGTCAAACTAGTATGCCGTCCATAATCAGTCAAAAAAGTCATAATATAGTATGTTGTCCAAAATCAGTCCAATATGTCAAACTATAGTATGCCGTCCATAATCAGTCAAAAAAGTCATACTATAGCATGTCGTCCAAAATCAGTCCCAAAAAGTCATACTATAGCATGTCGTCCAAAATCAGTCAAAAAAAGTTATACTATAGTATGTCGTCCAAAATCAGTCTAAAAAGTCATACTATAACATGTTGTCCAAAATTAGTCAAAAAGGTCATACTGTAGTATGCCTTCCAAAATCTCCCAAAAAAGTCAAACTATAGTATGCCTTCCAAATTCACCCAAAAAAGTTATACTATAGCATGTCGTCCATAATCAGTCCAAAAAGTCATACTGTAGAATGTCGTCCAAAATCACCCAAAAAGTCATACAATAGCATGTCGTCCAAAATCACCCAAAAAAGTCATACAATAGTATGTCGTCCAAAATCACCCAAAAAAGTCATACTATAGCATGTCGTCCAAAATCAGTCAAAAAGTCATGCTATAGTATGTCATCCGAAATCACCCAAAAAAGTCATACAATAGTATGTCGTCCAAAATCACCCAAAAAAGTCATACAATAGTATGCCTTCTAAATTCACCCAAAAAAGTCATACAATAGTATGTCGTCCAAAATCACTCCCAAAAGTCATACTATAGTATGTTGTTCATAATCAGTCAAAAAAGTCATACTATAGTATCTCGTCCAAAATCAGTCCAATATGTCAAACTAGTATGCCGTCCATAATCAGTCAAAAAAGTCATAATATAGTATGTTGTCCAAAATCAGTCCAATATGTCAAACTATAGTATGCCGTCCATAATGTCGTCCAAATTCACCCAAAAAAGTCATACAATAGTATGTCGTCCAAAATCACCCAAAAAAGTCATACAATAGTATGCCTTCTAAATTCACCCAAAAAAGTCATACAATAGTATGTCGTCCAAAATCACTCCCAAAAGTCATACTATAGTATGTTGTTCATAATCAGTCAAAAAAGTCATACTATAGTATCTCGTCCAAAATCAGTCCAATATGTCAAACTAGTATGCCGTCCATAATCAGTCAAAAAAGTCATAATATAGTATGTTGTCCAAAATCAGTCCAATATGTCAAACTATAGTATGCCGTCCATAATCAGTCAAAAAAGTCATACTATAGCATGTCGTCCAAAATCAGTCCCAAAAAGTCATACTATAGCATGTCGTCCAAAATCAGTCAAAAAAAGTTATACTATAGTATGTCGTCCAAAATCAGTCTAAAAAGTCATACTATAACATGTTGTCCAAAATTAGTCAAAAAGGTCATACTGTAGTATGCCTTCCAAAATCTCCCAAAAAAGTCAAACTATAGTATGCCTTCCAAATTCACCCAAAAAAGTTATACTATAGCATGTCGTCCATAATCAGTCCAAAAAGTCATACTGTAGAATGTCGTCCAAAATCACCCAAAAAGTCATACAATAGCATGTCGTCCAAAATCACCCAAAAAAGTCATACAATAGTATGTCGTCCAAAATCACCCAAAAAAGTCATACTATAGCATGTCGTCCAAAATCAGTCAAAAAGTCATGCTATAGTATGTCATCCGAAATCACCCAAAAAAGTCATACAATAGTATGTCGTCCAAAATCACCCAAAAAAGTCATACAATAGTATGCCTTCTAAATTCACCCAAAAAAGTCATACAATAGTATGTCGTCCAAAATCACTCCCAAAAGTCATACTATAGTATGTTGTTCATAATCAGTCAAAAAAGTCATACTATAGTATCTCGTCCAAAATCAGTCCAATATGTCAAACTAGTATGCCGTCCATAATCAGTCAAAAAAGTCATAATATAGTATGTTGTCCAAAATCAGTCCAATATGTCAAACTATAGTATGCCGTCCATAATCAGTCAAAAAAGTCATACTATAGCATGTCGTCCAAAATCAGTCCCAAAAAGTCATACTATAGCATGTCGTCCAAAATCAGTCAAAAAAAGTTATACTATAGTATGTCGTCCAAAATCAGTCTAAAAAGTCATACTATAACATGTTGTCCAAAATTAGTCAAAAAGGTCATACTGTAGTATGCCTTCCAAAATCTCCCAAAAAAGTCAAACTATAGTATGCCTTCCAAATTCACCCAAAAAAGTTATACTATAGCATGTCGTCCATAATCAGTCCAAAAAGTCATACTGTAGAATGTCGTCCAAAATCACCCAAAAAGTCATACAATAGCATGTCGTCCAAAATCACCCAAAAAAGTCATACAATAGTATGTCGTCCAAAATCACCCAAAAAAGTCATACTATAGCATGTCGTCCAAAATCAGTCAAAAAGTCATGCTATAGTATGTCATCCGAAATCACCCAAAAAAGTCATACAATAGTATGTCGTCCAAAATCACCCAAAAAAGTCATACAATAGTATGCCTTCTAAATTCACCCAAAAAAGTCATACAATAGTATGTCGTCCAAAATCACTCCCAAAAGTCATACTATAGTATGTTGTTCATAATCAGTCAAAAAAGTCATACTATAGTATCTCGTCCAAAATCAGTCCAATATGTCAAACTAGTATGCCGTCCATAATCAGTCAAAAAAGTCATAATATAGTATGTTGTCCAAAATCAGTCCAATATGTCAAACTATAGTATGCCGTCCATAATGTCGTCCAAATTCACCCAAAAAAGTCATACTATAGTATGTCGTCCAAAATCAGTCCAAAATGTCATATTTTAGTATGTCGAAAATAATCAGTCAAAAAAGTCATACTATAGTATGTTGTCCAAAATCACCCAAAAAAGTCATACTATAGCATGTCGTCCATAATCAGGCCAAAAATTCATACTATAATATGCCGTCTATAATCAGTCAAAAAGTCATACTATAGTATGTCGTCCAAAATCAGTCCAAAAAGTCATGCTGTAGTATGTCGTCCATAATAATTACAAAAAGTCAAACTATAGTATGTCGTCCATAATCATTCCAAAAAGTCATGCTGTAGTATGTAGTCCAATATCAGTCAAAAAAGACATACTATGGTATGTCGTCCAAAATCACCCAAAAAAGTCAAACTATAGTATGTCGTCCAAAATCACTCCAAAAAGTCATACTATAGCATGTCGTCCATAATCAGTCCAAAATGTCCTACTATAGTATGCCGTCCATAATAAGTCCAAAAAGTCATACTATAGTATGTCTTCAAAATCAGTCCAATATGTCATACTATAGTATGTCGTCCAAAATCAGTCAAAAAAGTCATACTATAGTATGTCATCCAAAATCAGTCCAAAAAGTCATACTATAGCATGTCGTCCAAAATCAGTCAAAAAAGTCATACTATGGTATGCCTTCCAAAATCACCCAAAAAAGTCATACAATAGTATGCCTTCCAAATTCACCCAAAAAAGTCAAAGCATAGTATGTCATCCAAAATCAGTCCAAAAAGTCATATTTTAGTATGTCGTCCATAATCAGTCAAAAAAGTCATACTATAGTATGTTGTCCAAAATCACCCAAAAAAGTCATACTATAGCATGTCGTCCATAATCAGGCCAAAAATTCATACTATAATATGCCGTCTATAATCAGTACAAAAAGTCAAACTATAGTATGTCGTCCATAATCATTCCAAAAAGTCATGCTGTAGTATGTCGTCCAAAATCAGTCAAAAAAGACATACTATGGTATGTCGTCCAAAATCACCCAAAAAAGTCATACTATAGTATGTTGTTTATAATCAGTCAAAAAAGACATACTATAGCATGTCGTCCATAATCAGTCCAAAAAGTCCTACTATAGTATGCCGTCCATAATCAGTCAAAAAAAGTCATACCATAGTATGTCTTTCAAAATCAGTCCAATATGTCATACTATAGTAAGTCGTCCAAAATCAGTCCAAAAAGTCATACTATAGTATGTCGTCCAAAATCAGTCAAAAAAGTCATACAATAATATGTCGTCCAAAATCAGTCAAAAAAGTCATACTATAGCATGTCGTCCAAAATTAGTCAAAAAGGTCAAACTATAGTATGCCTTCCAAATTCACGCAAAAAAGTTATACTATAGCATGTCGTCCATAATCAGTCCAAAAAGTCCTACTATAGTATGCCGTCCATAATCAGTCAAAAAAGTCATACTATAGTAAGTCGTCCAAAATCAGTCCAAAAAGTCATATTATAGTATGTCGTCCAAAATCAGTCAAAAAAGTCATACAATAATATCTCGTCCAAAATCAGTCCAAAAATTCATACTATAATATGCCGTCTATAATCAGTCAAAAAAGTCATACTATAGTATGTCGTCCAAAATCACCCAAAAAAGTCATACTATAGTATGTCGTCCAAAATCACTCCAAAAAGTCATACTATAGTATGTCGTTCATAATCAGGCAAAAAAGTCATACTATAGCATGTCGTCCATAATCAGTCCAAAATGTCCTACTATAGTATGCCGTCCATAATAAGTCCAAAAAGTCATACTATAGTATGTCTTCAAAATCAGTCCAATATGTCATACTATAGTAAGTCGTCCAAAATCAGTCAAAAAAGTCATACTATAGTATGTCGTCCAAAATCAGTCCAAAAAGTCATACTATAGCATGTCTTCCAAAATCAGTCCAAAAAGTCATACTATAGTATGTCGTCCATAATCAGTCCAAAAAGTCATACTATAGCATGTCGTCCAAAATCAGTCAAAAAAGTCATACTATGGTATGCCTTCCAAAATCACCCAAAAAAGTCATACAATAGTATGCCTTCCAAATTCACCCAAAAAAGTCAAAGCATAGTATGTCGTCCAAAATCAGTCCAAAAAAGTCAAAGCATAGTATGTCGTCCAAAATCAGTCCAAAAAGTCATATTTTGGTATGTCGTCCATAATCAGTCAAAAAAGTCATACTATAGTATGTTGTCCAAAATCACCCAAAAAAGTCATACTATAGCATGTCGTCCATAATCAGGCCAAAAATTCATACTATAATATGCCGTCTATAATCAGTACAAAAAGTCAAACTATAGTATGTCGTCCATAATCATTCCAAAAAGTCATGCTGTAGTATGTCGTCCAAAATCAGTCAAAAAAGACATACTATGGTATGTCGTCCAAAATCACCCAAAAAAGTCATACTATAGTAGGCCTTCCAAAATCAACCACAAAGTCATACAATAAGTATGTCGTCCTAAATCACCCAAAAAAGTCATACTATAGTATGTCGTCCAAAGTCACTCCAAAAAGTCATACTATAGTATGTTGTTTATAATCAGTCAAAAAAGACATACTATAGCATGTCGTCCATAATCAGTCCAAAAAGTCCTACTATAGTATGCCGTCCATAATCAGTCAAAAAAAGTCATACCATAGTATGTCTTTCAAAATCAGTCCAATATGTCATACTATAGTAAGTCGTCCAAAATCAGTCCAAAAAGTCATACTATAGTATGTCGTCCAAAATCAGTCAAAAAAGTAATACAATAATATGTCGTCCAAAATCAGTCAAAAAAGTCATACTATAGTATGTCGTCCAAAATCAGTCAAAAAGTCATACTATAGCATGTCATCCAAAATTAGTCAAAAAGGTCAAACTATAGTATGCCTTCCAAATTCACGCAAAAAAGTTATACGATAGCATGTCGTCCATAATCAGTCCAAAAAGTCCTACTATAGTATGCCGTCCATAATCAGTCAAAAAAGTCATACTATAGTAAGTCGTCCAAAATCAGTCCAAAAAGTCATATTATAGTATGTCGTCCAAAATCAGTCAAAAAAGTCATACAATAATATCTCGTCCAAAATCAGTCCAAAAATTCATACTATAATATGCCGTCTATAATCAGTCAAAAAAGTCATACTATAGTATGTCGTCCAAAATCAGTCCACTATGTCATACTATAGTATGTCGTCCATAATCAGTACAAAAAGTCAAACTATAGTATGTCGTCCATAATCATTCCAAAAAGTCATGCTGTAGTATGTCGTCCAAAATCACCCAAAAAAGTCATACTATAGCATGTCGTCCATAATCAGTCCAAAAAGTCCTACTATAGTATGCCGTCCATAATCAGTCAAAAAAAGTCATACCATAGTATGTCTTTCAAAATCAGTCCAATATGTCATACTATAGTAAGTCGTCCAAAATCAGTCCAAAAAGTCATACTATAGTATGTCGTCCAAAATCAGTCAAAAAAGTAATACAATAATATGTCGTCCAAAATCAGTCAAAAAAGTCATACTATAGTATGTCGTCCAAAATCAGTCAAAAAGTCATACTATAGCATGTCATCCAAAATTAGTCAAAAAGGTCAAACTATAGTATGCCTTCCAAATTCACGCAAAAAAGTTATACGATAGCATGTCGTCCATAATCAGTCCAAAAAGTCCTACTATAGTATGCCGTCCATAATCAGTCAAAAAAGTCATACTATAGTAAGTCGTCCAAAATCAGTCCAAAAAGTCATATTATAGTATGTCGTCCAAAATCAGTCAAAAAAGTCATACAATAATATCTCGTCCAAAATCAGTCCAAAAATTCATACTATAATATGCCGTCTATAATCAGTCAAAAAAGTCATACTATAGTATGTCGTCCAAAATCAGTCCACTATGTCATACTATAGTATGTCGTCCATAATCAGTACAAAAAGTCAAACTATAGTATGTCGTCCATAATCATTCCAAAAAGTCATGCTGTAGTATGTCGTCCAAAATCACCCAAAAAAGTCATACTATAGTAGGCCTTCCAAAATCACCCAAAAAGTCATACAATAGTATGTCGTCCTAAATCACCCAAAAAAGTCATACTATAGTATGTCGTCCAAAATCACTCCAAAAAGTCATACTATAGTATGTTGTTTATAATCAGTCAAAAAAGACATACTATAGCATGTCGTCCATAATCAGTCCAAAAAGTCCTACTTTAGTATGCCGTCCATAATCAGTCAAAAAAAGTCATACCATAGTATGTCTTTCAAAATCAGTCCAAAAAGTCATACTACAGCATGTCGTCCAAAATCAGTCCAATATGTCATACTATTGTAAGTCGTCCAAAATCAGTCCACTATGTCATACTATAGTATGTCGTCCATAATCAGTCAAAAAAGTCATACTATAGTATGTCTTTCAAAATCAGTCCAATATGTCATACTATTGTAAGTCGTCCAAAATCAGTCCACTATGTCATACTATAGTATGTCGTCCAAAATCAGTCAAAAAAGTCATACTATGGTATGTCGTCTAAAATCACCCAAAAAAGTAATACTAAAGTATGTCGTCCAAAAAGTCATACTATAGCATGTCGTCCAAAATCAGTCCGAAAAGTCATACTATAGCATGTCGTCCAAAATCAGTCCGAAAAGTCATACGATAGCATGTCGTCCAAAATCAGTCCAAAAAGTCATACTAAAGCATGTCGTCCAAAATCAGTCCAAAAAGTCATACGATAGTACGTCATCCATAATCAGTCCAAAAAGTCATACAATAGCATGTTGTCTAAAATCAGTCCAAAAAGTCATACTATAGTATGTCGTCCATAATCAGTCCAAAAAGTCATACGATAGCATGTCGTCCAAAATCAGTCCAAAAAGTCATACTATGGTATGTCGTCCAAAATCACCCAAAAAGTCATACTATAGTATGTCGTCCAAAAAGTCATACTATAGCATGTCGTCCAAAATCAGTCCAAAAAGTCATACTATAGCATGTCGTCCAAAATCAGTCCAAAAAGTCATACTATAGTATGTCGTACATAATCAGTCTAAAAAGTCATACAATTGCATGTTGTCCAAAATCAGTCCAAAAAGTCATACTATAGTATGTCGTCCAAAAAGTCATACTATAGCATGTCGTCTAAAATCAGTCCAAAAAGTCATACTATAGTATGTCGTCCAAAATCACCCAAAAAAGTCATACTATAGTATGTCGTCCAAAAAGTCATACTAAAGCATGTCGTCCAAAATCAGTCCAAAAAGTCATACTATAGCATGTCGTCCAAAATCAGTCCAAAAAGTCATACTATAGTATGTCGTCCATAATCAGTCCAAAAAGTCATACAAATGCATGTTGTCCAAAATCAGTCCAAAAAGTCATACTATAGTATGTCGTCCAAAAAGTCATACTATAGCATGTCGTCTAAAATCAGTCCAAAAAGTCATACTATGGCATGTCGTCCAAAATCAGTCAAAAAAGTCATACTATGGTATGTCGTCCAAAATCACCCAAAAAAGTCATACTATAGTATGTCGTCCAAAATCATTCCAAAAAGTCACACTATAGCATGTCGTCCAAATTCAGTCCAAAATACTATAGCTATAGCATGTTGTCCAGAATCTGTCCAAAAAAGTCATACTATAGCATGCCGTCCAAAATCAGTCCAAAAAGTCATACTATAGTATGTCGTCCAAAATCAGTCCAAAATGTCATACTATGGTGTTTCGTCCATAATCAGTCAAAAAAGTCATACTATAGTATGTCGTCCAAAATCACCCAAAAAGTCATACTATAGTCAGTCAGTCATCATCTACCGCTTTATCCTCTGCCAGAGGGTCGCGGGGGGTGCTGTGCCAATCTCAGCTACATCGGGCGATAGGCGGGGTACACCCTGGACAGTTCGCCAGTCCATCGCAGGGCCACACACAGATAGAGACAAACAACCATTCACTCTCACACTACTCACTCCTATGGTCAATTTGGAGTGTCCAATTTACCTATCCCCACATTGCATGTTTTTAGACTGTGGGAGGAAGCCGGAGTACCCGGAGAGAACCCACGCACACACGGGGAGAACATGCAAACTCCATGCAGAAAGGCCCTTGTTCCAACCGGGGCCCTTGTTCCAACCGGGGCTCGAACCCGGGTCTTCTTGCTAACCACTACGCCACCGTGTGGCCCCATACTATAGTATGTCGTCCAAAATCATTCAGCCTATAATCTGGATTCTCTTTGTCATGCAGGTTACTCATCGCTGCACCTCGCTACCTGTTGGGGCCACTTGGACACAGTGAGGACTCTGCTTGAACTGAACGCTGACACAGAGTCCAGGACCTTCAGAGGGGAGAGACCATTGGACCTGGCCAGGAGACACTCCAGGACTGACTGCATCGACTGTCTGATCCTGGCAGGTGAGGAAGGGAGGGAGGGAGGCGTCATTATTTTCAGCAACCAATGCTTCGTAAAACAACGCACAGAACTGCTAACCTGTGTGTGCATTTATGTTTGTACAGATGCTAAACAGGACTTTGAGTCGTATGTCTCCTTTATTAAGGACACAATTTCGGTTTCAGAGAAGAAACTCTCAAAGGAGGACAAGGTAACGTGTCTCTTTAAATGTGTTTAAATATGTTTTACATCTATATCGGAAATTTTAATCGCTAATGTTACCATAAAAGGTTAAGTTAGTTTCCCCTTAATAACACCTGATTGGAAGTTAAGGAGTTAGCTGAAGTTGTAAGCATATAATCAATTGTTTGAATAGTTGTATGTGAATCAAGAGCCATGTCAAATGTCAAATTTCCAGAGATAAATGTGTTATTTGATCATCTGACAGTGGATCTGAGATACACGCTGCAATAAAATGTCAATTCCTTCAAAGAAAATAAAAGCCCTGTACTGCTTTTAGAAGATCTGGAAAAAAGTAAATAAATTGAATCCAACTCTGTAATAGAATGTAAATTAAATAAAATCCAGCAGCATCATAAGGATTTTAAGTGTATTCTTCATTTGACCAAGTAAAAAAAAAGAAAGGGTGAAACAGCCCTTAAAGTTTGATGCTAACTATAGGCTACAAAGATTCTCCAGCACACTTGGATATTCAGCTGCAGCTTTCAACTTGTTGCTGAATTTTAAAACCTTTTACACCTTTTAATGCTCTGCAGTGTCATTTAAAATGTTCAGTAATTGTTCATGACTTGGACAAATTCAAAAACCCCACTAAATTGTGTGCTTTATGTCTGATCTGCATATGTTAGAACACGTGTATGCGAGTGTGCAGCATCAAGTCAGAGTGGATTCAGAGCATCAAGAGCCCGACAGTGTCAGACTTCACGGCCCAGAGGGAAGACATGAAGGAAACTCTTCAGCCCATCCTCAACAAGCTGTCAGCAGCTTTACCATGAGTGACGACTTATTATTATTATTATTATCTCTGCACAGAGGGAGATTTCAGGGCCAGTTCAGTTATATTTTTGCAGTGTCTGAGCTTCTCCGCTTGCTAATCCTGGTGTGAAGCTTTGAAACACAGGAATGTGGTCAAAGATGGACGCACTGTGTTATAAATACAGAGTTTTAATTCCTTTTTTTCTCTCTTTGCTTATTGTATATATGGAAGATTAATAAAGCTGCTCAATTATGCAAGAAGTTGAAATTCTGATTCTCTCTGCAGGTCTCTATTGTGAAGATATTCACTGGTCACATAGCAACGCTTTTATAAATGAGCTGCAGTAAAAAAAAAACCTCAAGTTTTATTATGAAATTAATAATTATGCCTTAATAAATTAATGTGTTGATTGTATCTTTGTCTCTCAAGTTTTTACAAATTCAATGAAATCACATTCAGACTTAAGGTAAACAAAAACAAACAAAACATACAAGTGCTAGTTATTGAAGGTCAGGTTTGTTCCTGTATAAAAGTGAGTGAATCTAACGTATCTAATCATTTTTTATTACAATGAGATACAGATTCTCAATGACTATAATAACAATTCCTACTTGTGCAAGAGCCTCCAATTGAATACAAGCGAAAATACTTCCATCTCCAAACAGCCTTTGTTCAACGGTCACATGCTAAATTATCTACAACTGTTCCTGTGTATTCTGATGTTTTATAGTTTAGTCTAGACTAAGATGTTATGATTAAGCTGACGAACAATCTTTATTATAAATTACTTCTTTGATAAAGCTTTTTCATAGTCTTAAATTATATGGACCATAGTAACTCTCTTAGATAAAGTGTGTGGCTCTTAAAAGAGCCGTTGGGTTGATGAGGTTGTTGCAGTCCGAGCAGTGTGTTTACTTGGAGCTGGTGTACTTGGTGACGGCCTTGGTTCCCTCGGACACGGCGTGCTTGGCCAGCTCACCGGGCAGCAGGAGACGCACGGCGGTCTGAATCTCCCTGGAGGTGATGGTGGAGCGCTTGTTGTAGTGAGCCAGGCGAGACGCCTCACCGGCGATGCGCTCGAAGATGTCGTTGACGAACGAGTTCATGATGCCCATGGCCTTGGACGAGATGCCAGTGTCGGGGTGGACCTGCTTGAGCACCTTGTACACGTAGATGGCGTAGCTCTCCTTCCTGCTCTTTCTCCTCTTCTTGCCTCCTTTGCCGGCGGTCTTAGTCACGGCTTTCTTGGAGCCCTTCTTGGGCGCGGACTTGGCGGGTTCAGGCATCCTGACTAACAGTTCACACAGATGAATGTGTCGTAGCAGGCGGAGGAGACTCTATTTATAAAGGCTCCATGCAAACATCACTGTGTGCTCCCCCTCCTGTGATTGGTTCAATCTCTCACCGCGGTTGGATGAGGGGGAGATAGTGTTGCCTTTGTTTGAAACACACTAGAGACATTTTAGAAACAAATACATGATACATTTTATTCAAGAAACAAATCCTAACTATGATTCAATCAGAAATGTGTAACATGTTTCTGCTTCAGTATCTTCATGATTATTAATTATCTTTATCAAAGGACGAAACATTTGAGAAACAGAAACTCAGTGAATCATGATGATCAAACCTCTGGTAAAAGGAAGAAGAAATTATTTATAATCTTTTTATCCTTTCAGTTCAACGTAAATGTGTCAATGTATTACTGTGTGTTATTGTTAGACTTATATTAATGAGATAAATACAAGAACCAGACAAAATGTCTTAACTTTTAAGAGTTATTATTACTACAAAATAATCTACCTATATCCAATTATATATAATATTAATTAGGTAGAAAAAGAAGAAAAGGTTGAGGACAGACAACAGATCCAAATACTTTTTGCAGTTGAACACACTCACTTTTTATTACTATTAAAAATAAATGCAAAGACAACCAGTCATCTGAAAAACATCCAACTGTCTGTGGAAAATAAACCTGTTGAGTTGTGGTGGATGATATGAGTTTAAAATTACACAATATTCTGTTGTGATAAAGCAATAACAACATTTGTGACACTATTTCACATACATTTCAAATATGATTGCGTGACTTGATACAGAATGATGTATAAACCACAATAAAAATATATATATATTTTTAAACATACATTTAAATTTCAGTCTTCAAACACATACATGATATTAAATGAAATAATTACTTAAGAGAACTTTGAATAAAAGCTACAGGACAAAGCTAGGCCTCAAATTGAATTTAAAGTAATGAAACAAACTATAGAGCAGTGGTTCTCACACATTTACCACCTGAGAAAATATTGAGTTCTCTCAGTAACACCATTATCACTAACGTTAAAATACTGTGGCAGATACAGACTTTTCGCAGACGGTAGATTTATTCCCACTAAGATAATGTGCTCTCATGATGGTCCTCTATCTCACTTAAAGGTTATTTTCTACAGTCCTCAGCTCTACACCAGATATACACAGTTCAAAGATAAATTCCGTTAAAGACCAGCCAGAGGAGATTTTGAAACTTGAAATAAACCAAGATAGTGGGAGAGACGTTGACCATAATATTCTCAATGTTTAAATTAAGTTGGTTGTCCCACATAATGAATTAAGTACATAGAAAAATATTATTATAATATGACACATTCAGATGATTGAGCTCTCAGAGACAAAGTGGTTGGCTCTTAAAAGAGCCGTTGTTGTTTTGTTTGATGACAAAGTGAAGTGAGTTTAACCGCCGAAGCCGTACAGAGTTCTTCCCTGTCTCTTCAGAGCATAAACCACGTCCATGGCAGTCACAGTCTTCCTCTTTGCGTGCTCGGTGTAGGTGACAGCATCACGGATCACGTTCTCCAGGAAAACCTTCAACACACCGCGAGTCTCCTCGTAGATCAGACCAGAGATACGCTTCACTCCGCCACGGCGAGCCAGACGGCGGATGGCGGGCTTGGTGATTCCCTGGATGTTATCACGGAGAACTTTGCGGTGACGCTTAGCGCCTCCTTTACCGAGACCCTTTCCTCCTTTGCCACGTCCACTCATTTTTCTAGCGATAGGATTGACAAATGTGAAGATTATACTGAGATTCACGGCTTTACAAAGTCTGTTTGAGGACCTGTTGGAAGACAGAGGCGCACATTCTCCCTCTGTGGGTTTTCATGGTGAATAAAGGAGCCTATGGTGTATCAGCGCCCCCAGCAGGAGAAGAGAGTCACTGACAGCATGTCCCAGAAGTCTCACAAAATAATTAAAAATAATTAAATAATTAAAAACTCAGGGTTTATTTAAAAGAAAAAAACACACATTTGCATCACGTAACAGAGAAAGAATTGAAAGCCAAAAAAATGAATTAATTCATGAAAAAACAGTACAACAATGAATAAATATATATGTGTTAATTAAGAAAAGAAAAAAGGTGATTTAAAAGCAATGGTCGCAAGTTCGACTCCACCCCTGGCTGATTGTACTCAATTCTGTTGTGAGTCTCTTTGGATAAAAAGTGTCTGCTAAATGACATGTAATGTTTGAATAATTGTGCAAGTTAAATAATAACTATTCATTTTCTGATTCTCTCATTTACTTTTGTTTTTATTATTGTATTTCTCCACCCATATGTATGTTCCAGACATGACATGACATAATCACTTATGTCTGACAGGTTTGTGAATCAAGCTGAAAAAAATAGTGTTTAAAAAAAGCTTAAAGAACTTTAAATAAACATGTCAAAGTAAGGTTTAAAGTTAAAAAAAAGAGGGGGAAAAAAAGCACCTGATGGTGAGCATAGTTTCACAAGATGTGCAGCTTCAATCATTTTTTTCTTTTTGGATCCTCCCTCTACAGCTGTGTGGTTCACATATTTGATTTTTACACTGAAAAAGACTGTGAATATTGAGTATAGGCCTGTATGTGGTGCTGTAATGCTGCTACACCAGAAACAGAGATGTTGAGCATTGCAATAAAAGATATGCACTTTGTGCAAACTTAAAAAATAAGTAAAATAAAGGTTTTATCAACTTTACCAGGTAAAGAAATTAAACATTGCTATAAAGTGAATAAAACAAACCATTTCCCAACACAAGAGGATAACGAGGACAATGAAATGGTGACAGGAAATGCCAGAGTAAGAGAGAGAGGTAAACATAATTTTCCTAAAATAGTGTATTGGTTGTCCACAGAAAAAGTATAGCATAAAAACCGAGAGATGATTAAAAAAATTCGACTGGTTTTCATGTGGACAGCCCCTCAAGTGAAAATGTCTGACCTGGAAGCCAGACCAATGTTTTATCTGGTGGTTTGTCCTCTAGAGTCACAAAATAAAATGAGTGTCAGAATCACACTGACTGTAAAAAGGGTCAGAGATTAAAGTTAGTGAAACAAGACAGTTGGTGTCTGCAGTGGAGATTCTGATTGAGATTCTCTTTGAAACATTAATGTTACATGTGAAGATCCAATTTAAACACTTTTAGTACAGAATACTACAGAAAAAAAAATTAAACTGTGTAAAAGATGAATATTATCATGAAACTGAAAATCAACCTAGTGGATGATTCATGGTTAAAGTTGCCTTCCTACATTCATACATCATAATTATCACAATTATTACAATGAAAACAACATGACCGTCTTATAACTAACTTGTAGCTACTTACCAAGACATTACTTCAGAAATGAGCTGCTATTATAGTATCACCTCCTATTATTTGAAATTATTACAATTCTATTTTATGAAATATAAGCCATAAGGACACATGGTGACTATTAGTGGAACATAAAGTGTCAAAATTAAATAAATAAATACACCATTAAATAATAAATGAAATGTGTCATTAATAAAATAAAATATCAATTCATTTTATGTAAAAACAAAATATAATTATTTGACTATTAAATGAATTATTTCATGGTCCGTGTTGCTGTGCATCATTAATTAATTGTATCTGTCAAACTGGCCCATCAAAGTCAGTGGGCGGACTTCTAACACGTGATTGGTTACCCTGCACATCAAGTCAAGGCAAATCGATCGCACATAATGGATTGATGCAGAGCTAGTGAACACGTTCCTATACACAGGATGGCGCTATTCACCTCTATGGCCGTTTCTCAATATCCATACTTGTGCGTAGTTGTGCGTACTTGCGTACTCCCGTACTTGTGAAAATGCCATCAGCCTCAGTCCAAGTTCTGTTCCAATTCTCAAGTAAGCGAACAGCGAGGACGGTTCTCAAACCCGGAAATGTTCTCGCTTCGCCCATTTTTACCAAGTATGCATCAGGGTGACTTAAGCGTACTTGCGATGGCCATGTATCCCAGAATACATTTCGGCGGAGCATAGCAGCAGATAATAGAAATATAAATCTGAAATAAATATTTTTTTGTGTCCCGGAACAAAGTTTTAACATCATTTGAGGCGAGAAATTTGTCATTTAGAATTCAAACATGTGGTTTGTGTATGAAGATATGACGTATTTATAGTTTGGCAGCAACGTTTGTCGGAGGTGATCAGCTCCGCCTCTGTGGACGCTCAGCGCTCACTGTGCCCGGCACAGAGCAGCGTTACCTCGGCCTGTCCTGATGAAATGATCCGCTGGCTCAGACGTCGCTGTCATTAGATGCTCGGTGTGATCCATAGATTTGTTGTTGACATGTTATTTTGTTTTTAATGGAAACTTTTTGACCTGACAGTTTGAAGGTTTGTATATTGTTAATGTTTTATTTATTTTAACTTTGAATGTTAGATTTATATTAAAGTCGCACGGTCATTGTATCTGTTTTTAAATATAATATGTAAATATTAGATATGTATAGTATAGTATGTAGAGTAGTATATATTTGTACACGTCATACATTTATATATGTATATATGTGTGTATATATATATACATATATATATATATATATATATATATACTACTCTACAATGCTGTACGAATCTATTTTCCACATTGTATTATTTGTATTGTATATTTTAATAGAAATAAATTAATAAATGAAGTTAAATATTTAAAATGTAAAAATAATAACAACATATATATGCACTTATTAAAAGTATTTCATATGTTCATTTATCAACACCGTAGGTGGCGGTAATGAGGCTGCAGCACTTGGCGCCAGCCACCATTCAAACAGCAGAACAATACATACATACTTGCTTACTTGAGTATTGAGAAACGGCCTGTGTTGGTTTAGATACTCTATTCAAACAAAACTTTATTTACAACAACTAAAAATCAATGGCCCTTTCTCAATACTCAAGTACTTGCATACTTGGGAAGTACATACTTGTATGCAAGTATGGGGGACAGCAATTACTTCCTTGTTCTACCGTTTGAACGGCTGGTGACGCCAAGTGCTTAAGCCATATCTGAATACACAAACCACATTTTTGAATTCTAAATGACCAATTTCTCATCTCAAATGATCTTAAAGTGACTTGCACTGCAACATGGACCATGAAATAATTAATAAAAAAATTAATTATTTTTTTTTTACATAAAATGTATTAGTATTTTAATTAATTAATGAAACATTTAAATAGATATTTAATGGCATATTTCTTTATTTTTTTTCTTTCTGTCCTCCATAGAAAATAGGGTGTGTGGGTCTGTTGTGTCCCTCTGTTGGTGACCACATGACAGCTTTGATCTTCATGATACTGTAAAAAATAACATTTTTTCTTAATAGAAGAAAATATGTAATTGTTAGGAAACTTGTATCCATTATTAAATATGTTGAGGCAGCAGAGGACTGTTGTCTAGAGTTTCGAGTGAGGTGGCTCTTAAAAGAGCCGTTGAGGTGGAGGTTAGTGGAGCAGCGGGACAGAGTTTAAGCTCTCTCTCCACGAATGCGGCGGGCCAGCTGGATGTCCTTGGGCATGATGGTGACTCTCTTGGCGTGGATGGCGCACAGGTTGGTGTCCTCGAAGAGGCCAACCAGGTAAGCCTCGCTGGACTCCTGCAGAGCCATGACAGCGGAGCTCTGGAAGCGCAGGTCGGTCTTGAAGTCCTGAGCGATCTCTCTCACCAGGCGCTGGAAGGGCAGCTTGCGGATCAGCAGCTCCGTGGATTTCTGGTAGCGACGGATCTCTCTCAGAGCCACGGTACCGGGCCTGTAACGGTGAGGTTTCTTCACGCCGCCGGTGGCAGGTGCGCTCTTACGGGCAGCCTTGGTGGCCAGCTGCTTCCTGGGAGCTTTACCCCCGGTAGATTTTCGGGCGGTTTGCTTGGTTCTTGCCATGTTTCTGCTTGTTGCTTTCAACAGGAGAAAAAGTGAAGCACACACGAGCGACTCTCTGCTCTTAAACTGTGGGAGCAGCTGTGACACGGTGACGCTGCTTCAGTCCTCCGGCTCCTGATTGGTGGTGAGCGGCTCTTCCTGGAGCGCAGCACCGCCCAGAGGAGCCCGAGACCCCGCTGCTTATTAGACAAAAGTGGCTTCAAAGCGCGGATGGTGATCCCCCCTCTGCTGCTCGGCTCTGGTTGGTCTGGCAGGAGTCTCCGCGCTTTCGTGGACATATAAAGGAGGGTTTGCGCTGTTTGAGTCATACTTTCTCTGAGTTTATCAGATAAATCTAGTAAAAATTAACCATGTCAGGAAGAGGCAAAACCGGCGGAAAAGCCCGCGCTAAGGCAAAGACTCGCTCCTCTCGTGCTGGACTCCAGTTCCCCGTCGGTCGTGTGCACAGGCTGCTGCGCAAAGGCAACTACGCTCAGCGTGTGGGTGCCGGCGCCCCCGTCTACCTGGCCGCTGTGCTCGAGTACCTGACCGCTGAGATCCTAGAGCTGGCTGGAAACGCCGCCCGCGACAACAAGAAGACCCGTATCATCCCCCGCCACCTGCAGCTGGCCGTCCGCAACGACGAGGAGCTCAACAAACTCCTGGGCGGAGTGACCATCGCTCAGGGCGGCGTGCTGCCCAACATCCAGGCTGTTCTTCTGCCCAAGAAGACCGAGAAGCCCGCCAAGTCCAAGTAAACCACAACAACTCCTCAAGCAAACAAACAAACAAAAGGCTCTTTTCTCACTCTGAGAAACTGCTCATCCTCTTTATAATATAATTAAACTGTCAGTGTCTCTGAAGATATGAAGATAATAAACATCATAAACTTTATGAAGTACATAACACTTGCTTTTTGAACTTAATAATTATCTTAATTAGTCTTGTCTAATATTGTAATTTAAACGAAATATAACGTTAAATATCCTGTCAAGATATTAAAACCGAATGTACACAAGGAATAACAGCCAGATAATGTAGATGATAGAATTGACAATAAAGACTTGCTTTAAATGTCTAAGGTAATAAACAAAACCTCCAAAAGTGTGTTACAATACCTGTTGCTTGTAACTTTGTCTCTTTCATTATTACAAACTCAGTAAAATATAAACCTAATAAGATCAAATTTAAAAAAAGCAGCATCATGTATTATGCAATTTCACTGTTCATTTGCAGGTAAACAACATCGTACATCATCACAAAGGCTCTTGTTAAAGCCACACACTCACTCAACTGATAAAGAGCTGCTCCTCATCAACTTGCTTAATAAGAGCATGTATTATATTAACAATTCATATAAAAACATATAGTCATATATAATGCCTGTCTCACCCTTTTGAAATCAAGTTATTAATGACAATAATAAATGATTAGGATCCACATCATCTATTCAGTTTAATTTATTGTTGGAAAAAAAATAAACATCGGTCAACAAGACTGATCATTGCTGAAGCCTCTCACTACTCTGTATTTATGTTCATGTACAAATTACTATTGTGATGCTTTCAAATATGTGAGGTAACTTAAGTAACTTCCAAACTTGATTCATGAAAGTTCTGAGTAAAGAACAGTGATGCAGTAATGATCGTTATTGTTTATTAATAATTAAGTAGCATCACTACATTAATATAAAATGATCAATAAATAACTTCAGGTCTCTCGTGTTTTGTGATACTTCTAGGAACTACTTTTGTATTATTATTGACATGTAGTCAATTTGGTTGAAATACTTAATAGACAGACTGTAAATATGTGTTATAATATGTAACAAGAGTTAACATGTCTATTAAAGATACATTTCATTTTGATAACTGTGTGGCTTTAGTGAACACAATAACTCTCGTAATTAAAGAAAATTGCATGTGTTACTTGTAACTTTGTCTCTTTTTAGTTTTTCTGATTAAAGGACAAATGAGATGTGGGGAAAATAACATCAGCAAAACCAATTGTAGGCTTTCACTGAGGATCCTGTGATTGATGAGCAATTACTACCATTTAAAACATGTAGTAAATATTAAGATATTTAACATTCAATGAATAGACATGTTACGGCAAAATCATTCTGTGAGGCAGCTCAGTCTGTGCAGTGCGCACACATGCGGGTGAACTGATCAGTCATTGTAGTAACTAAAGACCCATTTCCAATACTCAAATGTCTCTAAAACATGTGATGTTGGTAACGATTTAATCTCTCTTTAGAAATACACAAACTGTGATGTGTTGATTCAGGAGAGGGTGTTTTAGTTAATTAAATGTTTACATGCACATGAATGAAATATTGTTCAAGATTATATATTATGATACACACATTGTCGACTCAAAGGAGTTTGTCAATGGTTCATTTAGAGAATAGATCCTGCTGCTCTTTACTCTCCATTTTTTGTGAAGGAGCTCCTTCACCCATGTTTAAATGTAAACCTAGCAGCAAATAGTCCAGTGACTATACATTTCATTTGCAACACACAACTTGTGTAACCAAGTCACTTTCATTTGAAATATGTGATTCAAATCATGAACCACTTGTGATTTGAGGCAAGGGTTAATAAATAAATCTCTACAGTATGTTGATTGTAGAATTAACCTTAAGGACAGTAATGTACACATGTGTATAATCATTTGAATATTAATTCCATGTAAAGATCATAGTAACTCTCTTAGATAAAGTGTGTGGCTCTTAAAAGAGCCGTTGGGTTGATGAGGTTGTTGCAGTCCGAGCAGTGTGTTTACTTGGAGCTGGTGTACTTGGTGACGGCCTTGGTTCCCTCGGACACGGCGTGCTTGGCCAGCTCACCGGGAAGCAGGAGACGCACGGCGGTCTGAATCTCCCTGGAGGTGATGGTGGAGCGCTTGTTGTAGTGAGCCAGGCGAGACGCCTCACCGGCGATGCGCTCGAAGATGTCGTTGACGAACGAGTTCATGATGCCCATGGCCTTGGACGAGATGCCAGTGTCGGGGTGGACCTGCTTGAGCACCTTGTACACGTAGATGGCGTAGCTCTCCTTCCTGCTCTTTCTCCTCTTCTTGCCTCCTTTGCCGGCGGTCTTAGTCACGGCTTTCTTGGAGCCCTTCTTGGGCGCGGACTTGGCAGCTTCAGGCATCCTGACACAGTTCACACAGATGAATGAGTCGTAGCAGGCGGAGGAGACTCTACTTATAAAGGCTCCATGCAAACACCACTGTGTGCTCCCCCTCCTGTGATTGGTTCAATCTCTCACTGTGGTTGGATGAGGGGGAGATAGTGTTGTCTTTGTTTGAAACACACTGGAGACATTTTAGAAACAAATACATGATACATTTTATTCAAGAAACAAATCCTAACTATGATTCAATCAGAAACGTGTAACATTTTTCTGCTTCAGTATCTTCATGATTATTAATTATCTTTATCAAAGGAAGAAAATGTGTTTTTATCGTTCAATGTCATCAGACATTTTAGAAAATATACAAATCCTAACATTATTTGTACTCATTTTGCAATTTAAATGAAATATACAGTACAGTCAAAGATTTCCTGTCCAGATATTAAAACAGAATATAAATAACAGCCAAACAATGTATGAAGTTATTACCATTGTAATTAAACATGACTTACCATGTGACATTTTGTCATTCAGATGTTCTGTATATTTAGTCATTTCTTCACATTTATACATGTAGTGCATCCATGATGGTGCATACAGTTCATTGATGTACTTTATTTATATCCTGAATTCATAGTTATTTGCATTTATATATTTACATGTTTACATTTCATATTAATGTTTGGTTTTCATGATATTGGATAATCATCTATACCTAAACATGACTGAGAAATGCCAGTACTACACTGAAGACCAATTTAACGCTCGATTGAGATGGATGGGAAATTGTCTTTCATTCACCTCAATAGCAGGAGTCTATACACCAACTTCGACCACATTAAGGAATACCTACAACACTTCAAAAATGCTTTCAACATCATTGCGGTGTCGGAAACGAGGATTAATAAAGATAAAGGTGCAGATTTTTACCTGGATGGATACAAACAGAAGAAATAAAGGTGGGGAGTGTGGCACTGTTCATTGACAATAACATCGAGTATGAGATTGTACATAATATGTCTGAAGCTGTTGAACATGTAATGGAATGTGTGACAATTGAAATCTGTGTGACGAAAGGCAGAAATATAGTGCTAAGCTGTGTTTATAGAGCACCAGACTCCAGGATAGAGGATTTCAATGAATGTGTGTTAAGGATGTTCTCGGGGACTAACCAAAAGAGGGTTTTTATCCGTGGCGATGTGAATATTGACTTACTCAACCTGAAACGAAATACGATGATTGATGACTTCATTAATATGATGTATACGATGGGCCTACAACCCCTCATTACACGTCCAGTGCGACCCTAATTGATAATATTTTCACAAATATTATAGGTACAGGCATAACAAGAGGACTACTGATAAATGACTTAAGCGACCACCTGCCAATCTTTGCTATCTATGACTGGAAGCACACTGTGACACAGACACCGAACAAAAATATATATAGAAGGGTCAGGACTGAAAAAGGGATGCTTACACTTAGAAATGAACTGATGAGGCAGGACTGGAACGAGGTCTACAAAGAAACTGATGTAAATGGTGCTTATGATTCCTATGCAATATGCAAATATTTAACACACTGTATAATAGACACTATAATAGCCAATATGGATTCAGAAGAAACCACTCGACGGCGCTAGCTTTAACTGAGTCTGTGGAAACCATTACTGACACTATTGATCAGAAATTGCATTCAATAGGAATATTCATAGACCTAAAAAAAGCATTTGACACCATCAACCATGATATTTTGATAGCTAAACTGAGGAGATATGGTAGAGTGTGGAGGCATAGTACTGGAATGGGTCAAGAGCTATCTTCACAACAGATCTCAATATGTTAAGATGGGCGATAGTTGAATATGCCAGGCAACAAGTCGAGACTGTCACTTGCGACGGAATATCATGGACACATGTACAGACACACATGGAGTCTGATTTGACTGTCTGGAGCTAGACTATATCTCTGAGTGCTACCTGATGCTGAAACATGTTTTCTTTGTCAAATGTCATAAAAAAATTTAAATAAATAATAACTATGAAATGTATGATGATAATGGGGGCGGGACTAGATAAGCTTTTGCTACTCCCGCTTTTCCCTTTCGGTTATGTGTATTGTGTGAACTGCACTGTTGTGTGATGAGTGATCTAAATGTCATGACCAAAATAAACATATATATTTTTATATATATATATATATATGTATATTTACATTTCATATTAATGTTTGGTTTTCATGATATTGCGTGACACATGATTTGATTTATGTGATTATTCTTATGTACATACATGAACTGTCTGAACTTTATAAACCTTGTAATAAATGAATATCACATGTGTTACTTGCGTTGTCTCTCTTTAGTTTAGTTAATCTTCTGAGGTCTTACTAAAATATGAACGAGATGTGGAACGAAACAGTAACGCAAATATGTTATCATTTATAAATAATGATGTAGTGAGAATCTTGTTAATGACATGCATATATTTAAAATACTCAGATACTTTGAACAACATATTCAATTAACAGAAATAGACATCAGCTACTATATTACACCTAATACTATGTCGTTTAAACGTTATTAAAATGTATTTCATTGAGGTTTAATATTCATTATAACAACAATAATTGAGAAGATGGCTGAGCTCTTTGAGGACACAAGTGTGTGGCTCTTAAAAGAGCCTTTGAACAGGATGGACATGTCTCAGTGAGGACAGCTCACTTCTTCTTGGCTGCGGTCTTCTTCACTTTGGGTTTGGCGACCTTCTTGGCGGGAGATTTCTTGGCTGCTGGAGCCTTCTTCACCAACTTCTTTGCTGCCACCTTCTTGGGGCTCTTGGCCGCCACCTTCTTAGGGCTCTTGGCCACCACCTTCTTAGGGCTCTTGGCCACCACCTTCTTAGGGCTCTTGGCCACCACCTTCTTGGGGCTCTTGATTGCCACCTTCTTGGCCACTGCAGGTTTCTTCACCTTTTTAGGAGACTTTTTAGCAGCTACTGGCTTCTTAGCTGCTGCTGCCTTGGGCTTTTTGGCCACTGCGGGTTTCTTGGCGGCGGGCTTCTTGGCTTTAGGAGCAGCCTTCTGTGCTGGCTTCTTGGCTTCCACCTTCTTGTTGATCTTGAAAGAGCCGGAGGCCCCGGTTCCCTTGGTCTGGACCAGAGTTCCGTTGGTCACCAGAGTCTTGATGGCGGTCTTGACGCGGGCCTTGTTCTTGTCCACATCGTAGCCTCCGGCAGCCAGAGCCTTCTTGACAGCGGCCGCTGACACGCCGCTCCTCTCCTTGGACGCGGCCACGGCTTGAACGATGAGTTCCCTGACGCTGGGGCCGACCTTCTTCGGCTTGGGAGCCGCCTTCTTCTTGGCTGCTTTCGCCGGGGCGGCGGCGGCGGCGGCGGCTGGAGCTGGAGCTACTTCTGCCATGATTCGTGGTTTCTAAGTTGAGCTCAGCGTGACTATGATCGCAGTGAAAGAGAGCGGATTATTGGAGAGCACACAGAGAGGAGGCGGTACTTGAACGCGACATGAGAACCGTGAAGACTCAACGCAGCCGCGGCTCCTGTGTGCAGCGTGAACACCGGGACACTTGTGTTTTCTCTTCACTCACAAAAGAGTTTCAATGAGTGTGTGAGAGGAGCTGGAGGCTCACAGTGAACGGAGTCCATAGCGGACTGGTCTCTCTTCATATTGAAGTCATGAAGAGCTCTGATGTTCTCTGTGTTTTCTTTGTGGAGCAAACGAACCTCAGCTGTTCACCGCGGTGAGCAGCGCTGCTCGGCGGCTTTTCACACTCGTTTCTCTCCTAAAAGCAGGTGAAAAACACCAGAGTTTCACCAAAACCTGTTTCTCGGCTGCTGCACACGTTTGTTCACAGAGTCCGAGTCAAAACAAGCAGCTGCTGATGATCACTGTGTAATAAAGTGCATTTATTGTGCAGCAGCAAACACACTGCTGATGGCCGAGGCTCATGCTGAAGTTCACACACAAACTTCTGTCACAGCTGTGAACTGAAATGACAACAAACCTCAGGCAGTGATGACTCTCTCAATACTTTTATATTTTGATGTAAATAATCTGCATCTTCAGTTTTTTAACTACATATTTATTATTATTTCACAAAATAATATCACAACGCCTCATCTTCTACAGTTTGTTCCAGCTGTAATTTGTCTGGATCATGTTCTTGGAACATTGTTATGATTCTCTCTGCAGGTCTCTACTGTGAAAATATTGACCTGGTTACATATCAATACTTACATACAAATACTCTGTAGTTTTGCTTTAAATTAATAACAATGACTTTATTTGTGTTTGTGTAGTGAACACAATAACATTCTATACCTCATAATAAATGATTAGTATATGTGTTGCTTGTTTCTTAAATAGCAGCAAAACTAACTCTAAGTGCATTTTCACTGTTGATCTGCAGATATATCTTTGTTGATTTTTATCAATAGTGAAGTAAACATTAAATGTCTCTGGTAATAAATGATTAATAACTGACTTGACTGTAACTTGTGTTTCTTCAGTTAGGACAGTTTACTGATGTCACCAGTTTCAAATTCTGTTTTTGGAAAAACAGGAAACAAATTAAATCCTGTATTTTGGACTGTGACAAAACAAAGGATTTAAACTAATTCCTCCCGGATTAATTCATTTCTGGCTCTAGTTATATCTTAACCTCAAGTGTGATAAGATAATTCAGACAATCCCTCGTTCAGAGAAAGTCAAGTTTGCATGTATTACAAAATATTGTCCTACCATTATAAATGCAACACATGGCAACTTTTCCTAAACCTCTTATGTGGTACTGAACAACATTAATGACCATTTATTATCATTTGTAGTTTGTGAGGAAAACGTCACCTGATTTCTGGTTCACGCTCCTTTTTCTCCCCTCAGCCAGTTTCTCTGAACAAGTCTGTTTCATTCACAAACTGGCGTTAAATGACGTCAGTAAGGAGCATGATTAAATAAATGGACTATACTAGGCAGACTGTATTTTTTGGGACCCCCTCCATCGATGTTATTTATGAATTGAAATCTGACCAAATCTTACCAAAGTTACTAATAAAAGTTAATTCACATTTTACATGGCGTAGTCTTTGGTTACGAGTTGGTTCTTTGTATGCCAAAATAAGTCATGTGTTGTATATTAAACAGTCTATGAGACTATTTTTTGATTTTTATTACCGTATTTATACGTTACTACAAGGCCCTATTGCTATGCTATTAAATAAATTATCCTTATCTTATCCATTGCGAGTGTCATTAAGGCAGTAGTACCAGTGAGCCAATGGGTGTCAGCATTGCTATGTAAACAGAGCAAATAAGATACATGTTGTAAGCTATTGCATTTGGCAGAAAATCTTAATTAAATGTGTTGATTAAATTGAATAGTTTAATAAGTAGTCAAATACACAGCGGTAAGAGAAACTGTGCTGTAGTGGTAAAGAGGTTTATTTTCATGGACAAGCAGTTTCCAGCAGTTTTCTCCACTGTTCTGGATGTTTCTCTGGATGGTGTACTGTGCAGTGTTGTTTTTGGAAACCATACTAGATTTAGTTTTAGTCTTTTGGACTAAAACGCTTATTAGTTTTAGTCACGTTTCATTCATTTGTATATGTGATAGTTTTAGTCCAATTTTAGTCGACGAAAACTCAAAAAAGTTTTGTCAGTTTTAGGTTGTTTTAAAAAAATAAATAAGTTATAGTCTAACAAATCCATTTAGGTCAATAAGTATTGGAGATAACTGTTGGGCAGAAACCTTCATATTTCAACAGTTTTGTTAATGAATTGATGCCGACTTCATCATACAACAGTGTCACACATAAGTTTGACATGAAATTTCCTCCGCCGGTGATGCGCCGCGACCAACTCTAGATCTGGGAATGGCTCGGGGCGAAGGTGCTTTACAGCGAACCCCCGCCCGGACCTCGCCGCGGACATGTGCACTCGCTGCGGCTCTCCCGCCCGTCTGTCGATCGGAGCAGAGCGTCCTCAGAACGCCAGGACAGCGTCACCTCATCAAGACGAGGAGTGTAAATAGTCCTGAAACGCGGAGTTATTTTTAGGTTTTGATTGTCCCTCTGTCTGGGCCCCCTGCCAATCGGGCCCTGGGGCGTGCCTAATTTGCGTTCGCGTTAATCCGGCTCCAGTAACGCTTTCATTTATTTTACAGTAAACAAAGAATGGACGTGAAGGTTAAAACAGACAAATGTTATTCACACTGTATGAAAATCATAGTAACTCTTAGATAAAGTGTGTGGCTCTTAAAAGAGCCGTTGGGTTGATGAGGTTGTTGCAGTCCGAGCAGTGTGTTTACTTGGAGCTGGTGTACTTGGTGACGGCCTTGGTTCCCTCGGACACGGCGTGCTTGGCCAGCTCACCGGGCAGCAGGAGACGCACGGCGGTCTGAATCTCCCTGGAGGTGATGGTGGAGCGCTTGTTGTAGTGAGCCAGGCGAGACGCCTCACCGGCGATGCGCTCGAAGATGTCGTTGACGAACGAGTTCATGATGCCCATGGCCTTGGACGAGATGCCAGTGTCGGGGTGGACCTGCTTGAGCACCTTGTACACGTAGATGGCGTAGCTCTCCTTCCTGCTCTTTCTCCTCTTCTTGCCTCCTTTGCCGGCGGTCTTAGTCACGGCTTTCTTGGAGCCCTTCTTGGGCGCGGACTTGGCGGGTTCAGGCATCCTGACTAACAGTTCACACAGATGAATGTGTCGTAGCAGGCGGAGGAGACTCTATTTATAAAGGCTCCATGCAAACACCACTGTGTGCTCCCCCTCCTGTGATTGGTTCAATCTCTCACTGTGGTTGGATGAGGGGGAGATAGTGTTGTCTTTGTTTGAAAGACACTGGAGACATATTAGGAACAAATACATGACACATTTATTCAAGAAACAAATCCTAACTATGATTCAGTCAGAAATGTGTAACATGTTTCTGCTTCAGTATCTTCATGATTATTAATTATCTTTATCAAAGGAAGAAACATTTGAGAAACAGAAACTCAGTGAATCATGATTGTACGGTAGACTATAGGGATCTTAGGTGGCAGCAATCACTACAGGGTGTCGGGTCAGGACACTTTTGTACAGTTCTTCTGAGTGCATGAAAAAGAGGCGGAGTCCTTTAATAAGGTTCAAGCTGTTTATCAATTTTTGCGTGAGGGTGTGTGGTTGCTGCAATACAAGCACAACACAATACTGTCTGATTAGAAAATAACAAAACTAACATATAGAAATACACTGAGCTATCCAAAGGTAACAAAGGAAAATACAGCTTCAGATAAGTAGTGAATGTAGCGTCAACATTACTCAAATAAACTAAATGAACTGTCATCGATTGGTTTCTATGCAACATAAAAACATAAGATGGATGGACAGACAGTCATTAATCAATCATCAACTCACAAGCAACAGGGACCAGCAATGCAGATGATCAATACCGCAACATAAACTTCTCTGATCACCAGTTAGCAGCTAGCTTCACGTCACTAATTAGGGACTAATTAGTCATTACATCACATAACTGATGGAAAAAACACAACTTCCAGGTCATCAAAAGACACATGAATAAACACAAACACCAACAAAGTGCAATACACAAGCAAAACATTGCAACTCACGGCTTCATAGACGCACACACCACAGATCGTTTAGACGACGATCGCTCTCAGACGAGCAGCACTGACGGTGCGTTCAAGGACATCAGCAGGGTGGGAATTTCCACGCACGGTGATTAACAAAGCATGCTGACATGTATGATCTTTTGTACAATGATGATCAAACCTCTGGTAAAAGGAAGAAGAAATTATTTATAATCTTTTTATCCTTTCAGTTCAACGTGAATGTGTCAATGTATTACTGTGTGTTATTGTTAGACTTATATTAATGAGATAAATACAAGAACCAGACAAAATGGCTTAACTTTTAAGGGTTGTTAATACTAAAATATAATCTACCTATATCCAATTATATATAACATATTAATTAGGTAGAAAAAGAAGAAACGGTTGAGGACAGACAACAGATCAAAATACTTTTTGCAGTTTAACACACACTTTTTATTACTATTAAAAATAAATGCAAAGACAACCAGTCATCTGAAATACATCCAACTGTCTGTGGGGAAAAAAACATGTTCAATTGTGGTGGATGATATGAGCTTAAAATTGCACAATATTCCGTTGTGATAAAGCAATAACAACATTTGTGATACTATTTCACATACTTTTCAAATATGATTGTGTGTCTTGATACATAATGATATATAAACCACAATATATACTGTATATATAATTTATTTTTATTTTTTTCAAACACATAAATGATATTAAATGAAATAATTACTTAAGAGAACTTTGAATAAAAGCTACAGGACAAAGCTAGGCCTCAAATTGAATTTAAAGTAATGAAACAAACTATAGAGCAGTGGTTCTCACTCATTTACCACCTGAGAAAATATTGCGTTCTCTCAGTAACACCATTATCACTAACGTTAAAATACTGTGGCAGCTACAGACTTTTCGCATATGGCAGATTTATTCCCAGTAAGATAATGTGCTCTCATGATGGTCCTCTATCTCACATACAGGGTATTTTCTACAGTCAAATTCCTCAGCTCTACACCAGATATATACAGTACAATGATAATTCCCGTTAAAGACCAGCCAGAGGAGACTTGTGAAACTTGGATGAAATAAACCAAGATAGTGGGAGAGACATTCACCATAATATTCTCAAACTATTAATGTTAAAGTTAAATTGGTTGTCCTACACAATTAATTAAGTGCATAGAAAAATATTATTATAATATGACACATTCAGATGATTGAGCTCTCAGAGACAAAGTGGTTGGCTCTTAAAAGAGCCGTTGTTGTTTTGTTTGGTGTCAAAGTGAAGTGAGTTTAACCGCCGAAGCCGTACAGAGTTCTTCCCTGTCTCTTCAGAGCATAAACCACGTCCATGGCGGTCACAGTCTTCCTCTTTGCGTGCTCGGTGTAGGTGACAGCATCACGGATCACGTTCTCCAGGAAAACCTTCAACACACCGCGAGTCTCCTCGTAGATCAGGCCAGAGATACGCTTCACTCCGCCACGGCGAGCCAGACGGCGGATGGCGGGCTTGGTGATTCCCTGGATGTTATCACGGAGAACTTTGCGGTGACGCTTAGCGCCTCCTTTACCGAGACCCTTTCCTCCTTTGCCACGTCCACTCATTTTCCTAGCGATAGATTTGACAAATGTGAAGATTATGCCGAGATTCACGGCTAAACAAAGTCTGTTTGAGGACCTGTTGGAAGACAGAGGCGCCACATTCTCCCTCTGTGTGTTATCATGGTGAATAAAGGAGCCTATGGTGCATCAGCGCCCCCAACAGGAGAAGAGAGTCACTGACAGCATGTCCCAGAAGTCTCACAAAATAATTAAAAATAATAAAATAATTAAAAACTCAGGGTTTATTTAAAGGAAAAAACACACATTTGCATCACGTAACAGAGAAAGAGTTGAAGGCCAAAAAAATGAATTAATTCATGAAAAAAACAGTACAACAATGAATAAATATATGTGTTAATTAAGAAAAGAAAAAAGGTGATTTAAAAGCAATGGTCGCAAGTTCGACTCCACCCCTGGCTGATTGTACGCAATTCTGTTGTGAGTCTCTTTGGATAAAAAGTGTCTGCTAAATGACATGTAATGTTTGAATAATTGTGCAAGTTAAAAAATAACTATTCATTTTCTGATTCTCTCATTTACTTTTGTTTTTAAAAAAAATAGTGTTTAAAAAAAGCTTAAAGAACTTTAAATAAACATGTCAAAGTAAGGTTTAAAGTTAAACAAAGAGGGAAAAAAAAGCTCCTGATGGTGAGCATAGTTTCACAAGATGTGCAGCTTCAATCATTTTTTTCTTTTTGGATCCTCCCTCTACAGCTGTGTGGTTCACATATTTGATTTTTACATTGAAAATGACTGTGAATATTGAGTATAGGCCTGTATGTGGTGCTGTAATGCTGCTACACCAGAAACAGAGATGTTGAGCATTGCAATAAAGGATGTGCACTTTGTGCAAACTTAAAAAATAAGTAAAATAAAGGTTTTATCAACAAGTATTTTTTAACAATGTATACAATCAGTGAAGCAGAGACGAAATGGACCAGGTAAAGAAATTAAACATTTCTATAAAGTGAATAAAACAAACCATTTCCCAACACAAGAGGATAACGATGACAATGAAATGGTGACAGGAAATGCCAGAGTAAGAGAGAGAGGTAAACATAATTTTCCCAAAATAGTGTATTGGTTGTCCACAGAAAAAGCATAGCATAAAAACCGAGAGATGATTAAAAAAACTCGACTGGTTTTCATGTGGACAGCCCCTGAAGTGAAAATGTCTGACCTGGAAGCCAGACCAATGTTTTATCTGGTGGTTTGTCCTCTAGAGTCACAAAATAAAATGAGTTTCAGAGTCACACTGACTGTAAAAAGGGTCAGAGATTAAAGTTAGTGAAACAAGACAGTTGGTGTCTGCAGTGGAGATTCTGATTGAGATTCTCCTTGAAACATTAATGTTACATGTGAAGATCCAATTTAAACACTTTTAGTACAGAATACTACAGAAAACAAATGAACTGTGCAAAAGATGAATATTATCATGAAACTGGAAATCAACCTAGTGGATGATTCATGGTTAAAGTTGCTTCCCTACATTCATACATCATAATTATCACAATTATTACAATGAAAACAACATGACCGTCTTATAACTAACTTGTAGCTACTTACCAAGACATTACTTCAGAAATGAGCTGCTATTATAGTATCACCTCCTATTATATGAAATTATTACAATTTTCTTTTATGAAATCAAAGCCATCAGGACACATGGTGACTATTAGGGGAACAGAAAGTGCCAAAATTAAATAAATAAATACACCATTAAATAATAAATGAAATGTGTCATTAATTAAATAAAATATCAATTCATTTTATGTAAAAACAAAATATAATTATTTCACTATTCAATTAATTATTTCATGGTCCGTGTTGCTGTGCATCATTAATTAATTGTATCTGTCAAACTGGCCCATCAAAGTCAGTGGGCGGACTTCTAACACGTGATTGGTTACCCTGCACATCAAGTCAAGGCAAATCGATCGCACATAATGGATTGATGCAGAGCTAGTGAACACGTTCCTATACACAGGATGGCGCTATTCACCCCTACGTTGGTTTAGATCAGTGGTCACCAACGTGGTGCCCGCGGGCACTTGGTAGCCCGCGAGCAGCCAGCGAGGTGCCCGTGGGCTCATTTCACTTCACCTCACTTGCATGTATCCAAATGATCACTGAGTAAAACGTCCTGATATTGTTTATAAAAACTGTGATAATCATTAGGAGTAAGCACTGGATTTAATGTGTATGCAATTAAATGCATAATATTCATCATGTAAATGGTAAATTGCATAAAATGTTAATATGGTAGCCCTCCATATTATTCTCTACCCTTCAGGTAGCTCTCGGTCTCAAAAAGGTTGGTGACCCCTGGTTTAGATACTCTATTCAAACAAAAGTTTATTTACAACAACTAAAAATCAATGGCCCTTTCTCAATACTCAAGTACTTGCATACTTGGGAAGTACATACTTGTATGCAAGTATGGGGGACAGCAATTACTTCCTTGTTCTACTGTTTGAACGGCAGGTGACGCCAAGTGCTTAAGCCATATCTGAATACACAAACCACATTTTTGAATTCTAAATGACCAATTTCTCATCTCAAATGATCTTAAAACTGCATTTGGGGACACATATTTATTTCATTACATTACATATCATTTAAATTTATTTTAATTAATTCATGAAACATTTAAATAAATATTTAATGGCATACTTCTTTATTTTTTCTTGGCACTTTCTGTCCTCCATAGAAACCAGGGTGTGTGGGTCTGTTGTGTCCCCCTGTTGGTGACCACATGACAGCTTTGATCTTCATGATACTGTAAAAAATAACATTTATTCTTAATAGAAGAAAATATGTAATTGTTAGGAAACTTGTATCCATTATTAAATATGTTGAGGCAAAAGAGGACTGTTGTCTAGAGTTTCGAGTGAGGTGGCTCTTAAAAGAGCCGTTGAGGTGGAGGTTAGTGGAGCAGCGGTACAGAGTTTAAGCTCTCTCTCCACGGATGCGGCGGGCCAGCTGGATGTCCTTGGGCATGATGGTGACTCTCTTGGCGTGGATGGCGCACAGGTTGGTGTCCTCGAAGAGGCCGACCAGGTAAGCCTCGCTGGACTCCTGCAGAGCCATGACAGCGGAGCTCTGGAAGCGCAGGTCGGTCTTGAAGTCCTGAGCGATCTCTCTCACCAGGCGCTGGAAGGGCAGCTTGCGGATCAGCAGCTCCGTGGACTTCTGGTAGCGACGGATCTCTCTCAGAGCCACGGTACCGGGCCTGTAACGGTGAGGCTTCTTCACGCCGCCGGTGGCAGGCGCGCTCTTACGCGCAGCTTTGGTGGCCAGCTGCTTCCTGGGAGCTTTACCTCCGGTAGATTTTCGAGCGGTTTGCTTGGTTCTTGCCATGTTTCTGCTTGTTGCTTTCAACAGGAGAAAAAGTGAAGCAGACACGAGCGACTCTCTGCTCTTAAACTGTGGGAGCAGCTGTGACACGGTGACGCTGCTTCAGTCCTCCGGCTCCTGATTGGTGGTGAGCCGCTCTTCCTGGAGCGCAGCGCCGCCCAGAGGAGCCCGAGACCCCGCTGCTTATTGGACAAAAGTGGCTTGAAAGCGCAGAGGGTGATCCCCCCCCCTCTGCTGCTCTGCTCTGGTTGGTCTGGCAGGAGTCTCCGCGCTTTCGTGGACATATAAAGGAGGGTTTGCGCTGTTTGAGTCACACTTTCTCTGAGTTTGTCAGAAAAATCTAGTAAAAATTAACCATGTCAGGAAGAGGCAAAACCGGCGGAAAAGCCCGCGCTAAGGCAAAGACTCGCTCCTCTCGTGCTGGACTACAGTTCCCCGTCGGTCGTGTTCACAGGCTGCTGCGCAAAGGCAACTACGCTCACCGTGTGGGTGCCGGCGCCCCCGTCTACCTGGCCGCTGTGCTCGAGTACCTGACCGCTGAGATCCTGGAGCTGGCTGGAAACGCCGCCCGCGACAACAAGAAGAGCCGTATCATCCCCCGCCACCTGCAGCTGGCCGTCCGCAACGACGAGGAGCTCAACAAACTCCTGGGCGGAGTGACCATCGCTCAGGGCGGCGTGCTGCCCAACATCCAGGCTGTTCTTCTGCCCAAGAAGACCGAGAAGCCCGCCAAGTCCAAGTAAACCACAACAACTCCACAAACAAAAGGCTCTTTTAAGAGCCACACACTCACTCTGAGAAACTGCTCATCCTCCTCTTTAAAATACAGTAAAACCGTCAGTGTCTCTAAAAATATGAAGATCATAAACTTCACAAAGTACATAAAGCTTGCATTTTGAACTTTATAATTAACTTTGTAATTAGTCTTGTCTAATATTGTAATTTTAAACATAACGTTAAATATCCTGTCAAGATATTAAAACCGAATGTACACAAGGAATAACAGCCAGATAATGTAGATAATACAATCGACAATAAAGACTTCTTTCAATTTGATTATATGATGCTTCAAATGTCTGAAGTAATGAACGAAACCTCCTCAACTGTGTAACAATCCCTCTTGCTTGTAACTTTTTATCATTATTACAAACAAAGTAAAATATGAACCTAATATGATGAGATTTAGTTCTGAGTAAAGAACAGTGATGCATTAATGATCGTTATTGTTTATTAATAATTAAGTAGCATCACTACATTAATATAAAATGATCAAAAAATAACTTCAGGTCTCTCGTGTTTTGTGATACTTCTAGGAACTACTTTTGTATTATTATTGACATGTAGTCAATTTGGTTGAAATACTTAATAGACAGTCTGTAAATATGTGTTATAATATGTAACAAGAGTTAACATGTCTATTAAAGATACATTTCATTTTGATAACTGTGTGGCTTTAGTGAACACGATAACTCTCGTAATTAAAGAAAATTGCATGTGTTACTTGTAACTTTGTCTCTTTTTAGTTTTTCTGATTAAAGGACAAATGAGATGTGGGGAAAATAACATCAGCAAAACCAATTGTAGGCTTTCACTGAGGATCTTGTGATTGATGAGCAATTACTACCATTTAAAACATGTAGTAAATATTAAGATATTTAACATTCAATGAATAGACATGTTACAGCAAAATCATTGTGTGAAGCAGCTCAGCCTGTGCAGTGCGCACACATGCAGGTGAACTGATCAGTCATTGAAGTAACTAAAGACCCATTTCCAATACTCAAATGTCTCTAAAACATGTGATGTTGGTAACGATTTAATCTCTCTTTAGAAAGACACAAACTGTGATGTGTTGATTCAGGAGAGGGTGTTTTAGTTAATTAAATGTTTACATGCACATGAATGAAAGTATTGTTCAAGATTATATATTATGATACACACATTGTCGACTCAAAGGAGTTTGTCAATGGTTCATTTAGAGAATAGATCCTGCTGCTCTTTACTCTCCATTTTTTGTGAAGGAGCTCCTTCACCCATGTTTAAATGTAAACCTAGCAGCAAATAGTCCAGTGACTATACATTTCATTTGCAACACACAACTTGTGTAACCAAGTCACTTTCATTTGAAATATGTGATTCAAATCATGAACCACTTGTAATTTGAGGCAAGGGTTAATAAATACATCTCTACAGTATGTTGATTGTAGAATTAACCTTAAGGACAGTAATGTACACATGTGTATAATCATTTGAATATTAATTCCATATAAAGATCATGTGAACTCTCTTAGATAAAGTGTGTGGCTCTTAAAAGAGCCGTTGGGTTGATGAGGTTGTTGCAGTCCGAGCAGTGTGTTTACTTGGAGCTGGTGTACTTGGTGACGGCCTTGGTTCCCTCGGACACGGCGTGCTTGGCCAGCTCACCGGGCAGCAGGAGACGCACGGCGGTCTGAATCTCCCTGGAGGTGATGGTGGAGCGCTTGTTGTAGTGAGCCAGGCGAGACGCCTCACCGGCGATGCGCTCGAAGATGTCGTTGACGAACGAGTTCATGATGCCCATGGCCTTGGACGAAATGCCAGTGTCGGGGTGGACCTGCTTGAGCACCTTGTACACGTAGATGGCGTAGCTCTCCTTCCTGCTCTTTCTCCTCTTCTTGCCTCCTTTGCCGGCGGTCTTAGTCACGGCTTTCTTGGAGCCCTTCTTGGGCGCGGACTTGGCGGGATCAGGCATCCTGACACAGTTCAATCAGATGAATGAGTCGCAGTTGGCGGAGGAGACTCTACTTATAAAGGCTCCATGCAAACACCACTGTGTGCTCCCCCTCCTGTGATTGGTTCAATCTCTCACTGTGGTTGGATGAGGGGGAGATCGTGTTGTCTTTGTTTGAAACACACTGGAGACATTTTAGAAACAAATACATGATACATTTTATTCAAGAAACTAATCACAACTATTCTTCAATACTAATCCTGTGACTCACATTTAACACTTTTCTGCTTTTGTATCAAGTAGAAACTCAGATGTCGATCAAACCTCTGGTGAAATGAATGAAGACAAAATGTCCTAACCCTCAATAGTTGTTAATATTCGAATCTCAAAGAAGATTTTGTTTATTGCATTGAATGTTTAATGTTTTCTATTATATTTTTTTATTATAATAAAAAGGTGTTATCTTATAACCTTGCTGTTACTGCTGTCCTTTAAATATGATTTGCTGTAGCGAGATTTTGGCCATAAACGGGAAACGATTCAGTTATAACACAGGCGTTTTCTTGCAGTTAACACAAATCAAATGGGTTTACATTTTAATCAGTTTTGATTATAAAATTCATTCTGTCTCTTTAAATACCAAATGAATACTAATATTACACACAAATTGAAAATATTTTTCTCACTTGAATTTTACTACTTGGGAATAGAGGTTTTAATACCATGACTATGCTGTTGGGGCTGTTATTTTTTGTCATTTCAGTTTGGACTACAGTACTGAAGATTCAATAACATAGCAAGCATCTTGTGATGACAAACATCATTTTATAAAGCAATTACTACTTTGTACTACTAAAAACATGTAACAGTTGTTGTATAATGCATATGCAATGAATGTAAATAGACATATGCTACTATATTTACACATTTTATAGTCCATTGTTAAAATTTTTTATTTAATGACACAATTCTTAATGTTGATCATTTTTTATTTTTGCTGGTAATTTGCACTCAAAGGCCACCCTTAAGTGCAAATGTGTGTAAATGTGTACTAACCACACTTCTAACAGACTGTTATTTGAACAACTGGTACGAAAATCTCAGGATTGTGAGCTCTCAGAGACAAAGTGGCTGGCTCTTAAAAGAGCCGTTGTTGTTTTGTTTGATATTAAAGTGAAGTGAGTTTAACCGCCGAAGCCGTACAGAGTTCTTCCCTGTCTCTTCAGAGCATAAACCACGTCCATGGCGGTCACAGTCTTCCTCTTTGCGTGCTCGGTGTAGGTGACGCTTAGCGCCTCCTTTACCGAGACCCTTTCCTCCTTTGCCACGTCCACTCATTTTTACTTAACTAGTGAAAAAAGATGACAGAATTGTGACGAATAAAGTCTAAAAAGTCATGAGCCTGGAGGGATAGCTCAGGGCTTCTGCCCTTTTCTATCCATAGTTCGTGACATCAGGAGTGGGCCGGAAAGGTGGGAGGAGGCAAAGGACTCGTGAGGTTTAAGCAAAGGAAGACCAAGGCACAAATAAAAGGAAATAAAACACAACAAACAAACAAAAACACCCTGTGTGTATGCATATTATTTACATTTGTGTGTGTGCATATGATGTTTAGGAGAAATGCTCTACAAGTGCATTTATCGAGTTATGGGGGCTTTGTCGAGTTCTGTGAGTGGGGGTCTTTGGCCAGCTGCAACATGAGTGACATGGGGGTATCAACAGTGGTGTGTGCTTCCTGTATGGTTTTCTGGAGAGAGGGGTTGTTTATTGCTGTTCTCATGTATTTCAGTGCTATGACTTGGTGTCTCTGTCTGACGGTCTGAATGCCAGTTATGGTGTGGATGTAATGGTTGCTGATGTAGGACGGAAGTCTGTGAGCCAGTTTCAGTGCTTTGTTTTGAATGACCTGAAGTCGTTGTAACTGGTTGTCGGAGATATTGATCCAGGCGGGGACGGAGTATTCAAAGAGTGGTCTGATGTATGCCAAGTAGACTTTAATGACTGTTAGTGGTGATGCTCCATGTTTTCCACAGAGGGCTTTGAGATGGTTGAGTCTATTATTTGCTCTTTGTTCCAGGTTATTAATGTGTTTGGTCCAGGTCATGTTGTTTTGAAATGTTACACCGAGGAATGTTGCTTCTTTGCTGATAGTGATTTTGTGATTGTTGAGTGACAGATCGATATTGTTGAGCTGCAGGTGTGAGTTCTTGGTGAAGAGGATGCATTGTGTCTTGACAGGGTTCAGTTTGATTCTCCACATGTTTGTCCAGGTTTCTATTTCAGTTATACATGTTTGGAGTTTCTTGGCTGCTAGATTTGGGCGTTTAGAGCTAGTCCAGTAACAGAGGTCATCTGCAAACTGTGAGACTTTGGCTATGATGGCTGGGGGGTAGTAGATATCAGAGATGTATAAGAGGAATAAAAGTGGGCTCAAAACTGCACCCTGTGGGACTCCAGCTTGAGGGATGAAAGGTGTTGATATGGTGGAAGCAACTTTCACTTTGATTTGGCGGTTATCCAGAAAGCTTGAAATGATGGATTGGGTGGGTTTTGGCAGTTTGAGGTTGGTGTCCAGTAGTCGGTATTTGAGTCCGTTGTGCCATACTTTGTCAAATGCTTTTTCAATGTCGAAGAATATTGCCAGGGTCATTTCTTTTTTGTTAAAATTTCTGTGAATGTCTTCGGATAATCGGAGGATGTCGTCTGTGGTGGCTCTCCCCTTCCTGAAACAGGCTTGATGTATTCCCAGGAGGCCCATTGATTCAATGTGACTGGTGAGACGTGAGGTGAGTATTCTTTCAAATAATTTCCCTATGTGGCTAAGAAGACTTATGGGGCGATAACTTGAAGTGTTGTGTGGATCTTTTCCAGGTTTATTGATCATAATGACCAAGGCCACTTTCCATGGTGAGGGGAAATGTCCAGTGGAGAGACAGGTGGAGAAGAGCTGTCCAAGGTGCTGAAAGTAAGTGGCTGGTGCTTGTTTTATTAGAGTGGTGTCGACATTATCTTCTCCTGGTGCTTTGTTTTTCATTTTCTTTAGGTGCAGTTGTATTTCCTGGATAATGACTGGTTTTGTGAGTAATTGGTGCTCTGTGGTAAAGTTGGCAATGTTTGTCTCGCTTGTATTGTGTTTGGCTATTTCATTATCTATTTCTTTATCAACCACATTTTTCCATTCATTGTCAAATGGGGGTCTGTTGGACAAGAATGAATGTTTTCCAGGTAGTTACGGAAAAGTGTGGCCTTTTCAGCGTTGTTATTGATTATTGTGCCTGATGATTTAAGTGGTGGTGTGTTGTTGGTCTCTGGGTCTCCGTTTAAGTTCTTTATTTTTTGCCAGAATGTCTGGGGGTTTGTGTCTTGGTCGAGTTTTCTGTAGAATGTGTTCCATGTTTTCTGTCGGTGGAGGGTAAGTTGTATTTTAAGAGTGCTTTGCAGTCTGTTTAATTCTGTTTTGGTGTGGGGTGATCTGAACCTAATGAAATTCCGTCGCAGCTTCCTTTTGTGTCTGATGAGTTGGAGAAGATGAGCAGGTAGAGTCTGTTTTGATGGTTTTGCTGTATATTGGGATATGGTTTCTTCTCTGGCTTGGATGAAAATTTTGCTTACAAATGATGCTTGTTGGTCCAGGTGTTGATGGGTGGTGATGAGAATGATGTTCTTCAGTTTGTCTTCAATGTTTGATCTATATTTTTCCCATTCTGCTGTTTTGTAGTTGTATTTCTTCTTGTTGATGACTTGTGGCAGGAAAGAGAATGTAGTCAGAACAGGTAAGTGGTCGCTGGAGAGGTGGTTGGTGGTGGAGAACTTATGGAGTTTAGAAGCCAGGTCGGGGGAGCTTATAATGAGGTCCAGGATGTCTGTGTTGCCAGTTTGTGGAGATATGTAAGTGGGCTCATTTGTGTTGACGATTGTTAAGTTTGTGTCAGCGAGAATTTGTTTGAGTACTTTGCCACTTGAGTTTGTTTTATTGCAATAGAAGTCAACATGTTTGGCATTGAAGTCTCCCATGATGAGGGTGTGACTGGAGGTGGATACGGCTTGGAACAAGTTTGAGGAGGGTTTTATTCCGGGGGGACAATAAATGCTGATGATTGTGATGAAGTGATTTAAATGGGTTTTCATTTTTATTGCAAAATATTCATTTCCATTGAGTTCTTCTAATGTGAGACCAAGATCCATTTCACTGTATTCAATGTTATTTCTGATTAAAATGGCTACTCCGCCTCCATGTCCTGTCTGTCGCTCCTTTCTGATGATCGAGTATCTAGGAATTTTGATCTGTGATTTGGTTGATAAAAGTGTTTCATTCACAGAAGCTACAGAGATGTTCTTGTCATTTAGCAGTTGAATAAGTTCTTCTTTATTTCCTCTTATTCCTCTGATGTTTATATGTAAGAAGGTGCAGAGTGTCATGGTGACGAATATACGAGATTCACGGCTATTCAAAGTCTGTTTGAGGACCTGGTTGAAGCCAGAGGCGCCATATTCTTCCTCTGTGGGTTTTCATGTTGGATAAAGGAGTCTTTGGTGCATCAGCGCCCCCAACAGGAGAAGAGAGTCAGTGACACACGTTGTCTTGAGACTGCACAGCTTCTGTAGTTGGAAAACAGCATAAATGCATAAAGTTATTTTAGGTATTTGTAGCTCTAAGTTAGAGCCTCTGTTGTTAGAACCTCTCTTTTTATGGGAGAACTGTACGTCTTCATATTTTTAATGACTTAAATGAAAGTAAAGTAAATTAAATAAGTGTTATGTGTTCAAAGTATTGCATAAATGATTTATATTATTTAACTTAATATTTGTATTTTACATGTATACATTTGTACCCAGTAACCCAACAGCAGAACCTGATAATAATACGTAGACAAGTCAAAATGGTCCTTTTTTTCTCACTTAGATGGAATATTTGTTGTGAATTTATGAAATTAACAAACATTTACTTAAGAATGAAGTCGCAGCTGAATCCTCACACTTCCCCTCTAAGTGTGTTAAAGAATATACGTAGCATCAAAAACTCAAAAGATTATTTTTATCCATTGTGGGCTACTGTTAAAAACATGGTGGCCCAAAAAGTATCATTATTGTATCGACAATAACGTCATCCAAATTGTACACATTTTTACATCTGTAAAGAACACTTTACTTGACCTACATAATAACGATGATAATAATGTATTATGCAAATAAATTGTTGTTGTTGCCTAACAGCACTGACAGTGACTGTCGTGTTAAATGTATGTTTAACCCGAGTAAACACAGAGGGAATTTTACTTTAGCGGGGGTTTTGGACATTGAGCTGTTTCGCCACATGACACATGTTTGTTTGTTTGGCAGCAGAAACCCTATCTGTGCAGCGCTTGTAACAATACAGTTTATATCTTTTTCATTCGATTTTTAAAGTAGATTTTTATTCACTTATCATGTTAAGGGGATTGCTCAGTGTAGTTGTATGAAGAAATAAAACATGCAAAACAATAACCACACAGAAAGTGAGGCCATATGTGGTTGCTGGCAGGGATAGATGGACAAAAATGTATTTTAGCCACTTAACCCACAGCTCACCTCATATCATATATTATAATATACCTACTGATGATGTTAAAAATACATTTGTTGCATTTCCACGTCATCATGCAGCCTTTTTCTGGCTAGAAAAGGACGTCTGAAAACCACTTACTCTCCCACACCAAAGTCCATAAAAAAAATCTGTGATTTTTAAATCACAGCACACAGGAGTTGTATTATTATTATATCTATTAGTGAGTTAAAATTAATAATTTTGTGACTTGTTTATGTGAAATTTTCTGTTTGGACTTTCTCAAGTGATAGAAACTTAACAAACGAGGCAACAGTAGACCAGCAGCTCTTGTGTTCTCAGGAGCTAAAAACACTGATTTTCTCTATGGGATTTGGTGCAGGAGAGTGACCAGTTTACAAACTTAAGTTTTCAGTCATTAAACATTGTCTAAAGGGTTAAAATAAAGCAGGGAACGTGTTTATTAAGATATCACAGACTTAAGCATTGGCATTGGATTCATCAGGTGATCTAAAAATCAGTGTTTGTGTCACTTTCTCAAACCTCACCGAGATATTGCTATTCCGAGAGCAAACTTTATTATAAGTAGCCACAAAAGTTCAACGAGGGAATGATGGCATTAAACATAAAAAGGGTTGTTCATTAAAAATGTAGCACCACTCAGTTTGACCTTACAGGATTTGTTTGACGTGGTGTCGTTCACCTCGACACAGTCCAAAGCCTAAGTCACTCATAAAAACATGACATTTACTCAGTGATCAGAGCGATACACAGTCACAGAGATGTTTCTTCTCAAATCAAGCAGATGAGGAAGAAATCTGGGATTGAATGCCTTTCAAACTCATTCCCACTGGTGAAAAACCCATTTAAACCTGTGCTTAATAATGAATATACACACATGAATGCTTTAAGGTACAAAATAAAGGTTGTTTTCAAAGTCCAGTTAGTCTCTCTCTCCCTCTCTCCCTCTCTCCCTCTCTCTCTCTCTGTGTGTGTGTTTAATTCGGGGGAAGTGCTCAGTGAACCCCCGCAAGCTTTAAAAACAACTGCTTTGTGTTTATGTAGGTCACAGAACAGAGGACAGAGGACAGAGGACAAAGGTAAGACTTCATGTTTTAAGCTCTGGGACATTTTTTCTTTTGCTTCAATTCCACAGTTACTTTGAACTATACGTCAAACTGGTAAATGTGACTTTTGGTAAACGATCAGTTTAGTCAATTTAAGTTTTGTTTACCCTTCATATAATCCAGATTCTAAAGATGTGGGACACACAGATGTGAGACGTTGGCAGAGCAGATGTTTTCTAAAGATTCATGAGATCGAATATGCGGAAAAAAAACAACAATACTTTTTAATCAACTTACAGAGAAGATAAGCAAAAGTTATCAGACAATGCCTTCTTGTCGAGGCAGATCAGTCTGTGGCTATAAATAAATATCTGCCTCTCTAATTAAACATTATTCTGCTGTTTATCCAATAACAAGCTTATTTATTTATTTATTCATTTATTTTTTACTGATTATCTCTGAATGTGACGAGAGACACAAAGAGACTGTGGAGCGATTTGGTTCAGACAACTGTGAAACTGCCAAACCCTCAACAATCTGCTTTGTGAGAATATGCACTGAGGCGAAACAGATTGGATTTTTAATACTGGGACTGTGCTGAAGTTGTACTAAAGGGATAGTTCAGGGTTTTTGGAGGAGCCATTTCAGACACACAGTTGTACACAGAGCCAGGAAACCAGCCTTCCAGTTTGGATTTTAATCTGTATTTGCTTCACGGGTCAAATGATTGTGCATTGGCTCCAATCAGCATCAGTGGGAACCTAAGACTCGGGTAAACATGTTTGTTTCTTCTTCGCCTGCTCTATTTTAGGCAGCGAGGTGCAAATTCTTTCTTCTGTTAGCGTAGTTGTTAGCATTCATGTTTGTAATGATCCTTAATATCATTTATTTCATAAATGGATGGATAAATGGATCGTAAATAACCATAAAGACAGAGGGCGACTCGTTGTTTTGAGCCCATTTGTCCAAAAAAAAAAGAATCAAGAATATAGTCGCTAATATTAGCGAAACAGACATGAGACTTAAAAATAGCCACTATATTGAATGACCTCCTCAAAAAATCTACACCTGATCAAGTCTATGTGATGTTTGGAGCTTTATCTCACCCGAAAACTTTGGTTTAAAATTGCCTGATTTTCTCTATGGACTTTAGCGCGGGGAGTTTAAGGGTTACAAAGTGATCTTTTAAGTGGCTAAAATATGTATGTCCTTTTGTCTCAGATACATAGAGTCGTTGCTGTCAGAGGAGGACGATGCTCTGGCTGCCTCCGCTGTGGCTGTACGCAGCCATACCAGGTGTGCTGTGGGCCGCGCATGTCACTCTGTTAGTCGAGGGGGACAAGAACGCGTCCAGGATCTGCAAACCCGCCCCCCAGTGGGAGATTAAGGGACAGACGCCCATGCGAGAGCTACTGGGAAACGTTGTGGTGGTGGCGCTGCTGAAGGCCAGCTGACAATTCTGCCTCACTCAGGCCTCCAAGTAAGAAATGTGTTCTTGGGAGGTTTTTACTGTATCACTGTAATCACCCATTCATTTTCTATTTAAAAAAAAACATCAACCTTCTATTAACCTCTGTATCCTGCAGACTGGGAGGCCTGCGTGACAGGCTGAATCGCAGCAACTTCACAGAGGTGTCTTTCATGATCGTAAACGAGCGCGAGGCTCAATCCAGGGCGATGTACTGGGAGCTGAAGAGAAGAGCGCCACCTGATGTTCCCGTGTACCAGCAGGCGCCATTTCAGGACGACGTGTGGGAGGCGCTGGATGGCGACAAAGACGACTTCCTGGTCTACGACAGGTGAGACCAGTCAGTCCCATCTCCACCCATCACAGGGAAGATTTTCTTTCAATTCACTTGATGTACATGATCGATCCCGGGAGGTTTTTGTGGAAATATTCATCAGTAATGTCACCGATAAAGTCCTGCAAACTGAAACTTCCATGTCAAAGAAGGAAAGAACCTGTATAAAATCACAATTGCATCTTTTCCCCCTCATCCGTGTGTCTCCAGGTGTGGTTTCCTCACCTTCCACGTCGTGTTGCCCTACAGTTTCCTGCACCAGCCTTATGTAGAAGCTGCCATCAGAGCCACGTACCAGAAGGACATCTGCAACTGTCATGTGAGCAGTCACACACACACGGAAATGAACACAAGCTCATTTGAACAGGTTCCAGTTCCTGTTCATTTTTCAATAATATTGCTATTTTTGTCACTGTCACTGTCAGCTTTTACCAAAACTAAGAATATCACATCCCATTTGAAACTCCAAACCTTGAATTTGTCTCATAAACATGCAGAAAATAACAAGTCTCTGACCACGTACTTGTTGAGTTTTAGTGGAATTTACGTAATTTGGGAAGTCTTTGTACAACGTACAAATAACATGGTTAATTACATAGCTTTTTCAAAGTTTAGATGACAAAATAGAGCATTATATATCTATTAGTTTTCTCTAAAATGGCCAAATAAATGTAAACATTTACAAATGCTCTACATCTGCAGTACCATCACAGCCCACTAGGACCGTGGCCTACACTTTGGGAATCGCTGGTCTACGTCTGTTACCTAACATTTACGATACCATACAAACTAATTTACAACATAAATGAATCCAAGAACAATTTGTACTTTAAATAAAATTAGATCATTTTGTATTAGTATTTTGAAAAGGAAAATCAGTAATTCCCAAGAATTTCCATGTTTTGATCAATGATTCAATTTTATTCTATGCATGTCGTTTAAAGACATATACACAATAATCTTAAAAATTCCATTTCTGGGAATGACTGAATGTTTGTATGTGAGTTTCCTGGCAGGTTTTTTTCTGCATCAGGATTAATAAAGTTGCGCTGTTACGTCTGTCGAGGTGTTAAGTTTCATCAGTTTATTTGTAAATAATCTGGATTATATGTAGTCTAATTGTAGAATGTCTGAATACACGGACCAAATTTGGTTTAAATCACATTTATGAACTCAGGGCCCAGGTGGAAAAATACCGGAATTCCCCTTTAAATCTTGGCTGAGGTCTGTGCTCTCTGCATGATCTTCTCTGACCTTTTAACCTTTCGGGGGTTTTTTTCCCAGCAGCAGGTGAATTCGACCGTACCAAGCGTCACAAAGAACGAGACAACTCTGACAACCAACCACACAACTGCATTACCCACAATTCACCTGGACAGCGATAATCCAGAGGGGGGAGACCAAGCACCTGTAACTCATCATCACCACCATCATCATCATCATCATCATCACTAACACCCATAATCTTCATCCTCTCCCTCATCATCATCACCACCACAATCATAAACTAAGAAGAGGTCTAGAAGTCGTTTTACAAAAGGCAGCAAGATTTACGTTTAAAATTTCAAATTTAAAGTCAAATCTCTAAAATTTAGGGAAATTTATTGGCAGAAATGAACATATCATATATATACCACACATAAGTCTGTTTGTGTAAAATCTCTTTAAACAATTTCTGTTGTGTTCTGTACAAGTTCTGTTGTCATAGCCTCATAGCATCAGCCTTTGATATGTACTACTCGGGGGGGAGGGGGAGGTTCAGAGTTCAGAGCTTTTATTCTGGAAAAATATTAATCTATTCAAATCAATTCTGTCGCTAGAATTGTCCGTTAACCTAAACTAAATGTTTGATTTGAAAAACTAAAAACAAATACACTGCTGTTGTCATGGAGACAGCTAGGTTTGGGGAGTAAAGGTCTGTAAAATAACTACTTGCATGTGTTAGGCTCAAAGAAGAAGCGGTAATTCTTAAAATTGAAATGATGCACAACAAATATTAACAGTTTTATCAGATTGTGGTCTGCCCTCACACTCGCGTGCCTCACTCCTCTGTCTCTGTGTGTACAAACCAGACAAATACGTCCACATCCGTCTCCTCCAGTGAATGAAGTCTACGGTGTGAAACCTGCCCCTGCAGGAGGCTGTAGATGGAGGTGTGTGGACAGACGAGGTGTGGACGGACAGCTGGTGTCTCTCATACAGAGACAGACAGACAGAGGGAGACGTAGTAGTGTCAGTCTGGTCACCGTTTAAAACATTAGACTTCAGTTTGGATTTTCTCATCTTATTTCTGTGCTGAATGGGATTACTACAATCATCTAGTAATAATAATAATTTATGTGTAGTTTGTAGTAGTTACCTGGAAGCTTGTTGATCGTTTTCTGTTTACAATAAATACAATCTATACAACAAAAAATTAATTCATGTATTTATTTATGCAGTGTTTGTTTTTAAATATACACTGTAACTTCCTTATTCAGGGTCTCAAGTCTTTATTTACTACTACTACTACTACTATTACTACTACTACTACAACTACTACTATTACTACTGCTACTGCTATTACTACCACTACCACTACTACTACTATTACTACTGCTATTACTACTACTACTACTACTATTACTACTACTACTGCTAATACCACTACTACTACTACTACTACTGCTGCTGCTATCACTACTACTACTACAACTACTACTACTATTACTACCATTACTACTACTACTATTACTACTACTATTACTACTACCACAACTATTACTATTATTACTACTACTACTACTACTATTACTACTACTACTACGACTACTACTACTATTACTACTACTACAACTACTATTATTACTATTACTACTAGCACTAATATTACTACTAATACCACAACTATTACTAATACTACTACCACAACTACTACTACTACTACTACTACTAAATATGTTTGTTTCATTTTACCACCAAAAAGTAATTTTAATTAGAGAATAAATTGAAAATATATATATATATATATTTATTTTTATTTTTTTTTTAATAAAAAAAATAGCAAATAATAATAAAAAATGTGTCCAATCTTATTTTAATCTTAAAATGAGAGCACTTTACAGCAACTAGTATAGTTTTTTTTTTTTTTTATTTCAATGACCAGCACCACAAGGGGGAGCACAAAGCCCAAACCAAACGTTCTAGCACTTTTTTTGTGTGCACAACTTTCCTCCAAACACTAGGTGGCAGCACTTTCATGTGTTCATCATCAACCTGCTGTTGTCCATCAAGGGGATTATTAGTTATTATTATACCATTACCAAAAGATACGTTTGGATTAGTGGATAATCCTCGAGTTATAATCCAGATCATCTCTGGGTGGGTTAATCAAATCTGTGGTAGGTTTTGGGTTTTTTTTTAACGTAGGACAACAAAGAGGTTTTAGGGACATATAGATAGACTTTTATTTGTTCTGTAACTTATCTTCTGTACGTATCATTTCTTGAAGATTATATGTGTGTGTGTGTGTGTGTATTTTCATTTCCTGTCTTATCAAGATTTAAAGGTGCAGTAACCGGGGATAAGGAACACGCGGGGGGGTCTCCAGACAGAGCAGAAAATACAGCAATTCTACCAAGATGTTCTGGAAAATGGAGATCAAGTCTTTACAGTCATGACATCAACATAATTTCCATCTGTCTGTCTGTTCTGTGAGGTACGACTGAACGACTGACCGGACCCTGCTGAGGCTTAAATGATAAAGTGGACTTGACTGGACTCTGCAAAACCCAAACTATCCAAACTTTTTTTTTTTAAGAGTTTGAAACTTATAGCATCCATCCATCTTCCACGGCTTTATCCTCCACATGAAGGTCGCCGGGGAGGCACTGGTATACCCTGGACATGTCGCAAGTTACAACAGAAATATGAGATTTGTTTGTTTGTGAAGCTGAAACAAACATTTTCCTGTAAATACAGGATAACAACAACTAAGATGAACTCATGATTCTGACTGTGCAGCTTCTCTAAGCTCTAAGGTGGATTTTGTATAGTTGTTTTGGTTTTAAAAACCTGAAAAAAACTATACTAGTGTTTTATTAATGCAGAGGCTGCTACGGGAATATGAAAATCAGATCAGTCGTTTGTGATAAATGGCTGATTCTGAACAAACGAGTGACCCGTTCTAATCGCGTTCTAACGCACGTTTAGTATTGAAATATAAATACATCACAGAACTGAGCTTTATTTCCGACAACATGCTAGGGAGAAGGAAAAGGCTCAACATTTGTTCGCATTTTAAATACAACAACACTGACAAAAAACATCAAGTATAACAAGTGATCTTTTGGCATGCTATTCACTCAATACTTGAGATGTGTGGAACTCTATTTGACTGAAATGATAATCAAAAATAATCTCAGAAATAAGAAAAAACTCAAGTGTTTAACCAGAGTAAATGCAGACAATCTTAGCAGGTCCTTCAAAAACAAAACATGGAACTGGTTCCACTCGTCTTTTCTGACTTTAGAATAAGTTCCAACTTCCTTCAGTTTGGGCTGCTTCACGGCTCTGAGGTCAGACAAATGGGTTTGTAAATCTAAAAGGAATTCCACAGTTTATATGTTTCCTCACCACTGGGACAATCATCAATCATCCAACAGGAAGCCACTTAAGCACTCATTCACAGCCATTTTTTGTGTGTGTAGAAAAAATAGGATGAAAGTTTGTTGTGCTCACTGACAGAAGTGAAAGCAGGACTAAAAGCAGCCTTTGTTTCTCCACTTCACTGCCTCTTCCTGTTACAGTCTGCTCTGCTACACTGACAGCTCGCTGGAACATGAGGGTAATGTGTTATGTGTGTATGTGCTATTTAATGTGACAATGTCTAAAACAAAGAGCCACACGGTTGGTGCCTTTGCAACAGGAAGACCCGGGTTCACGAGCCGGTCGGAACAAGGGCCTTTCTGCATGCACTTTGCATGTCCTCCCCCGTGTGTGTGTGTGTTTTCCCCAGGTTCTCTGGTTTCCTCCCACAGTCTAAAAACATGCAGATTTTAGGGTTTAGGCAAATTGGACTGATTGTAGGTGTGAATGTGTTATTTGTCTCTATTGGTGCTTTTCCACTGCACAGTTGAAGCACGGCTCGACTTGACATGGTTTGCTTCATTTCCCATTACTATAGTTCCTCCTCAACGTGGGCGGAGTTGTCATAGTGTGGCTGCAAGTAACTGCCGTGACGTCGTCTTATACGTGACATAAACACACAAGATTAATGCCTTAAAGTCATTTTAACTCGTTATTCGGTTTGATTCTCGTGTCGGACGTCGCGCTCATAAACTCGTTCAGTGAGGACACTCTCTGACCAATAAGTGGCTGGCAGTCTGTCGACGTCATGTTCTAGTATCGGCTGAGCTCACTTAGAACCTTGTCAGAGTAGGTCCTAAAAAAAGTTCCAGGTACCATCACTAATGGAAAAGCTAAAAAAAACAACGAGTAGAGTCGAGCCATGCCAAGCCATGCTACAACTGTATAGTGGAAAAGTGCCATATGTGGCCCTGTGATGGACTGGTGACCTGTCCTGGAGGGATGGATGGATGGATGTCTCTTATTTTTCTCTTATTTTCATAAAATACAGTAAATCACTTAAAGCAGCATGCATGTAAGTGAGCAGATGTTTTATGTAAGTTTACACACATGATACAGTGCTGTGTGTATGACCTAAGAAAAGCTTTGATTTGTGACCGTGCTGACACAGAGACGTCCTGCTGGGACTGTCATTGTTCTGTCTGGCTGTTGGCAAATCGAGACAGATTAGTGACACTGATGAGCTTCGTATACAGCAGCTACTGCACCATCTGTTTTCCTCTTATTGAGTTGATGAAGACACAACGAAGCCTGAGGAGGGTTTTCCCTCATATACAGCTACAGCATATATGGGTCACTTTGGTCCCTGACCGCCATTATGTAACTGTGGTGACCTTAGTGTGATACTCTGACAACAACAGACCTACTCTGACCTTAACCATACTTAACCTAATCCTAACCCTGACCCTATCCTTAAAACATGTATTCTCCTTAAAATGTCGTAATTTATGCTACGTTGTTTTTTGTCCCCATAATGTGACAGATTCAGGTCCCCACAACATAAGGAATACCAGGTACACACACACACACGGATCCATTATAGTTGGCTTGATAATTGGATTAATTAAAGCTGAGGCAGTTGAGTTGATTGGGGCGATTGGAGATTGAATTTGTGTGTGTGTGTGTGGGTGGGTGCGCCTACATGTGCTTATTAGCCATGAAGACAAATTGCCATGGTTCATATTTCTCATTTCACGGTTTAAAACCATTGTTGTGAGGACATTTTAACAGCTCAAAACTTCAAAGCAATTGTCCAGGGCTAAGATTTGAATTTAGGGTTAAAACTCTAAAGTTACCTCCCACCGTCCAAAAACATAGGCAAATGAATATAAAATAGGCAAATTGGACACTCTAAATCAGAGGTACATGGGCCACATGCCACATGTACCCCCCCATCAATTTCATGGCGGCACACCATAATTATTTTTTCATATCAAAACATTTTTATTTTGAAATTATGTGAAATGTCATCAATATTCATATTTCATATTCATATTGAGCTAGACACTCATTAGGTTTAGGCTCAAACTTCAGTTAGGGTTAAAATTGTGATTAGGTTTAGATTATGGATGGATTTGGGATTAGGTTGGGATTAGGGATTAGGTTTATTTTAAGGATAGGCATGCAGTTAAGACGGTTAAATTTTGTGCAAGAGGCCGGTGTGTGTGTGTGTGTGTGTCTGCTTGTATCTCTTAGACCTTTTCTTTGAGGAGCATTTTCACACAGTTACACAGCTAATATGACCAGCGCAGTTCACTAAATTAGCTCCAGAGGCTAGCAGCAGTTAGCCATGGAGGCTAGCAATAGTTAGCGACAGGCTGAAATACAATGTACCTGAGTTTTTCACAGTGTGAAGAAACTCCAGAATAAAACAAGAATGACCATTTTTTCTGGGCACTGATTATTCTCTGCTGCTTGTCACGTTATGTTTGAGCTGACCTCAACCCTCTGCTGACACCTACTGGTATAATGAAATATTGTTCTGGAGTCCAAGTCAAATCTGAAGTCAGTGTTGGAGACTCAAGTCCCTACCTGTGGTATTTATGCCAGAAAAGGTCCCTAAAGAAATTGGACATATTAAATTGACCGTAGGTGTGAGTGTGACAGTGGATGGTTGTTTGTCTCTACATGTGGTCCTGTGATGGATTGGCAACCTGTCCAGAGTGTACGCCGCCTTTCGCCCAATGTCAGCTGGGATTGGCACCAGTGCGCCCCATGACCCTCATGTGGAGGATAAGGAGAAAAAAATGGATGGATAGATGGATGGATGGATGGAAGGTCCCTAAAGAGACTGCCGTCCCTCAGTGTCGCTGCAGACGCTGCAGCTCCAGGTTGATTCCAGCTGAGTGCCGTGCAGCAGGCGTGACCGACGCTCCGACTCTTTGTCACTTTGATCAGCTCACAGTTCTGCGACCAGGTGACAGGTGAAATGTGTTCCAGTGAATTTCACGGCTTTGAAGATGACGCCATGTTTGCTGCAGATGTCACTTAACCCTTAATGCCTCTCACAGGCACGTGACTCCATGAAACAACACCGTTGTTACAGACTAGACTGAGGATACGGAGCCACGCGACTTTGTTTAAAGATGCATATGTTCTCTTTAGGATACATCTGCTGTCAACATTACCCAAGTGTTTTTTGAGAAAATGTTGCACCGTAATGCATCTGGTTGGGCCAACAGATGTTTACCTGAGTGAGACGCAGATATTTCTTCGTTCTTTTGTTTGTTTTGTTGCTCTTTTGGACAATAAAACAACAATATCCTGGACTGGATCACCTGCATTAGAAACATACAGTACATAGCCATGGTATTTTAGTTTAGTTGGACACTTCATTACAATATTTCATATATTTTTTTTCCAATATTGTCTATCTACAGCTGTCTATTTCTACGCTAACACTTATTTTACATTTTATTTGTCTTTAAATGTATATTTTGCTTTTATCTTATATTCTTAGTCTTTCATGTAAATATATGGTACCATATGGAAAATAGAGTAGTATATTTAACATATATATATTTATAAAAGTATATATGCAACAACAACAGTAGTAGCAGTAGCAGTAGTAGTAGTGGTGGTAGTAGCAGTAATACAACAAATACTAGGGGAAAAAAACAAGCAAACCTTGCTTTCGAACCTTGTGTTTGAAAGTGCAAATTTAAATGTCAGGTCAAAACGTTTTCATCAAAAACAAAATATTGCTTCAAATCATCAAATCTATCTGTCACACCAGCTATCTAAAGACATCTGTCTATCTATCTATCTATCTATCTATCTATCTATCTATCTATCTATCTATCTATCTATCTATCCATCTATCAATCATCCATCGCAACAATCAACAAGCAAACTAGTCAAGAATCTGTCAACAAACCAGCTAGTTAGTAGCTTCCTGTAGACAGAGTGTATCTCTAAGTAGTTCTGAATAACAACAGATAAGGTCTTCATTCTGCTGTGTCTTCGTTTACGTCTTTTGTCCGCGTGTATGTGTGTCTATGTGTGTCTTTGTCTCCAACAAGAGGAAAATACCCCATCTGTTGACAACATCTTCCCCATTTGTGAACAATGGGATGAACCCGACGCCACCTGTATCTGTGTTATCAAAGTTACATGGGGGATGTGCCATTGATGGTGACAGGCTTTGGCTTGATTTATGGCTTTTATTGTTCGCTGTGGGTCAGACAATCTCTGATATTTATTTCAGACAGGCTCAGGCCCGCGGGGGGGTTTTCTTGATTTAATTTTCAGATTTTACGTGAGCCTGATTCTGTGAATTTGTCCCGTTAGGCCAAATTGATTCCTGGCTGCGCTGTCACTTCTTATTCAACATGCAAAGTGCTTTGTTCATTTGAATGTGAGGGGAATTATTACTTTTATAGATGATCTGTCATGACACAGAGCAGCAGGCCGTATCTTCACCTCAGGTGTACGGACTGTCAGTCAGAGCCATCGACTGTGTTTGTACTGGAAGTCATGTGAGGATGTCGTTTGGATTCTAAACCATAATCCTGTGTTAATGTGTAAGGTAGTAGTAGTAGCAGGAGTAGTAGTTGTACTAGTAGTAATAGAAGTAGTAGCAGTAGTGGTGGTAGTAGTAGTAGTAATAGTAGTAGTGGTGGTAGTGGTAGTAGTAATAGAAGTAGTGGTGGTAGTGGTAGTAGCAGTAGTAATAGTAGTGATGGTGGTAGTGGTAGTAGTACAGCAGTAATAGTAGTAGTAGTGGTGGTTGAAGTAGTGGTGGTAGTAGTAGTAGTACAGTTGTAGTAGTAGTAGTACAGTAGTGGTGGTGGTGGAAATAGTGGTGGTAGTAGTAGTAGTAGTAGTAGTAGTAGTGGTGGTGGTGGAAGTAGCGGTGGTAGTAGTTGTACAGTAGTAGTAGTAGTAGTAGTAGTAGTAGTAGTAGTATAGTAGTAGTAATAGTAGTAGTAGTAGTAGTAGTGGTGGTAGTAGTAGTAGTAGTAGTAGTAGTAGTAGTGGTGGTGGAAGTAGTGGTGGAAGTAGTAGTAGTATAGTAGTAGTAGTAGTAGTAGTGGTGGTGGTGGTGGAAGTAGTGGTGGTAGTAGTAGTATAGTAGTAGTGGTGGTGGAAGTAGTGGTGGTAGTAGTAGTACAGTGGTAGTAGTATTGGTGATGGTGGTGGAAGTAGTGGTGGTAGTAGTAGTATAGTAGTAGTAGTAGTAGTAGTGGTGGTGGTGGTGGTAGTAGTAGTACAGTGGTAGTAGTATTGGTGGTGGTAGTAGCAGTAGTAGTAGTGATGGAAATTAATGGGTAAGACAATTTTATGTTGATAAACATTTTCCAATATTTGCCACACCTTTTGTGTTTTCCACCGTAGGAAATGAATGGGTGAGATTATATTAGGTTCATCCAACATGAACCTAATGTCGGTGTATGCAAACACATCCACGGCCCTTCTGCTTGATCAGCTTGAGCCTGTGTGTCAATGTGTCCTTGGACAAGACACTTAACCCCACGCTGCTCCTGACGCTGTCGGCAGCGTGTGAATGCGTATGATGCGCTGTATGAAAGTATGCATGAATGGGTGTGAATGGCAAAACTGTAGTGTGAAGCAGCTTTGAGTGGTCATCAAGACAAGAAACACTCAATATAAATACAAACCATTTAAAGAATCAAGTTATTTCTCTCTCCTCTTCCCTCCTCCTCATATTTTACATTTCTTTATTCTTTGCCAACTTTACTTTTCATCACTTCATCTCTCACCCCGTCTCTTTACTTGTCCCATCTGTATTTGTCTTCCCTCCTCTTCCCCTCTCCTTGCCTGGCTCCACACTTCTTCTCCTCCTCCCTCCTTGCATCCTTTCCTCTCATCTCTCCTCCTCCTCCTCCTCGTGGCCCGCAGGCACCCGCCTGCCTCCCCTCCCTCTCTCTCTCTCCACCTCACTTCACCCTCTTGATGATTGCCAAGCACATTTCATTTGACATGAAGACAAAGGGCTGAGTACACATGTGGTTTCTCTGTAAGTCCCATGTAGGATGAAATATTAATGTGGGCATAATTTGGCTCCCTGGTTGAGGAGTGGTGGTGGTGGAGGCGGGGGCTTCATAATCACCAGTGACTGCCGTTTCCTTCCCCAAAGGACGGTGCGGCTGGCAGGATGGATTGAAGAGCAGTGAAGATAACAACAGCAGAATGTTTACTGTTGGCGGGTTACCGCGGCCTATTTCTGTCTCAGTGTTTAATGGTGAGATTGGCTCGTTGCCCGAGTCTCTGACAGGCTTTTTCTGAATTAAAGGTGCAGCATTTCCAAGAGCATGAATAGTCATGGGCAAATTTGATGTGAGAGCCCGGTGTGATTACCATAAACAACTGGTAGCCACTCTAATACTGTGATATTTCCAGTGCAGTATCTCATATATTTGCACATAACCATGTTGTTTCTAACATAACATGGGGAAAGAAACATGCGACCCACAACCAACTTCATAGTGGCCCAACCTGTGGTTCCACCAGAAACACTGAGAAGAAAATAGAGAGACAGTTTTCACTCCCTCTTTGTCCCTCAAAGATTCCTACATAATCCAACCGGTCGAGGCAGATGGCCGCACATCTTTGAGTCTGGTTCTGTCAGAGAGGTTTTTTTTCCTCTCCACTAATGTCTGTAGTATTTGCTCATTATAATAACATAATATAATAATATAATATCGTAAATACTGTTCTTGCCTCACTATGTATAGTGCCTTGAGATAATGTATGTTGTGATTTGGCGCTATACAAATAAAACTAAATTGAACTGAATTAATGGCTCGGACGATGAATGCATGTCATAGCGTTGCACCAGAAGTGAATGCCAATTAAACACATTTCCACTGATGAAAAACACATTAAAAGCCAGGATTAAACTTATCAGTTAGTGAACTACTTATCCAACTGGCTGCAGAGCATTTCAAAATAAAATGCACTTTAGCCATACAGTATCAGCATAAGTGATTTTACAGAGTACGACAGGTGCAAAGGTGCGACAGTTGTGACTCGTTAAAGAGTAGTTTCATAGGCCGCGATTATTTCGACGTCACTTTCCTTTGATTTATCTACACCTGACGACAACAATTTCCCTCAGAGCTGACGGTGAGTGAGTCGATGTTGTCGTACGATGCGATGTCTGTGAGCGCGTCGACTTCTCACTGTACTTTTTAGCCACGTATTCTCGTCTCTGACGGCACAAAAGTTTGGCATCGAGGCCTACACACACACACACACACACACACACACAAACACACACACATAATTAAATCCTCTCCATATTCACTTTCTCTTCCTTCCTTTTACACACAGAAACACACAGAGACATTTTCACACAAACACACGCACACACCCACACGAGCTACAGTTGCATCACTGGTGAATTACGATGCCGTTCCGCGTTATTAAACATGACACTCGGCCCAGATAATGGAGCCTTTCTTCATCTCAATTTGGAAGGCTAATCTTATTGCTTTGATTAGCAGCAGCTTCATTTGCATATCAAGGCCTCCCTCCCTTTAATTCCTCATCACAAATCCCCTCTTTATAGCTGCAGATAAAAGGAATCTATCTATATGTATCTTTCTTTAGAATCTTTTGTCCCTCCCCCTCTTTCCCCTCGTTCGCTCCCTTCTTCTTCTTCGTGTTCGTTGCTTCACATTCTGGTTTATTTTATTTTTTTCTCCCCCGTAATGATAATGAATTTCTGCTTAGTTTGTCTTCCCTTTCTTCTCGTTCATGCACAAACAGCGTGAGGCTCCTGATGAGTTTGGACATGAGGTAATGGTCAGTAAAGTTAGTCACTTATTATCCAGTGTGATTCACACTTTTACGGGGTAAAAACCAGAGAGAGGGAGAGGGAGAGAAAAGGGGGCAAATGTTTCAGCAAATGTTGGAAATACAGCCGACGATTAAAGTGTAACCGCAAGTTTACAACAGCCACAGTAAAACCTCAACAACTGCACTTTGCCCACCGCTGTGAGGGAGTAACTGCGTTTGGTTTTAAAAGTGAGATAAAACAATAACGAGTTTTTCAGCACATGGAAGATTTCATTCTGCATAACGAGACATTTTTTGTGGTCGTAGACGGAGACTTTGTTTTCACTCTGCACGCCGGAGAGTGCTGAAATAATTACCCACTCCAGATTAGAATTTGCCACAACAAATATTGTTAATTTGGCATTGATATTAAGGTTGGATTATTTATCTTTGCTTTGAAACAGCACTTCAAAAACCTCTCGACCTAAACTGGAAACAAAAGGGGGTTCAATCCTAACGGTTTTACTTTAAAGCCTTTTATCACTGTTTGCCGAAAACTCTTCAAGTGTTGTCCGTTTAAAATCAGTGGGTGAGAGGAGAAACTAGAAGAGGCAGAAGCAGCTAAATGTGGCCTTTATACTGTTGCACCCATGCACCATATGGTGTGTAGTAGTTTGTAGTCATCGAAAGGCGGGATTTCCAAGTTCTTAGGGTGGAAGTGGGACTTTTCCCAGTTTGTAGTCTGAACTCTCGAGTGGAACACTTAGAATAAAGTGTTTGTAAATCAGAGCAACCTCATAGTAGGATTCTAAGATGGCTGCCACTCGCAGATTTTTACTGTTAGATAATTAGTTAGATAATTATCACATAACCATTTAAATCTGTGAACTCATCAAAATGAACCCAAATTCACACCACCTGACCCAGTGAAAGTTGTCCATGCTGCTGAGAAGAATCTCGAGTCTATGTTTGAACAATAATAAAATGAAAATACTCTTGCTCTTGTACAATTACGGAGCACCAGTGGCTGGATAAAATAAGTCATTTTAAAGTAAAGGTTTCTTAGATTATTAGATTATTAGATTATTAGATCTTGGGATCAAACCCGTGACCTTTCAGTTGAAATGACAGATTACTAAGAATTATATATACTGTATATACAGTACTGTGCAAAAGTTTCAGGTACCACCAACTCTGTTGTTTTTTCTGTCTGTCATATTCTGTGATCATTGGAATTTGAAAGTGATGCGATTTAAAGCTGATCTTATATATAAGCGAGCTGTCAATGAGTTTAATTCATGCAACATGTGTATGTAATGCTCAAGCATGTCTTGAATAAACCTGGCGTAATAGACGTTTTTTTACAGCAGGTATTTCTTTAAAAGAAATAGTAAGACAAACACAGGATTTACCAGTAACATTAATTAAGGTTACACTCGAGTATTAACAGAGCTGTGTTATTGTTCAAGTGTAAGGGTCGATCACGCTAAATTTTTTTTAACAACAAAAACCTGCATACATATTTTCTGGATGTGGTCCAGTAAAGTGAAATAGAAATAATTATCCTCTATTGTTGTTTTAGCATTGGTAAAAACAACAAACCTAATGGTGGACGACTAAGACTTCTGCACAGTACTGTATATATATATATATACATATATACAGTATATACATATATGTATATATATATATATATATATATACATATATATATATATATATATATATATTCAGTGTAGATTTTTTAAATCTGTTGACTGTTCACTGAGGTATCTAAAGACAACCAGTTACACCGTTCAAATCAGATTTGATGTCCACGTTCAAAGCTACAATTGTCACTCGTACATCCGACTTTCATGTGAACGTGACTGTCCTCTCAAACGACACAACCTCTGTGATTCAGCTTTGCATTAAAGCCGGAGACATTTGTGTGTGTTTGTGTGTGAGATTTAGCTTCAGAGGACAACAAATGTTTGCCGTGCTGCAACAGTCAAAGGCAAAGCACACACACACACACACAAAAAGCCACATCTGATGGGACTGTCCTCATTCATGTCACATGACCACAAATCAGATATATACATATGTATACAGTATCTGATCTGGGACCACACATCTGAATTGTGTGTTCACACAGCCCTGAATAAATTAAAAAAAGTCACTTCATCTTGTTAATCTGAACATACTATAACCTGTGTGTGAGTACCTCAAACCTCCATGCTTCAAAAAAGAAAACCTGAAATATCTCTGTAAAAGCTTTGCCTGAGCCTAATGTCATCTCACATGAAGCACAACATGCACACGGAATAATGTATTGAAAATATCTTGAGATAAGCACACGTGAAATCTGGAGAACTGTACTTTATTTAAAACTCTGTGTGTGTGTGTGTGTTGGACAGATAGTGGCAGTAAAGTGTGATAGATAGTGGTCTCTTTTATAGGATGTTGGCCAATATGATGTTTCATGTATCTATAAAGGCCTTCAAGGCCATGTTGACTTTTCACAGCATAAAAACACTATCAGTGCTCAGTGTGTGTGTGTGTGTCTGTGTCTGTGTCTGTGTGCGTAAATGGCTTTATTGTGTGAGATTGAAGTTAAGTGCAGCATCGAAAGCTTTTACCTATTTACAGTTTTGGCAGTATTGAAAGCCTGAGGTGTTTTGTCATGAAGTCACCTTAATGGACAATTCAGTCAGTATTATACTGTCATTCTGTGAACAACCATGTGTCTATGGACTGGGTTTGACGTGAGGGACGATTTAAAGGGTTAGGGTTAGGATAATGACGCTTTTCTATTATACAGTTTTAGCGCGACTCGGCACGACTCTGGGTTTTTTTTCCTGCTTTTTCATTAGGGCTAGTATCTGATAACTAGTGGGTTCTTTGGTATCTGCTCTGGTGAGCTTCCAAGCGAGCTGAGCCGATACTAAAAGTGGGGTTTTGGCTGCCATTGACTGCTATAGACAACAATTCCATCACGGCTCTGCAAATGGCTGGCAGCCAATGAGTTAATAATGTTTTCATTTTATTTAATCTCCCACTATCATGAAAAATAATACATTTTTTACTACCGCATTTGAAATAAAAGCAGTAGCTACAAGTCTGTCTTCTACAAAGCTAACTGAGTGACAGTTTTTAGCTATCCAGTTAGCCGAAGGAGTCGTTAGCTTCACGCTAAAGAGTGTAAAACCACTTGTATGAATTATACATTTGCTGTGTCACCTTCAATAAGTTGGGGAATCAAAAAAGAAAAGTGTGCCAAAGGAAAAACTAAAGGAGGGAAAGTGCTAACAGTCGGTTAGCGACTTAGCTTAACCGGTGAATAGCTAGTTATCCTCAAATCAGCTAAAGTTTGGAAATTTGACATGGTGTAGGTTTGTGTGTATTTGTTGTTTCTGGCATAAACACTGACCTTGTCACTGACCAGTAGTCCTCATGGAGACAAAAGCCTGGTTCTAATGAGGCACAACCTCATTTCTGGGGAACTGGTTAAAGTTCAGGACTAAGGAGTTTGTTTAGGTTTGTCCAAATAATGGAACTCAATGCAGTGTCCTAAGAAGAGTAGCTATCAAATCTGTGTGTGTGTGTCAAGTAGAAAGAATTAATCTGCGTTAATCTTGTTTTAATGACATGCTTAATAATTGAAATTAATCCCAAAGATGACGACGTGCATTTTGACAGCACAGACTATAAGAGGATTATTATAAATAAATTTATTTATGGAGGATAAACCCCCTGAATCACCTTGATTCCAACAAAGTGAAAGAAGATACAAAAAAAATTAACACTCGATTAACAAAACAAACATAAACAGAATTAAGAAAATTATAATAACGCCACCAGAACCCAGTGAACCTGGTACTTTTGTGTCCTACTTTATAATCCATCTTTTTTTACAACCACATAAAAAAGAAATGATGTGACCCTATAAACATTTTTTTAAAGTATAATGTACTATTGAAACGACCCATATCAATACAATAATGACCTTGAATATGCACACAATGAGATTTCTACTGATTACACCATTCACAACGGGGAGATAACAAACTACTACAGACAGAGGAAATTCATTTTCAAACAAAAGCTTTTTGTATTTGATTTTCAACTCGGCTGCAGTAAAAGTAGAGGATGTGACCATAAAGCCATTTCAGGAGAGTTCGTTGACCCAGAGGTTAGCCACCATCTCATCACAATGAGCAGTCAGCGTTTTTATTCACTGTCTGGGAGCTCCATAAAATAAACGCCTGTTCACGCGGGTTATTGCCCTCCCTGTTGTAGCACTTGTAAGATGATGTTGTCATCAACTTCTGCTGTGATTGCTCTCTGGTGTCACCGCATGCAGATGAGGGAGGTGGCAAGTGCTAGTGTATATAAACGGGGACACTCTTGGTGAAAGAACCTTGCTTTTCCCTCAGCTTTGCCTCAGGTACCTCTGCTTGCACGCCTCCACCCAACAAAATCACCACAATGGCCTTCGCTGGACGATGGGAAACTGAGACCCAGGAGGGATACGTCGAGTTCTGCAAGCTGCTCGGTGAGAATGTGCACGGAATCCGAAACTTCTCTCTGACCACAAAATACCATTATTGCTTCCCAGTGCTCTGTCTTCTCTCCTCATGACCTTCTGGTTCTCCACCTTCTAGGTATCCCCGATGACATCATCGAGAAGGGCCGTGACTACAAGCTGATCACAGAGGTCACCCAGGACGGGGACAACTTCTCCTGGACCCAGATCTACCCCACGAATGCCAGAGTCACCAACAAGTTCACCATCGGCAAGGAGAGTGATATGGAGACCATCGGGGGCAAGAAATTCAAGGTATGAAGGAATAACTGTTGTTTTTTCAAATTCAAGTTTCAACTGTGCAGTGCAGCGACAAAGACATCGTGAACCAGAAGAAAAGAAGTGAAGGGCAAATGGAGCATGACTGTGACCTTTGTGTTTATAGGCCACAGTGAACATGGAGGGAGGAAAGCTGACCACAACCTTCCCCAACTACCACCACATCTGTGAGGTCAGCGGAGGCAAGCTCATTGAGGTAAACACACTCTCACACCTTATGAACACACCTGTTTAACCACATGTTGACGCAAATATCCAATTAGCCAATCACATGGCAGCAAATGAAGTGATTTTTATTTACTCATAACCATCTCTAGGGTTTATAGTAGAGACAATACAAGACAAAATGACAGAAAGGCAACAAGGTATGAAGAAGATCATCCATCAACATGCAACACCTTTGTTGTACCTAATATAGTGGCAGTTGTATGCTTTTATTATACTGTTGCATGTATCTCAATAAGCTCTGATACTTTCTGTTTTTTGTGCGAATATTCTGCATTCACGCAGCATTTTCTGCCAGAAATATTCCACACGTTAGATTATCAGAGATATTCATCTTTAGTTTTTGGCACCTAAGAAGTAGAATAAAATTAAAAGAAAAAGTTGAAAACAATGGTTCTCAGATAAGAGGTTCTGGCGAGGCCGTTATTCAATAAAACAATCATAAATTAATTAAAAAAATTACAATGTATTTGAAAATGTATTAAAGGTTAAGGTAAGCTCTTTTTTTAAGGATCGTTATCTTACTCCAAGGCAAATACATACAATTCCTTGAACATTTTTCATTCATTTTATTTTATAGGTGCTAAAATCATAATCATCATTAAATCTGAGGTACTGTATGACTGTCCTATGAATTCTCATGTGAAGAACCTTACGATTTCAATATCCGCTTTTCAGTATCACCTCATAAATGTGGCAAACAAAGTGCAAACACAGGCCCAAAAAAAACGTTTGCGATAAAACACACAAAAGACATCACTGTAATAAAATATCTCTTAACGTAACAACTGACATATTTTTCTCTGTCTCTTTGTTTCTCTAGACCTCCAAAGCTGGCTCTGTAGTACTGAAGAGAACCAGCAAGAAGCTCTAACTGCAGCTTGACCTTTCACCTCTTCAGTTAGGACAGTGACCTCCAATAACTACAATAAATAAACTATGAAAATAACACTAACGTGAATGTAATCTCTGTTTCTGTCTGGACCTTCTAATGACTCTCTTGTGCTTTTGTGGCTATTTCCTCCCATGTAAGGATATTTATGTGCTTTTTAGTCACACACACAAACACTGAATACATACATGTAGGATCAAGAAAGAGAAGAAATGGGAACATAATAACACAAGTAAAAAATACATACAGATTTAGTAAATATGCACAGTATGACACCTATAGTACAAACATAAGGTTAAAGGTGCAGTTGGTGGGATATTTTTATCGTTACTAATTAATAATTCCAGAGTAACTTCAAGCGATCGGTAAATCAAGTGATCGGAGAGAGAATGACTCTTCTGCACCTTCTATAGACACGGAAACCTTTGAGCAATCACAGCACAGATTACAGTAGGGAGAGATGCACTAAATTCACTGTTTTACTACATCATACTCCGTCTGTTTAGTGGAATGATTGCTACTTAAACACTGTCAACAACTTAGTACACTCACTCACTCATCTTCTGCCGCTTTGTCCTCCACATAAGGGTCACGGGGGGTCACGGGTGGGCCTGGAAACATCCTAGCCAGTCCATCACCAGGCCACATAAGAGACACACTCACACTCACACCTACAGTATGTTGAATTTAGAGTGTCCAATTTGCCTAATCCCCAAATCTGCATGTTTTAGGACTGTGGGAGGAAACCTGAGAACCCAGAGAAAACCCACACACACACGGGAGGAGAACATGCAAAGTCCATGCAGAAAGGCCCTTGTTCCAACGCGATCGTGAACACGGGTCTTCCTGCTGCAAAGGCACCGACCGCGTGGGCCCTTTATTTTAGACATTTTCACATTAAATAGCACGTTATTACCCTTATGTTCCAACCCGGGTCTGAACATAGAGTCTAAAAGAGAATGGGATTAGATCCAAGAACTTACACCACATTGTTTCTCCATGAAACCAGTCAGACAAGAAAGATAGCGTCCCTAATGGCGTGCGTTCCGTCATGGTACAGTTTGGTTTGGTACAGTACAGTCACTATGGGATGGTAATGCCCTCGGTCAGGCTTGCGTTTCGATAGGCGGGGTGTTCGCCGCACCCGGCAGCCGTGCCATTGTGCACCGGCAACGACATTGGACACAACACAACACAACAGACAACAACACAGTGGACAACAATGGAGTAGAAGAAACACTGGTTGCAAGGGAGTGATGTTTTTCTGTTGTGGGTCTAGCTCCACCCGTACCGTTCCATACCAATGCTCTGGTACCCCAGGGGAAGGGTACAGTACCGGAAAATACCGGAACGACTGGGCCCAGTTATTTTTCATTCTATTCCTAATGGAAATGCAAAACAAACATGGACCAAACCATTCCACTCAGTGGTAAACAACACTTGCACACATACTACTTCAAAGTTGTTTTGTACAGCTTTGCGTGTATGAAGACGATTCTTGAAACAATGGCGTGTTTACTGAAATCCTTTAAAAGAAAAAGCTTGTATAGGGTACGCTCTGTTTCCGTGTGGATAAGGCCTAAACAAAGAAAGCTTTACATCTGTGTTGTTTTTATGGAACGGCAGGACAGAAAGAGGAGCGTGGGCGTTTGTTTTAACAAAAAGTAATGACAAAGTGAATATGTAGGGCTGAGAGAGAGAAAAAGCTCAACTAAATTTCCACAGGTGTAGTGTTTTCAAGGGCAAACTGAAGTGGACTGGCTGACAGCTTGAGGCAGCGCTGTCATGGTGTAGAAGTGCTGGTGAGGAGAGGGAAGCAGAAGCAGCTGGTGTCCATGAACACAAGACTCACAGAGAGACTCACAGAGAGACTCGCAGAGAGAGTGAGGTTAAAATCAGGCAGGGATGCAGGTAACAAACAGATTGAAAAAGCACATAAAGTGTGTTCTTGTTATTCGAGCTGAAGCTGCGTACTACCACAAGGCTTAGCGACAATCTGGCAGGACAGCTGATTCGGTCCAAATGTACAGAGGTGTAGAACACACGTGCACTAGCGCACATACAGGTATTAGCAGCTTTATGTCAGCAGATGCTACATCCTTTTGCCTGGAGTTCAACAATGCTGTTGTCTGCGTTAGAAATCATCTTTAAAGAGCCCTCATTTGCAACCTAATAATATCAAAAGGCGCAATTTTTCTAACATTCCAAATGGATGTTAGAGGCTGCAAAGTCCTTGAATGTGCTTTGTGATTTTTTTAATGACTCATCTTATACAATTCAGTTTCAACTCTATAGAGCTTGAAAAATAATGTGACCATTTTTTGAGTGGAAATGAACAGCAGCAGTGTTGGTTTCAATGTGTCAGAGTTCACCGTGCACTTTATAGCAGAACTATGCAGCATTTTTACCTTAATTTAACAGCTTTGTGATGGTTAAATGTCTTGTTGCGGGGAGATTAGGGGCTGTCTCCACACCCCCTACTGTCTGTTAGTGGAAAACCAGCCTTGTAAGATCAGGGCTGTCGACCCAGAGTCAGGACGCATCACGAAGTAAACATAGGACCAGCTTTTTCCGAACGATTGCTGAGCTGGCGTTCTTGCGGTTCTCTGTGTATTTGGGTGTATTTGCTTCCTCGATACTGGTTTGTTTTTGGTGGATGTTTGTATTCAACAGCTTGCGTTCGCCTGCTCCATTAAAAAAAACAAATGCACATGGCCGAGAGAGGGGGGGGAGCATCAGCAACGAGTTTTTACGACAATGAGGTTACAGCGGCAGACACAAGGGGGAGCTCTGTAGGGGAAAAAGTGACCAGACTTGCAAAGTTCTGCTTTAAATCCATGGAGATCACGCAGTATATTATGAGGTGTCGTTTGTAATATGTGCCACATTTAGCTCCAAACAATGTTTTGGGTGGTTTTTTAACGTTAACTTTTTCCACATTCACACCAATATTTGTTATATTAAATTGTTAAATCTAAACATTAAATTTAAATCTAAATGTTCAATTCTATTTTTATTTAAAATATATTTTTATATTTAACATTTATATTTGAAGTTATATACATATACATACATATATACACATATATACAAATATACACATCTTTTAATTTTACATTTCTGTCGGGGTTAATAAAGATGATATTACATGGAATTATATCTGAACAGTGTCAGCCTCGGGCAATTTATATTTATATTTAACATTTAGATTTAAAGTTATACATATATAAACATATATGCATACTGTATATACATATATGCACACACACATATATATATACATACATATAAACATATACATATATATCTATATCTATATACATATAGATGTAGATATATCAAGAGTTAGATGAGCACATTGATGCCACACTCATATTTGTTTTTAAAGATTAAAGTTGAAGCCAAAGCAGGTTTATGGGCTTATCTTCCGCTATAATCAAATAAACTGCGTCTCAAATCACATTGTCCAATGTGAATTTTACATTTCTGTCGGGGTTAATAAAGATGATATTACATTGAATTATATCTGATCAGTGTCAGCCTCAGGCATCAGCACCTGGGAAAGGCACCAAAGAGGAAGGAAGAGATATTAAAAGTCTTTGACTGACGTCCATTTCACCCCCTGTATGTTGGTTTTAAAAAAACTAAATAAAGAAAAATACACTTGTGTTCTATAAATCTTTATATATCTGATACTGAGTTCAACGTCTTCACGAAGAGTTGAAATAGTTGAATGGTGAAAAGATAAATGTGAAGGTTTTCTTATAACACAAAGGGTCAAACTGTTTTTTTCACTAGTGGGAATGTGTTTAATCAGCGTATGTGAACAGTTGCTCAGGAGGATGAGATTCAGATCAGAAATGCAGACTATTACGCTCACCTCGTGTGCACGACAGGTCTATCGGAAGTAGAATTTGTGCAGTCTTTGAGCAAAAACACCACTTTTTGTTCTTTTACCCTCTTGTACTTCGACTTTGCTCTTTCGCCCATATTTTATTTTTCTCCATGTTCCCTTGTCCTCTCCTCCTCATGTCCGTCTCTTTCTTCTCGTCTCTGCTGTGTCTCTGTGGCTCACAGCCAAGTAAACAATCAGTTAATTAACCAGCTCATTCCCAGGATCATTGTAGCCGCTCTCAGAGGAGCCCTGTAAATGCTCTCATGTCTCCAAATTTACAGCTTCATTAAGTGGACCAAAGTAAGGGACAAATCTTTTGAATAAAATTGCCAGACTACAGCCTCAGCGTGTGTGTGATTGTGTGTGTGTGTGTGGGTGTGTGTGTGTGTGTTGTGGCCTTGACTTGAGAGCAGCTGTCTCAATAGCTCCCTAATGAAAACAGACTCTTGTTTTTTTTTTTGCCTCTGAGGTGGTGATTGTTTTGGTGCAATAATGAGACGTCCTCTCTTGCCTTCACCGCTGCAATCAAGATCTCACACTCCTGGAAAATTAAGGACGGAAAGCAACATGCAAGGTGTCATTTGGGCATGTTTGCGTTGCTCGATGCTGGCGCAATCACTCTGCAACATCACTACCTTTATCCCCGCAGACAAAAAGGCCTAATTGGCTATTTCCAAGGCCACTGTTTCTGATTGGCCGTTCTGCCTCCACTCTGATTGGTCGCCATCGCGGTGGAAGGCAGAAGTGGGGAGAGAAAACAGACTCGGTCGTGTTTCTCTTTCTGTTTTATCTATACCTTCAAGCACAGTTGAAGCCGAGCCATAAAAGAAACTTTTTCATTTCCTCAATGTGCTTTATAACATTATTTTCATATTCACCCAATGCCCTAATGGATTTGCCTCAGATATTAGTAATAATCAAAAGCAGGTCCTCAGACCTCAGCCACACAGAGAGAACTTGATGTTTTTCCGTTCGTAAAACACAGACCTACTCTAAACGTTGTAGTACACATGCCGGGCCTGTATGTGGTGCTGTAATGTTGCCAGAAATACACCAAAAATGGAGAAGAAGACATGGAGCACGCACACACAGGCCATTTCTCAATATCCATACTTGTGCGTACTGCCATACTGAAAACGTCATCAGCCTCAGTCCGAGTTCTGTTCCAATTCTCAAGTCTGTGAGCAGCGAGTACGTTCTCAAACCCGGAAGTGTTCTCGCTCGGCCTGTTTTACCAAGTATGCATCGGGTGGTGACTTGAGCGTACTTGGGAAAGCCATGTATCCCAGAATGCATTTTGGCGGAACATAGCAGCAGATAATACAAATATAAACCTGAAATAAATATTTGTTCTGTCCTGGAATGCAGTTTTGAGATCATTTGAGGCGAGAAATTAATCTTTTAGAATTCAAAAACGTGGTTTGTGTATTAATATATGACGTATTTATAGTTTGGCAGTGATGTTGTCGGAGGTGATCAGTATTAAATATTTTGACCTGACAGTTTGAAAGTTTGTATATTATTAATGTTTATTTATTTTAACTTTGAATTTTAGATTTATATTAAAGTCGCATGGTCATTGTATCTGTATTTAAATGTACCAAAATATATATATACACACACACACTACTCTACAGTGCTATTATATATCTATTTCCAAATTGTACTGTATATTTTAATAAAAATAAATGAAGTTAAATATTTAAAATGTGAAAATAATAACAATATATATGCATTTATTAAAAAGTATTTCATATGTTCATTTATCAATACTGTAGGTGGCGGTAATGAGGCTTAAGCACTCGGCGCCACCAGCCATTCAAACAGTAGAACAAGGGAGTACGCTGCTGTTCCAATTGAAGAATCATACTTGTGTACTCCCGTACTTAGCAAGTATGCACTCCAGGCGTACTTCTCAAGTATGTTCTTCCCAAGTATGCAAGTACATCCTTGCATACTTGAGTATTGAGAAAGGGTCACAGCTTGCTGTGTACAAACAAACTCTAAAAACAACAAGAAGAAGACACCAATGACAACATTAGTATACAAAAAAGTGACACATTTTTCAATAAATAGCGTTTTATAGCTTCCAAACACCTGTTCCATTTGGATAAAAAGCTCATACGATAAAAAAATAACTTTTGTAGATATTCCTGAACTCATTCTTGTGTGTACAGGCTCTAAGAATGGATCTCACAACCAAAATCCAGGTCTTTACTGGTGCACCAGAACCATGTGACTCACAGACCCAAACCTGTACGACTTTGAAACCATGTTTTTAACGCAGTTCATTCTACTTCTCCACTCTCTTCATGGTTCTCCAAATGGAAATCTGTATATAGAGGAAAACGAGGCATGGCAGACAAATGTATGAGCTGTAGCAGCAGTGTAATCATTCACACCAGTGGTGGTTTTAGTACATGATACAATGGAGGGAAAATAACAAGAAAAAATTATTTTTAATTCTTTTAACTGTAGTGTTGATCGTCCACATTAACGTGCTGTAGATATCTGCAGCTTCATTGTGACCACACTTCAGTTTCGCTTACATGAGGTTATGGATATCTTCATTAAAAATAATGAAGTCTGACTGAGGCTTTGTGAGTCACAGGGCTACTGTGACAAGTCTGTGTGTGTGTGTGAGAGAGAGAGCAAAGAAGCTGCATTCCTCTCAGATCTTGTCTTAATTTGAACGACAAAAACCGAAACAGCTTTTTTTTTGGTGCTTTACACCATAACCAATGTAAGATAATCATAAAAATATGTTCCAGATTCTCTGCTCAGTTCTCTCTCTCTCTCTTTCTCTGAGGAACAGAGCACAGAGAACTAAACTACACAAATGCTTTGCTTTGAGAAGACCTAGCGACCAGCTAGAAACACGTCTCATCTTCTATGGTCCATGTGTCATCTTCAACTACCAATGTAAACATGTTTATTTTGTTTTCGTTGACAAATGATCTCACGCTCTCTGCGGTTAATGTGGGATTCGCCTCCATCTGTGACGAGTTTCGTCTGTACTGCTGCACCGACCGTCTAGATTACGTACAAGTAAAAAGCTCCCCATGGTCCCACCTCTACTCTCTGACCTGAGTATCTGCTGGTGGATAAAGCGTTCCAGCAATCACAACAAACTCAGCATCACCATAAGCGAAAAAAACACCAGAGTTTCCCGTTCATGTGACATGAGCGCAGCAGGAGAATCTCTGGAGCATCCAGACGAGGGGGTTGAACACTTGTCTGTTTGCTCACGATGAATTATCTAGACCGTCTTTCTCTTGCTGTCTTCTAACAGGGGTTTACTCAGACTTTCAATGGAATGGAAATGTGACTTTGAAGCTGGCAGGGGATGGATGTTCTGGAGAACATCTGGAGTTCAGTGCAGTCGTCCTGAAGCGCTATTTATTTTAATCTTAAATTAATCTTAAAACGACACCTTTGCCTTTTTGTGCGTTTGCACTCACTCATCTTCATTGTCTTCTTTCTTCTTGTGTTTGGCGATTGTTTGGTTTGGGTACAGGTCTGACAAATGTACTACAGAGTTTTGGGATTTGCTTTGGGAGATTTTGTGTTGATGGAGACATTTCCTGAAACAACACTGGGTTCAGAGAAAACCTTTTTTAAAAGGACAAAGTAAAAGGTAAATTATGTTTTATTCCATTTCAGTGTGGATAGGATCTTAAACAGCTTAGCTGATCGAACATCAATCTTGCCCGTGCAGCTGAACATCACTTACTTTCATTTCATGTAACCGGTGTTCAGACCTCTCTGCTCTTTGCACCAAAAATGCATCATCACCTTGTCTCTGTCAGCAGCTCCCTTTGTTCTCTGAGTGCAGTTGAGTTAAATCGGCTTTTTGAAACAAAAATGCTCTTTTTATTTTCCGATTTTCTTCCAGGGGAGGGGAAAAACTTATTTTCTTCCCTTGCCGTCATTGAAGTAAATCTATCATTGCCGCAGCCTCAGTCTCAATCACAGCAGCTCAAATCACAGTGCTTTAGAGGATGCACTGAATAACAAGACACAGTTAGACACAAAGAAAAGTGATTCGGTTGAGAATGAGTGAATTGAGACAATAATAAAAAACGAGAAACAGCACGAGGGAGAAAATACTCTGGGCAGGATAATGAAGGGGTGACATAGCACAATGTGATTGGCATGTTAGGCATTAATAACCTGGAATTACCTGTAATAACCATGGCAACACTGCCAATTTGATGAAGATCTCCTGTCTTGGTGAAAGGTGTTTGGTCCAATTGGATGGAGGAGAAAACCATGCAGCTCAATTTAGTATTATTGTGTGCATTTTCAGCCAGTGGCTACATTCTGTGACAATGAAGCCTCTGTTTTCCTAACACTGAGCCTCCATTGTCCTTTGGGGTTTGTTCGATCATGTTTGTCAACAAGTCACAAACTGATTTTTCCAATTTGCCTCAATATTCTTTTCTCAAATAACATGTCCACACATTATTGATTCTGAAAACACAGTTTGCACTTATCGCACTGTAGAATTCCATGTCATCATTATCCTGACTGGGGAACCCCTGAGCAAGGTATCCATTGCTTATCGTACATTGTACATTCTAAATTGACCCTAGTGTGCTCCTAGTGCCGGAGTCTCAAGGCCGGATGAATCGCGGGTTATTTCCTGGAAAGACATCTGGCGTAAAAAGTCTCTGCCAAATGAAATGTGCGGATCATTCGCTGTGGCAACCCGAAGAGAGAGAGCAGCCGAAAGACAAAAAATGATCCTGACCAAAATAACTTGGAGATATCTTGGCAGAGGATATTCTAAAGCCCATGGGATACTTCCGTGCACATGCCGCGCCAAAGTGCATATTGCGGGCCCAGGTATACTCGCACACCGTATCCCGCTTCACCATCAGATGGCAGTACAAATCTGGACGCAGGGAATAGGACGCAGACCTACCAAAGAAGAAGAGAACGATGCAAACATACACCCAACGCACTCTTTGCGTGCGGGTCCAAAATCTGGCCTGCGGAAGTTCACCAGGGCCTGGCCTTAAAGAGTGACTAGGAAAACAGTCCAAACACTGGTGATGATGGTGGTTGTTGACCTGATGAGGCTGTGAAGAGTTGGTGGTGATGGGGAGGCATAACAGCAGAGCAAGAGGACTATCCACACGGAAATGGAAGGAAAAGTAAAGGATCTTTTTCTTTGTCGTTTTGAAAAGGTTTTTCTGAAATGTCTTCACCCACCTGAAACCCTCCAAAATGACTATCATGTATCACATAAACATGAAACAGAGAGAATGAAGACGGCCAGGGCGACTGAGTAAAGAAAACAAACTCCAAACACATGAAGAGGAAGACAAGAACGAAGATAAAATAAACAGCGAATGCAAGCTCAAGCGAGAGAGGCGGGATTATGACGTCATCGTTTTCCCATAGTAGTGTATTTCTTGGTTGTACGGTTTCACCCACTCTAGAACCTGTTTTCACAAAATGGAGATCAACCAATAAAAGACGTCGTAGAAACCAATTAAAACATAAGTACCTACTCTCACACTAGACCCCACTGTGTTCAAATTCTGCATGACTCGGTCTGTCAGTCAACTATTCAGAGAGCCTGATTCCCTGAGTGCTGTAGTCCAGGACAGGATCTCACTGCAGGGGACAGTAGTTGTCTTTGTTCCCCATATCGTGCTTTACATTCCCCAGACCTGCCCCGGTTCCCTTACATGCCTGCTCCATGGGCAAGTAGACTGGCCTGCCTGCATAGTCAAGCATCCATCCGTCCATCCATCCATCCATCCATCCATCCTAGAACTGGCTGACTTCTTGTACCCCCCGGCCCAGAACAAGGGCTCTCTCTGGGGGACAGTAGTCGGCTTTGTTTCTCTCTCATGCCTCGCATTCCCCAGGCCTGCCCTGTGTCCTCCACCCCAAGGCACAGGGCACTAGGAGGGGCATGGGCCTTCTCCACATCACCATTTCTCTTTCTCCTTCTGATATTATCACTCTTTTAACTCTCTTCTCCCTCCCTCCCTCCCCCCAGCTCTCTCTGGCAGTAAGCTTTTACTAATGCCCTTTCTTGATCTTTCTATCTTTCTTTACAGGCCATAAAACTGACAGCTAACAACCTTCTCTTTCCTCTCTCAACATCTTACGTCCATTCCTCTCTTTTCACCCCGACCCGCTCTCAACCACACATCACCCCTTTTTCACTTCACTTCTGATGGATAGGATTTGTATTAAATAAACTGTATTTCTTACATCTATAAAACTCTAACACATAATAGGACACTTCTTTTCTCTGGCCTCTTTGGGATCTTTTCTCTTTCTTTTGTTTGGGTTTTGCGAAGACCGTGAATCAGCTTGAGAAAGGGATGCTCTCACAAGGAGATATGGGTTTTAAGCAAGTTAATGAAAGGATCTCCTAATAATATCTATACCTGCTTTAGTCTACAGCATCTTACGGATATGTTCCCTGCTTTATCTCACCATAAGACGGCCATTTTTCTGACTGGTAACTTAACTCTGTTATGATTAAAACTGTTCACTCCCCCACAGCAAATTCAATAGAAGAAATCAGCGATTTTACATCACAGCACACAGTTGTTGATACACTGCTGCCTCTGTCAGTAAGTAAATTCAATTTTGCTATGATATATGTGCTTGGCATCCTTTGTTTAGATTTATGTAAGTGACACAAACCGATCAAACAAGGCAGCAGTAGACCACAACCTCTTATGTCTCCCGCAACCTTAAAATGCTGATTTTCTCTATGGAATTTGGTGTGGGAGAATGAGCGGTTACAAACTTCAGTTTCCAGCCAGAAAAGGCTCCATAACTGTGAGTAAAAGCAGCAAATATAGGATATAATGTAAGATACCTTGAACATAAAGCTACAGAGTCTTGTTTTTTGGGAGATTGGGGGCTGCCTCCACTGCTGAAAAGCAGCGTTGCAAGATCAGGGCCACCGACCGAACCGGAGTCCTTAGAATCAGGAGATCTCACAAGAAACACACATTGCAAAGCTAAAGGCAGCGACAGCGCTATTTTAGACATTTATCATGGCAGAGCTCACGAAAAAGAAGGAACAAAACCCATGGTCGGAGGAAGCACAGAAGAGGAAAGACTCTGGCTTGGGTGAGTTTTTAGATTGGTAGGTAGACAATGGATGATGGATGTTTGTGGTGTGTCATAAAAATATGTACTCCAAAACTGTAGAGGGAGCTCCGAAAAAGCGAGCAGACTTACAAAGTTCTGCTTTAAGCAGGTGCAGTTTCAATTAGATATGTCTTTTGTCAAGCGGTTAAAACCTGTTGTGTCCAGTATATCTGAGCCACGTTTCTGTGAGAGCCCGGTTCCCCGGGATGACGGTGACACTCTCGGCGACGTCAGCGCTGGAAATAAAAACCTCATCCGTCCCTTTAAAATAGTCCGACATCCAAGTTTGACAAAGTGAGATCGGCCTGTCGCCTGCTCTGTAATGCCGGTCCAGGATCAGCCCGCCTCCTTCACCGCTCACTCAACACAAAACACAAAAAAAACCTGCCGCAGCGCCAGTGGCTGTCTGTACCTACAGCCCACATCTATTCACCGAGAAGACGGCTGGGGGCGTAGGCCATAATTAAAGATGGCGGGCTTGCCGTCGCACAATGGCACTGCACAGAGAAGGCTTTTATTGCATGTATTTTTCTCAACAGGAGAGTGGGCAGTCAACCCTCTGTGAGCATTTAATTGGTTTAACAGCTGGAGAGGAGGAGGAGGAGGAGAAGAGGTTGGGGACGGGGGGGGGGTCAAAGTAAAGAGACGAAACAAAGACACGGGAGAAAAGTGTGAGTCATTGTGATTTTAAATTCGCTCTGTCTGGCGTTTATAAATTTATCAGCGGGCAGACTGACTTTGGATATTAAGCATAAGAGCGGAGATTAATAATTTGCAGCCCTGTCGCCTCACATCTGTCGTCATCCTGCTGAATGTGTGTGTGTGTTTGTTGCACTTGCTTGGACAGAAATGTGGCAGGCGTGGGATCGTTGGCAGGTAACAGTTTCCCCGCAGCATCACTGACAGGCCAACTGCTAATATTATTATTATCATTACGATTATTATTAAAAACACAGTGAGATTAGGAAGAGATTTTTATTACAACCATTACCTCCCACCCACTTGTGAGGGTGTGTACTGTATATGTGTGTGTGTGTGTGTTTTATTTGTGTATGCTTGGGTGAATGTGGGTGCTGACAAGTGTCTTTGTCTGTCCTCTGCCAATAAATGAAAACTGGAGCAGAGCCTTGGGGCAAGGTGAGGCCACGATGTTCCTCTGGAGGTTTGAACTAATGGAGATCCACTGTTGGGTTGGAGGGCCGGCCCTCGAGGGCTCGGGCGGGGATTAAAAATGTAATCCACTGCACACATTAACACGCCAAGACCTGGAATTGCAACCCGGGGTGCAAGTGCCCACAGTTCTCTACCATTACTGCCATGTCCTGATGTCCTACTCTTCATCTATTGCAAAGGTATAGTAGAGGTATTTTTTGGTCGATTTTTACTTTGCATTTGATTCTCTTCACTCAACAAACACATGGATTTCATCTCAAATGGAACGTCCATTATACAGTTCAAGTATGGCTTTTTGATTAGCATGTTAAATTTGAACAGTATAACACATACTAACAATAATATTTGTTTGAGTCTTTCTCTCAATGTCCAAAAAATACGCCTAAAAAATGGAAACTTCCTGGAGTTTTCCAACGCTCTCCTCTCTGCTGACAAAGACACTGGTTTTCCGGCTTGTTTTGAACTGTATATACTTGATTTATAAGACCAGTGAACATTTTCCGGAGTAGTTAATGGTTTCAGTCACTAGTTTTTAGCTCTTCTTCAACAGAACATGATGTCAATTTTGTTCCCACTGAAAACTGACATGGCTCCGGTCAAACTGCCAATCTGAAGGCGGCAAAACATTAGTTTGTTTTGCTGGTTGAAGACGACGTTCACTTTTCTTGGATGTGATCTGTGGGTTAAGTGCAAACAGTTGGATGTCAGGTGTGAAATGAAACATTTCGAGGTGGCTAACAGTCAGCGTGATCATACGAATGTCAGGCTGTAAGCACGAAGATACAGATGTATAGATGCCCATGTAAGATTGAATGTGTGTTTGTGTGTGTGCGTAAATGGAGGAGTAGATGGTAAACATGTGGGATGTGTTGAGAGGGAATTTCCCGACGCAGCACTCCAGAGACTGAGGAGCTTATTTCACACTTCATTTCATTCTAATACCTAGAACAACAGCACGGGACGACACACAGATGCACAGACTCACACTCTGCATACACACAAACAAACCCATCTGCAATACGCATGCAAAATATTTACACAAGCCTATAAACAACGTACATTTCCATATCTGATGATGTACAGTCACACCTGTCTGCCATCCATGCACTTAAAGTGATAGATCAGTGGTAAATACAGCTAAAGCTAACTGCTTTGTGTGTGTGTGTGTGTGATGCAACGTCGTGAAAACCAGTCCTTGTGTCAGAAAGTCTTCCGCTGTCCGGCTGCTCTGGAGCTTTAAATAATGTTTATTTTATTTCATTAATCTGTTTTCATCCTTTTCCTACTTAATAAACCTGCTGCACCAAAGTCCATAGAGACTTGGATCATCAACTCCTATGGGTTCTGGTGCAGGGAGAGAGAGTAAGTGTATAAGAGTTCAGTTTTCAGCTACGTAAGGAGGTGAAGAGGTTCTAAAGATACTGTAAACCAGTGGTTCCAGAAGCACCACTTGAGAAAATATTGAGCTCTTGAAGTAACACCATTACCACCAACGTTAAAAGTGTTGTAAATGGTGTAAATAGGCCGAGCAAAGTCAGCAATACAGACTTTTCACTGGAGGCAGATTTATTCCCAATTTGCTCTCTCATCATCCTCCTCCTCCTCTTCCTCACATATACTTCACACACTGGTATAGTGACACTAGATTGAGATGGAGCGAGAGATAAGGTCACTCTAAGAGGAAGACCAGAGGAAGCTTTGAGAAATGTGGCCGTAGACTTAAGTGGGCTTAAAAAGTTATCATCCTTTAATCTTTGTTTTTTTCCGTCATTGGAGACGATATTTGTTATTTTTTTCTGTCCTTAACACTGACCTTATCCGGACCAGTCGTCCTCATGGAGACCAAAACCTGGTCCGAATGAGGAAGAATCTAATTTCAGAGGAACTGGTTGTGTTTAGAGCTAATATTTGAATTGCGATTATGGTTAAGGTTCGGGTTAATGCTTTGTTTAGTTTGTCCAAATGAATGGAAGTCAAAGCAGGGTGAGTGTGTGTTTGTTTTGCTTGCGAGCCACAGAAATTGAACGGTGTCATCAATGTGTGCGTTGGTTTGAAACCTATAGATCAACCTCCACCACATGCACACTCTCCTGGGACAGCAACTCCAGATGCCTTTTAGATTGCGTGATGGTTAATTATATTAACAGGATGATGGGGGGGGGGGGGGGGGGGGTGAAGCTGTAGGACATATAGAGTGGAGATGATAAAGTGCAGTGGTGAGATAGAGCAGAGAGAAGAGGGCGACTGAGAGTAAAATGATGGCTCAGGGCGATGAGGAGGATGGAAGTAGAGGGTGAGGTGAAGGTGCAGCCAGGCAGTCATAGAGAGTTTAAAGCTGGATTTTTCTCCTGTGTACTCTTATTATATGCTCCATAACCTCCGAAAATGTGAGTTGTGTCCCACTAAAACCGTCTCATTTTGTCCTACCCGCCTCGTGTGACACCTTAAGAAGGTCCTAAAACTAAAGTAGAAAGCAGGTTTTAAACTATGTCTGTGAAGATACACGATCATCCAGGTCAATAACTTTGTTTTCTCTCTCTCTCTCTTTGTTCTTTTTTTACAGGTCTCCCTGACTCTAAAGCTTCAACACCATAACTCAAATATAACAACTCATTACTGGTAACATTAATATTATCCTCATCTGCCCTTCATCTACGTCTTGTCCTTATCTGAGGGTCACAATCCCATACAGCTTCTACTTCTCTTCTTTCCATTCTTCTTTGCACCCACCTCACCTTCACTAACACCCTTCCCTTCGTCCTCAATTCTCTCCTCTACCCAACCCCAACCGGTGCAGGCAGATGTTTGTACACTCGGTCGTGAGTCTGGTTGTATCAGAGTTTTTTCTCTCCACTGTTGCCAAGTACTTGCTCATTGTGTTCCTGTTGGGTTTCTCTGTAATGATTGGAAGCTCTTGACCTTACCATGTACGGTTCACATTGAATGCAACACCAATTTGGTACGGCACGATACGGTACAATACATACGTTTCCTTTAGGAATAGTACCAAAGTAACCGGCCCCAACTGTTAGATTTTTTGAGGAATCCTTCCCTTGGGCCACCAGAGTAATGGTACAGTACAGTATGGGTGAAGCTAGATCCACAACAGCAGAAAAACGTCACTCCCGGTTTATTTAACAGTCTATTCTCATACAAAAATTGACAAACAGCCACAAGAGTTGTTGTTGGCGCACCAGTACAACGTCACGCTACGAGGCCATCGAGCACAGCACACACTACGTCACTATTCTAATTCACAACCAGAGGAGGTCAATTCTCCAGGTGGCCCCTTGAAGATCGAGCGCCTATGAATCCACGAGGGACAGAAATTTCTCTAATATTTTAGCAGGAAAAATGTGCTCTGTAAATGTAAAGGAATGAAATCACTACAGTGAAATGTGTTGTGAAAATACTACTCATTTGTATGAAAGCAAGAGAACAGACTGGATTTGAATGTGTGGCAGGACAGTGGAATCATTGCTCATGCTGAATTTAACAGCAAAATAAATGGTGTAAGTTCATTTCAGTAACTTTTAACCAGATTTACATCCAAATTTACAAACTTAAAAATACATAAAGCAAAATTATTCTAAACTTACTGTGATTCTGTGTGAAAATGTTGCTGTAAATCTGGTTAAAAGAGACTCAAACAATCATTACGCTGCAAAGTGTTGCTGTTAAATTCATAAAAGACATCCCATATCTGTTCATAAATACTGTCAGATGGGAATGAGAATTCATTTATGATGAAACACTGTTTCGGGGGAGTGGACCGAAGAAAATATAAACACACAAATTCCCGATATTTGCATACAGGTGCAGGGTCTCTCATGCAAACACAGGCAAACACCAACACACACACAAACACAAGTGCACATGCGATTTCACCGCCTGTCAGAATTCATTTTCCAGATGACCAAACAGAGGAGATGAATTTCATACCTCTGATTGGTTAATTACTCTTTGTTTATACGCGTTTGTTTGTGTGTGGACACTGACATTAGTTCGTGGCAGGCTGGTTTGTAGACCGATGATAAACAGATGTTACGTTGACACTGGAAGACCTGAACCTGCTCATCTGCCTTTATGTGCAAAGTTAGATTAGTTTGTTTTTCCATACCGAATGTGATGTAAATTTTTATAATCAGGCCATATGAGTTGCAGAAAACGTGGACAGAAATTGCCAGATGGAGTACAACTGTTAAACTCGCATAATCTCACGGAATTTGTACAATTTGTTTGAGTTTCCAAGAGTTTTTCCAATATCGAACTGTAGATTAGATTTAAAAATCCTGAAAACATGCGTTAATCTCCAAACATTTAGCAAGAAAAGTGTCTAAAATCTCAATATTTAACAGAGGAGTCTGGTGCATTTAGTGACAGCCCCGCTGAATCACAACCTGTATTTCAGTTCAGTGTCTGTGTCAGACGGAGTCTGTGCTCCGGTCACGCAGGAAGTACTGAAAGATTCTGTGAAGAAATCTTTTTAATGAACTGGTTCTAATGATTCAGTTACACTGAAAACAACTGCGTTGCCCGTCACTAGTTTGTGTCGTGAATAAAATGATGTGCTACGGCACCCTCGCCGGCATTGAGGAGATACTATGAGGTAATGGAAAACGACGTGACTGATACCAAACCGAGTCGAGTAGAGCTGAGTAGAGCTAGAACTGTAGAATGGAAAAGTGCCAGTGGCTTCTTACACACACACACACACACACACACCCACACACAGCAAAGTACAAGCAGTGTTCATTTGCTTCACCCTCTTCTTGTTATTACCTGATCCGCGATGCTAATCTGCCAAATTCACCTCTTGTCAAAGAAATGTTTATTGTCGATTCTGCCAATACACTTAATCCTGTTTGAACATGCAAATTGGAGATTAAGGAACAATCCACATTTACACACATACACACAGAAATAAATCAATCAGAAGCACATACAAACATGGGACTAAGAGGCTAATGTGGGCCACACACGCTCACATAGAATGTGAGTGTCTTAACATAGTGTAGGGGTTTGATGATCAGGATTTAGTAGTACTTTCTTTTGTCATGTTTTGTCCTTTAAATTAAAGTTTTGTTTAGCATATTTGTAAGTTTTTGTATATATTTAATATTGGATTGGTTTGGGCATCACACATGATTGGTGAGGGTCCACAATGCACCTGGGTGGGCCTATGTTTATCTTTTTTCTTTTTTACCAGAGAGAGAGAGAGAGAGAGAGCTGCAGACAGGATTCCTTTGTTCTTTTGTTTGTTTGCTTGCATTTGGACAATAAACCCCACACAAAAACGACTGTAACCATCATTGGAAATGATGTTTATTTCGCCCGCGTACGATGTTTGTACACCCACGGAGCAATAGCAGTATTTTTTTATTCATTTTAATTTCAGTAAATTAAATATCAAATGATTGTGTTCGTCCCACTAAAACCATACATGTGCTAAATGGAATTTCTCAAAGTTGAATTGACACATGACCATATAATGCGACATGTGAACCTTCAGTCAGACCTAGACGCTCTGCACATGTGCACACAGAGTTCCCATACCTGGTAATAAACTTGAAATGATAGACGAAGCAGGAAAACAGGAGAAGAAGACGACGACAGAGACTGACGAGGAGATTTCAAGGCTACCTGTGTACTGTGGGGCAAATTATGCACGTCCCACATGGTTTCAGCAACAAAGCCCCCACATGTGAAGCCATGTGAGCAAACACGGTAAGTGTGGATGAAACCCACTCAGGAGCCATATTTTCAGCCGAATATAACGGGGTGCACATGGTATGTTATCACAAGATACCAGGAAAACTAAAAAAACTTGCAATCAATCTGAATTTTCACCAACTTTAATTACATGATAATTGAAATATGGACCTGGTTTACTGCCCCCGAGTAAAAATGTCCACTTGGGCAGCTGTAGAAAATAAAGTCCCTGTCAGCTGGTTCTTTTATATTTAGCTGCACACACAAACGCTCATTAACATAATAAATTGTATTTTATTTAAAAAAAAGAATAACTATTTAATTTAAAGATATCCTTTGTCTGATCAGTTTAAATTTAACATGAAAAACATGTACAATAATTTTTATTTATTAAGTAACTTAAGTATTATTAAGTGCTTGTGCTTATATATATATATATATATAATAACTACTATTCAAAAAGTATAGTCTTATATACTTTGCACATTCTATCCAGTAAAAATCAGGACGTTGTATTTCCCCATCCCCGTACATGGGAGCAACACTGCACTCCTCCATCCTCCCTTTATATCCACCTTCATTCTTGCTTTTCCTCCTTTTCTCCCCATTTACTCCTCCGTCTCTTATTACTCCTGCTCCTTTCTCTGTGCCACAGTTTGTTTTTCAGCTCTTTCTCCTGCTGGATGTGTCCCACTGGGAGCTGAGCTGATTCTCCACAAAGCCCTAACACCCAGAGTGACGGAGAGAAGGGGGCTGCGAGAAGAGAAAGAGGGTGAGAGGGTGAGAGGTCGCGGAGTAGAAGAGAGCAAGCGGAGAGGGAAAAGGCTGTAAAGCGAGCAGAGAATAGAGGACGGAGAAAGAGCGAGGGGAAGACTTAAAAGGAGACAGAGGATATCGAGAGAAAGAGGCAAATAAAAGGAGAGATAGTCAGCAGTGAAAGAGATAGAATGAAAAGGGGAGAAAAGAAGCCGGGGAGAGGATAATGGGAGGAAGACAAAGATGCGATGGGGAGTGAAGAGAGAGAGAGGCACCGTTAGAGGCCAGGACTCAAACAAGAGCATCCAGCAGAGGAAAAAGGTGGGGATGAGAAAAGGTGAAGACACAGACTTGATGAAAAGAAATCAAGCACTGAATGAGGAAGAGAGAGAGAGAGACAGAGAGACAGAGAGAGAGAGGGAGAGTTGCCGCCTGTGAGTTAGTGTGTATTGTAGAAGATGGAGGGTCATAAGAAGCTGCTAAAAGGCTGAGGTGCAACCTCTGCTGAGGAGGAGCCCTTCACAAAACATCTCATCAGTGTGTGTTTATGTGTGTGCGTGTCTGTCTATGTGTGTGTGTCATGGTGCAATTTGGAGAGGAAGTGTTTTGAGGCGCAAATGGCACACTTGTGAGTTTGCCATGGGTTAGGTGATTACACACCTCCCCCTCCCCCCCGACACGCACACACACACACACACACACACACACACACACACACACTCACTCTCACACACACACACACAGACACACACTCACTCTCACACACACACACATTGTCTGGCCAATCCACAGCCTGTTGACACCTCAGTCTTAATCATCACCTCGGTGTCAGGTCGACAAAAAAGCTCCGCTCTGATCCGACTCTGTCAGACACTTGCTTTGTTTCCATGCACTTAAGAATAAATGTGATTATACTCGCACTACATTCACACACTAACTCCCTCCCTGCGTTTAAAAACCACCCTCTGTAGCCACATCACGCAAAGCATTTTAGCAGAAGTTAAAAAGGCTCAGTTTTAGTCTGAAAACTCCCACGCTGCATTTTTAAAGTGACACAATGTAACTTTCAAATAATGTCCATTCATCCATTTTCTACCACTTTATCCAATAGCAGCTGACTTGGTTCGACCCTGGACAGTTCTCCAGTCCATCGCTAGACAAACAATTCTTCAAAAGCAATTTTTACAGTGTCCCATCAACCTCTGCATGTTTCTCGGATAGTGGGAAGAAACCCAGGCACACACAGGGAGAACATGCAGAAAGGCCCAGACCAGGATTAGACCCAGCAACCTTATTGTTGAGGCAACAGTGCTAGCCAATAACCAGGTTCAAGGACTTTTCCAGGATTAATTGCCTTAAATTCAAGGACAGAATGTGCTGACACAGCTTAAGACGGGAGGGCAACTTGAAAGAGCTGCTTCGCCCATGATGGTGTCCACTTTCATTGATTTGCAATAAATAAATTGATTGTCCTTGGGATCTTAGTCGGTCAAAGTCAGTCTTTGTAATTGTCTTTGGTGAGACAGAGATCTTTCTTCACTCGCTGTTGTGCATGGAATCTCACGTCAACGGTCGGGGAGAGACAGTGTCCACAACATCCACGTACATGAAGCAATGCAGGGCATGAAACAGTAGGTGGCGTCATCACAAACAAGGGAGCAATTTACCTCAAAATTCAAGCACTTTCACTCAACCATTACCTTGCATCTATTTATGGAGATTTTCCAAAAACGTTTAAGGCTTTCAAGGACCTCTGATAAGAAGTCCCATACTCAGCTGAAAACAGGTGTACCTAATAAAGTGGCCTGGCCAGTGCCTGAGAGTGCATATATCTGACTCACACAGTGGTATCTCTGCTCTTTATAGACCATCCCCTTCCTCTGAGTGATAATAAGAGGAATTACACACAATGGTTCTACTTTCCTCTTCAGGGGAGAGAAATAATGGGAAGTCTGAGAGAGAGAGAAAAAGGGATATGGCAACAAAAAAAGAACTGGTCTAACATGGGGTGAAGAAAGAGAGAAGAGGGAGTGACTGCGAAAGCCAGAAAGAGCGATTGCCTATCGACTTGATGAGAGAGGATGCATCATTATATAATTGTAATCCCACAAAGATTGGGTGTAATAGGGCTTCCTCTCCCCCTACTGCTGCTTGGGTAATTCATCCCTCCCTCCTTCCATCCCTTTCTATCTCCCGCTTTCACCGTGTCACCCATCAATCTTTTTCCAATTACCTGCTCTGTCTATCCGCAAATCCATCATAATCATTTCCATGGTAACGGGTTGCATCCTCCATTGGCTTTGGCCTATTGTTCAATAGACTTGTACACCAAAAAAAAAAAGAAAAAAGGGCAGTCGTTGGAAAAGAGGGCGGGGAAAACAGAGATGGAGAGAGAGAGATGTAAATATTGTCCTTGTGCTCACTGACTGTCTCTAAAGAGTTAAAAATGTGGCCTCGGGTTTATGTGAAAACGGGCAATAAAATGCATGCACGACACGAGCAAATCACATCGTTTCACCTGCATGAACATTAGGATATAAAGTCAGCGCAAACAAACTCAACAATCCAAGAAACTCAGCCACGCCATCGCCACGGAGACGGAACAAAGGGTAAACAATCTTTTTTTGTGTCGTTTTTGAAAAAATGTTCTGTTGTTTCAAGAAATGTCTTCAACCACACTCAACTTTCAAACTTTATTTCTACAGCACATTTAAAAACAACCGAGGTCGACCAAAGTCACAGCAACGGGAAAGATGTAAAACGTAAAATCAATAAAAACACAAAAGTAAAACAGTAAAATAGTAACGTAACAGTGAATCGTAAAATACAGAGAGAAAACAAAACCTAGCATTTTATTTCCTTCTCATAAACTATTTAGGTTTATGACAGAAAGTCGGCAGATTTGTCGCTAATCGCTTTTTTGAAAAAGAAAAAAAAGTGGCAGGAGGGTTTGTGAAGTCGCTTACTATGCACACGGAAACGACATGAAAACGTAAACAAACTAGACTCTCTTTCCCTTTCTTTCCTCTGGCTCAGTTTATTCTGTCTCCGTCTCTATTAATGTAACATTTACCATATCTTCTTCTCTTTTTTTGTTGTAACGTTACAGCGCCACTTACAGTCCTGGCATATGAACTACAAATGACGTGTTTACGGGAAACGTTTTGAAAATGGCAAAGAAAAAGATAGTTGTTTACATTTCATGCCGTTTCTGTCTGGACGTGGCATTAATTTCCATGGATAGCTTGTTCCAAAGTTTAGGAGCAGCTACAGAAAAGACCCCGATTGCCCAGAGTTTTTAGTCAGAATTTTTGGCTACATCTGAAAGTTCATCTAAGTTCAGAGAGGTAAGATGGCGCCAAATCTTTAAGAGTTGTAAATAACCAACAATAAAATCAATCTTAAAACACAGAAAGCCAGTGGAAGGACATTGGATACTTCAGGATCTACGTAATTACATTATCAATCAATCAATCAATCACTCATTCACTCAGACAGGGCAGCCAGTGGCCAATAATTAATGCAGATTGGTTTGGCCCCTACATTTAGCCAATTTTCTTTTTTTTCCTCCATCTGATAAAATATAACATTTTCATGATAATAACAAAAACAAATGTGTAACTACATGAAAAATTTCAGATGAAAAATATAGTCTTATCATTTATCAGGTTTATCAAGTTTCTGAAAACAAAAGGGATTAATTTGCAGTAACTGACAATTAATAAATAACAATGCTGCCAATGCTGATTAAATATGCAGAGGTAACTCTCCAAATATCAATATATATTATATCACTTAAAGGTTTTTGCCTTTTAAATTAGCCCTGCAATGTATAACATGAAAAAATAAAATGATTAAATTGCAGCTTGTTGCAGAGTTTTCTCCATGTGAAAACAATGACTTGTTCAGCCCTGATCTTAAAGTCTATACACATGTAAATGTACTTCAAATACAGATGTAAATGAAGGTTCCACTTCGTTATCCACAACCTCTCATGATACTTGATGCCACTTTGTTGATAATAAAACATTTACTGTAACATGTAAACATGTTTGAATTTCACTCAGTGACTTTGAAACATTTTACATTTAAGAATCAATTTAAGAATCAAGATCAAGATCAAAAATAAGCCTGAGTCAAACTATGAAGTTGACAATCGGCCTGCTGTGAGAAGCAGACTGAAGACAACGTGTATTTGCTGACCTCATTGATCTGATTGATCTTTACGGGACGCGTAATGGTGTGAATTCAATTTGCAAAACAGCTCAAACTCCTAGGGAGAAGTTGGGATCATTAACTGAAGTCTTAGCCACGCGGAAACAGAAGTTCATGACTCTACCTGTGACGGCAGCTCGCTTGGAGCAGGTACTAAAAAAAGTACAAGGTACTAGCGCAAATGGAAACGTATATAATAACCATGCCGAGATGAGTCGAGTCTAAAGGGGTGGAAACACACCATAATGGAACTGCTCTACTTGACAGTTCTAGCACGACTGAGCTCGGCGCGGCTCGACTCCACTTGTTTTATTTTTTCTTTTGCTTTTCCATTAGTCATAAAGTGAATAGAATAGACGAAACAATATATCCTATAAACCAGAAGAAGAATCCAACTAAAATTAATGACAGTGAATGCAAGCACAAGAAAGAGGAGATGGAACTATGACAGACAATTGTTTTCCCAAAATATTGTTTGTCTATGCGAGATTTTCCAAAAATAGTGTTTCATTGGATTCTCGCGAATTCATGACGTGACATCTAATTCTGTCTATACGCCGTAATGAATTGCAATGCCATGCAAATAAAGTGTTGGCTTTCTGACGAGGTCGTCGGAGACGTCGCGCTCGCCGGAGTTCCAAATTCGTCACTGGCTATCGAATTGTTTTCTTGAGAAACTTCTGCGGGTAGCATGCAGTCGACCGTTACCAGTCATATCCTTCTACACAAAAGAGAGGCTTTCCTCCAAGTCTGTGTAATTCTTTCTCTGAAAAGACTCTTGTCCTGACACTGATGCTAATGGTGAAGACGAGCCAAGAGTATTTCCTTATTTGTGAAGCACAAACTAAAGTAGAACTTTAAGAGAAGCTCCAACAATATTACGACTTAATTCTTGTGCATTACGACTTTATTCTTGAACTCTTTCAACTCTCATTTTTTTCTTCTTCAGTGCAGCTCTAACACTCCGTCGTATGTCTCTAATCCATCCCGAGAATGGGTCGCGTTCGTGCATGGTAGAGAGTGTGGCCATGTGTCGTCAAACCACATCCGACTGTGGGTTTTGTGATCTGATCTGGGAACATATTCGTAACAGAGTGCTGCTCCGGCCACTTTCTCCTGTCTGAAACCCAACCTAGTTTGTGAGAATATTGACCTGAACCTGACACATATCCTGTATTTTCTTTGTCTAAGCCCGACCATGGACACCCATGGTTCACACCAGCTGCGTCGCTACATTTCATCATATTTTGAAGTTTGGCGCCCATGTTAAACGCGTTTCAGTGTCTCGCCTATTTTTCACACATGTCGCGTGGGGATTCACAGCAAAAATAGACAAAACGACGCTCTGTTCATAATGATATTGACATTTTACCAGCTGAAAGTTTCACCTCTCATTGTAGTTTGTGTCTAAGCTGAATCTGAATACATATACTACAGCTTTCTAACTATTTTAGCACCTGTGCAGATTCTCTCTCACTCTCTCCCCGTGTGAGTCAACAAAAATCACATGTGACGTTTTCTGTGAGAGATAAATCAGAGAGTGAAGTCACAATCGTGTCTGTAAACCAAGGCAACCATAGACTGTTATAATGTACAACGTTAAATAATGTTAATGTATTTTTTTTCTTATATTACAGCCGGCACTTGCTTGTGCATCAGTAGCAGTGACTTCACATGCTTGAATGTGACAGCACAGATGTGAGAGCTGTGGTCGGCGTGCGGCGCTGATTAGAGACTCAAGTGTTTTGTTATTGTGTTGGTTAGTGATGTGCAACATCCTCCACCTCCCGTCAATTTTCTGACCCTCTCCCCTCGTCCCTCTCTCTTTGTTAACTCACACAGATGTCGAGGCAAAAGAAACAGGAAATTGAATTACGTCCATTTGAATGAATGAAATTGCTACTTTTTTTGTGCTGATAAACAAGAAAATGGTGCTCCATGAATTGAAAGATTACACTTGTATTGTGTTAGCTGCTGGTTTGTACATTTTAATCTCCGTCCCTGTGCAGTGTGTTTTTGTGCATGTATTTCCATTTTCACGTCTTATTTATTACCTTGTAAATGTAATATTGTATGTTTTATTCTAACCTTGGAAAGCACTTAATTTGCTTGAAGCGTGCTAAAAACATTATTTGTTGTTATGTTTTTAAGTATTTTATATCTTCATGAGCCTTTGAGAGGTGCTTTTAATGATTTCAAAAACAACTTCACATCACTTAAAAACAAATGTGACAAAAGTGGGACAAAGACGTTATACACATTAATTCACAGAGAAAAAAAATGTGACCTTTAGCTCCCTACAGAGCAGAATAAATGACCTTAGATTAATACAAATATGCATGAATATTTCCATATCAATAGCACTTCGTAATAATAAGGTAATAGGTGATTATGGAGACATTAGATAAGATAGCGTAAAATAAGATAATTCATTATTAGACACACAACACATTAGAAAACTTCAGTTAAATATGGGTTTATTATTATCTTTTATTATTGTATGTTATTACGATATTATCATTTGTAAGATGTCATAACCAGATTTTATTTTGAAACCTGTTATTGGACGTCTGGTTCTTATATTATTGTAATTTGTTTCTTGTCATCCAGGGCTATGAAATGAACGGAACTGTACTGTTATAAACTACTAATGACTGAACAAATTAAATAGTTGCATTTAGAAGCTGAAATCACATCATTTGTTTGGCATTTCAGTTTGTGAATGACGATCTATAGATTCCAACAGTAATGGAGCATTTCCACCGGCTCTACTCGCCTCGCCTCACCACAGCCCAGATTAAGTAGCGTTTCCACTAGCCTAGTACCTGGTACCAGGTACTATATTTAGTACCTGCTCAGGCGAGGTTCCAAGCGTGCTTAAAAGTAGGTATGCGATGATTGGTAAGACTACCGGCCGCTACAGGGAGAGACGTCCCACACACAAATCAAGCCGAACAGAGCCGAACTGTAGATCACTTAAAACTACTTAACAATCCTAACAACGTGGGTTAATCTCCAACAACTACCAGGGAAACCTCTTTATTTAACAGGAGTCTTTTAAAGTGGAGTGGTGTATTTAGGGACAGCGCCATAGACCGCTGCCGCTGTAGTCTGTGGAGTAGGAGGCTGTACTCCGGAGACGTGTGGACAGAAATCAAGCCGAACAGTGCCGAATTGTAGATAAGTTAAAACTACTTAGCAATCCTAAAAACGTGGGTTAATCTCCAACAACTACAGAAGTGTGGTGTAAAGTCACTGGTCACTCGTGTGTGTGTGTGTGTGTGTGTGTGTGGGTGGGTGTGTGTCGAGTATAAAACGAAGTCACCGCAGTTTCACTCCGTGCAGTGCAGTGCAGTGATGACTCTGCCCACGTTAAGTAGGTACATTTTGTAGTGGAGATGCAACCTAATTGTGCCGTGTCGTGCTGAGGCGAGGCGAGTAGAGCCGGTGGAAATGCGGCATAAGACAACGCAACCTAATGTCACGTAGTGAGCTAACGGTCAAAAAACCTTGTTACTCCATAACTTACAAGTACAGCCTCGAACGTATACATCAATCCAACTGCTAGATATTTTTCAGTACATATCTTCCAATTCCTTATCTATCATAGCCGTCAAAGATATCAAAGTGTCCATGGTAGCTTTTATCTAAAGAACAAATTAACATCTTGAAAGGCCACAAAGCCACATTCCTTTCCTTGTAAGAATATTTAATTAAATCAAAGGCTTAAGGCCAACAGTTAACTACTTCAACTTGTTACAACGTTGTAACAAGTGTGAAATCTAACTAAAACTAACTTAACTCTGGTCATCTTTAAAAAAAATACTAGCTTCACAAAATATTTGAATGGGAATCAACGCAGAGTCCTGAGAAGAATAGCTTTGTGTGTGTGTGTGTGTGTGTGTGTGTGTGTGTGTGTGTGCGTGTGTGCGCGCGCGCGCGTGTGTTTCCTGCTCTGCTCGGTGTCCTCTCACCGTCCATCTCGTCAGTGTTGATCGGCTCGCTATGGCGGAAGGACGCAGAGAACAGTCGCCTCATCGCCTCTTCTCCACACCACCGGCCAGCAAGCGACCCTGCCTGCGCCCTGCTCCCCGGGGTCCCGGTCCGGGGTCGGGCCACAGCAGCGGCTTGCCCAGCTCCCGGTACCGTTCCCCGGAGTCTTTACTGGACTGCGCCGCGAAGGCAGTAGCGGAGAAGTGGGCCTTCGAAAGAGTGGAGGAGCGCTTTGAGCGGATCCCGGAGCCCGTGCAGCGCCGCATCGTTTACTGGTCTTTCCCCCGCAACGAAAAGGAGATATGCATGTACTCATCGTTTCAGTGCCGAGTTGCTGGCGAGGAGGGTCCGTCGGCGACTATCGGCGGTTCTGGCTCCGGAGCTACGACCGCTGCCGCAGCCGCCGCTGCTGGTGGAGGATCTACCGCCGCTACGACTCCGGCTACCGCGGCAGCAGCCGGAGTGGTGGGCACCGGAGATGGACTGCCATTTCGCCGCGGAATCCGGCTGCTTGAGACTGGCTGTGTGGAAAACGTTTTACAAGTCGGTAAGTCACTTAAAAAACAGACTGCTTTTTACGGTGCATACGCACTCGCACCACCGGAGTGTTTCCGAGAGCGGCTGCCGCTGCTGCTGGATCTATGCGGGGGATGATTGATGGAAGTTTACACCGCTACCGTGGAAAGTGTGCGAAGCGAGTGTTTGCGGCGAACGTGGAGCCGCTCGCGCTCCAGTGTGTGTTTGTTTTACTGTATCTGACTCACATGGGAACGTTTATTTATCGAGTTTTGAGCTTTTTCGTCGACTTTTCGGGTGAAACGGGAGCGATGAGGGTTCACTTGCTAGCTTTAGCCGAGCAGCTGCTGTTTAAAAATTAAAGGGCTTCCTATTGTGGCTCCTCGTTAGTCCGCCGCTGGCTACTGCGTCCTTTTAACCGGTTAGTTTTGCCTTGAACCCCAACTTGATAACGTGGCTTCTCACAAACATAAAAGCAGTGTTTTCACTGTTTTCTGGTATTCTTTCTGCGACCGCTCTCGGTCTCTGCCCGGGGGCTCCTTGGCCGGAGCTCGCTGGAGCTGTAACCCCAGCGAGAGGCTGGGGAGGCGGAGAGGAGGAGGAGAAAGGCTGTGACAGACGCGGATACAAAAGACCCAGCGTTGTTATAGTGTTAGGGCTTTATTTTTGTTTGTGCTGGTGGAGGAAAAAAGTCGTTTTCTTTCTCAGTTTAAAACCAGTTGGAGAAGGCTTAGGCTATAAACAAAGGCGGTTATTGGGTCTCTTACTATGATTAATCCGGCGATAATCCCGGAGAGAGGAGACAAAATCCCCCACAGTTTGTGTTTATTTGCTGCTGCTGCTCGGACCGGACAAAGAGCGCGGTAGAAACACAACAATAACAGTGTTATTGTGTGGTTATTAGAGAGAATAACCCGTTTTTTAGCTGTAATGTGTGCGGTATGGCCGCAGCTTCTTGCGACACAAAAGGCTTTTCCAGTTTTGAAATGATCGATAAAACGTCTCGCGTTTCCAGCGAGGCTGTTTCCAAACAAAGGGCCATTCCGCAAAGAAGCTGCCTCTCCATTCACACACTCATTAGTTTCACAGTCACCGGTTGGGCACAACATGACTCTCAGGATTGAGAATCAAGTGGGTTTGTGCAAAAAGCTAAAAAAAAAAACCTGAATGAAAACCAAAAGAAAACCTTGAAAAAGAAAAGTTAAATTTTTAGGCTTCAAAAAGTTAGCACATCGATTTGCGAATATAGGAGTGCAAGATACATTGATTCAGAGAATAAATGCTTTACAATTAAAAGGTGTTTTATGGTAGTTAGTTTGCGTAACCAGAAATGCTTTTCGGGCAAATTTGAATTTCCATTTAAAAATGGTGGACCTCTGTGTCAATGTAAACATGACATTGATCTTCTCTCTTGCAGTAGTTTATGTACGAAAATTAAACGTAAACTTTTCCATTTGTTGGGAGCCATAAAAAGGCGGATTAGTGTGGATGTCTGTCTTATCCGGAGCAGAATTAACGTGGTTTTTAAGCACAAATGTAGTTGTAGTACAGACATTGCACATAAAGGTATTTCGAGTTAGTAGCAGATGTTTAGAAATGGGTCGACTTTCCAATCGGCAGCCCGAGCACCTGCTAATGAAATTGTGTTATGCAAATATTCCCACGCTGCCATTGTTGGCTAATCGTATTATGCATATAAACTCAGCTCACGTCACTCCGCCATCAATTTAGCAACATTTCAGCATCTCTTTGCTACGACGTCAAACCGTGGCAGAGGCTACTATTTTCAATTTTCCAATATATGTGTCCAGTGTTATGCTACTTCCGTCTTTTACTTTCTTTGCTATTCACTACACTAGGAACCTGCGCACCGATGTGGAAAGTACAACATTTCTCAACTTGGAATAAAAATATGAATACAATTAGTGTTTCTACAGCTGCAAGCGCTTTACATTGACATCATCAGGCTGTGCCTTCCTCTATTTCTTCCACGGTGACCCGCTTTATAAGGCTAATAAGCATACATGCCTATTTCCTTTTACCTTTTGGTTAAAATTTGCGATATATTTGGCTATTAATGTGGATGAAACTGATGGATAGTCAAAAAGAAAGAAAAAAAAACCACTTCCTTTTATGGATACTGGGAGTATTTATCTATGGCCATATGGTGTGGAGAGCCACTGGAGCTTGTCTGGGGTTTCATGTTGCTCCAGTCTATCCAGAGGGGGGGGAGGCAGGCTGCTTGTGTGACTGCTGTATGTAATTGCATCTCATAAATGCTCATCGATTCTAGCCCTTAACTCAATGAAATGTGAGACTTATGAATATGAAAGTGAGATTTGTTGCAGGCTGACTTGATAAGGGGTTGAGTCTGTGGGCGAGGACGAGTTTTCTTTTTTACTCACTTTGTGAATAGATGTGTTCTTGAGAGTACAAGTAAAAAACATGAGATAAATACATCCAAAGTCACTGCATATCACATGTTCTCCCGATATCACGCAGCCCTAACCTTGTGTTACTTCTTATGTGTACAAAAAGTGCCATACAGATAAAGAAAAAACAAGAAATCAATGAATGAGTTGACCAAATTAGAACCTACTGAAACCGTTTATAACAGAACACAACACATCTTTACAAAACCCTCAGTGATTTTAGTGAGACTGTAAAAGCCAGCAGCCTTTCCTCCCCCCCCCCCCCTGTTTTCCACATTGCTGATCTAGTAAAAAATGAAAAGAAGTGAATTAGTTTTTGGACCTTTTTTTGCTGTGCTGTGTAATTTCTGAGCAACAGTTAAATTAGACGATGATGAAAACATGTTTTTCCTTAACCCCCTGAAACCACAACTGTACCTGACTGAGAAAATTGGCCTTGAACACTGACCTTTCAGGTGCTGTTGTGAGTCTAACTGTAAACAAAAGTGACGCCATCATTCGTGCTGGGATCACACGCACAGAAAGAGTTGAGGGACACACACACAAGCAACTGTACAGACAGTGGGGTTTAAAAAGTCTGACTCATGTCCGCACAATTGTTCAAGTTTCTTGAAAAGCAGACTTTGTGTGAAAGGTGCTAGGAGTGATGTACTTCAAAAAAAAAAGAACAACTTGAACTCTGCGCTCCTACACAGTTGCAGTCGCTTGCATCAGCAGATCTTTTGAATTTATCTGTCAAAGAGAAAGTTAAGGTTGTTGTTAAGTGTGGTGTCATGAAGTTGATGCACAGACTGGGCCGACGTCACCATGAATGCCACGGTTGCCTTGAACTAGCTTGAAACATGGATGTTCTCTGTTATGAAAAACTCAAGGAAAGCTCATTTATTCTTTGATATCCTAAGAATATATTTCCTTTGCTGCTTTATGTCACTGATGGACAGTTTTTTAGGACTGGAAGTTGAAATTTGTAAATGGTCAACTCTCCCGTGCCAAATTCCATGGAGAAAATGTGTGTTTTTAGCTCACAGGAGGCACAGGGGGTGCAGGTCTACTGTCACCTCATTGACAAGCTTGAGTCACTTAGGTCAATTTAAACAAAGGACTTCAAACACTGAAGTCATACAATAACATGTTGTGTAACACACACACACACACACTCAGCAAATTCAGGCAACGGTGGATCAACAGCTCCTGTGTACCATGATGTAAAATAGCCATGGACTTTGGTAAGCAGTCTCTAAAGCGACACAAAAGGCTGTTTAACGTATCAAATATGTATACTCTATAACACTTGAAGTGTCATATACTGTACTTGAACAGGTGTAAATTTAATTATTTGAAGTGGCTTAGATCTGTTTTCTTGGTGTCCTCACAGGCTGGGGCAAGCGTAAACTATGTACACACTTCAAAAATTTAACTATCCCTTAAAGTGAATAGTGTTAGCAAATTACAAGTGGCAGAGTTCTTCGAAAACACATGAACTCAGTGCCCTCACATGGATGGAATCCCACAGGTTAGCAGACCCAGGGAATTAATCCACAAACACAGGCGTGTGCATCTTTACATCTATGATCCGTGTAGCATGTGATGTTGGACGGATGCCATGAGGTTTGTGTGTTTCAGTTAAAATTCAAATAGAACGGAGGAAAAAAGCATACACCTGTGAGCAACCTCTTCCAGTCATAACTGCCTCACCCCGTGAATCACTTCCCTGAAGGTCAGTCATCGTCGACATGAGGCGCAAACACGGCCCTGTTTATCCGTCAACAAATAGGACAGGCTGAATCGCTGTTAGACACCAGGATAAGACTTGGCTTGTTCTTTTGCTTTGTGGACCATGGGAATGTGGACATTGTGTAAGCTTCTTTCGGCATGGCTTATCAGGAGGACAATTGTTGTTTTCTTCTTCTTTCACAGAGCTGCTTTTAGATACATTTGTGAAGCACTTGCATACACAATGCACTCATTACGGATCGTGTTCCACACCTGTAAATTACAGTGAGAGGATTACTTTCACCTGACCTAGCATAATGTAATCACCACTTAAAGCAGTGGCAGTACTTGTTTTTTTTGGTGGACATGCCTCGCATTCTCCTGTGATAGGAAGTTGCTGGGTAGCGATCAGGAATGAGACCAGGCTGCATGCTGGCACATGCACGATGATGCATGGTTTAAAATATGGCATCTCTCAAAATAGCAGTCTGAAGAAGTGGTATTAAATTTTAACAACACGTGCTATGCGTCCTAATTTATATTAGCCCTCAAGTTACAATTATACATGAAAAGGATGTACTGTTTTCATTTGGCTTTTAGCCAAAAACAGAGTCATGTGTCGGCATCAGTCGCAGGTTGAGGTGGGTTGGCTGTGTTGGTCTGGTCTGTGGTTCGTCTTTTAACACGCTTAAAGTTTTAGCTTTTAAGGTTATAGCTTGACCAAATGTGAGATATTCTAAGGTGATTGCTGCTGCAACAAAACTAGACATTTGAGAACATCATTATTTGAAGTTTTGGAAAGCACCAATCATATTTTATGGACCAAACAACCAATGAAATCCTTTTTAGTTGCAGTCCTAATTTATTTACTATAATGCCTTACAAGTCCAGCGGGTATCCCTGTTCCTTTATACCTCATAATCATCGTCAAACTTGCACCTGGGGGCAGATCCGGAGTTGCTCTTGTTTTTTCAGGTAATTACTAATGGGATCTGGTGTGGGGGGGGGGGGGGGGGGGGGGGGGTTGTGTTGGCAGTGGTCGTGGTCTGTGATCTGCTTTTCTGCCCTGCAGTACTTGACAATTTCAGCGTCCAGGTCACAGAAAGTTTAAGACTAGACTTAGGGCTGGCTGTGTGACCGTTAAAAAAATAAAGTTAGACAACAGAAAATCAAATTTTGTCCTTACACAAAGAGCCACGTGGATTTATGAAGGTCGATTTATACTCGGAGGTCACAGAGGTCGATTTTGCTTAGCATATTTTAAGTGATGTTGCATCAAGTGTAAGAAAGAAAATATATATGTAACGAATGTGGGATAAGGTATTCAGACAGACACAGACCCGTATCTATGGCGTCTTTAATGGCAGCTGCCAGTCTTAGACTTTTACTGTGCCCATGACACACAACTCACCATGTTTACTAATTATCTTTCTTGTGTACATACACAAGAAATTGTTATTTCACATCTATGTACATAGATATGAAATAAGAGAGACTCCATGCATCAATTTTACAAAAAAAAATACTGCAACGTTTCCCCATGTTCCTGTAAATTAATGTCACAATCACCTCACAGCAACCTCTGCATTGGAAACCATTGCTCATACACGGTGTTTACCAAAATGTTGTGAGGCTAGCATCTTTTTAAAGATGACCAACCTTCCAGTAGGAGCCAGAGTTAAGTTAGTTTTAGTTCAGGGTTAGGCCGGGTGGTTGATGCAAGATTTGACACTTGTTACAATGTAATTTATTAACAGTTGACGTAGTTAACTGTTGGCCTTAAGCCTTTGATTGAATTAAATATTTTCACAAGGAAAGGAATGTGGCTTTGTGGCCTTTCTGATGTTATTTTGTTCTTTAGATAAAAGCTACCATATGGACAATTTGATATCTTTGACGGCTATGATAGATAAGGAATTGGAAGATATGTACTGAAAAATATCTAGCAGTTGGTTTGATGTGTCCTTTAGAAGCTGTACTTTTGGTGTAACAAGGTTTTTTGACCGTCAGGTAACTACGTGACATTAGGTTGCGTTGTCTTACTGTTGTAATCTATAGATCGTCATTCACAAACTGAACATCAAGGGAATATTTCTATGTGTTGTTGATCCTCGAGAAGCTTGGATACATGTGGATAGAAATGTAACTTGGATGTACAGCAAGTGGAAATAAATGTGCAAACCCTTCACACAACTTGCTCTCGCCTTCGTGATTGATGAATTACAGCAGTCCGTACGATTCAAGCCAATTGAAACCTGCTTGCAGCTAACGACTATTCAGCGGCTTTGGAATTAAGTGTACTTTCACCACTACACTTCCTGACTTAAGTCATAAGATAGATCACAACAAAAACAACTTTCTTTTGTTCATAATGACTATTTTTGCAACCCCCAATGTGCTAAAATATTGTGATTTCTTCATTTTTATATCATGCTAGACACTGGATATGGCTCGTGGGTGTTGGTGAATGTTTGCTGTTATTGAAATTGGATTCAAATCTATAGATGTGTGTCATACAGCGTTGACTCACTCCACCCCCATACATTACCAGTAAAGGCCTCATGTGTCGGCCCCTCTTAACGGTAATACTCGGAGACTGAGGGGACGTGAGCTCATCAGCAACTCATTGGCCCATGTGTTCATAATAATCTACTCCTCACTCCAAGTCGTAATTAGAATAATCAAAGCTAAGCGTGCTTGTATTTGTAGACCCCCCTCCCTCCCTTTTCCTCTGAGTACAAGCCATATACACATGTGTGTGTGTGTGTGTGCCCAGAAGCCCTGTTACAAGAGCCTTATGAAGTCTTCAGAGAGCGGGAGGAAGGGATATAAGAGGAGGGAGGGAGGGAAGAGGGGAGTCTTTTAGCTTTGAGTCAGGCTTTGGGATTATTGGGTCATGCTTTGTTACCCAGCTGTAGAAAAACCCCTTGTTCACAGAAAAAAGGGGGTGTGGGTGGGGGATGGATGGATGTGTGTGTGTGTGCGTGTGTGTGTGTGCGTGTCGGTGCGCGCATGTGTGTGTAAGTCACAGTCTCCACAAAATTACATAAAGCTGTAATGGGTCCCTGACGTCCTTTGAAGCGGCGGCAACAGCAACGTGATGCTGGGAAGTTGACTGGGATTGAATGTGTGCTGCGAAAACAGCCCTACTGGAAGTGAGCCAAATATTCTGAAACTGATTTCAATTGTCTTGTTTTAAGAAAACAAAAAACTGCGAGAATTCTTACAAACTAGCTTGTAAATGTAGCCTATTTAATATTGTAATATGCTTTCAAATGAGAAAAACTGGTAAAAAAAAACTGGCAAGTTTTTGCATATTACATGTGTTTTTTTTCTTCACTTTCCTTTTCGTCTTTAACACTGTTCATGTGTGAGGTTTCAGCTGGGGGGGAGGGATTGGTGGTTGTGACAGGAAGTTTGGTGGAAGCTGGAATGAGCCCGTCATCAATATTGAGTAAGAAAGAGTCTATAAAGCCAAGTTCACACGCCTCAATTTTCAGCCTGATTATTTAGTCTCCAACTCATGGAAAGGGAACTTGGCTTGTAATCAGAAGGTTGCTGTTTTGAATCCCGGCAGGTCTAGGGCTGGGTTACCTCTGAGCAAGTTGCACAATCCCTATTGCACCCCATTGATTGCATTAATTGGACACTCTATATTGACCCCAGCTCTGGGGGGGGAAACTTCCTAGTGCCGGTCCCAAGCCTGGATAAATTGGAGGGTTACGTCAGAAAAGGCTTCCGCCATAAAGAAAAAATCTCTACCAAATCAAACACGCTCCACTATTACTCCCCAACATGTTGTAGACCCTGATTTCAGTTCAGAGTCTGCCTTGCCACCACAGCCAATCAGAACCGGTGATGGCAGCTTCAACCAAAAAAAGGAAAATACAACATCGCAAAATAAGAGACTGCAATGCTACCAAAAAACAGTGCCTCCCCGTCTCACTATTTGCGTGTCTTTGTGACCAAGTATTTTTTGTGAGGAGTTAAAAGATGGTGTAGTGTGAGACCCTGAACTCAGAGTGACTGCAAAGATTCGTGAAAAGCACCGCGATCCTATGACTCTGAAAGTCTTTCCTTTGTTTTGTCTTGGTTGGTGAGATTCTTGTGTCACATTCACTCTCCTTCCTCATAGTTAATACAACAGAAAATCTATGACTTATTGTTTGCATTACTTCCTCCTTTGTTTTTCTATTGTAAAATCCAGATAGAGATCATGTGTGGGACTGTGTGGTCTTGAAGGTACGTGTACTGCTCGGGCTTTGTTTTTACATCACTACCTTATCCTTCGAGTTGTATTAATGGATGTTTTTTGTTTGAAGTGTTTCATGAAATGGCTGTGGTCATTATTATGGTTGAAATGCACTTTGTAAGGTTCATTTCAGAGGTAGTTCTAGGGTACATTTGGAAAAAAGCATGTGTTTTCCTCATCTTTTAAGTGCATTTGCGAGTATATTTGTCTTTATATTCACAGCAGAACCCCTCCCGAGCCACAACTTTAGCCACTTAGCACACAAAGGCGTTTATACCCACTCACAAAGTCTGTCTTCAGCCTGTCCCCAGCGCATAGTACAGACAGACAATGTTTAATCAGCCTAATTAATTCCATGCCTGCCACACTTGAAAAGAGAAAATCAGTTAAACAAATCGTCCCCACACTCTTATTAGCTCTCGGAGAGGCTCGTGAATGATGAGGCCATTAGGAGGATGCTCTGTTGTATTCATCAAAGGGAGAGGCACCTGTATGCACGTTTGTGTGTGTGTGCGTGTGTAAGATGGAGCGAGCGCATGAGGACTTATTATATAAAATCATTAATCAGACGTTGTTATTCGAGAGCTTCCTCCACCAGACAGCGAGGCATCACCCATGTGTACGTTGCATTTGTGTGACGGGAGAGGAACCAAACTTTTTTTTTGCTGCTGCCTTGTCAGATTTTGCCACCGTACAATGTGACTTCATTAATTCATATTTGGTTTAGTTTGGAAATATTTGGATTTCACATCATCTGTAGTAAAGAGAGAGTGAGCCTAAGGCCCGATCCACATGGAAGTAAACAATGTTGTTCTTTGTAGTTTCCCATTAAAACGCCACCGTTTAAGGAAATGTCTTCAATGAAGAAAGCCAGGACGACTAAGGAAAGAAATTAAATGATACTACAAAGTGAAAAAAGACCAAAATGATCTCCAAACACAAGAGGAAGACGATAAAAATAAACAACTCTTCCTGTAAAATTGGCTTACTTTTCGTTCTTAAAAAACGTTCCGTAAAATGGAAAACAAGAGAAGAGCAAAAGGAAAGTCAGGAGTGTCAGGAGGAAATGCACTGTACATGTATAATCGATTAATCGAGTAATCATTTGGTCCATAAAGTGTCAATGTCAAACGTCTTGTTTTTTTGTCCACAAACCAAAATGATTTATTTGTTATATGGAGCAAAGAAACCAGAAAATATTCACATTTAAGAAGCGGAAAAGTCCGAAAATGTGTAATTTATTTGTAAAAACCCAAAACTGATGAACTGATTATCAAAATAGTTGATTTATCGATTAACAATCGTCGAATCGAGCAAGTGTTTCAGCCCAGCATCAAGTATTAGCAGCACTGTGTGAGAGTAGATACCAATAAAGAGTAGATAGGGAAGACAGAGTGGAGTTTGCCTGAGGAATAAGAGAGGAATAAGCAAATGCCATGAAGCATTAATGCAACATTGCAGCTGTAACCAACAAAGAAGGCAAAAGGTTTTTTTTATTGATTTTTTTAAAAAGAATATATATACATACATATATGTATATATGTACACACACATATGTATTTTTTTTAATACAGATAATCTCTGTAATTACTAGCTGATGATGCTCAATTTTTAATAATCCTACTTGTCATTGCGTCCGCCTGTCGTTCCAGCATTGCTCTCACTGTGTCTTTGTCTGTTTGAACCTGCCCTGTAGGTGTTTCAGCCGTGTCACTGCTGTGACTTCCACTCTGGACTTGTTTGAGTAGAAAACAAAAAAGGCATTACTTGCTGTTGGTACTGTTTGCTCAGCACGTCTCTCAACAACAGCTTCTATTTTTTTAACAGTTGTGTTACAGTGCAACATGTGTGTCTGAAGGTTGTGTGAGAGCAAACTCCTGCTGTATTGTTATCATGCCTGCCTATCCTGTGTGTTGCTTTTGTGTGCTTTCCCCCCAGCTTTAGTGCTTTTACCTTGGGTGGTGGGTGTTAAATTATCAGCGGAGATCAATGGTGGCCTTGTACACATTTGCCCCCCCTGTCTCTATATGACAGAAGCTGGACTTAAAAGAAGATTGTTGAAGCTTGCAGACTGGACCATTATGCTCTTGTTTGGTTGTAATTGCCTAACAAATGTTGGGGAGAAAGCAAGAGAAATGGACAGACATGGAGGGCACAAGGGGATTTGAAATGCAAAACAGAACCAAATTGAACTCTATGCTGTGCCACAGAAGCACCATGGCTCTAGGATGGTTTGGAAATTCTATATTCTTCATGTAAAGTAATCTCATAACCCACATGAGATTAAGTGACGCATTTCCATAAAAATAAAAGCAATGCCTGGGGTGTGGAACATGGCAGGAGGGGAAAACCAGGATGACTTAGGTGAGGGAGGAAAGCAGTGACAGGTAGCATTGTTTAAAAAAAAAATATCTATTGGTGGGGGGTAATCCTATTTGTAGACTTTGAGATTCTTTGGGTAAATGTAAGACGTGCATGAACCTAAGCCTCCCCAGTCATGCAAAATATGATGTCATTGTCTGGAAGTCAGAAGTTCAAGCCTCACCAGTTTTTGCCAAAAGCATAATTTCCCCCCAGACTAAAACATAAAAGCTGTCTGCAATCTATTGACCCTCAGACCCATTTCCTTCCTCCATTTTAACCCAGTGAGAGGAAAAACAGCCATTTTGTTAATCTCGGTGGAGCCATTGATTACTTGATGGTTGGATAAAACTAACTCAAGCAGAACTCACAATCTAAGTGAGTGACTTTGATCCTTTTATTGGCTGCAGGCATGTTTTGGAGGAACTCTTCAAAAACGTAGTCAAGTAGTCTCTTGTATAGTTAGCTTTAACGTGGTCTTTCTGTAGTGATGTCTTAGTTGTTCAACCCTCCAAGAGCTCCGAGCGGAACCACGTTTTGGGATCCCTACCTTTTCTTGTGTACAACCAATACGCAGCTTTTAGGGAAATTATTAAGTCACAGACTGCCTTGTCTTTTTGCGTTACAGGCCTAGCATATATACTACAGCGTTTAGAGTTTTGTGTGTATGAAGACATTTCCTCAAACTATCTAGCGTCTACAGAAAGCTCTCTTAAGATTGAAAAAGACCAAGATCGTATAATAATAAGGAAAGTTCTGCCTCTATGTGGACAAGGCCTAAGAAGACCTTGTTAAATTTTGGTATGAATTAGTCACTGGTGGCATACATTGCGTAATCTCGAAAAATCAGTATGTACACTCTGTGCCAATTAAACGGGAACAGAAGACGCATTCTGTCTTCAGTAGCACAAACTTTCTTGCTTTGTCATTTCCGTGTCTCTACTTGTCTTCTGATTGGCTGGAACTCAACAGCCAATCCCAGTGATCTCCTTCATCAGTGGATAGTCATTGACTGCTGGACGGACAACTGTTGGGGCGGCGTGTTTTGGGATTAAGCCAACTCTTGCATCTGCTCTCGTATCTGGATCCGCACCAACATTTAATGGGCTGTCTTGGCCCATACCCCATCTCTCCGCAAAGTTTCTTGAAAATCCTTTAAGTAGTTCTTCCAGTAATCCTGCTAACACACTAACAGACGGACAAGGGCGAAAATACCGTACAACCTCGTTAGTGGAGGCAACAGTTCCCTCCATGTTGCTAAGTTGACAATGTGGGACAGTATTTTAAAACATAATTTTCTGTTTGTTTGTTTAGAAGATTGATACTTGAACTGTGAAGGTAAAGCTGAAGCCAGGAGGCCATAAGGTTATTCCAGCCTGGAACACACCTGTGTCCAAAGTCCAGCCACAAAGAATGTTTCACAAACATTAACTAAACCTTAATGAGAGGTAAAGTCTTTACCCTAAGCTAACTGGCTGCTGACTACACCTCCGTATTAGCCTATGAGAGGACTGTAAGTCTTTCCAATCAACATGTAACATTGAAGTGAATGCACAGACAAGAAGACGCAGAACAATTCCCCTAAGAGTGTGTGCTGTACTGAGTGGCAGTATTAGGATTATTGTTTTGAATGGACATTACACAGTGTTCAATAGAACAGAATGCAAAGGCTTGGGTGTCAGGTTACATAGTCAACTGTAAGTATGTTCATTCACATCAGAATCTTTTCAATGGATGTTTATTTTTAGCTTCAACTGGACTTGCATTGCTTGTCTTTCTTGTGTGGTCCTGATGGCAAACCACGTTTTATTTATATCCGCTTCTACCAGATACTTGCATCCAGTTCAGACCCGGTTTTAACATTTGTCCCCAGTGATCCATCGCCATGTGGTTCGTGCCAAGTATGACTGTTCACTCTTCCCCCCGCCCTTTATCCAAATACACACTGACAGCCTACTCACAACAACAAAATCTTGTTTTTAATTATTCTGGTTTGACAGAGGTGTCTGATGTGTGTGTGTGTGTGTGTGTGTGTGTGTGTGTGTGTGTGTGTGTGTGTGTGTGTGTGTGTGTGTGTGTGCTTTAGTGATTTAACAGAAAGAAGGTTGACCATAAAAGAAAAGGAATCATATCTCTAATCTGCACTGAGGAACAGTTGCGTTCATGAAGATTATGAATGCAACCACATGTGTCCTATGACCCCATCTGTCTACGCATTCCGCACAGATTGGGAGTGTTCGGAATTTAGCGCAATCCAACAGTGACTGCATTCGGTAGCGTGGGGCCAAGAGGAAAGGACCTGTAACCAACTGGCTCGGCTTTTGTGTGTTTACTAGTGTTGTGTAAAAAGGACGGGGTAAATGTAGAGGTCAAATAATTACTAACTAATTGGTGTGTGGACAAATAAAACTAATTCTACATTCCAAAATTCTAAATTCTTATCACTGAGGATTGATGTTACTACCAGGTCTAAAGAAACAACACGGAAACAATCAGGTATTCTCTAGGGATGGCACAATATCACTTTGTTACGACAACGATAAAGTCATTTTAGACGTTTTCAACTATGAACTATGTTAATAACACATTTGTGCCACTTCAAGCTATTTCAAAGACAATTCTTTCAACTGTAACAAATGTTCTTCGCCTTCAAAGAAGAAATTAACAGCCCACAAATGCTGTTGTGGATTTGTATTTACATTTAGTGAAGCATGCGATCTATAGGATATTTGGAGAGCATTGGATTTGACATCCAGGGATTTTAACTAGCATTGGACCAATACTAAATATTGTATCGGCTCATCCCTGGATTATACTTGACCTTGTTGCGTAGAATAGCATCAACTTGATTGGATCCATTTGTCACAAACAACCATTCTTGCATTTGCACACATTACACAGAAAGTAAAACTGAAAGGAAGCACTTCCAAATGTTTAAAATACCGTGATTATCTGGCCTTGTCTGTTGCATTTTGAACACAGGACTTTACTCCCTTACATATTTCTTGTGTTCCCATAATGCCCTGCTTTGTGCTGGCCAGTCCAGGCTGTTTCTTGATCTCCACTCTGATGCTTTCCATTCTCCCTTTGAATGCAGGGAATTTGCTGCCTTGGTGTGTTGCCAGTCTCCACTTGAAACGGCCAGTCGTAGATCACAGATATTAGTCATCACTCCTTTTTCTTTCTTTTTTTTTTCACCACCCCACCACCACCACTCTTCTTTTGAGTACACACACAGTTGTGTATTGCAGTGAGTGCATACATCCTATGTGCTTCTCCCATCACTGCAGCACTCAAAGCCCCTCACAACAACAGTGCTATTATTGCCAACGAGGCGGACGAGAGCCCATAGGAGTCCATTGTGTGTGAAACATCCATTAATGGTGGGATTAGAAACTATTTCCATACATTTGGTCCACTTTGATCTCAGGAAATGAGTCGGCAATCATGATGCAGGTCTTTTTTCTTCTTCTTTTGCATGTGTGAGGCTTAACTTTGTGGTTTTCTCTTTTTTTATTTACCTGCATTTACACTGAATGTGTGATTCATCCTCACTGACCTCTTCAAGTGCACATTGCTAGTTGCTAATTGCAAAAGGTTTATCTCTCTCTCTGGTCATCTTGTGCTTTAGATCGCTCACTTCGCTCCAGCGTTCCCTTTCCCCAAATGTGTGGACGAGGCTTTAAAGGAAGCACTTAGTGCTAAAAGTACGAATAATTATATCACTTAGCAACCAAGTCCCCTATTATGGTGATTCAGACTGTCAGTGTGCATTAGCAAATGGAACAGGGCCTTTCTCTGTGGCTGAATTAATCGGAGTCGTTGGCTGTGTGAATCTGAATTGTGACCTGCCCCTGAAAAGGTTCTGAAAAGCCTCAGACACTCCCATTCCTCTTTGGCCAAGTATTCAGGTCGACTTTATCACCGTAACTATGTTTACATACAGCTGCTAATGTTCGGTAAAGCTCTGAAATACACAAAGGAAGTCTAATGATGGCAAATTTGAAATTGGTCTTTGTCAATGTTGCATTCATGAACAACCTGAGATAAATTATTTTGCAACACCTATATCCATCGATCCCAAACCGTCATAAACCCAGATCCTGCTTCAACAGTCTACAACACTGGTTCGGCATATGCTAACATTTAGCTGCAGCGAGTTCATCATCCACAGGTTGTATTGCGTTGCCAATTTTCCATATATATGCAGTTGAGACATGTTCATAAGAACCTGTATGTTAGGATCTATAATTATTAATGTCACCAAAGACTAATCAGTTATTAGTTGAGGGTTGGGAAACACTTGTATACTTGTTTACAAACTTGTAAACAATTCTATGCACGAAACAAGTCAAAATAATAGATTAAAAATAGTTATACTCCATTCTCCCTGCTGAAAACCCCCATTAAATTCTGGGTTCAACTATGTTTAATTGGCATATATGTAGGTTTTTTTAACGGCTACAGCATTGGCAAGAGCGAAAAACTTGGGCAAACACGCAAATATCTTTTCTTCTTCATGTTTGGCAGCACTGTGTGTTACAGCATCATTTCCAGCACAACGCAAACGACCATTAGCAATGGGAAGGGTTTATACCACAAATTTTGGGATTCAAGAGTAACTAATTTTTAATTAAAAAAAGAAAAGCCTTAAGTCTAACCTAGTTCTTCAACCAAAAAAATCAGAGACTAATGTATGAAAGGAATATAAATGAGCTCCTTGGGGCTGTAATGACGCCATGGATTTATGGTCATACTTTGTAAACCCTGGCTCCCCTGAACTTGACTCACTGCTCTGTCCAGGAAGAGCCTGGTGGGGCCATGCTGCTCTGTTGTTTGGCCTCTTCCTCCATAAACAAGCCAGGATACCAACTGGTCAGACAGATACATGATAATCACATCAGACTGCAGAGTGGAAGATGGCTCCTCGGCACATGTTAATGGCCAGCTGTGTTGACATGAATCACCTGCATGTACCTTTTTTCTGAACATCATTCTCGTTCATTTTCATTAGTCTCCCTCTCTCCCTCGCTCTCTCTCTCTCTCTCTGCTAATAACATTACTCTGTGTGGGTTTGTGTAGTGCGAGGCCTGCTACGGCCCATTAGGCTGCAGCCCCCCCCCATTGAATGGGAAGGTGACTGCAGAGAGAGGATGAGGAGGAGGAAGACAGGAGGCGAAGATGAATAAGTGCCAGGGCAAAGATGGGATGGGTGAGAACGGGTGGGGTGGGGGTAGGGGGGGTGGGGGTGAAGGAGACGGAAGAGAGGGAGAAGTGGGTGTGAAGGAAAGAGAAATGGAGGTGTGAAGTGAGGAAGAGGAGAGCCAAGAGGCAAAATCTAAGAAGTACATAACGAACCTGTCACCTCTGCCCCCCCCCACACCCCACCCTCTGTCACACACACACACACACACACACACACACACACACACACACACACACACACACACAGCAGTCACAGAAAAAGCCAAAGAGGAGGGAGGGACCTCATTAGGCTCTCAGCAGTCCATCACACACAGGAGGAGAGAGAGAGAGAGAGAAAGACTGCTGAACTGTGTGGTGGGGGGAGGGGATGCCCTGAGAAAATAAGGGAGCAGAGGGAGGAACGAAATTGAATTGATAGGAGTAGTCAAGTGCAGCACACACACACACACGATTAATGTGGTCAACAGCCATGAGGATAAGTCTGGTCAAGACCTCTCACCCTCTCACACACACACTCTTAAAATGTCTCCATAGCCTTTTTTGGCTTGTTTGTTCACCCCACCACCCTCATCGCACCCAAACAAAGATGGCAACAGTTAGTGGATAGCTTTCTTTCGGTGTACATTTTAAACTAACTACTAACAAGCCCATCAAGCAACACCGCGACAGATGCGCGTGAATATTCTGTTTTCGCTGCAAAGGGACAAATGTAGGAAAGTTCTGTATTGCATCTTTTGTTTATCCACACAGAACATGCGTTTTTAGGATGCTATTTTTGGAAAACTGGGCCTAATACACAACTTTGGAAAAACTTATTTCCTCTTAGTTAAATTTTGCCTAAAAAAAAAGAGGGAGCATGTGGCACACTAAGCACTTTTTATGCCACGGCAGCAGAAAGGAAATCTTTTGAGTGTGTGTGTACATACAACACACTGTGTGTGTGTGTGTGTGTGTGTGTGTGTGTGAGACACTGTGTTCAAAGTGTTGTGAGTTATCAGTGGGATGAAACGCCGCCGCTCTAACAATGGGATTAAAGCTTCGCCGATGAATGAAGTAATTAAACGGTATCTTATCTCATCTGCTTCTACACCAAAGAGCACTTTTATGGTTTTCTAGTTCTCTCCTTGTGCTTTTCTCTGGAGGCGTGTGCAGGTTCGCAGGCATAAGGCCTCTGATTGGTGGAGACTAGAAGTGGTCTCCTTCTAACTGGACGGTCAGCTACATTTGCAGCTTTTATCTTATAACATTGACACATATGAATATTGGCTTTTATCTTATAACATTGACACATATGAATATTGTCCTCCCATAATATAGCAGTTTAATGTGCAGCCACCCAATGAAATGATTTTTTCAAGAAAAGTCATTCTTTGGAAGTTAAATTAGTCCAACGAATGTGTTAAAAGTACACAGTGATCTGGCATGTTCTTGAATTATTTGGATTACTCTTCACAAGGCCTATGTTATTTTTGAATTCCATTCCAATACAAATCAAAAGTATTCTAAACTACTACTAAAACTACAATGTTTTGGTCAACTCTCCTGTTTTTATAGCTTTCCAATTCAGAATCTGTCATCCGTCTGTCAAGAAGAACACGTTTTCACCTGCGTTCATAGCAATATTTCATTTAAAAAAACACTCAATCAGCAAAATAACAAATGACCTAGTGTGATGATGTTGGGAAGCAGCAGGGGATTATGGGAAAGGTCGTCTTGTTTGGTTCTCTCATGTGTCTGCACTTTACGGAGAGAATTTTGATGGCAGAACACGCAGCAAACGGCGACGAGTAAGTCACGATAGATTAGTGACAAATACGAAATAAAATGAAAGTAGCAGTAGTGACGTTTCACAGGGAGGTTTGTCCCGGAAGTTAAAGTGGATTACGTCTTTAAAAATTAAACAGTCCATTTATCTTGAAAGGCTAATGTAAGTAGGGTATGATTCGAGGAAAAGCATGGAATTTTAGTGCTGATTCAGATAAAGGAATGGGTCCAGGAATTGGCTTAGCTATAACACTCCATGTTCTCCTGCTTTTGTTTTTCATGATAATTGTCGCCTTGCTTGATAGGAAGCCGTTCGTTGCACCTGCTGTTGTACAACGGAAACTAATCATCATCACCTCTGTAAGATCCCCAGTCGTGTTTGTTCTGTGACCTCTTCTCATGCCTGTCTGTAGAATATCCATGTCTGAGCCATAATCGCCCTTAATTTCTCAATCTGAGATGTAACAAGAAGAATGAGAGGATGAAAAAGAAGCAGAGAAATGCAGTGTTGAGGGTGAATGGCCATGTGATTGGAGAGGGTTTGTCTGGATAATTCTCTCTGATTGTCTCCTTTCCTAGCCTTCGTGTCAAAGCTGCTACTTATCCTCGACCTGGGCTCCTTGGCCTTTGTGTCATTCTCTCTGTCCTTCCTTCCATTGCCTCCTCAGTTCATCAAACTCCAGGACTGATGTAAAGAATCAGCAGGATTTTAGTTTTCCAGGACTTGCAGTGCTTGATTTCGCTGATTGCGCCTCCTGAGCTTTTCTTCTTATCCTTTGGATTAAGATAAAAAAATATAAGAATAACTTTGGGGTAATAATGCGGAGGAAATTGTTAAATCAGTGAAACTCCTCGTGGGTATATTTAACAGATTTTTTTTTTTTCATAAAAAAGAAAATGTGATGACGGAGCTAACTCGACGCACACAGCAGCTGGTTACAGTCTGTTTTTCAGCACAGGCCTTTTTGCAGTTGGAGCGCGTCCCAGAGTCATACAGATTGTGTTTCACTGTCGACCTGGCTGCTCTGCAGCTGATGAACTGATGGTGAAAGAAGTTCTTAAAGTCCCCATGACAACACATTTAACATTTTAGTGCTCATATACACATGTTGCTCGAAATGTCACAGACGGGCAACTGAATAACATCAAATGAGCATCAAATGATTTTTCCCTTTTACTCCTGTTGGGTTTTAAAGGTTGCTATGCCCTCAAATCTGTTAAGAGATTTCTGATGACTCATCTTGTACTTTGTGGGAATATAATAAGCTGCTTTCTAAATGATTCTTTTCATACCCTGACGTACCATTCAGACGCATAAGCTCCATCTCAGGGAACGGTCTTTCTGCGTTTCTGTGTCTTTAGTTCCCCGACATCACAGATCACTTCAGAAATATCTGTTTTGTCACTGCTGACAGTGAATACAAAAATGTGTGGAAGCTACTCCGAGAACCAGGTCATGAGGACTTTCAATGGAACTTTCAATCCAGCAGTTTTGTCTTTGGAGTATTTAGATTATTTGTTTGTGTCACAATGTATTTTTATTATTTTTATTGATGCATTGCTAGGACCAAAATTGATAATCAATTTGATTGGTTTGAGCATTTTGTTAATGATTAGTTTTCAGCGTGTTAATAGTTGAATATTTTCTGGTTTCTTTGGTCCACAACGGAATCATTTTGGTTTGTGGGCAAAAGGGAATCATCATTTCAAGGTTTGGATGGTTATTGGTCATTAATTGGCTTGTTCATGCTCCAAATTGTCACTATTCTACCAGCCTATCAGTCAACTTCTATTAAGAACAGTGTCAGTTTTTCCCCATTCACACTAAACTAACAATATTTAGCTACACACACACACCCCTCACACTGTCCAGCCCTGACTGCACACACCAACTGACCGTGGCCCACACCCTTAGGGGGGTTCCCATGCTATTTAACCACCGCCTTTGTTGCAGGGGTCTATAGCTGAGTCTGGCACACCTTTTAACTTACAAAGACCATTTCATTTGGAAGCCAATGGTTACCGAGGCCTGGGGGCGCTCACTATGTGTGAGTGAGTCTCACGGTGGGAAAAACCAAAAGACTGCGATCAGAGCCTCCTCAATTGTCCAGTTCCTGCTCTTTTCCTTTTCTTTCCCTCCCTTTTTCCCCCTGCCTTGTCTCCACCGTCAAAAGCATCCCTGGTGATGTGTCCAGTGAATCAACAAATAAAACAAATAAAAGTGACCCACTGTGGCTTTCTGAAGTCAGGTTACTATGCATGCTACTTAGCAGGGCCTGTGGCAGTCACAGTGCGTGTATAGAAATACATTTGAGGAAAAAGGCGCTAGTTGTAAGAGTGTTGCCAGGTGACTGCTCCAGCCACTTCACTGTCCGGCGGTGCAACAGTATCAGACAAGTGGAAAAGGCTGAAGAATGCTTTTGATATTTCGCACCACAAAGCCAGGAAAAAGTCTCTTTTTTTTCCTCCCCTCAAAAGTCAAGAAAGGCCATGTGGGGCTTGCCAGAAGCCGCTCGAAATGCACTTGGCACTTGGTGAAAACCTGTTACTTTTTATAATTATTATGAGAAGCTATGTTGCCCATGGCAACAACATACAGAGATGAACCTTGGGAAATCCATTGAAATCTCGAGGCGCAGCCCTCCTGGTCATACAGGCTGAACACAATGTGGCTGGAAGAGTACCAGCTCCAAATCTGGTTATGCTATAAAGCTGCTGTCAGTGAATTATTTGAGTTAAAGTTTGTGTTAAACAGCTCAAGTTTTCCTTTGCTTGGGCTACATTTACCTTTCATTTGAGATACACAAAGATTGGGTCCAGATAACCATTTCAACTCTACATAAATATAAATAATCTATGACTCCATTTGTCGATGTGGTACTGTTGGCAAGGTCTTCAATGCTATTTCCTAGTAAAAATAAAGGTTTATATCTTATACAAACATCCCAGGTCTCAAACGTGGGGGTAATGTGGACCACAGGTGAATCCGAAGCAGAATGTATATATTCTTTTTTTTTCAGACTAGTTTTCCGGTTATCACATGGAGCATCGAGTTTGCTGTACAAAGCATACATTTGCCATTCCACTGTACTTAGTTTCTCCTGCTTTGTTATGAAATGGGGTCACTCTGATCAGATCTGGAGGTTTAACTAAGAAAATGGTCAAGCATACAGCCCCTCTGGACATTCTCCTGGCTTCACAACATGTGTACAAGTAGATTCAGTCTCAGGCTCTGTCGGTAAATCCACAAAAGTTTTTTTTTTTAATATCCAATGGCACTTTAACCAATCAAGCCAGAACCCCTTAAAGTGGTGCTCCATTCTTTCTGCAAATGAGGTTCTTTGTCTGCAAATAAATGTTGCCTCCACTGCATTATCGCGCTACTTTGCAATCGCCCTCACGGTGTCTTGGCATCTTTACGGCCTGAGAGCTTTCAGTTTTGCTTCTCATTGTTGTAATTTCCCCGCAACAGTTTTCAGCCAAACAATCTCCCATAAACCCGTCTGTGTAGCCCTTAAATTTTGTAATGGACTATGCTACAAAACTAGATGTGCATTATCTAGGTAGCCAGAGTGACGTGGTTGTGTTTGGCATGTGGATGTGGTGGAATTTTATCTGATCAGACTGACTCGAGAGATGAAGTTTTTCTTCCTTTTGTGTCTGTCGTGTGTCCAGCTCTTCTCCCTGCAGTGGTGTGTCATTGCTGTCTGCTTACTGAGGGGAACTTCCCCCTTCGTCTGCCTCTTCTACCCATCTGTCCTCGCACTGAAAGGACCTCATCATCTTCTTCTTTTTTTTGTCATTGAAGTGTGTGTGAGTGTGTGCGCGCACACGCGGACAGGCTGCGGTGACATTTCTATTGAGTTCAAAGCGAAGCGAGGGCATGTTTGTGACACTAGAAAGCAACTGTAGGATCTCGGTGTCTGAATCTGTCACTCTTTCTCACACACACACGCACACACACACTCTCTCTCACACACTCACACTCACACTGCCCAACCCCAAAGCTTGAAAACTTGGAGCTTCTCTTTGTGGTCAACCTTGCTGCCACTGCGTTGTGTGGTGTTTCATTCCTTGGTAACGATCACCATATTGACTTCCTATTATAGAAACACAGTCAATGGGCTTCTCTTATTCTATTAAAAGATGAGAAGATATTTGAGCTTCTCAAATACTCACAAACACGCAGTATTTCCTGTCGAATGTTTGTTCCCCCGTGGGTTTAAAGTGAGACCCGGCGAGTTTATTTGCGTCAAAGGAGAAGTATTCTCCTTCATGCAGAAGCAGCTTTGTCGGAAACAGCTGGGCCCCAAATGCATTGTGTGTGTACGTTAGCTCGTGTGGTAGCATGTGTGTACGTCTTTGATAACACAAGAAGAGAAAAACATCCTCCCGGTCCTAACCACATATTTCTTTGAATGTCTGCAGTGCTAGTAAAGAGCTTTACTCTCTCCACTTTGGATTCTTTTAAGCTACTTTCAGACATTGTCCAGGGATTGTGTGGAGGTGTCAGTTTATGTGGAAACGGCCATGACTGCAAAAGATTCCCGCAAGGAAAATTAAGGCTGGTTGTAGCATTGTGGCGAGAATGACAAAGGAATTTGCATGGCGACCAAAAATCTAAGCAAATTCAGAAGAAATTTGCATGTTCGGTCATGACTTTCATTCCCTCTGATGCTAATCGGAGCTAGATCAGGCTGCTGTGCAGGTTTGTGAGTTGCTGAAACTGGGGGAAAAAACTTTTATGTGACCTTAAGAAGTCTGTTCAAGCCGGTGGGGGCAGTGTTACGACCTAGGGTTGCTTCTGTTGGTGAGTTTCAGTGTCCAAAAAAAGTAGGTCAGCTGACAAAACGAACAATTGAAATCTGGCTATGGTGAATGTGTGTGGCGTTAGTGTTGGGTACGCTGCACAATGCTTACAAAAGTACGGACGATAATTCCTTTCTCCGTCAATATTTATTGATTTGCGTCAGTATCATCCACGGTCGCTTAATTGCTCGTCCTCGTGTAAACACATTAGGATACTCTTAGCACGGCTGTTATCGTCTGCAACATCCTTGAGAAGTCCTCCCTCACCTTCTTTGAAAGAGGCGAATGACACTTAATATCAAGGTCGGGGGAGAATGGTTACACAGGACATAATCTTTTTGGGCTGTTGTAAAGTGTATTTCATAGAAGACGACGACATATCAGCCCGTGGAGAATCCTTCCATTGTTTTTGCCGTTAGCTCACTGGCTTCCATGTGGGGCCGTCGCCGATCACTCTGCGTTTCCAAGCTCTATTCATTAATTCATTTCTTATTGGGACAAAGATAACAGGATTAGTGCTCCAGGCATCCAGGAGTCAGCAGGGAGGGAAGGAGGGGGGACCCTTTAACCCTTATTCCTCTTCCACACAATGGCTGTGAGTGTGTGAGTGGGTATGACTTTGTGATTGTGTGTGTTTGTGTCCTCACCAGATGGGACTACATCGTCTTCCAACTAAGAAAATCAGCACAACACACACACACACACACTCAGACACTCTCGAGCATTCTCCAGCTCTCATCCTCCTCCTGATTCGTATCCAATCTCTCTTGTCTCTCTTTCGTCTGCTGGCTTCAAGCAGGACTGTGTTGACAAAGCCAAAAAACATGTTTCATCAAATACTGTAATCATCATTATCGATGATATAGAAACAAACAGAAGCAGCCAGAGAAACCTATATGTAGCATTTATGGTGCGTTCCAGTTGTAGTTCCTTGTCCCGTCAAGCCGGATTTCAAACTCAGAAAGTCAGAGCAATCTCACAAACACCAACATAGGATTCTAAGATGGCTGCCAAAAGTAAAAACACTCAATTTTTACTTTTAAATGCACTTTTGTCTAATTTGTTTGACATTCAGTCAGTCATACGTATGCATGGACAAGTTGCTACGCTGTTTGTGTTTTCAAAAAACTGCATAGAGCATTGCTATCGACTGGTATTGCAAACAATCCCTAACCCAAAATATGTTTGCGACCATAACAGGGATAGTGTTGGTAGTTTGAAGTGCACACAAGTCCAAATGGGGTCTGAATCTAACTTTGGAGGATAGTGGCTGGTGAATGTATATTTGCAGAGAAGGATATTCGATTTATTGACTGTGTACGCCTGACTCCGCCTCCATAGGTGGCGTGGCACTGTATCTCTATAAGCTTTTGAATCACTTTCCTGTTGACCTTTTTACATTACAGACAAACAAATGAACAGTGAGATGGCTCGTGCTGTGCTTCTGTATGTTTCCTGCACTTTCAACTTTTCGTTTTGTTTTCTTCAGTGAAACAGATGTCGTGATGTATCGCTACGTGATTGTCTTGCAGTACACTGATTATCACACATATTATTGGTATTGTTGCCCATGTACCCCATGATTCCCACCTCTAATCTAAGCATGTTAGTCCAACTAAGAATAGTTACTTAGTTACTAATAGACAGTCAGAAAACCAAACAATTGTCTTAGTCGACTAAAATCAAACTTTAAACTTGCATCAGAACACATTGACTCATGACATCACACAAAGCACCTTCAGAGCAGTTCTTGGAATGAACTAACTACAACAGCACCTCCTTCCTTCCCTCCCTCTGTTCGGACAGACTCTACAGTCTCCTCGTACTGTTACTGTGGAGAAACCAGCAGCGTGCGCCCCAGGAATGCAAGCAGACACACATTCCAACACTCACGCACACACACACACAGCGACCCAGTGTCCTGCCAGCTTTGTGGGTCATTGTATTTGGCACGTGGCCACTATCTCCCCTATGTCTCGCACACATATACACACACAGACACACAGACACACACACACACACACACACACACACACACACACACGCTCGCCCCCTGCTTGACTCCTGCTTTGGCAGACGGCTCCTGCTGAGTAAGGAGGCCCTCACTCACTCTCTTCCTTTCTTTCCATCTCTCTCTGATTTGCTCTCCTCTGGTTTCTTTTCAGAACAGACTTCTCTCCCCTCTCTGTGGTCTCGTCTCATCTTTCCCCTCATATTTAACTTGTCTTTAACCTGCAGAGAATCAGTAAAAAAACCAAGGCATTATCGTTCAGAGGCCTTTTTTTGCCATCTGCATGTGTACGAGCTGCACTGCTTGCCTTTGAATTGGCACATTGTAGTTGTATGTGAAGATTTAACTCGGGCCATTAGTCATGTCTTTATTCTCCCGCTGGCAATAATGTCTCAACAACTCGGAATTAGAGGTGGAGCATTGGGGATTCAAGCAGCTACATTTAGCCTTAAGCTATAGACGATGTTTCACAATGGCAGGGTATGGCCAGACCTGGCAAATCCCCGCTCAGTGACTCAGGTATGATTTAGAGATGTAGGTTTGCTGCAAAGACAAAAAGTCTGACTTTTGATGAACAAAGAAGAAACTTAAACATATAGAGACACCGGCTTTTGACCGTTGTTCAATCTCGGAGCTGGTTGGCTGTTGATGTGTACACTAAAAGACATCTGAGTCACCGGGACAAGGGCTGAGCTGTGTGCTTTGCTCTAACTGTACAATGAATACTGATCTGTGAGCCTTAGAGATAATAACAGTATTTAGGGCATGGTGAAAAACGAGGTAGGCAGGGTGTTTTTTTTTTTCCGCTAACACTACAGAATCCTGTGTGAACTGATGGAGAGGTATGTGCTGGTATGAGAAACATGGCCAAATCTCCCTCCAGCTCATTCTTATCGCATCACTTCTGCAACAAATTCTTTAACAGGAGCTCAACTAGTAGTCACATTTGAGCTCTAGCATGTCAGAACCAAACTAGCCTGATTGTGATCGCAAAATGCACCAAGTTACATACGATTCCAAGAGGAGAAGAGAGTCTTGTTGGAGCCCGTTCGCAGCTTGTGGGTCTCACTGTAGCGGAAATGGCAGACCAATACTGTCCCGTATCTTATTTCTCTCCTTGTCTTAAGCCTTATTTAGCTATGGAACAAGCTTTTTTGGCCACAAGGCAGAGTAGTGGCTAGCACTGCTGCCTCACGGCAAGACAATCTGGGTTTGCTTCCCGATCTGACCTATGGCCTTCCAGTGTTCTCTGGTTTCAGCCCACAGTCCAAAAAACAGACACCGCAAGACTGGCGACCTGTCCAGGGTGTTGCCCTATGTCAGCTGTTACCTTCAGCGTGACGCTTAAGGTGAACTACATTCTGCTGCTACTACTCTGTGTCTCGTTACTCTTATTGCCTTAAAGCTAACACGTTGCAAATGTGTCAGGGGAATTTCTCTTCAATGTGTGACAGTACGTTCTACTGCAGGAAAAGTGTGACGGCCAATACGCTATTTAATCCATATGGTAATATTTGAACATTTACCTTTAACCTAGTTACCTAGTTATACATCATGGAGCATAGAGCAGCTGCATAGATTTGACAACAAACCATTTTACATTTCATTTCGAACACTTGTTAGATAATGGACTACAAAACCTGTTCTCACAATGGCAGTGTGCACTTGTTGTAAAAGTATGTCTCAAATATTTACTCAGCTTCCTCCACAGCCACCAGCTGAGTTTTGGGTATATAAAAAAAAAAAAAGATTTAGACTATTTGTGATTCGAAACGAAACTGAACAATGTTTTACAAGTGACCTGCACGTGTGTTTGCAGAAGTGATGAAATTTATTTTGAGGTTTATTGAATGCCACACCCTGGGAACTCTGCGTTATTGCCACTAGTGTGCATGTGCCACAGTTTGTTGTTTGTTTTTGATTAAATAATCTTTCTGAAGTAGAAAGGGGATTCAAATTCTGTCATGTAGGTTTGGCTGAAGCCTCACAAAGACCTTCTGTGAAGTTATTTTGAGCAGGGTGTGTGTGTGTGTTTTTTGGAGGACAAATCTGATTATTCGTCTGATAATCCCCTGTGACTCTGGGCTTGAAATGCCCATCCCTAGTCTCACTCAAGTTTCTCTTCTGTTTCCTTTCCCCAGTCTTTTGATGAAACAAGGACGCACTGCTTCTTTTCACTGAGATCTGTTGAACGCGACTCATTTTGCGTGCCGAGCCCCTCGATAGTGACCGTTTTCCAGTACACCTGAGAAGAGACGTGTATCTGTGTGTGGCGTGAAGTCTGTGTGTGGATTGTCATGCCAAGGACAAGCCGTCCTGTCCCGTGCCAAGTGGTGCCAGGCCAGCTGGCTGTCGCTTGTGCTTTTGTTTTGTGCTGTGCTGTGCATTCAGCCCTCGACACACATTGTTGTGAAAAGCCTTTCACTTGCTCTTCCCTTCCTTGTTCCTTTTGTGTGTGTGTGTGTGTGTGTGCGTGCACGCCTGAGTGTACTTGTACATACATCTTTGTGAGGACCAAAACAAACTTGTACACCACCCTAAATGTGAGGACATTTTTGTGAAGGTGAGGACAGTGTGGCTGTTTGGTTTTCAGGTGTTGTCACATCTTTTAAAGGGATTTTGTAAGCTTAGCTGTGATTAAGGTTAAGGTTAGGATGATCAGACTACACAAATTCAGGCCAATTTTTTCAAGCGATTTGGTGGCAATCGACACATTTCCAGTGTCAGACCAGATTTTGAACGTCGGACGTGTTGTGTAACAGAATTGAAAAACTGATTTGGTCTAGCATGTTAGAATTTCTTCTATTTTCCTGCCTAGTCTAACATCCTATTGGTCAACGTCCAGGATCATGTCATAGGAGATAACAGAGTGCTGTGACGCGGTGTAACATCCAGATATATACAGGCGACCGTCTCCTCAAAGGACTACCATGAGAAAAAGCAGCGAAACTTCCGCTACCTAGTTGGTCATGATGGACAACTTCTTGCCTCGCCTCCCCGATGACCTATGATCTTGCACGATGATTGGTCAGGGTCATAACTTGTATTCCCCAGTCCCCCAGACAAGACACGGCAATAATTCACGCCCCTGTGATTGGTAATCTGACTTGCTGACCATCGAGAAAGACAAAAAAATATTGTGCAGTCTGATCCCGGGCATAAGGGGAATGTACAGTATTATGTGCAGTGACCTTGATGTGGTGCACAAACCAAAAACAGGAGTAAACGCCGACTGAGAGCAACAGAAAGGATTAGAAATGCAATGCTGCTGCGTGTACTTACCTACTTTGTATTCACTGGCGTTTGACTGTGGAGACACAGAACCTGCTGTCTACTGTTGTCACACCTCAGAGGTGAAGAGGCACAGGCTTTGCTCCCCGGTCAGATCCTGTTCATGATGAATAGAAAAAAAAAAGGATGTCAGTGTCTTATCTGAGGTGCACAACCTCTTCTTCCCCACATTCAACAGCTTTTCCAATTTGAAGGATGCTGCTGACCTTTTTTTTTTGACAAAAAGCAGCATTTATTTCTGGAATTCACTTTTCTTCGTGATTCTTCATTGAACTATCCTTGAAACGGTTTTGTTTTTGTTTTTTTTGTTTTGTTTTTTTTGTTAAATGAGCAGCAACACAATGAATGACTGTGCAGTAGGGTTTAAGGCCTCGTCTCAGTAGAAAGGTCATTGTCATTTCTAGTCAGGAGTGCACATTTAATTGCAAAATAATACAAATACAAAGACTCTGAAACCAACTGATTTAAATAAAATTATGATGAAATTCTGATGTGCAACAGAAATGAAATTCTCTGGCCCAAAAATCTTGTTTTTCAAATGACAGAATATGTGCTTTCCCCATAAAAACATTGATCATACTGTGGGCTTCAAGCTTTTTTGTACAGAATTTAATTTACCACTTATTCCGCTTTTTTAACTGGCACAATAAGTTTCCTCAACTTTTTTTGGAGAGATGTTCCCTTTAAACTAATACAAACTAATGAATAAAAATATGGATCCAGGAAAAATGTAATATCCGATGTTGGCTTCCTCCATTTTGGGCTCAGTGGCTCTCCATTACCTCAGCTTTAACCATTAGTCAACAATGCAAATTGAAACCTGATTCAGTGGCAGTTTAAAGGCCTGCAGCTTTTGGGCAATAAAAACTGTACTTTTACAGTAACTTTTAAGCTGACTGTAAAAAAAAACACTTGGGCAGAAAATTCTCAAAAGAAGTTGATTGGCTGGGTAAACCCCCGTGGTGACCCATGAGATATTTAAAATGCCTCCTCATGAATATTCATGGAAGAGTCCACTGCCGTAGCCACCAGCCCAACTCTCTCTCACACACACACACACACACACACGCCTCCTGCTGCCTTGTGTGTCCATAGCTGTGTTTAAATCTACATAATTTGGGTTGAAGTGCCTTTCAGACGGCCTTCCCTGTTCTAACACTTTCCGGAAACAAGGGAGCGATGCACTTATTAATCAGGCAAGTGTGTGTGTGTGTGTGTGTGTGTGTGTGTGTGTAATGGGGACAGACAAACCGAGATAGATTGCTGCCGAGGAAATTCAGATGAAAAAAGTCAGGCAATGGAATAAAAGAGAAGTGTTGAGGAAGAGAAGTCCTAGAGATGGCTGTGACAGTCCGTATGTCACATGGCAAAAACCTGACTTTAAAATGCACATAGTCCGACTAAAATTGTACAAAAATATATTCTTCACAGTTGGACCAAGACACCCAGATGAAGCGCTTGGGAGTCGAGCTACTACTGCATACTGTATACAGTCAACTGCATCCAAACTGGCCTAGATGCTCTGCACATGTTCCACATTTCCTGCCCTTATGCTTTGACATGGAAATAATAGAAGAAGTTGGTAAACAGAAGAAAACATCACAAAATCCAGCACTAGTACGTTGTTGGACTCTATATATCAGGGGTGCTCATACTTTTTCAGCATGCGAGCTACTTATGAAATGACCAAGTCAAAATGATCTACCACTACAAAAATTAAAAAATGTTTTAATGTTATGCGATCTACCCACACTACCTTTGCGATTGACTGCTCTACAAAACATACTGAGCACCCCTGCTATATATGATCTATCAGCTTAAAGAATTGCACATTTTGAAGTTAAAGGACGGTAGAAAAACATGGAATAGCATTCTGAGGGGCCATATATCTAGCATAGAAAAATCGGACCCACTTTATTAAGTTAGGGCTGGGCGATATATAATAATAAAATCCCCGATTTTTTATACCAGATCCGATTTTTGATTTAAATTTTTTTTTTTTATAACTACTCAATACAAAATAATAGTTATATTTATTATTATAATAATGCAAATAATGACATCCTTCACACACACACACACACACACACACACACACACACATACACACACACGAGTGTCTTGTGACTTGTAAAGCAGCTGTTTTCAGTTAATTAAAAATATTTGTTCAGTACATCCTCCATGACTGGAGCACAGACTCTGGACTGAAATACAGCGGCGGTGTGATGCTTAAATATTGAGATTTTAGACATTTCCCTGGTAATTGTCGGAGATTCACCCACGTTTTTAGGATTGATAAGTCTTTTTGAACTTATTTTACAGTTCGGCAGTGTTCAGCTTGCTCCTTGTGTCGGAGGTCTCCTGAGCACACACTCAGTCTGATACAGTCACATACAGCGGCAGTTTATGCAGCTTGCCGGTGGCGATCAGCGGTGCTGTCCCTAAGTCTTTTTAACTGATTTACAGTTCGGCACTGTTTGGCCTGACCCTTGTGTCGGATGTCTTATCCTGTGACGGCACTCTCGCTTTTTTCCGCGCACGCTGCCATGTTGATATTGTCAGAGAACTAGTGGAGGGAGGGGGAGGGGAATGGATCGGAGGGAACAGGAGCTGAGCGAGTGAGCGCAGTAAAAAGGACAAATCAGAAAAATTGATTTTCATTTTTTTTAACATCCTCCAAACAAATAAATCCGATTTCGATTTAAAATCGATTAATCGCCCAGCCGTACATTCAGTATATCAACATTGAGTTGGATTGGACTGCATTTTTCTGTCCAAAGCGGACATAAATTGAGAGAACATTGACCAAAACGTGTCCTAGATTATTTTGTCCAAGCCTTATAAATACCCAAATATACCTTTTGGGTAAGCTTATGTAGATGGTTGTTAGCCCTAAAGTTACTGTTGCATCCAGTCTCACACTTAAAATTACTCTATTTACACTATTTTTACTCTATGATTGACAATTATTTCTGGATTTCTGTCAGAACCTTTACGGCTCAAGCTGGTAGTCCATGCTCTAGTAGTAGCTCGACTACAGTTGTGTTTCCACCGTGTGGAACGGTTTGGTTTGGTACAATACGGTACATGTTTTTTGCGTTTTCATTAGGAATTACTACCAAAAGAACTGGCCCCAGCTGTTCTATTCCTGGCACTCTTCCCTTGGGGCACCAAAGAAAAATGGTACGGTACGGTCAGGGTGACTGGCTCGTATCTCTAGACGCTAAGCATCTCGCTGTTGCAAAGCTCACACCCCACCTCCCAAGTAAAGGTACTGTTCTCAGTAGAAATGCAAGCCTAACCCAGGGCCTGACCTTTCCTAAACTGTACTGTACCAAACCAAACTGTACCATGTGCATTGAAATGTACTAAGTGAAGCAGACAAAGGTAAAGAGGAGTTTTGTGATTGAAAAACAGGCTTTTCAATCAACGATGTCTCACACGTTCCTGCAAATTAAAGTCACCTTCAAATGTGTCAGATGAGCTTCATCTCACCAGAGGGGTAGGACATAAAGACAACGAGAGAGGCATAAATCCTCCCATCACGTCCTCTTTGTCAATCAGCCGTACAGGACTTTAACATCAGTCTCCCATTTGCGAACCATTAGCAGTGCCATTAACATTGCCACACACTCAACACAGGTACAATTTTAATGTTGCATCTGGCTGTAAATGAGACTCCACTAATGCATGTTGGGATCGGCTTTCGCGTTTCATGCCAAAATGAAATATCTTTGGCATGCGACGCCGTCTCATAATGTTACTTCCTTCACATTTGACAATTACCCATCTGTTCCCATCTCTTCTTAACTTGTTTGTCAAGTTTGTGTGAGCAGCATGAACCTTTGTTTACTTTGAATGTTAATTTGTGTGATTTGATGCACGTTGCAGCTCAAACACTGGTTAATTTTTTTTTTTTTTTTCCTGAAAGGAAACATGTCTTTCTGTACAGAGGTTTTCCCGCAGCTCAACAGGAAACCTCCAAAAAGCAGATTAAAATACACCCTCATCAGACTCCAATCACCCTGAAAGTGCATTCAAACAAAATGGCAAATCATGCCCCCAACTATGTTGATAACCAATTAATCAGTCTGAGTGGGGCTTTTTAAGAATTAAAACAAGCGCTCCGTCTTTCAATCTTCTTAAATGTGAATATGTTCTGGTTTCTTTGCTCCAAATAACAAAGAAATCATTAAAACTGAATAATTTTCATTTGTGGACAAAAGAAGACATTTGAAAACGTAATTTCAAAGTGTGGGAAACACCGATCAAAAATGTCCAACATTTTCTGAGATTTAATTGACCAAACAAACTAATGTATCATGACAATAATTGTTAGTCGCAGCCGTACAGCGATACATCGTGGACTTATTGTTACAGTTTTATTTAAAACCAGCATTCTCATATAAAACTGCCTCCATGCTGCCACACCTAAAAACGCATATATTCTCTCGTCTTTAGCTGTTTACCGAGTTTCAACTCTCCATTTTTCGGGACATATCCGGAGCAGGACTCATGCAATTTGTTAAATGTAAAAGGAGTAGGATGAAAAATAGCCTTTGACAAAGCGATAACATCTCCAGAGTCAGCTGTCCACCACAACTGGAATGGAGTGCTCTGGGAGTCATTTCACCTCCGAGTTGACTGTGCTCCAGTTGAGAAGTAGAGGAAAAAAAACATCTCAGACTAGCCGTATTTAGCAATACGAGTCAATAACAAGGCTTGTCAGGATATTTTGCACACGCTAACAGCCTGGCAACATGTCCAAGAACAAAAATAGAACAGTTCTGAAGTGCAATTAACAGTAAACATAGAGAGTTCAGCCATCTTGAATTCCTATGTCGAGGTTTGTGAGGTTTCTCTGAGCTGGAAATCTGTTCCGTCTATGAATTCTGACTTCCGACAACAACAGGAATGCCTCATTAATCCCTGTCTATTTTCAACAGTAAGATTGCCATTTTATATCTGCCTCTGCAAGTGATACAAGTGGGACTACATCCATCCATCAATACATCCATCCATTTATTTATTTATCCTCCCCCTCCAGTAGCAGCTCTCCTCCCTCTCCCCAGGTTTCCTCCACCAGGCCTCCTGGCTGCTGCCTGCCTGCCTGCCAGCCGCCTCTCTCCCATTGTGGGCTAACAATGGCCGGCAAAGCCCCAGCCTCGAGGCCTACAGCCTGGCTCTTAGAGGGCCTGTCACGGTGGGCGGTGCCTGGGGAGAAGGCGGTGTGCATGTTCTGTGAAAGACTTGACTCTATGGGGGGAAGCCAGTAGGGGAGCATGAAAAAAAAGGAGGTCACGCCCAGATTAAAATTCTATGTATGCCCCACGTATGACTGTCTGCCTACGTCAGCAAGCTGGCCTTGGTGCTCTGTGTGTGTGTGTGTGTGTGTGTGTGTGTGTGTGTGTGTGTGGGATGCAGGGAGTGGGGATTCTCTTGGCATTCACATGACAAGAGAGAGAAAGAAAAAAAGAAGAGCAAAAATTAGAGTGAAAGGAATAAAGACACAATCCAGCTGTGTTTGTGTGTGTAGGGGAAAGACAAAGGTATTAATCAGGCTGTCTGGCCCTCATCATGGCTTTGCTTCAGTTGTTTTGAGCACAACACACCTCCAGGGTGGTGTGTGTGTGCGTGTGTGTGCGCAGGGGTGTCTTCTTAATAGGGTAACAGCAGCGTCATAATGAATGCAAGACAAAGCTGATTTGGTGATGCATGCTTCCTTTGTGTTGTTGCTACATTTGTGTGTGTGTGTGTGTTTGTGCGGGGGGGGGGGGCACACACACACACACACACATACACAATCCAGTCCCCCTCTGTTTTCAAACCCCATCCCCATATGGTGGCTTGGCTTGATGAGAGCTTGATGAAGTCAACCAGAAATCCCCCCCCCCATTCCTCCATGTGTGTGTATGTGAGCACAAATCTATGATTGTGTCGAAGCTAATGGCTAAATGAGAGTTTCACCCTTGCAGTGCTATTGTGTTTGTGTGTGTGTGTGTGAGAGAGAGAGAGAAAGAGCAGGGAGAGAGAGAGGGAGCATGTGTGGATCGTCAGCTTGTATATTGGCTTGCAAGCTGCTTTCATTATATTTCATTATTCATGTTTCATGCATGATTGTGCAAGTGATCAACTGTGTTTGGGTGGGGGCGGGCTAATCAGGAGGTCTCTAAACTCAAACGATGCACCAATGTCGAGACCTTTGCGAGATGAAATAAATATGTTGTGAAAGTGAAACCTCACACGAAGACCTTACATGCGTACAAGTCTGTGTTTTCACAGTTGAACTGAGTCAACGTCCTGCTTCTTTTGTTGAACATGAATAGTCTTTGCTGTTACTATGGTGAACAGGCAACCAGATAAACCAGTAAAGCACTGGCCTTTATTTTTATTTCCCTGCGTATATTCAGGTTTCAAACGACGCGTCTGTTTGTCAGAAGCCAAAAACACACATATTGCTGACACATTACACTCGGCCACCTATTAATATCAAAGAGATGCTGAATTATTCACACTGTGAGTGTTTTTTTTTTTTTTTTGCTAATTTTGTGCGTCTTTCTCTCGGAGCCTCTGTGAGAGTATCGTATGCTTGACAAGCCGAGGTCAGTGTCCTCGCTCCGAGACGCCCTTGAAGTTACTTTTGTTCAGATTTTTTTGCATTGATTTGGCGGCTGTCATCACATGTACGGCAAACAAAAACCACTGATTAATGGGGACTGGATTTTGTATATCAAACGTTTAACGCTTTTGTGCTCAATTGTGTTTGTGCAGCAAGTCTGTGCGAGTGCACAAGCGGCGCCACAGTGAGCCATTTTCTTCCTTTTCTGATTTTTTTTGGTCGCTGCCTCTTCAAGCCGTATGTTGTGTCCGCCAACTCAGAATGGAGCCATTTTGTCTCCTCCAGTTCCTGAAATGAAATATAAGCCTCTTAAATGCATACTTATCTTGCCCTGCAGACTGCGCTTGAAACACACACACACACACACACACACACACCGAAGAGGCATTGTGATGCCAGCTCTTGTTGTTCCCTAAGACGGCGGCTGCATGCATATGGCAGATGGTTACTTCTTTTGCTTAGCGTGCCGCCATATTAAACAAAAACCATGGCTAAGGCCACGGCTGGTTTAGGGAAAGGGCAAAGTGCGAGCGAGACAGAGGAGGAGGGGACAAAAGAGCAGCAGAGGGAGACGTGGGGAGACAACGGGCTTGGCATACATAAACACAAGCAGGAAATCCATGTGTGTACATGTGCATATACCAGGTTAAGAATGCAGAGCAAAACAAGCACACAAACCCTGCACATGATGAATCGTCCACTGTAGATAAGGTTCTGTTGCAGGTACCATGTGTTGTTTTGTGTGTATCACGAGTGAGTGGATAAAACAAAACCAGTTCTTTTAGTGAGTTTTAAATAACTTCATTGGAAATATGGTGTTGTACAAGATGTACAACGAGTAAACATGGCGATGTTATAAATAGTTTAAGTTCAACAAGCGTCATTAAAGAAGAACTGATGGTTGAAAGTGAAAATATGGGATGCCTGTTCTGACAGAGGTTGTGCTAGTGCAGCACAACTTGTAGATTCTATTTCCTGTTTCTGCTGTTAAAGAGCAGATGATTGGCGTCTGGGAAGCATGAGACTTACTCCATGGTTTGCACCAACAGATTTTCTGTCTCAAATTGATGCAAGAGGTCTCTCTACAACAAACGTTCTACATGGTGACCCCCCTTTTTTCCAAAGACTGCAAACTCCCACGATCCAAATCCCAATATAAATAGTGACGATTCGTCTACCAGCGATTTGATTTCGCTCTACAGATCCGTTTGGTGAGGAATGCCACTTTGGCCAACTTCAGAATCTCGTAAAAGAAAGAGGGAACCAATCGCAAACCCATGGTGCATATGGTGGACAACAAAGAGCAGCTGTTTTTGTTTCTTAGACTGGATGAGACTTGGTCTGGCCTTAGCCAGGCTAGGTAGGAGACATTTACCATATTGGCATCGCTCCTGGAAAACTACAACAAGCAAGACTGTAGGTCTATCCAATCGTATGTCCAATCTACACCCTTTCCAGACTCTTTGGCGATCTCATATGAGATGGAAATGAAGTCCAGCGTTTGTTTGGGGGACCCAAAGACAATGTCCCAGTGTTTGACCGAGTGTTGGGTAATCGCGGCTCTACAATACTGTTTAGTCAATATCACCTGCCTGTTGTCGCTGCGTTTCAATGCTACCACGTCAACACTCGTGCTTGTATGTTGCGTAGCAGGTTCTCATCAACTCTGCTTTGTAATTTCTTCCTGTTTGTGTACAATTACCCGTTTGCTTCAAGGGTCATGCAAGTACCAGTGAAATTTAAAACTGGAAGAGGGAGTTTTGTCGCAGACAGTGAATGTAGGTTGTATCACCTGAGGGGGAGTGATATGAGCCGGTTCCAGAGTGTTTGCAGCGTGAAAAATTGCTTTTGCTCATCTCTTTGTGAGCGTGGCAGGACAAGGCCACAGCACAATGATGCCTTGACACTCAAAACACAGAGCAAACAACAGGCCGGAACTCAAAGGTACCACAGTCTTCTTCGCTCTAACTTAGCCTTGGATGAACATGGTTTGCAGAAAGGAGCTTTATTATTTATTTTTTTATTTGTTTGTATAACACACATGTACCGAGGCCCCAGCCCAGCTCCAGCTTTGTATTACATATCATTTATTTCTTGTGTTTGCGCTCAAGCATTTTTGCTCTTATCACACTCAGGGTTTTTGTGGCTTTTCTCCTCTCCCAAGTAACCTTCGTTCTAGTGCCGCACATGCTCACAAAGGCATGAATGGACCAAGTGGCTCTTCAATAACAGCACAATGTTTGCACGTCTTGAATTGGACGACTCTGGCTTTCACTTAAGATTGCTTGCTTTCAGATCAGACCAATGATTGAATTTCAGACGTTGTCGGGGGGGGGGTTGAGCAATGCTGTCCCTCCTTCCATCCATTCATCCGCAGCTTTTATCTGACGCAAGATACCTGTGTCTGTCTGTGTGTGGTTGTGTGTGAAAAACAGGACTTAGAAGCTTTATCATGTGTGTGCCTCATCGTTTTGATGATAATGATTGGCTTTTGTCTGTGTCTTTATCTCTTTTGAGTGTTTTGCTGAACTTCTTTTCAGAGCAATCAGCCTCTACCGTCCTTCCCTTTGGACTCCTTCTCTCCATTTCCTCAATTCCTGCCCTTTTCTCAATCACGGTGGGAATTCAGGGCAGACACGTCAGCCTTTTTTTGCTGATATCCCTCCGTACCAGCTCTGACAGATCTGCAGTTTTTCCTTTTGTTTCTACAGTGGCTTTTTTTTTTTAATCACCCTCTCACTTTCCTGTCACTTTGTCACTTGCCCCCCCCCCCCCATCACAACAGAATGGAGCAAATCAGGGAATCAATTCAGTGTAATCATGACAAATGAGTCTCTGCGGTTAGCAAGGATTCCTTTTTTGGCGTGTGTGTGTGTGTGGGACATGGATGATGGGATATCACAAATGAATCAATCAACTGTTATCGCATCAGTAAACACTGCAGGAGGGAGGGAGGGATGGATGGATGAATGTAAGGACGGATTGGCAGAGGGGAGGAGAAGATTGGCTGTACTCTGTGTGTGTGTGTGTGTGTGTGTGTGTGTGTGTGTGTGTGTGTACGCATATGCCTGTCTGCAGAGATAGATGGCTGATTGAATAGAGAGCCATGTGAGTGCCTTGTGTGTGTGTGTGTGTGTGTGTGTGTGTGTGTGTGTGTGTGTGTGAATGAGAGCTGAGCAGGGGGTTGCTGTGTTAACCTTGGAGCTGTCAGAACAGATGGGCGATGGGGAGGGGCCACGGGCTGCGAGGGATGCGTCGGCTGCTGGTTTGGAAAGTGACAGTCAGAGATCTGTGTCGTGGATGCATTTTCTACCCGCGGCTGTTGTGGAGTTTCTTGATGTAGACAGAAATGTCCGATATGTGGGAGGGGCCAGTCGGTACATTTACACAATGTCGTAACACCCAATTATTCTGTTAGTCAAATTGAAACCCAAACTTTTTAAATGCATGTTAGACCAGTTGTCGCAAATTCAAATGACCTGGGGAGCCACTGGGCATCGAGTCTGGTCAGGTCAGAGTCAACAATGTTCCATCATGATATCGCAACATTTGTTTTTCACATAATTTCAAAAATAAAAGTCCCTGTGATGAAAATTAGAGATGAAAGGGAGGCATTCTAAAGTGATTGTTTCTTACATTTAAGGAATCTGTAGAAATAACTCATCGTGACACTAACTCTGTGTTTGACTGAAATTGTACCAAATCACAATTCCTTTAAGGCAGACAAACACAAGGGAGTTCAATTACAGTTGTATGTTTACATTCTACTGGACCCAAACTGGTCTAGACACTCTGCACATGAATGCTCCTCAGTTCACAGCAACCCCCACCCCCCGCCCCCCCAAGCTTTGACCTAGAAATAATAGAAGAAGCTGGTACAACAAAAGAAGAAGACAACAGCGAAAAGACATGGACAAAATCCAGATTGTATTTGGGATTTTTTTTGGGGGGGGGGGGAATTAAATATTTTGAAGTTAATGGATGGCGAAAGACACAAGATGCTGCTTGACATACAAAAGGCCTGTACAAAGTTGTACTGAAATGGCTTTAAATTCACACTGAAACAGGGAGCCTCAAAATGGTATTTTTGGGAGGAAAAGGTCCTACAGTAGTGTTACGGCGCCACATACAGGCCTAGCAATGATACAAAAAAATAAAAAGATTGTACTCTATGGATAAGGCCTAACTAGCCACCAGCTAAAGTTGTTTTTGCCTATGATGTAATCGGACAACTAGAAAATGCCTAATACTGGCAAACTTAACAGGGTTATATTGCCACCTAGTGTAGTGGATGTTGGCACTTCATTCTTAAAATGGATTCCCCACTTGTTTTTTGTAAACTGGGTCAAGGACGGTGATACAATTAAATGACGTTGATGAATGGGTGGAAACGTTGTGAGTGTGTGTGTTCAAATAATGAATGTGTGTTTGTGTTTGATGACAATAGACAGTTATGCCAAGGTTGTAGTTACTGCAACAAGACAAAGTAGAGAAACTCACTGTCATTTTAAATACTCTGTTTCAGTTTTGCTACATGTCCACCATGTTTTTTTGACACCAGAAATCTCATCCATATTTGGATGAGAGGGTGCAGCTGGTGAAGAAGTGAAGGTTGGGTCTCACTGAGAGTGCTTTATTTATGGTCTATTTGAATCTAAATTGGACGACAATTTACAAAATAGACATCCTGTTGTATTGAAAAAAAAAAAGAGATCTGAGACCAGTAATTGGGGCCATTAACGTGCCAGGAAAGCATCTACTGTTGCTATAAATCAACCTCATTTTCCTCATAGAGTTAGGCTACATCCAAACTATTATAAATATAAATGTGTCACATCCACTCTGGATACACCTGCCTTCCATGCCACCCTGGCATTGTTGAGCTCACATTGACAGACATTGATTATGGCTTGGCTGAGTTTAGTTTTAACTTTCAAAAATGTACTGTAGCTCTCTTCTCCCACGCAGACTAATTTTATGATTTAAACCAGTGATTCCAAAAAGACAGGGTCAGGAGCCGCAGATGGGTCAAGAGGGATTTCTTTGCAGAACCTTGTATATGTTTTTGGAAGGAAAAAGTGATTGGAAGTAACAATGTTTGGCTGTGTCAACCCCCAAACCTTAGATTTGTTGTACAGGTGATAAGAAAATCATATGTGTATGGAACATTTAGTGCAAGTTTCTGTCAAAACATCAAACATTAATTGTTTATTAACTGTTCTGGAGACTCATGGTGGACCAAAGCAACTTAATGTTTGATTTCACACTAAACTTATGTTACTGTAACAACCATGGAATGCATTGATCCAGTGTGGGTGGCAAAATGAAGGAGTGGTTTTTGGCTGTGTGTGTTTGTGTGTTTTTGTAATATTAGCACAGTGTTGTGGGGAAAAGGAGAAGGATGAAGCAAAGATGCCATCGTTCCTGAACTTTAAAATGGACTCTGAGGAGTGGGCGGAGTTTGTGTGTCTGTGTCTGCAAGGCTTGTGGCGAGGCAGGGGTTTGAATAAGACTATAGTCTTATCTGTGTGTGTGGGGGTGGGTGTTCATGCACACTTTGGCTGAGCTCCCAGCTCCATCTCCCCAGCTGATTAAGGGGTTAATGGCCTGTAAGCGTGGGGAGCTCTCCGCTTCCTGATTGGCCGACGTGCATGTGTGTGGGTGGGGTTTTCATCAAGTGGCAGATGGTGTATAACATTGTCGGTGGGAGGCAGGGTAGAATGTCTATTTGTTTCTGCACACAATAACGCGTGTACGTATAGATGACCGCAGATCACCATCTTTTTATATTGAGATGACAGCCAGAGAATTATGTGTTGTGATGTCAGGTCCCAAGTGCATTATTATATATTTGATTGAAATGCAAATATTTCCAAATAAAACAAATCCACATGCAAATCCGCCTCATCTGGGAGGAGACGGACGGAGGAACCGCTGTGGTTCATTGTCTTTTCTCTGTCAATGTAAGGATTGTACGTGGGGCCTGAATTCACACACAGTTTTTATTTATCAGTAAATGATGCACACATGTTGGGGCTGCAGCTGATTATTTTCATACTCAGATTATTATTTGCATGTTTGATTAGTTTGGTCCATAAAATGTCGATCTGTGCTTTCCAACACTCAAAGCGATGTTGTCCTCAAACCTTTTTCTATAACTGATTAATCGATTATCAAAATAGTTGACTAATCTGGTAATCGAGTAATTGTTGCAGTCCTACACACATGCACGCTCTCCTCGGCTTTAAATATATCAGTGTTTGTCAGTTTTGTGGACATGTATGTACATCTGCATGAGCACACACTCAGCAAGAATATACATGACGTGTATTTGCAGGAGAAACACAAAGATACGAATAGAGAGAGAGACTGATGATATCTACAGTAAATATCATGGACTTTTGTTTTGTCTTTGTTTGCTCTGGTATTAAGAACAAAAGCAGACAGGCTTTGAAAAGGTTATTTTGTTCCGTGTTTGTGTCTGAATCTTTTTTTATCAAGTGCCATTTCATGCCCATCTACCGAAGACACAATGTTTTCCTTCGCACACGCAGCTATTCTTCCTTTTGACTCTGCATTGACGTCTATTCATTTGGACAGTCTAAATAAAGCCTTATCCGTAACCTTAACCAGTTCCTCAGAAATGAGGTTCTGCCTTATGAGGACCAGGTTTTGGTCTCCATGAGGACTGCTGGTCCTGACAAGGTCGGCGTTTATGCTGTGCTCCATGTACATCGAAAGTCGGAACTGGGAGTGACTTCACCCCATGAGTTCACAGTGTTCCAGTGGAGAAGTCGGACGAAACCATGAATGCAAGCGTGTCTTGGGCTAGCCATTGTTAGCGAAAACCAGTCAATAACAACGCTTTACGTGTTGTTTTGCGTACACAAACGGCGTAGCAACATCTAAAACAAATGCGACCGAAGTTGTATTAACCTCTGTATTAGCCTTTGGGTTGGTGACGGTCCGAAATTGGATGTTCCGAAATTTTGGTAGTAGAAAAGGGAAAGTGGTAGCCATTAGTGATGTCACCCATAAGAATGTGAACTCTTCTTCACTTAACGTTAGCTTTTATCTTCTTTCCCTCTGGCTTGGGTCATTTATGGGCAGGCTTTGGTCTGGCATATGTACTACAGCGTTAAGACTAATTTCGGGGACGTTTCTTGCATGAAAAAGAAAAAAAATCATATAGGGAAAGCAATGTTTGTGTGGATAAGGCCTAAGTCAACCACAGTAGACTAAATTTATGTTTTTATTAGGACCACCTTGGAAGGCCAACTCTGATAAAAATTGCCAACTTGAAGGTGACATAGACCGGAAGCTCCAATTAACGCTGCGTTTTTGTGTGTATCTGCGTCATTACCTCGTTTATGAAACCCTAAAGTTTCAGAACAAACAGTTCAGCCACTGCTGAGAAAATAGTGTTGTATTGTTTTCCTGGGCTCTGCGAAGCGGAACGACACTTCCTTAATTTGATGTCGTCATCAGAAATCCTCACCACCGTAGCGCCTCCCGGTGCGGCACTAGTCCGGGCACATCCGGTTGCGTACATTCAACCGCAGAAGAAGAAGAAGAACTAGTCTCGTTGTAGCTGCTGAGATGCAGAGCATCCACCGTGCCAGAGGGGGAGCTGTGTATCTGAGCGCTGGCCTATCTATTACGTCACTTCCAGGTACCTGGCCAATCACAGGACAGTAGGAAAGCTCTCGTTGGCTGGCCAATCACAGCAACTGTTTGGTCTGAAACAGCGCGGCTGACGAGAGCGTCAGCGAGGAGATATTTTGATCGGCTCGTTTGCAGCGATTAGGAGGTTTTTAATCATGAAAACAAGTTAATATATGTAAGTAGACCTCCATAACTAACATATATGTGTGATACAAGCATTCTATGTCGCCTTTAACCAGATAATTTACCCCAGCATCACTTAAAGTTTTATGTGCGAACCTGGCAGGAGAAAGAGAGAGGGGAGCAGTGCCAGACAGACGGACTATGAACAGTGTCAGCCATTTTCCGACTTGATTGAAAGTGAAAAGAGCAGCGGTGTCACCGTCACATTCATCCTGTGGCCTGAGCAACAATAGGCTTCAACCTAACAGACACAGACAGAGAGGGAAGGGAGGGGCTTAGGTCTACAGCCAGGAGAAAGGAGGAAGGCAGCACTCCCAGCTGCGAGAAAGATTGAATGCTGAATATCATCTGCCATCAAACCTTCAACACTCATCTGAAACGCTAGACTGGATTTCTGGAGGCAAGTGCAGCAATGACTGATGACTGACAAGAGCCTATTTAGACAGCTCAGGGGGGAAGATTGCTCTCAAATGTTCCCCCCGATGCTTTTAAGACATGCACTCCTCCAGATTTTTGCCTGATCTTTCCCTCTCTGTAAGGATAAAAAATTTGGACTCCCATTACTTAAAGCTGTGGTTTGCACAAATTGGCTCGACAGGTAGATCCATTAATGACAAGGAGGGAAGGAAGGGAGCCAAAGCCTTTCTTCTGACATTTAGGATATTAACCATGGGCTGCAAGACACAGAGATTGGTTAGACAAGCTGACTCAGTCAGTGGGGGGGGGGGTTTAACAGTTTGTCTACCACTAGCAGATGCATCAGCCGCTCATCCTCCCCCTGCAGTCTATTCTCACTCAGTGTCACTCTTATCTCTCCTGTCACTGTCAGATGCCCAGTTATACTGTGTTTCCATCATGGTTAAGTGCGGTTTGGTGCAGTACGGCACAGTTTGGAATGGTAAAGGCTTGTGTTTCCACTGATAACAGTGATTTTACTTGGTAGAGGGGGTTTTGGCTGTCAGCTGACTGCTGTGGGTATCGTACTATTTTACTCTGGTACCCCAAGGGAAGGGTGCCAAAAATGGAATAGTTGGCTGGTTATTTTTTGTATTATTCCCAATTCCTACCGCTCTGTACCAAATCGAACCACTCCACTCGGTGGAAACACAGCTTTAGACTCAACTTGGAGGTGACGTTCTTTCCCACTTCTGACATCCAGTCTCTAATGTAAATGGGATGCACCATTTTAACATATCTGGTCCATCAAAAATGTTCTCCCTTTGTCTGTACTTCCACACAAAAATACTTTGCAGTGGCCTGTGGGAGTATCTTAACAATGCCAATCTGAGTAGTCAGTGGTTGGTATGTTGGTGGGACGTTGAATTGAAAAGTGTGGTATTTGGTTTTATGGCTTTATGTTGAACAGCACAGTGTCAGTATCTGCCCTTTTTAACGATTCATGGCCGTTAGTGTAACTACTTTTAGCTTTGTTAGCTATCAAGGCATTTTTCTTATCAGGCCACAATTTAATTATTCACGTCCACTTTGTTAGTTTGTCAGAACTTAAGACATGTATTTCTTTTTTAGCCCGCTCCCAAAATAGCCACATTATCGCTCTCCAGTTCGCATTGTTCATCCTCTCCTCAGGTTTCTGTCTTTCTGGCTGTAAAAGCAGCAGTGGGACACCTCACCTCATAAATAAGTGACTTGTCACCATGAGACGACTGGACAGACCATATTTACTTACGTTTCTCCTCATATCGAATTTAGTTTCCTTTCAGCAGGCACCGTTCTTTTCATTCAACCCTATACTTATGAGTCTCACTTCTTGTTCTAAAGGTGGAATGAAATGGCACAATTTCTTCATGTTTCAATCTATAAAATTAATAATACATCGTTAACTGTGATATATATGACATTTTCTAATTAAACTTGAGCAGATGTCGATAATATTGATGTTATTTTTTTGTAAAATAAAAGCATGTATCCAAAAAAGCAGGAGTTAGGACAGAGCCTTGAGGTACTCCACAACGGAGTTTTTCCTCTTTTATTAAACTTCTGTAAGATTAAGATTTATTTTCGCTAGATATGTTTTTGTTGGTCCTAGAAAAACCCAGGATTACTCTTGTATCTAGTTTCAAAGGTTGGTGCTGACCTGGTGTTAGCCATCCTTTAGTATCCGTCTGAATTGCTGTATATTTTACGTGGGTAATCCATTTCCCCGGAATGTAGAAAACTTATGTGTTGTGTCACTGCAAAGAATTTAGCCAATTCTCTCAGAGTGTTCACTGTTTTCATTCCACAGGTCTGAGACTATGCTACTACCATAGCATCAACAAAGGCTGATTAGGTTTCAGTCCCCCGTTAAAACCTGCAGTTAAACTTATTTCAAAGGCTACAGCTGTCAGGCTGATGACGGCCAAAACGCACATGCATGACGGCTGAATAATGGCTCAGTAATCAATGTTTCAGAATCCATCCTGCTAATTCCACATGCCAAAACGACCAAACAGCTGCTGATGAAGAGCAACTAAAGGCAACGATGCCTGACATCCTGCAAAAACGACACGGTCAACCCACGTTCACTTAACGACAGCTCAACAGAGCATAACCGCAAATAGTCCAGTTGGTGTACAAGGGCTGTAAAGATTAACTACGCAAAGCAGAGTCAAAGTTAATCTACAGTATTTAATTAACTACCCTTAGCAACCTGTTTTTACTGCACGCACGCACACACACACGCATAGAGGCAAAAGGAGGGAGGTGGAGAGAGTATCAAATGGTGGAGTCCTGTTGTATACGCCTCATTTAAATGTGTGTTTTGTACTGGTTTCACTTTGTGTGTTTGAAGTAGAGGTCGATTGATATTAGTTTGTCTATGGCCAAAGCTGATTTTTTACAAATCAGAGCAGCCGATGGTTGGTTTTCCTGTTTTTTCCTTTTTTTTGTCGAATAATACAAACAAATTAATGGCCTCTCTGTCTAATCCACATTTAATTATTCTACATTATTTTCAATAAGAAATCATTTTGAATAACAGAAAATAAAGTTTTAGTGACCCGGCAACATCGAGGTTTCTGAGAAGAAAAAATGCATACATAAAAAAGGCAAATATCCATCTGATTATTTGGTTAATTAGCCTACATCTAGTTTGAAGAAGCTCAGGGTACCACATATCTCTTCTTTTTTTCATTTCATGCTTCTTCTTTACTTTATAATCAACATATAAAATCTAAATAGAAAGCTAAAACAAATGAGTTTAAAATGTTATAACTCCGGCATGACTGATGTTGTGCTATCGCTGTTCATCTTAAGATGTCACATAGCTCTTAATATTGCTTTAATTTAATTTGAACCCAATAAAAGACTCACGTCTTCTCCCTTCCTTGTTTGTGTTTGCAGGGTTTCACCTCAGCGGCACGGTCACTGAACCCACCACGTCGTCAGAGCCAGCGGTCACACACAAGGTGGCCATCAGCTTCGACCGCTGCAAGATCACTTCGGTCACCTGTGGATGTGGGAACAGGGATATTTTCTACTGTGCACACGTGGTGGCACTGTCTCTGTACCGGATTCGCAAGCCTGAACAGGTAACTAACTCACGTTACACAATATAGATCTGTGACTTTCAGCGCCAGATTAATGCAGGTTCACAACTCAGTCGTGCACCTGGACTGCACAAGAACATTCAAGGGTGTACTTTGTGACCATGGTTGCTGCAGTAAACTGCACACAGATCATTTCTCCATGTGAGACAAGGCAAAAGTGCCTTGTCGCGTTTCTACCGATGTCTCTCACATTTCTCTTTCAAACGCCGGCACTGCAAACACTGGTGTCCTGAGTAAGTCACCTGCCGAGTTTGAAGCCTGTCAAACAAACTATTAGGCAGTTATATGACTGGACAGACATTCCTTGAAATAATAGAGAGACCAGGATTGCCCAAAGTGGAGCCCGAGTGCCAAAGTTGGCCCACCAAAGGGGTTTCATTTGGCCTGCCAGACTTGAATTATACTTATAGTATATTTTTCTTAATCTATCAGTGAATGAGCCTCAGCCTTATCGAGAGACCAAGTGTCTCACTTGTGGTCACTGAAGTGCAATTGGTCATTGGTAGGAAAGTTGCCATTGCATAATCGAAAATTAATATATATATGTGTGTGTGTCTGGTGCAGGTGAAGCTGCGGCTGCCCATCTCAGAGACATTGTTCCAGATGAACAGAGATCAGCTGCAGAAGCTGGTCCAGTATCTGATCACAGCTCACCACACCGAGGTGCTGCCCACTGCTCAGAAACTGGCCGACGAGATCCTGTCCTCCAACTCCGAGATCAACCAGGTCCATGGTAAGAGCAGTTTGGTTTGGTTTTGTAGAGCCACACTTATGTTGCACTTATCCAAAAGGACACACCTTCAGATTTTTACACTTTAGTGGGGTCCAAAGTCTGTGTTTGTAACAGGATATTAATGTTAACTCTATAAAGCTTCCTGTTCAACAAACATGTAGACAAGTAACGTTCAGCTGCTTTGGTGCAACTTAAAGTCTGAATGTTCCGGAGAGAACCTGTCCATCCTCCTAATGCACTGCCACACACAAATACTGATCAACTCACTTTAGTGGGGACCAAAGTCTGCAATGTCACCGTGTACAGAATATTGATGTGAGCACGCCAGTATCAAGCAACATTTTCACCATTTTGGTGGCGCTTTAACTAAATCCACAAACATACACAAACACAGAGGTGGTTTAGCTACAGTCCTGCTCTCTGTCTCCCTCTTTCAACCTTAGTGGTACTGCAGCCTCACAGCAGGAGTCTGTCTAAAGTCTAAAGCGGCAGAGTTTTTCTGTGTGTTTCCATCAACAGGCATCTCTACTAGCTAGTTAACCAAAGACAGTAGTGTAGGAGCAGGTACAGTTACTCACGAGTTATACATTGTTACAGTGCTAACATTAAGCCATACTTTAGACAACTGGGGAGAAACTGTTTGTCAACGGGCATAACTTTTTCTCGTCCTCAGCCACTATTTTTTTTTAACAAATATACTGAAACTCTTTGCCGTTGCTTTGCACAGTCTTTAAAACGAGGCTTGTACCTCTACTTTGTGGAGATGCTGTCCATCCCTCTGCAGCGATATCTTCACAGAAACAGGCCAGACTTAAAAGCTTCCAGACTTGAAACATGCTGCATGCTAGTCCACAGGCTGTCATACGTCAGAGACTGTGATTACTCCAGTGAAGCAGCAAGCCATGGGCTTCAAATGGCTTGTTTGATTTAGCTCCCACTCTCCAGTCACCTCCCCTCCTTCAAATGGCAGGAGTGTGTTAAAAGAAAGTGGAGAGAAACGCGTTGAAATGGTGAAACGAGTGCAGCAGAAAGTAAAGAAAAATAAAATGTGTGGTAACTAAGGGAACCTGAGAGGAAGAGACAAGAGAAATGGCACTTGGAGATGGGAGGGAAGGGAAGATGAAAGTGCTGAGAGAAAAAAAAGACGAGGAGATCTGTAGCAGGCAGGCTTCAGTGGAACGACAAAACAAGACACATCCTTTCACCAAACAAAATTCTTAATGTTTTCTCTGTTTCATCTTCTTTCTAAATGTTGACATTCTCCAGCGCTCCTGTCCAGGAAGTGCTGGGCAGCGTTTCCTCTCAGTGTTTTAAGAGAGAAAGAAGAAGCAGGGGGAGGATGGTGGTGGTGGTGGGGGCTCATGGGGGCCCTGAAGTTCAGCTCAGTGGCTCCAGGAGTGAGACTGTCTTTGATGAGGAATGTTGCTGTTTTGCTGCAGTGCACTCAGTTGGAAACACGTCTCTGGGCTTTTCCTTCGCTCACTTCCTGCCTACATCAAAGCGCCTTCCCAGTTTAGAGCGTATCAACATGTCCCTGTAGTATTACCCAGACACACATGCTCAGCACAGGATATTAGAAAAATAAAGTTGGCCTTATATCTTCCCCTCGGTGTATGATTAGCTTGTAAAGAGCAGGGTTTTGTAAATGTCATGCAGGTGCAAAGGCGGCAAGTTTTTGTTTGTTTTCAGGATCATTGTTGCACGTTAAGCTTCAGTTTGGACAGATTAAAACTGGGCCACATGTGCAGACATTTTAAAAGTAAACTACATTTCCCCTCGTCACCGTCTGTCTGTTTATTTTGTTTCTTGGGGTAAGAATTGAGGACAGGAAGGACACGCACCTCTGTTTACACCAGCTTTGATGGTGTGAGAAGGATGTTGATATTGGATCTGATTGTTTTAAGGTTTCTTTTCTTGTGTGTGTGTGTCTCTATTTTCATATCCGTGTGGAGATTTTGCACACCCAAGAACACCCAAGCCTCGAAATGTCCATCTGGACATTTTTTTTGCCTATTTTTTTCCAGAATAACCTTCAATATCTGGCAGTTATTTACAACTTACCGCATGTTAACAATTTAAAATGAAGAAAAAAAAATAGTTTTATTGAAATTTGAAATTTGAACAGTATAAAACATTTAAAATAACATTTGTTTGAGTTTTTGTCTCAAAAAACTGGAAACTATGTACAGGTGTTTTTTCAACCCTTTCCTGTCTGTTGACAAAGACGCTGATTTGCCGGCTTCCTGCAACAACACGAGTGAAATAACCTTGATAACCACACATGCAACTTCTCAGCTTTCAGAAAACGTTGTAATTTTTCCGATAGCACAAACCGTCGCGTAACTACGGTAATATAAATTGCGCTTGTGCAAATGTGTCATCTGCGATATGCTCTGTGTTTTTAGGGTTAAAAACAAAAAAGAACAGGCAACAAATTCTCTATTTTGCAGTTTTTTCCCTTAGTTTCAGAAAGTAATACTGGTGGGAAACGACAAAGAGCAGGGATTTCTTAAGATGTATGACCGACAATGAGGTGACATTGAAAACCAATCAGAAAGAGTGTGTGTGTAGCTGTGTTATCGTTTTCAGAGGCCTCAGCTTTTGCCCGTCCAAATTAAAACACAACCTCGTAAATTTTCAAACTAAAACAGAGCTAGCATCATTTATTTGGCATGTAAGTAAAACACCAGGGAAGGAGGTGAAAGTGAAATTGGATGTAGCCTAAGTCTGTGTGTGTGTTCCCAGGTGCACCAGACCCAACTGCAGGCGCCAGCATTGATGATGACAACTGTTGGCATCTGAACGAAGATCAAGTCAGGGAGCAGGTCAAAGAGTTTCTATCACAGGGAGGATACTATGGCTCTGGGAAACAGCTCAACTCCATGTTTGCCAAGGTTTGTTTTTCCCCCCAAGGAAAATTAAAGAAATTATAATTTTTTTTTCTAAGTTGCAAGGACACACACACTGGCACCAGATGGAGGAGCAGATTGTTAGGAACTACTGTAACTGAGCTCTGCTGGTGTTTCCAGGTGCGGGAGATGCTTCGAATGAGAGACTCCAACGGCGCCCGGATGCTGACGCTCATCACGGAACAGTTTATGGCGGACCCTCGGCTGTCGCTATGGAGACAACAGGGCACAGGCATGACTGACAAGTGTCGGCAGCTCTGGGATGAACTGGGTAAGAACTGGCGGAGAAACGAGCAACGGTGCAACGGCTAATGGTTACCAATTGGTTATAAAGTAAAAGATACAAATCTTGTGTGACTGATGGCAATGCCAAATCAACATTTTTCAACATGGACCAAACAACAAATTGGTTCATCAAGAAAATGAAAGACCGATCAATCGATTCAGACAATAATCGTCACTTGAAGCTCTACCAGGCACCTTGTAAGGTTAACGCTTGTCTCAGTCAGTAAGCAATGAGGTCATCTGGTCAGAGGCTGCTCCTCCGAGTGAAGGATAAAGGCTGCCGATCAATACGGCTGCTCAGCTTCTCTGCGATCAATCTCAGCATTTAGGAGGTCAATAAGAACACTTCCTGGGTGAGTGATAGACATCACAGCACAGACGCAGAGAGAGGCAGAGAGGACGAACAGAGCTCCTTCCTCTTGTCTGGTGAGTCGCAGTTTTAAGGCCAGGAGTTTGGTGCAGTGACGCAGCAGAAAAGGTCACTAAGACTTCAACTGGTACTTTAAGTGATTTGATTTTATTAAATGTAATGTAATTAAGGTGACACTCAAAACAAGGCAATTTGCCTGGCCTGCAATTTACGATAAATCGACCTGTCTTTTTTTCAATATCAGAGATTATTTACAGGAAGGGCACATCATTGTCTTAATGAAATTAATGTATTTTTATTTTGTAGAACACAGTCACAGCTTATGATAATTGAGATATTTTGATTCTTTATTCTTTATGCTTTATGAACATTTTGAAAATAGAGCGGTTAATCTTCCCCAAATTGTTCAGCCCCATGTCCTTAAGAACGTGACATCCCAAGAACTTGTTGATGGAATTCTGTCAAATTCTGCATATTAATTTTGCCCGGATTCAGAAATTTGATTTGCATGTTTACATGTTGTAGGATTTGGTCAACGGTCAAAGGTCACAGTGTCCTCTCAAACCAGAATCTTGCTCGCTGAAGGACTTGACCAGTTCATCGATGGTTGACACTTCCCGAATTTAGGTCAACCCATCTTTTTTTACCCTCTATCCTCAGGTGCATTGTGGGTGTGCGTGGTTCTAAACCCCCACTGCAAAAGCGAAGAGAAGACCTGCTGGTTGAAGCAGCTGAAGAAATGGGGAGACATGGACATTTGCCCGCTGGAGGACGGCAACTATGGCAGCGAGCTGCCCAACATCACTAACGCTCTGCCGCAGAGCAACCTTGCCCAGGGTAAGCAAAAAGGAAACAACACACAAATATTTTGAAGGTCTGTTATGAACATCTGTCCACAGAGATCTGATTACGAATGAGCAGGCGAGGAGGAAGAAGCTCACGGCACAAAACACCAAGAAGCGCCAAAAAAATTTTTTTTAAAAGTAGATTCTAATTACACCGGGATCTTCTTGGTCAATCACAATTTTGGCTTCTCTTAAATGTTACTGTGTGATATAGAAAATGCTTGTCTGACTATGTGCCTGCATTTGCTGCTCTTTCTTTCACCACACAGCTCCAAGTTTCATACATTAAAGTCAATCTGTATGTGTTAGAGAGAGAGAGTAGGGACAGGGGAGGGAAAATGAGGTCATGTTTTCTCAGAAATCCACAGGGGGTGATAGAGGCACTGAATTCATGTATGAAAGGTGCTCTGATTATTCTTATATGGCATCTTAAACGGCTACTGATCCCGTGTTTGTGTCTGTTCTCCCTTAGACTCTCTGGCCAGACCTAGAAGGACAGTGTTCAGCAGAGCTGTCGAGGCCTGTGACCTGCACTGGCAGGACAGTCACCTGCAGAGGATCATCAGCAGCGACTTCTACATGTCTCCGTCCTACCAGAGAGAAGGAGAGAGTCTGCTCTTCAATCCACAGGGTCTGCCTCTCTGGCTCGGTAAGAACCTGAATCCATTACTCTGTAGTCTGTGTGGAAACATGTGTGTATAAATTAATATACATAATTTACCAGCACACATGCGCACACACAGAGGTTTGCACAGCTATTCTTCTTAGGACACTACATTGACTTCCATTCACATTTGGACAGTCTAAACAGTCTAAGCGTCATCCCTAACCTTAACCATAACCACAGCCCTAAACTTAACCAGTGCCTCAGAAATGAGGTTCTGCCAGGTTTTGGTCTCCATGAGGACTACTGGTCCTGACAAGGTCAGTGTTTATGCCAGGAAAAAAAGGTCGTAAAGTGGTAACAAATATAAGAACACACCTACGCACAGAGAAATTCTGCTGATACTGAGGTCAGTATCTGTAGTAAGCAGCTTCCAGCTAAGATCTGTCAGATTCTGCAATTTAAGCCAGCTATCAGACAAGCAATGGTGTTCTGCTGAGCCTGCAGTGAGTGAGTGAGTGAGTGAGTGAGAGAGAGTGTGTGTGTGTGTGTGTGTGTGTGTGTGTGTGTGTGTTTCTGTCTATTAAAAAAAGAGTAAGAGAAATTTTGAAAGAAAACAAAGAGTGTGTCTCCCTGACCCCGTCTGTTGTCTCTGTCCACCACGTAGACCACGTCCCAACAGCGTGTGCTCGAGTCGACGCCTTGCGCTCCCACGGTTACTCCAGGGAAGCCCTGCGTTTGGCCGTGGCCATCATCAACACACTCCGCCTCCAACAGCAGAGACAGATGGACATCTACAAACACCAAAAGAAAGGTAAAGACACACACACTGTGTTTTAAAAGGGGGGGGCAGTACACTGTCTCAGTCATTTCACGTAATTCTAACTGTCCCTCTTCCTTGGTCAGAGCTTCTACAGAGGGGCGTGACCTCCACCACCAACCTGGAAGGCTGGGTCGGTCACCCGTTAGACCCGATCGGGTGTCTGTTTGTCACGCTCACTGAAACCTGCCGCGTGGATGACGACAACAGCATGGACACTGGAGGTACTGGAACGTGATTATGTTTCTCCTTTTTAAAAGATGCTTGTTTGAAAGGAAAAAAATCAATAACGTTGTTTCCTGGAAAAAAAAAAAGTCCGACATGCGATTTTCTGTTTTCACAAACTTCACAGTTGCCAGCGCTGCAACATTAATCAGTGCTGAAGTGTTTTTGCTCCTGAACCCTGTAATTTCCATTATTTCTGGTGAATCAACAAACTGTTGACTTTAATCATGATTTTCTGGTCCCAGAGTTCTGTCACTTAAGGCTTGCCGTATGAATCTCAGGCATGGAAATAGGGTGACACAATAGCAGCTCTGTAAGGCTATACTGACTATATGTTAAAGATATACTGCAGTGTGGATGTATGAGGTATTTGCACATATTCAGTGTCGTACATGTGGCTGCCACTGCTCACCTCATACAATCTCTGTGACGCAAAGTCTACACCATCTTTGGAATATGTTTGCTGCTTAATCTTACTGTAAATCAGCATTTTCTGACACGACACTTTTGAAAGTTTTTGTCACTTTTGGTAACTGCCCCCCCCCGCACCAAAGCCCATAGAGAAAATTAGCGATTTTACATCATGGCTCACAGGAGTTGTTGATCCACTCCTGCCACTGAGAGTAAGTTCAAAAGGGTTTTTTGGTGACTTAAGTTTTTGAATTCCATCGTTAGGATTCTCTTAAGTAGCATGAAACTTGCCAAACAAGGCATCAGTAGAGCAGTAACTACCACGTTCTGTGAGCTAAAATCGCTGATTTCCTCCATGGACGTTTGTGCAATCGAATGAGAGGTTAACAAGAGGTTAACAATGTGGCACAAATGTCAGTTTCCCTTTGGATTAAGTGGCGCACACACACACTCCTCTAAAAGAGTGTGAACTTGAGCTGACACAGACGTTATAGACGTTAAAATCTGTCACGTCCCAGCACCATGCAGCCATGTTTTCCTAGACATAAATTACTCATCCTCTATGTGTCCACTGTTCTGCTGCAATATCACTGACGCGGTTTAAAGCACTACACTACAATTCCACGGAAACTCCGCCCATGACACATTTCATTAGCTGATGCCGTTCAATCGTGAGTAGAGGTCGATCAGGGTCACCAGCAGTGACTCATTTACACCCAGAGTCGATGTTCTTATATATGGACCAGGCGTCATTGTGCTGCAGAGCCATGAACCAGCAGAGCATGAATGGATCGGGTTGGAACACGCTGCTCATTTAGACCACCTCTTTGTGTGTCAGTGTGTGAGTGTGGTATGTATAGAATCCATCACCATTTGCATTTCTCATCCTGCCCAGGGCCTTTTTGCACCAGTGGTCAGTGCAACAAAGCAGAATAGGGGCTGGGTTTTTTTTTCCATTGTTCCCAGGCTACAGGGAGCCATTGTCAGCCCAAGCAACACATTGACCACTGGCACACTCAAGTGTGTGTGTGCATAAGTGTGTGTGGGTGTGTGTGTTGGTGCTCTAAAGAAAGAGTTGAGTGATTTGCCTTTGTTGTTTTGGGAATTTGAGCAGAGTGGTATGATTATTTTGTGTGTGTGTGTGTGTGTGTGTGTGTGTGTGTAACCCGGTCACTGGGCTTTATTTCCCTGTGGAAGACAGCTGGGAACATCTGTCAAAAGGAGGAGGCGGGACATGGCTGTGTATCATCCAATCATCAAATCGAATCAACAAATAACAAACACTAAGGCCAAAACTAATCAATGAGAGGAAAAAAAAAGAGCTCAGGAAAAGCCTGTGTCTATAGTTAAAACAGTGGTACACACCCTAAATACAAATATAACCATAATAATTAATATAAATACATGTATGTCTTAGCTTCTTTAATGTCAGTATGTTCTTTTTATAAATATAATAGAAAACAAGGTGAATAAATTATAAGTTCAGTAAAATATCCTTGCTCGTCACTCGCCAGATTGTAATTGTTTGTCCACGGTCTGAAAAAAACACGTTAGCATCGTTTGTATTTTGTTGGGTTTTTTTGTGAATCCTTTATCAACTCTTTGGTCTGTCTTGACTTTGTTTCCACCTTCAGAAGGAGAACCCAGACCACCAGTCTACCACCACGTACCCGTGTGGGGAAGTCCTGACAGTGGGGAGTCGTACCTGACTCTGGCCATAGAGGTGGCTCTGATGGGGATGGGCCAGCAGAGGATAATGCCCGAGGGCCTGTACACTCAGGATAAGGTATATGGTTCTTCTGAATTTGTTTATTGCCACAAACTATCAAGATTGAAAACTGCAGAGAGAGCAAGAGAACGGGGAGAGAAAAGGTCATTTTGTGTTGTTCGGTGAAAAACAAGCAGAAAGTCACTGCGAATTAGATTAAAGCCAAGGAACGTTTCTTTGCACGAATGCTAATCTGCTTCAAAGTGTTGAACACGACTGCCAAAGGCTTTTGTTAATGCCATGGGAATCAGCAAAAACATGAAGGTTTTATGCAAAAAGTTTGTCTTGAATATTAATCAAATGTGCAAAGTGAGATCTTAGTGGATCACTGGCTGAAAAAAAGAAAACCACTATCTGTTGTGTGGTGAAACAATAGGGAGAGTCACAATGATACAAGGGAGTGAGGTGTTACAAAACACTGCAGTTCCTGTAACTCGACCAAACATTTATATGATCATCTTTTTCAAAATTTTAACAGGTTTCACGGCATACAATTGAATTTTTTTGGTAAAATGGTAAACACAGGTTTTCCACTAATATGGTGAAGTAAATTGCTTGTGTTGCTGCTTCCAGCAACAGATTTAGCCCAATAACATTGTCAGTAAATGGTTGTTTGGTCCACGTCAGACTTTTCAAACCCAAAAAACAGACATGGCTCATCTTTTTGGTACAAATTTGCCTGTGTCATCTTGTGCTACCACTTCACAGTCAGAACCTTGAAGTTCCAACCTGTCCATTCCTGTGTTACTACCACAGTTAATGTGTTTGGGTGGTGCAGCAATGAAAATGGTCCCCCCCTTGAACATTTCTTTTTTCATATACCGTTCTCGCAGCATATGAAAAATTCACATCATAAAAGAATAGAACTGTTATACTGCCCAGCACTACTTCAAAGTGTTTTCTTAGCCAAGTAAGAATCAGTTCTTCCATGACTCGATGATGTTCTGAGATGGTTTGGGAAAATAGATTGTTGGGAAAACTGAACAGAATGTGTGTTGTGACTGTGTTTTAGGTGTGTCGCAACGAGGAGCAGATTGTCGCTAAACTTCAAGAACTAGAGCTGGATGATCTCCTGGTGCAGACTCTTCGGAAGCAGGCCATACAGCTTCTAGATGGTACGACTTTATACCATCCCACGATACTTTATGAGTTACAGCATGTCAGACACAGTGATTTCCTTCAAGGATTTCAGTTTGACTCATAATCTTGATCTTGTTTTAGTTCCGTATTGAATAAACCGATGTGATCATTTAAGATGCTGACAACATTGTTTTGCCTTTTCTTGTTGCAGCTGGTCCGTTTAGTGGCTTAGGTGAAGTCATCCACAGAGAGAGTGTTCCCATGCACACCTTTGCCAAGTACCTCTTCTCCGCACTGCTGCCACATGACGCAGACCTGGCGTATAAAGTGGCTCTCCGTGCAATGAGGTCAGGATCTCTAAACACATTTTAATTTTAAACTGCTGTGTTGTAGGAGGAAGTAGGAAAACAGTATTACTTTCTTATGGTCCACTGTGTAAGAAGTAGTGACATCTCATGATCAAACTGCAAAAGGAAGAACTCCTCCTTTTCCTAGGTACATTAGGGAACTACAGTGGCCTTTGCATACCAGAAAGGATGTTGCCTACTCTTTCCCACACTCTCTGACGTTGGTTTATGCATTAACTTAAGAGCCCTAGAGCTGTGCACCATATATCATTTCGGTAGTCCTCAGTACTGCCACGGAAACGTCCAATCACAGACAAGATTCACCAGTGCGTCACACTTCGTGACGTCAGCATCTCAGTACCGTAATTCCTAAACGGTTGAATAACTGCCAAATATCAAAAGTGAAAGTTATCTTGGAAAGAGGAGCAGAAAGAAGCACTCACTCACTGAACATGACAATTCTACAGCCATAAAATCATAATAAATCCAGGCGACTTAATATCATGACGGTCATAATCCACCCTATCCAAACTCCACAGTTTTTCCATATCCATTGATAACTCTTCTATCTCCCCCACCCCTCAGGTAAAGAGGCTGGGTGTCATCCTCTCTTTCACATTCCATGTCAATAATGTTACCCGGTCCGCCTACTTCCACCTCCGCAACATCAATTGTGTCCGCCCCTCTCTCACTCCTCACACCACTGCCATCCTGGTCCACAGTCTTGTGGATTATTGCAACTCACTTCTGTATGGTCTCCCTCAGAAAACCCTCCACAAACTACAACTGGTTCAGAACTCTGCTGCCTGTATCATCTCACAAAACCACAAAACCCCCCCCTTCTATCACATCACACCCGTCCTACAGCAGCTCCACTAGCTCCCCATCACACAACACATCAATTATAAAATACTGCTCCTCACCTTCAAAGCCATACACAACCTTGCACCTCCGTACCTCTAAGATGTTCTCCATATATCCACTCCTGCCCACACCCTCAGCTCCTCCCACTCCATCCACCTCACTGTCCCTCCTGCCCGTCTCGTTACCATGGGGAGCAGAGCATTCAGCCGATCTGCCCCCACCTCTGGAATTCACTCCCGCCTGACCTCCGAAACACAGACTCCCTCCCACACTTCAAATCGCAACTAAAAACTCTACTTTTTAGAAAAACATACTCGCACTGACCACACAGCACTGTTGAAATGTATTGTCTTTTATTATTATATTTTACTGTATTTATTCTATTTTTATGTTGTATTTGTGTGTTTCTATGTAAGGTGACCTTGTGTGTCAGAAATGTGCTAACAAATAAAATGTATTATCATTATTATTATTATTACAAGAGGGTTAATGTAGCCGCAATTTTACATTTGCCTGGTTAGCTGTGGCCTCAAAATGCAATATATGCGTTCCTGGTTTGTCTGTTCAGGCTGCTGAGGAAGCACAAGATGGCGACTATGAAAAACATTTTCTTTTAAAGCAGTTATACACATAAACCTATTTATTGGAGGTATATTCCATCCATTTCTACCAATAAACCCTTCTAAATTATACATGACATGTTTTTTTTCTTTTTTCAGGCTGCCTGTTTTGGAATCATCGGGAGGCTCCGGTGACGTGGGCCACCCTCACCATGGCATCTCCATAGTTCCCAGTAGATACCCACGCTGGTTCACACTGGGACACCTGGAGTCACAGCAGTGTGAGCTAGCCTCTACCATGCTAACTGCTGCTAAAGGTACCATCAACAAATCCACACATTCAAGGCAGTTTCCTGAAATGTGACAACAAGATAACTAACGTTTATTATTATCTTTGCCTGCAGGTGATATGTTGAGGTTGCGGACGGTGCTGGAGGCCATCCAGAAAAATATCCACTCTTCTTCCTTAATTTTCAAACTGGCCCAGGATGCCTTTAAGATAGCCACACCGGCAGACAACTCACCTGACATAACCCTACTCAACGTAGCACTGGAGCTCGGCCTGCAGGTACTGTGTGTTTCATAAAATGTACTATTTACAAGGAGTGTATTTTCTCCAAGATTACAACTTTTTTAGTTTGACATATCACATTTGTGATGATGTTAACAAGTATTTAAAGCAAAATCATAACCTGGAGATAGCGAGGAACATGATCACGTAAGAGGATGTATTAATTGGTGTGCTTTAATGGATTTTTTAAGGCTTTATGCTGCAGGACAATTTGTTTTAACCCTGCACCAATATCAGGTCAGGTTAGGCAACGTTTATTGTACCTGTAGCTAGACTTGTTTTGTAGCAATAAAGTAGAGCAAGCCATCCATATTTAAAAACAATGATCATAAAAATGCTAACAGTAGAAGACACGTACATAGGGAGGACATACTCGTATGCTTAAAAGTAAAAACAAATTGCTATATACAACCACTTTAAGGGCATCAGGATATAAATCATGGTTAAAAAAACAAACAAAAACAAAGTAAGACACTATGTTATAAAAGCTACTTGGACAATTGCTAAAAAAGGAGGGTGGGAGTCATGGCTGGTGTGATGTTGAGGCTGAGAGGAAAAAGGATTTGATTTCCAAAGTTACTTGCTGTTCCCATAACTACACCACATTTCTAACCATGAAATTGCTATAATCACCCTTATTTCCTCAAAACCCAGCTGTCAAAGCTCCACAAGCACTGTTCTACAGCTTTAGCGACATGGGAGTTAGGCCTGCAATTAATTATCTTCCTGATTAATTAATCAATCTACCGATTATTTTCTTGATTAATCAACTAAAATGTATACACTTGTCGTGGAAGGGATGGACGATATGTTTTGTGGGAGTGTTATTTAGTTTGGTATGTGACAGAAAAGGAAAGAGCGGCAAGTACAGCGACTGGTCCTGCATCTAACCATCGTTACCATTTTCTTGGATTTGTATTTTCTGCAGTCCTACACAGCCTCACTACAAATTAACAGGGAAAACTTCTTGCAGCAACTTAACCATTGTTGCTGCAAAGAAAACCACATAATTGCGCCTGTTGGGTTCCACAGTAAACTCAAACCCTCGACATTGTCAAAGCAGCAGTTTCGTTGTGGCTTTGCCAGACTGTTTCTCCTACTATTTAACATGTGGACAGACTTTTCTGTGCCAAACTGCTGGAAATGGAAGAACCACAGTTAATCATGGGTGTAACTGTCAATATGTTAGATTTACTTTTGAGTATTTAGTCTAAAATGGCTGCTTTTTTTATAGCTAGTAAATATAAAAGTTGCAAAGGTAATAGTTAAACTAAGTCGAATTATTTCTGAAATTGAAAACCTGATTGTGTTTTTTTACAGGTAATGAGGATGACTCTGTCCACACTGAACTGGAGGCGGAGAGAGATGGTTCGCTGGCTGGTCACCTGTGCCACTGAAGTTGGTAAGTGAAATTCCTTCCGGAGAGAGTTCCCAGTATCATATAATTCTTGAGTGGAAGAATTGTAGGAATAACTCTTCCAAGATCTGAAACTGAGCAAATAACTTGCTATCAAAAGGTGACCAAGAACCTGATGGTCACTTTGTTGAGATGAGTTCCAGAAAATCCAAAAGTTCTTTGTCCAGTTTTTGACATGGAAACTGCTTAGAATTGGGGCCAAGCATATGTCAGTCTTGGGCAACAGATAATGTCTCATAAGATTTGGGTTGGGACGTTTTTTTTGTCACCTATGACGAAGATAGATGAGAAGAAGTTGGCAGGAGAATCTCTGGATTGACTTCTGTGAACACACTGTCATGCTTCTGTCTTTCTTTCCTCCTCAGGTCTTCGGGCTTTGGTTAGCATCTTACAGAGCTGGTACACTCTCTTCACACCGACCGAGGCCACCAGCATTGTGGCCGCCACCGTCATGTCCCACAACACCATCCTGCGCCTCAGCCCCGACTACCCTCAACACGAGGAGCTGGCCAGCTGTGCGAGGACCCTTGCCCTCCAGTGTGCCATGAAGGACCCACAGAACTGTGCCCTGTCTGCTCTGACACTCTGCGAGAAGGACCACATCGCCTTCGAGACAGCCTACCAGATCGTGATCGACGCAGCATCTACGGGAATGACATATTCTCAGCTCTTCACCATTGCGAGGTACATGGAGCACAGAGGATACCCACTGCGGTCTTTCAAACTGGCCTCCCTCGCCATGACCCATCTTAACCTGGCTTACAACCAGGACACTCACCCAGCTATTAACGATGTGCTCTGGGCCTGTGCGCTCAGCCACTCTTTGGGTAAAAATGAGCTTGCAGCCATTATTCCCCTAGTGGTAAAGAGTGTGCACTGCGCCACGGTGCTGTCTGACATACTTAAGCGGTGCACGTTGACAGCACCTGGTCTTGCCGGCATACCTGGGAGAAGGAACTCCGGGAAGCTGATGTCAACAGACAAGGCGCCATTGCGGCAGCTCCTTGACGCCACAATCTCGGCGTACATCAACACCACGCACTCTCGACTGACGCACATCAGTCCGCGGCACTACGGAGAGTTCATAGAGTTCCTGAGCAAAGCAAGGGTAACTTTCCTGCTGGCACAGGACGGCCACATTCAGTTCGCCCAGTTCATAGACAACCTGAAACAGATCTACAAGGGCAAGAAGAAACTCATGATGTTGGTCAGGGAGCGCTTCGGCTGACCTTACACCTCCCTCACAAGAACACAGTCCTTGGGAAGTAGTTAAATGTATTTGTTTCTATTTAAGTTGGTTTTTTTTAGATCTTTTTTTCACCTTTGTTGAGCCATTTGTTGACTAAGTCATAATTTTTGTTTCTGTTTGGTTGATTTGTTTCTTGAATGTGAACCAGGAAGTGTTTGCAGTACACTGCTCGTCTTCATCGAAACTGCAAAAGGTGTAAATGGCTCGAAACATCAAAGAAACAACAGCAAACAAACACGTTCCCCTCTAATTAATATATAATATCGAAAAAGGCAGAAGATTGTGGTGACAAAAGAAGCAAATAGAACTTTTGTATTTCAGTGGCACATGATGACATGAAAACCAAATTAATTTGATGGCGGAGGTACATACTTTGAGCCGGAAGACACTGTCATGATGGGGATTAAGGAGAAAACGTGTTTTTTACAATGGAAGGTTTGTGTCATTCCAAACAAAGAAAAAACCACTGAGGTGGAAATCGCACGTAGTGTTGCTGTCATACCTCAACTGTATTATTTGTCAGCTTTAACTTCTCTGTCAGAAACGGCCTCTTGTTTCATTCAGGGCATCTTAGAGTAGAGAGGGCAGAATACAGAAAAGTACACATGTAGCCTTTCTCTGTAGACAAAGACGTCAGCACCAACAGGTTTGAAAACTGGACTAAAGCCATTCTAGACTAGCTCCTGTCCTGCACACCAGTGGTCAGTGCTTTCCCATTAATGCCGGGATCAGATTACATGATATTTATGTCAATCACAGTGGTGCAGGTTCTTGCCGACACAGTATGACCCTGTCCAATCATCGTTCAAGACACTGCGCAAGTTCATAGGTCGTTAGGGAGATGGGGCAAGGAGTTGTCATTCATGGCTACCGAAGTGTTGTTGTGGTAGTCCCTTGAGGAGATGTCAAAGAGGCAGGGGTACTGTTGCCACAGCAAAGGAGCCCGTCGTAGATGTCCCAGACGCCAAATGTCTGTTCTACAATTATGTTACGCTACATGTCACAAACAAATCGCTTGGAAAAATCGGCCTGAATTCAAGTAGTCTGATCTCGGAGTAGCTTCAGAGGTAGAACTGTGTTGCTGAACAGAGCATGTTCTCCATTCCAGCCATTATTGACATTATTCAGGCTGCTCTCGATAAGGTAGAGTGAGTAGAGATTCCACATGCACATAAAGTATCTTCAATGTCATCCTATAAGCTTATTAAAAACAGTGAGAAAACAACAACTGTGATGAATTGAGGGCGTCACACACATATTATATGCCCATTTCTAGAGATACCACTGCACTGCTGTCTGTTTGTAGCCAAAAGTCTGTACGACTGCATCAATTCCTTTCCACGTGCTAAATCAAAAATAATTCAATAAGCAATATAAGTCAAGTCTGCTTCGTTTTGTTTGCTTGTTTTTTTAAAACTATCCAGTGGCATTAATCTCATCACGCTGTATTCTGATAAGAAGCCTGATAAGATGTTGGGACTGTGTTGACTTAAGGAACTTGTAAGGGTTAACTCTGCTTCTAACTAAAGCCCCTTTTCCATTTTGAAGAACTTTAATAGGAACTCATGACTCCCCATAAAGGTTTAAGATGAAGTCTTTGTTCCTTCAGCTTTGGCAAGAACCCAGAACATTATCCTATTTCAAAATCTGGTTATATTTTTAGGTCTACATTTTTGGGTCATGCAACAAGGACTATTTATATACAACATATAGCAGGACACCCTGCTTTGAGTACAGAGTTAGCCAAGTGAAACTTTTCTTAGCAGAACTAACCTTCAACCACTAATGAGGGTGCACTAGTTAACAGTTTTCTATTAGCAACAAATGAAATACGTAAACACTCCTCACCTCAACTATATATATATATATATATATATATATATATATATATATATATATATATATATATATATATATATATATATATATATATATATATGTGACAAGCATGTTTGTGCAGTAAATTTTTACTTAAGTCTTTACTTAAGTTTTTTTTTTTTGCTTGTTAAACCAGCTGGCTGTTAACAAGTTAGCTGCTAGCTAATGAGCATAGCAGAGGTTTTAGCAGCTGAACAAGCCCGCGAATACAGATAGCTAACTTGTTGTCTAAAGCTTTTTTTAGTCAATTGCAAAGTCATTTGTTTCACTTTAGTCTTACTATCAACCTCTTAACCAGCTTCAGAATGCAATGCTAGCTCTTAGTTACTAGCTAATGTGCAGAGCAGAGATTTTAGCCAAAAAACAAGAGTCAATATTAGGCTAACTATTGCTAGCAGGACTATTTGCTCAATGTTAAGTGTGGTTGGCATTATTAAAACAACTGTTGGGTTATTGGCAGCATATTTAACCTATATCAACCTTTAAACCAGCCACAGCTACACTGGTTGAGAGAATCGCAAACCAGAGCTAAAAGAAAAAAATACGTTGAATATTTTCCCATCACAGCTAATAGATAAATGAAGATACTCAAGAAACTATTTGTTGTTCCAGAAAATTCTTTATGGAAAAGGGTCTTTAGTTACTAAAGCTAGTTAGCTGCATATGCTACTGGTTGTGCACATTCTGGACTGTGAAGATAAGTGGCTTTGTCTTTCTCTAAGGGTGACGTATCACAAAGAAATTACTGTATATTTTATGTAGGGCTGCAATGATTATTTGTTTAATCGATTACTAAATGATAATGATACTGAACTAATCAGTTTTAGAAGTTTCTTTTAATAATTAAGACAAAACAGCACATTTTTAATTTCGATAAATGTGCTTATTTCCTGGTTTCTTTTCTCCATATAACAAAGAAATCATTAAAAACCTAATCGTTTTTGGTTTGTGGACAAAACAAGCACTCAATTAATTGACAGACAGATTAATCGATTATGAAAATAAATAGTTGCAGCCCTAATTTTACGTCTTAAGCGTACATATTTGAGTCAACACAGGAAGTAGTTTTTCTTTTTACTGATTTTTTTTATGGTGTTGTTAATGGCAGTGTCTAGTACAGTGAGAGACTTTCAAACTTCTTCTGGTCAAACTGATCATCGTGCAAGCACTTCACACAGAAAAAAGAAATACCTCTTCAGTACGTTCCTGCCTGCGTCAGCATTGATTTATTGATTGTTTTGTATGTCTCGAGTGGGAAAACGCAAAAAAAAAGAACTGGACTAAAAAAAAATGTAAAAAAATACGAAAAAAATAACAGATGAGTCGGCCTGTGGGCGTCAGGAGAATAAAAGAATGGAGGGACATTTTCTCGTCTGCTTTAACATTCCATGGAAGCTAACTTCACCCATGCGACGCGGGTAGTTTTTTATTCTTTTGTTTTTTTTGGATCTAAAGAAATGCAGATAGAACGACAAAAAAAAGGAAAATTGAGAGGCTAAACTCAGTTCTCAGGGACATCACTTAAAGAAACAAAACAAAAAGTAGTAACATTAAGCATTTAAGATATTGTAAATATTAAAGTGTCAATTCAGAAAATTGTAAAGTTATAATTATTTATGATAAGTATGTTATGTGTTTGGCTTTTTTCCTTTGATTTTATTTTTGTTTGGCGAGGGTGTACTTGAATTGTTTTGGAACGGGGGACTATATGACCTTTTTTTATGTAAGAGCAAAGACTTCAAGGCATTTCTCAGGTGCTCCTGTGTACATTTCTTTCCGTTTTGTTTCTACTATAATTATTATTGTTTGTGTTTGTTTTAGATTTGCAAAGTTTTTTGTTTGTTTGTTTTTGTTTTTAAAAAAAAAAGAAAAATCTGTTTTCCAAAAGAAGGCATGTTATTCAGATTTGAGGAAAATGAGTAAGGCATTCATTTGTAAACAGATATGTACTAAACCTAGACTATGCAGAACCACTTTGGACGGTCTTGACAACCCCCTAATGGAGCAGACCGAGTATGGGGGGTTGGACAAAGACAAGACCCAGCATGCTTGTATTTGGACAATAATGCGCCGTAGCCAGCCTGCATTCCCTGCAACATTTAGGGGGGGGTTAAAAAAAGAGAAAAGAAAGATGTTGGAAAATGCCTTTCTGACTGATCAATGTACAAAGTTTATTTTTGCGTATCTCGTTTTGTCGGTTTCATTTAATCAGGACTCAAGCCTTTAGTGTCTTCTCTGAGGCGTCGTGTCGTGTGGCGGCGGCAAGACGACGGATCAACACACGGATGACGGAGCATCAGCGACAGGGACTGTATGAACAAAAGCGACGGCCTGTGAATGGACTCAAGTTCACGTTTTCACTTCTTGTAACTCATTTTTTTTTTTTTTATGATTGTTAATTACGCTCGCTTCGGCCTAAAAACAAAAACTGACAGAGTTCACGTCGTCCTCTGTGTCATGACCGTACATGTGTCTCTTTCTTACTTTTTTCTTTTCTTTTGTCTTTTTAAAACCTTGTGTTCGTAGCAATACGTCGACACATCTGCGAGCAGATTTCAGCCTTGTGGCTGCACAAATTCGGCTTTTGACAGAAACTATCATAGGTTTTTTTCTGACTTCATTACTTTCTTGGCGACCAGGTCGGCAGTGTTTATTTTTTAAATCATACGTGACAGAGGGTCATGAAGTGATGCACTAAATGACAGCATTACAACAAAGACGTTCCTCCCTAATAACACTCTGTTTCAAACTATCAGCCAGTTCCTACGGTCTTTTTTCTTTCTCCCTTTCCTTCCTTTCTTCCTAGATGTAGCCCACCAACTGTTTCCTACTTGGTTTTGTTTTCAGATTTTTGTAACTTAAGGGAAAATGGAAAAGTGTTGGTTGCCTCTTTGTGCTACTGATTTATGAAAAAAAAAAAAAGGTATTTCCAGTATTTGTTGCCACAGAAGTATGATAGCTTATCATGAACATCTTTCTTCTTCTCTTTTTGTTTGTTTGTTTTGGAATTTGTATTTTTTTTTCATGCGACTTCTTGAGCTACTGTCTATAAAGCGAAAATTTATTACTATTTATGTAACGCTACTACCATTTTATATTGATTTGTGTTGGAATCTCAGTGCTTTTCTATGAATAAAGTGTGAAACACGTTAAGAACGAGTTAGATTTGTGTTACTTTATATCATTGTGTGGTGAATTCAATTTTTTAGCATATGATTATTTTTTTACTGATTTTACAAATAAAACAAACTTTTTGTGGATTAGCATTAAAAGAAAATCCATTGACGTTTCAGTCCACTAGATGGGGCCAAGTCCTCACTTTCACAAGAGCAAGTGTGAGTATATCGCAGTGTTTTTGCAATATTATATATATATATCGCACTGCGACTTTAATATCATGATAATATCATATTGTGATTTAAATATTGTGATAATATTGTATCATGACTTAAATATCATGCTAATATTGTGTTGTGACTTCAATATTATTGATTATTCAATATCGTATCATGACAAATATCATGGTAGTATCGTATTGTGGCGTAAACATCGTAATATTGTATCGCAACTTAAATATTGTGATAACGTGACTTAAATGTGATAATATCATATTGGGACTTAAATATCGTGATGATATTGTGACTGTGACTTAAATATCGTGACTTAAATATTGTGATATCGTACTGGGACTTAAATATCGCGATAATAATGTGACTTAAATATTTTGATATCATACTCTGACCTAAATATTGGGATATCATACTTTGACTTAAATATCGTGATATTGTGGCTTAAATATTGTGATATCGCATTGTGACTTAAACATCCTGATAATATCCTATTTTGACTTAAATATCATGATAATAGGGTGACTTAAATATTGCAAATACTGTGACTTAAATATTGTGATATCGTACTCTGACTGAAATACCGCAATTAATATTTTCAGAATCTGTATGAATACTTTCTCAATGAATTGATTAGTTGTTTGGTCCATAAAATGTCAGAACACTTGCTTAAATTGTTAGAAAAAAAGTCACTTAAACCAATTGATCATTACCAAAACAGCTTAATGTATATCAAAAGTCAGTTTAAGACTCGCCTGAACGCTGAACAGCTTGCGACTCATCTCTCACACAACGACACGTGAGCGACTGATCTCACAGTCTGTGAAGATCCCAGCTGGTGTGACACAATCATGCATTCACACACTCTCATGCAGCCACGCGGCATTAGTGATAAATGAAGCACACGGAGGCTGATACTGTGCCATCCATCTCACACTCGTTTGTCTTTAATCAGAATATTTCTCTCTGTTCTCTGCTCTTTCAACACTGCTTTCTCATTCATTAGAGGTTTGTGCAGAGCTGCACGACGGAGACAATCAGCCCATCAGGGAGTGTGTGTGTGTGAGAGAAAGAAAGAAAGAGTGAGTGTGTGTGTATAAATCTAGATTGATTGGCTGAGGGAAAATGAGCAGATTTATATTAATTATCCAGACAGATAGATGGAGAAGTGATTGCTATGTGCTCCATCTTTTTCTCCTCAGTTGCACTGAGTCCAATCTGTCTGTATCTCTCTCACACACACACACACAGGACTCCGTGTTGACTTCCATTCCTTCCGACAAACTAAACAAAGTCTCACACTTAACCAGTTTCTCAGAAATTAGGGTTCTACCTCATTAGCATCAGGTGCTCATTAGGACCAACATTATTTTTCCACTGAGACGTATCATCTAATTTTCAATGACATGAACAAGGACAAACTACGTAAACAATTTAAATTTATTTTTTAATATTCATGTATTAAACTTGCTAATTAATTAATAGCTACAATAAAAATGGAAGTCATCCATGTGAATTTTCATTTATGTGAACAAAAATAAACTAAATGTGTATATGAAGTAAACTGCACTGGTAAATATACAATAAATAGCGGAATCCAGAATCAGTGCCATCTTTAAATGTCTAATATGAAGACTATTATGGACCAACAATTGTTTTACCAGAGCCAACAAATATATTTTAAACCAAGTTAAGGATATAAAGGTTCAGCCTTTCAATCAAACACAGCCAATATTTAATATTTAACAGCAAATATAAAACTATAAACACAGTCCATTTTCCTCTTAATCACAGTGAACAGGTGCATTCATGATTGGCAGCGATAGACACAAAATGGCGGACGTGTGGGGCAAACGCGACTACTTTCTAGTCTCTTTACAAGTGTATAAACATGTTTAGACAAATTTCTACTTCATGAAAACACTCATATTAACATATAATCACTTGACAACACAACTATTTATGGTTAATTTCACGTTTACTGACCTGGTTTTAGCAGGCAAGAGACGAGAAACGAGGACACAGCGTGAGTAGTTTCCTTCCAGGTTACCGCTTAGGAGAGCGGAAGCAGGTGCTTAGCTTACAGGTCCCCAGACGAACGAGTGAAAATAAACGTTCCGATCTCACCTGCTCACTGCAAAAATGTAATAATAATTCTCATTTGAACACATTAATGTTGTAACCTTATTGTAGAGGTGGCAGAAAAATTAATTACTAAATATCTCACAAAGGAATTTTCTGGTTGATTTACATAGCACCATTCAGGCACAAGGTCAATCAAAGTGTGTCATAGAAGAAAACAGCAATACAAATGTAATTTTATAACAAAAAAATGAAGGGGGAAAAAACAGGTAAAGTATCTAGAGATTTAAAGAATAGAATACAAAATAAAAGTATTATTTAATAACAATAAAACGAAGCGGGCAAAATACCTAAATAAAATTTAGTTAAGGAAATAATTCACTCCACTCTTCCCTACAAACACAAGTAGGCTATTTGTCCAGTTCATACAGGAGGTTTTCTTACTAAAGGAAAAAGGATAAATGTGAAGAATAAATCACTGTATCATCAGTAAAGAGGTTTGAGTCTCAGCTGTTAGTGTCTGCGTGAAGGTGAATCATCGCAAGTTCTCCAGACTCAAGCCAGAGACTCCATCACTGCCTCTGCCTCGGTCTACAAACAATCCATCTCTGTCACAGAAGGCTCTCTGAAAATGTGTGTTCAATAATAATTTCATGTGTGTATGTTTTTGTACAAACACTGACCTTGTTAGGATCAGTATTCATAAACCTGGTCCCTACTGAGGCAGAGATGCTACAAATAGCATCGCAACAACCATTACACACTCATTTTTATCCAGTTTATTGTGTTTTTATGTCAGTGGGGTCTCAAGCTCAAATGACCTGGCAGCCACATGAGCTTCAAGTTTGGGCAATAAGTGAATTTGTGACGGTATTTCACGTAATTTCAAAATAATAGTCTTTGTTTCGATATGAAACGATATATAAAAACATATTTATGATGAAAATTCATTCTATAAATGATAGATAACATACATTTAGGTGGTGGGACACATGAAATCGATTGGTGGGTCACATATGGCACATGAGCCATGAGTTTGACACCTCTGGTCTCATGTCTTTTGTTGTGTTTTTGTGTGTTGATTTTGTTTCACACTGTGTATTTGATTTTAGTTGATTCAAGGTTAGGGTTAGACATTAACTGGTCAGGTAAAACAATTTGTTTACGCTGTTCAAATGAAAGGAAGACGGTGCTGTGTCCTCACAAGAATAGCTGTGCAGATCTGTGTGTGTGTGTGTTTGTGTGTGAGGATGGAGGTGGGGGGGTTGTGGTGGTGGGTGGGGGTGTCTGATAAAGCGCTGATAGTGTCCGTTGTCCGTCCATGGCAGATGATGTACAGCCTGCTGTCTCTCCAGGCAGATTGGATTTTTCAGGCCTGCTGATTCGCTGAGAGATGGAGCCTGGACCACCTTCAAACACACACACACACAAGCCCAGACACACAAACATACACTCGTGTATTATTCTGCTGCCAAAGCCTTTAAAGGTGACCATGTGGAAATTGATCACAATTTCTAAAGAGGCCAGCTTCATTGTTACCACCTTTCTGTGTGTGTGTGTGTGCGTGTGTGTTTTCTTGTATTTCTTACCTCCTAAGGACCTTTTCTGAGCATAAACGCTGACCTTGTCAGGACCAGTTGTCCTCATGGAGACCAAATCCTGGTCCTAATGAGGTAGAACCTAATGAGGCAGAACCTAAAGTTAATGCAGAGTCCTAAGAAGAATAGCTGCACAAACCTTTGTGTATTTGTGTGTATGTGTGTTCTTGTATTTATATCTTTGTGGGGACATTTTGTCTGGGTCCCATAACTTTAAAGGGATTTTTCAGGGTTAAGACCTGGTTTTAGGGTTAGGGTTAGACTTGGTTTTATGTTCGTGATAGTTAAGGTTAAGGTAAGGGGCTAACCAAGTTTGTTTGTGTGTGTGTGTGTTCTTGTATTTCTGAACTCTTTAGGACCTTTTCTCTCATAAACACTGACCTTGTCAGGACCAGTAGTCCTCAAGGAGACGAAAACCTGGTTATGGAGGCAGAACCTAATTTCTGAGTCTTTGGATGAAGTTAACATTAAGATATGAATTGTGGTTAAGTTAAGGTTAGAGTAAAGGGGCTTTGTTTATACACTGTCCAAATGAATGGAAGTCACTACAGAGTCCTCTGAAGAATAGTTGTGCAAACCTGTGTGTGTGTGTGTGTGTGTGTAAGAGAGAGAGAGAGAGAGAGAGAGAGAGAGACACGCGCGCGTCACTTTGTTCCCAGGTGTCCACTGACAGACACACAGTCTCAGTCTCTTTAGTTCTACCTGTCGGCAATCAGAGGTGATTTTTGTTTATTTCTCTCCGATATTTACACAATGGGGGGCGACAACAAAAGCTTTACGATTACAGAGAGAGTGTGTGTGTGTGTTCATGGCACTACAGCGGCACAAAGGACAGAGATGAATAAAGGCCTGCTTTCATTAGAGCAGAAATTGCTTTCTTCCCATCATCAACACAAATCCAGCTGCTCTGAGCTCAGACCGTGTATTTATCAACAGCACTGACGTCCACTCACCGCACTTACAATAAAGTCAGCTTGGGCTGCATTTAAATCACAACGAAAAACAAACAAAAACAAACCTGAACTATTACTTACAATATTGGCATTGAGATTTTAAAAAAAAACAACGGCCATGACTTCAGTGACATGTTGTCCACGAGGAGGGAGCCCCTGAGAAAACAACCCATCATCCTATGGCCTGGTCACATGATGTTATGACTCTTTCACATCATCATCATCATCATCATCATCACTAGCAGCAGCGCTAACAACAACAACACCAGGATTTACCAGAATCTGCTTATCTGACGTTCTCATCTGCCAAAGAGAAAAACACTATTTTGGGATTATCTCATCCCTCGTGTAAAAAGCTTCTTCAATGATTGCAGACATAAAGCTCACGGTTTCTCTTTAAGCCAACATGCATTTTAATAAAATGCAGTATTTTGTATTCAGCCACATTCTCCATTTTTAAATGGTTTAGATTCACACAAAGGTTGTTTTGAAGGTTTGATGAGTCCAGAACTGTGAGGAAGCTTTTATGTTCTCACTTTTATTACATCACAGACTTTTATCTTTTCAAATTTTCACTCTGTTTTATTCTCCTTTTTTTTCATTAGAATAATAGTAATTATAATCGGTCAACAGTGTGTTGAAAATGCTTGCGTTATAATAACAGCTGTCATTAGAGACGTGGTAAACACAGGGGATAATCCAGGTTTTTAGTCCAGGATTGACTTCTCTGCGTGTGTTGACCTTTTCTAAGAATCAGCCTGGGACAATGTCGTATGAGACACATACAGCGTTTTTTACAATTCTCGCCGTTTGACAAAAAGCTGGTCCGATGTTTACTCATGTCAGAGAGCAGATTCCTCTTCCTCGCGTCCTCCAACGACGCTCTGCCATGATGAACGTCTAAAATAACACCATCACTGCTTTGATCTTATGGTTGGTGCCTGGTGAGGGTGTTTGTGTCACAAAACAAATTTGTGTCTCTTGCGAATCCAATTTGTGTCTCTCGTGAAGCAAATTCGTGTCTCTCGTGAGTCAAATTCGTGTCTCTCGTGAATCAAATTCGTGTCTCTCGTGAAGCAAATTCGTGTCTCTCGCGAATCAAATTTGTGTCTCTCGTGAATCAAATTCTTGTCTCTCGTGAATCAAATTCTTGTCTCTCGTGAAGCAAATTCGTGTCTCTCGTGAAGCAAATTCGAACAATGTCGAACTGTAGATCAGTTAAAAAAAAGACTTGTGTGTTAATCTCAACATTTAACAGAGGAGTCTGGTGTATCTAAAAGCCGGCGATCGTAAGCCGAATCACAACGTGTTCAGCTGTATTTCAGTTGAGTGACAGGGTCATGCAGGAGGTACTGAACGATTCTGTGAACAAACATTCTTTTATCAACTGATTCTAATGATTCAGTTACACCGAAAACAACTGCTTTACAAGTAACTAGTTAGTGTAACAGTTAGTTTTGTATAAAAACGACGTCACGGCAGGTTCGTGCAGCCGTGCAATGATGACCCCGCTCACGTAGTGGAGGTACTACGAAGTGATGGAAAAGAACGTGACTGGAACCGAGTAAATGGAAAAGAACCAAATGACTTCGAAGCTGTTAAATTAGGGTAATAATATTTGGGATCTGTGTGGACAGCAGGTGTATCTGGAGCACAATTCCTGCATGTTTGAACACAAAGTAATGTTGACGTAGCCCATGTGTCAGGAAACCAGAACAATCCCATTAATATTCCAGAAAACTGCAATCACATGCAACTTGTCACAATTATTACACTGTGATTCACTTCGTTTGCCTCTAATAGAAGAAAGGGAAAGATTTGGGGGTAAAAATCACACACAGCATCTTCTCATTATGTCACTTTCTTTCCACAGCAGTAAAAAATAAAAGATTCAGCAGCAGATTTGTCCCCGTGTCACAGTGTTAGATGAAGGAATAATCCGCTGCTGTGGTGCTGATACGTTTCCCTTTAAAACAACAACACTGATTTGATGGCGGGAGCTGTTTGTCCCTGACGGAAACTCTGCTTCAATATCACCAGCCTTTGCTTTTGTCGGTGGATTTTCTTTTTCTTTCTTTCTTTTCCCCCCTGAAGAGCCTTTGAGACAGAAAAGTACTTGAGGTGATGAAGAGCTCAGCTTTTCACTGGAGAGGTTTTACAGCCTTTATGAGGTTCTAAAGGTCGGCCTCCATTTGTGCGAGTAACGTTATTGCACGCCTCGAATGGGAAACTAATATCTTTAAATGTAACTAAACCCCAAAAACGTTTATTTTTCCAGTGTGTGGTAAACTAGTCATTTTAAATTGATCCAGGTGCAAATCTTCACAATTATACGTTTTGTTGAAAACAAATATTGGTGTATTTACTGCAATCAATGTAATGTCACACATAACGACTCTAAAACGCTGCAGTACATATGCCAGGCCTGTATGTGGCGCTGTAGAGCTACTACACTAATAAGGGAGATGCAGATATACAGGCAAGTTTTAAAAAAATTCTAGCAAAGCAAAATTTGTTTACCCCAGTGGCAAATTCTTCTTCTTAAAACAAGAAAGTTTAATATTTAGTTTACCTCTAGTTATGCAATTTTTCCCTTTAAACCAAAGCTGTTAAGAGCATTTTTGAATTAAAGGGGAATATTAGTCAAATACAACAATCCCATACTCCCTATATGTATTTATAATCTACGTGGCACAAGAATGACAAGAATATGATCCACTCCTCGAGATTGAAAACTGAAAATAACCAACATGTTTTTGAGTGAAAATGTTGTTTTTCCCTCATCAGCCTGTTGTACTTTTCTTGTCTTGCCGACCACTCAAAGCCACTTTACACGACAATTTTTGGCGTTCACCCTTTCACACAGAGCATCTACGTGCTGCGCTTTTTCCGTAACAGAACTGTGCGGGGACTTTTTTTACCCTAATTTAAAAGCCTCTCCAAACAACTTCCCAGCAAATTACCAACGATGGTGGACACCTCAGTCGATAACTAGCGACCAAACAACACCGTGAACCCCAATACGAATGATACCAAGCTGTATAATGTGTTTCAATTCAACATTTAAAGTTGATTTATTGATTAATAGGTTAACGATAAATGTGAAAAAGTCATTTCATTCATGTGTATGTATGAGTTGGTGTTTTTTTTTTGTGTTTGTGGCTCAACTAAAGAAACATTTGTCGATAAGGAGAAATGGACTTTTAAGAAGATACTGCAAAGCTTCAAAAAGGAAGTCATTTCCCCCCTTAAGTGAACTCACTCGAGCCAATTAACGTGATCGAGGAGCTTCAACTCCCGCTGAACGCTTGACCTTCCAGTTGAGGGACAACGCCACGCTCTACCACTGATCCACCGCCGTCACCATCTGGCAAAGGTTATCATCAGACACTTTTTACACCGACATGTTAATAGAAAACAGTCTTTAGAGTCACAGTGCAGTGAGAAACCATCAGAAGGGAAGAAATGATAAAGTGCAAGTTAAGTTCAAGCAGTGAAAGTTCAGGGGTCGGAAGTGCTGAGGACAAGTTAAGGTTAGTTATTTCATTAGTTATCATGGCGCAGTAAAATGTTCTAATTTTGGATTCAAACACAACACGCCAACAAACCTTTATCATTTTTAATAAAATATTTCATTATTGTACATTTTCTTTTCCTGCCATGATCATCAGTAAAGCTTTTTGTTTGTTTTTGTGAACACACTAACTCTTCTCTTCTCTTCTCTTGTCTTCACACTTGCTTGATCTGTTTCGAGTGTTGGTGAACGGCTTCGACAAAGGCGCCCACGTGCTCCGGGTCCATGTCCGGGTAAAGGCCATGACCCAGGTTGGCGATGTAGCCTCGTGTTCCAAAACCCTCCAACATTTTCTTCACGATGTCTGAAATGCGCTCCTGAGGAAGAGGAGGAGCCAAAAATCAAGTAATAATAATAATGAAGTTTATGTCTGCTGCACTTTCCTGGATTACAATGAGTTTCTCAATGAGAACGACAATAAAACAAGGCAATTACAACCCAGATTAAATGTAAAAAAAAAAAGTAAAATAGCATCACATAACATAGGGCTGGGCGATATCTATAGCTAGCTATAAAAAGTTGATTTTGCATAATATGTCCCCTTTAAGTCCGTTTTTATTTCTGTTAAAATTGTAACAGTATTCTCTCTTTTCAAGGTTTGAATAAATTTTTGTGGTTTTACGGGAAATGATCGCCAGTGAGTTCACGCACATCTGCTCTTAAAGGGACACAGCACCCTTAAGCAACCTGCGCAGTTTCTGTCCGTCATAATACGAGATGACGTCATGTGCGATATATTTCATTTCAGCAAATACCGCGACATCATTAAATGACCCAAAAATGTGATTTGCGGTTCACGACATTACTGCGATGGCTGAAAATCTAGCGTAGCTTTCTGTCTGCACTTGTACTGGTCAAAAACATCGCAGATAGGAAAGGTATTTTTTAGGGAAAGATAATTAACCTAATAATATCATAATAAGTCAGGATGAAAGAAGCAGCTCCCGGGCATATTAAAAAAAAAAAAATCACAAGTACTGTATGTTGGTGCACTTTTTTTCCATTCATGATTATCACGATAATAGAAATCCATCACAATTAACGTATTGTAAGTCATTTTTATCACGATAATCGATAGTATCATATATTGTCAGATTATTTTCATTACCGATTAATGCAGCAAATATTTGTTTGGTCGAAAAAAGGTCGACCAAACAGGCTGTAAGGTCGTTGTTTTCCAAAAAAAACTAAAAAATGATGACTTTCTCAAAAGTCTTGTTTTGTCCACAAAGCAGAATGATTAAGTTTTAATGATTTCTTTGTTACACGGAGGAAAAGAAACACACTGGTATGTCCTGTGTGGGGTTGAAAGCGTTACCTTTGGAGCGTAGAGAGCACACGGGTCCATGTTTCCCTGCAGGCTGACCTTCCCTCCTGTGCGCTCCCTGAACACACACACACACACACACACACACAAACAGAGTCATCCTTTAACCGTGTGGTTAAGTATTTGATGAGTGGAGCAGAAAACACAGACAGACTTTGTTGACTTGACAAACCGTGGATGAGGGAAAGGTCAGTAATGGTTAAACTGCTCCTCAGGAAACAGTCACAGTGTGTGGTTTCAGTGGCCCAGGATCAATGTGCGACTTCATTATTAATTTATTTTAGCGTCAATTCTTGTTGCTTGTCGCCGTACACTTCTACATTTACTGAATAAATCGCATTATCTGCATTTAAAGTGAAGATTTCTTAAGTTTTGCTGTGTTCAAATTAGTTTCTTGTCTCCATATTAGGGCTGAACGATTTAAGGGAAGATTCCTAATTGTTATTTGATGTGTAATATAATTTTTTCACTCAAGCTGCAGTTCTATATCACTATGCTATAGATTTGACACATGAATCCTTTCAAAAAAATATAGCAAACATGTCAGCAGCATGTAATGTCAGCATTTTCATTCAAATGTATTGTGAATTTTAAGGATTAGGTAAAAAAACTTTTAATCCACCCAAAAATTAAATTCAGAACCACTCAATGTGAAAGACTCCGGCTGTGTAAATGTCTTTCTATGGTTGTGAGGACAGATTTTGGATTAAAGACCCTTGTGAGGACATTTGTTTTCTGCTCCTTGTAATTTAAAAAGGAGGGTTTTTTGAGGAGTAAAGTCCTCACAAGTATAGAGATACAAATGTGTCGTGGAGTGTGTGTGTGTATATCTTTATTAAGTACGAAAAAAACTATACTTATGAGGACACTTTGACCTTGTGGGAGATTTTTTTCTGGGTTTTTCAGGGTTCACACCTGGTTTTAGTGTTAGATACTTTGTCGTGATGGTTAAGGTGCTAAGGGGCTAGATAATGCATTACGTCTCTGACGTGTCCTCACTTAACTATGAGTGTATGAGTGTATGAGTGTGTGTGTGTGTGTGTGTGTGTGTGTGTGTGTGTGTGTGTGTGTGTGTGTTTTCTACCGTGCAGATCGTGGGTCAACGGTCCAGTCCAGCCCAACGACTTCATAATTAGATTGAGACAGATCCTCCAGAGCGTAGTGAGCATCCTTTGCAAACACAATCTGTGACACACACACACAGACAGTGAATTCACCTATTACTGCATCCCCTTATTTGGTGAAATGCTACCACCTGCTGGTTAAAAGTGTTTTTCATCTATCTTATATATGTTATATAATTATCCATTCATGGGAAACTTTGATGTTGAAACAAGCATGTGTTGATATAGATAGAACAGAGGATTTAAACTGACAATTTGAAATCAATTATCAATAAATAAACACAGTTGTTGCCTGAGGCTAACATGTATGTTCAACCTGATTAAATCAAAACAAAAACACTTTTACTGTCTCTTACCATGGGGACGTCCTGTCCCGCCTCCTTCAGTTTGTCTTTGACGCGGCGGGCGATGTCTCGGAGGTAAGGCAGCGAGAACTCTTTAAACTCCACGGGCCCCAGGATGCCAGCGTGGGAATCGAACACTTGCAGAGCCTGAACGCACCACAACAGAAATTTATAAAAGTATAAAGGTTCGTAGTTCTAAAAAATGGCATGGTTTCATGGAGGGACTGTCATATAGTGTCATAGCCCCCTTCAGTGAGAATCCGACAGCTAATTGTTTAGCAATTAAACAAAAGAATAACTGAATAAAAATTTACTTTTCAAGCATTTTCAAGGTCCATTTTCATGCTATTTTACCTACTTATAGCTATGGTAAATTAGATATTTACTATACACATATACAAACATACTCATGTTCTGTCTTATTTTATTCCTTCATCTAGTAAGAAATCAGAGAGCTGTTTCTTGTTAAGGAGATGCAGTAACTATTTCAAGCATTTTCAAGCACTTCCTTACAAAATCCTTACAAAAAAGCCTACATTATAATTCAAGCACTTCCAAGGATTTCAAGCACAGTTACGAACCTTGAGATTATGCACACCATTGAATCTCCCCATTAGACAGCCCTACACAACAGCTACAGAAATGTGTTTCACTTTGTAAACTGTCCACTCTGCAGCACCAGATTCCATAGAGAAATTCTGCGATTTCACATCCAGACACACAGGAGTCATTGATCCACTGTTGCCTCTATCAGGAAGTGCAAATGTGTTATTTTGTCACTTTTGGCATTAGGATTTTCCCATGTGACATGAATGCACCAAACGAGGCAGCAGTAGAGCAGCAGCTCCTGTGTCCCTGTGAGCTAAAATCGCTGATTTTCTCTATGGACTTTGGTGGGGGAAAGTTTCTGTGTTTATAAACTTCATTTTATAGTCGGAAAAACTCTTCTCTGGTGTATGAGGGCCACTGTAGTTTGTCACAATCTGCAGTCACATCATTCTCACCACCACATGTCACTGGTTCTTACACACTGGACCTTTAACATTGAGAGCAGTGGTTCTGACCTGAGCTCCCGCTGCCACCTGACCCAGCAGATACTCCACGATCACGTCGGTCAGCATCTTCAGGAGCATGTGGCTGGACTCCGGGTGTTGGTACAACCAGCGCTTTGCCTTAGAGTGAGTGTTAGAGCCACCGCCTTCGATCATGTAGGACATCAGCGTCCACTGTGGCGGGACACATCAGAGACATAGTTCTTTTTTAGTTGGACTGCATTAGTTAAGCCACAGCTGAAGCAAACACATTTGTGCAAAATGTAACACTTCACTGACATTTCTGTAACACTGAGTATTATTTTGGCTAAACCAGACATTTTCCATGAGATTATGTCTAATTAATGGAATGAAATGTTATTTTATACATTACACATTTACAGACTGATTTGAAATCGTCTGGACTGATCTCTGTGGAGTTTAAGTGGATTTTGTTTGTGTTGTTGTAATCTGTGACCATGTTTTTACCTGGTTAAATAAAGCATATATACAGCAGGCTGGAGAAACCTGTGTTCATGATTGTTCTGGCAAATCAACAGCTCCTGTTTCACGTAAATGTCTTACAGTGTTCAGTATTTAATAAACCATTTTTCATCTTAATGGGCCAAACTCACCGGAGCTCCAGTGAACCCTATGAGCGGCACTTTGCCCTCGATCTTGTGTCTGGTCAGTGTGATGGCTTTGAAAACGTAGCCCAGCTCCTTGTCCACGTCTACTTTGACCCTCAGTTTCTGCAGGTCCTCTGGCTCCTTCAGAGGCTCCGGGAATGTTGGACCTTTGCCTGCCACCATCTGGACATCCATACCCAGGGCCTGGCAGAGAAGACCACCAGTGCAAGAATGAATCAACTCATCTTTTGTGCCGTGACTTCTAGCAGTATGCTTAAGATAGGATGGGATATTATTATTTTATTGCCATAAAAAGCACTCAGAATAAATTGATAAGGGGGAATTTCCATTGTCTGGATTAATGTGTATGAGGTAAACTGATACCAGTTTGTTTAAAGACATTTTAAGACTTTAAAGCATATTTTTACTATTATTGCAATGATATGATAATCTAAATGCGGTGAAGAACATCTGAAACTAGTGATTGAGACCACTGAGACCCATAGGCGCCGATCCCGTGGGTGCTCCCCTGAAAAAGTTGAGCACCCACCGGGGGACAGCCATCATAAACAATAAAAAACAAACTAAATAAATAAATAAAACTGCATCTTTAAAATGAACTGCACCTATCTGAATCACATTATTCAATGAAAAGTATTACAGCTCTGTGCGTGAGCATAGTCACGTCCCATCGTTGTGTGGGCATGATATGTGCATCCGTGCTTGTATAGCCAGTTCAGTGTCACAGCACCGAGGACAGCGCTGTTTGTGTGTGTGTGTGTACAGGTGCAGCGCAATCGATAGACAGTTTAATCTTGTAAATAAAACTTTTAGTTTTCCCTCTACTGACGTAAACGACGTGAAGTGAGGAGAGAGAGAGAGAGAGAGGGAGAGAGACGGGCGGCGGCTCCTTCCCGACCCAGGACCTTCTCTCTCCCTCTGACCCGCCGGAATAGAACAGCACCCTCTCGGTGTTCCGAGTCCATCAAAATAGGCTATATAGCATGAACTAGAAAACAAAGAAATTCTTTGTAAAATCAGATGTTCAGAAGCAGTGAGCACGCCACCCCTATATAGTCAGAATTATGATCTTTATATGATGGTATTTATATAATTTGGGCACCCATGGGCAAAAATATAAATCGGCGCCTATGCTGAGACCAGTTTACTCATAGACTTACATACAAACGAGAGGAGGTGCCCCCTGATGGCCATTCAGGAGAATACAGGTTTCAAGCACTCACAACATTCAACAATGTTAATAAGAGTGTAACACGACAGGTATAATGTGCAAAAATGTGGCCACTAGGGGGCAGAACAAGCTCAAAGGTCCAAGTCAAATTCAGTCGTTAGTGGAATTTTGGAAATTAACTCCCCCTTTTTACAAATCACAAAATAGCAACTCAATGTGTTTTTCTGAAGATTTTGCAGAAAGACACTAGAAGGACATGCCATTCTTACCTGTGGGACAACCAGGATATCAGAGAAGATGATGGCAGCGTCAAAGGGAAAACGTCTCAGTGGCTGAAAAAGGGGAAGATTTTATTTTATATTTACTTGCATGAAAATGTGGTTCTGGTTTCCAGTTTTCTTGTCTTGTGACAACAAATGGAAGATTCTCTTTTACAGTAGCTTTCAAAAAAACATGTTTTATCCGTATAAATCCAGTTTTTTTTGTACCTGCAGAGTGAGCTCGCAGCAGGACTCCGGTGACCGACATGTCTCAAAGAAGTCTTTTCCTGCTCTGGACTCACGGAACTCTGCACATTATAACAATAAATAACGACATTGTGACATGAGGCAAACAACATTTTACAAAACACAGAAAATATAGTTTGAAAATGTGTTTATATATAAATCATATCATATCACTCCATTTCTTAAATCTTAAATCCATCAGCCTCCTCTTTGTAAAATGATGGATTCTAAATTAGTGCTGCTGATTTGTAAAGTGAGCGAGAAAGACACTTCTGCATTTCCTCTGCAATCTGTTTACATCTTTGGCATCTACTATGCAAAAGGAAAAAAATAAACGTCCTAAGCATCAAAGAAATCTGCATAAAAGAGTGCAAAAATAAACCCAATAAAAAATACATATTTGCACTTTTTTAATTCATACTATTTTAAATATTGTTACTATCTGCCCTGTACAAAGCCATTTACGTGTGAAACTCTTATACATTACTTTGTTATATTGAATTATATAGAAACTAAACCCTTGATCACAGCTATTCAGGACACACAGAACAGTTAATGGTGGGACAAATTTCACGTCTTACCCGGTAGATATCGTCCCGCCTGTCTCATACACCAGACTGGGACATGTTCAGTTTCTTCTCCACGCGCTGCTCGTAGGAATGTGTCGTTCTGGAGCTGAGGAAAGTCCTTCGGCCTGGATGGGGGGAAAAAAATAAATCACCTTCAAACCAGTACTGGATTAATCCTGAAAATAATCAACACGAAAATGACTAGTTGAATGAATAGTTGCAGCTACTGGCCTGTAATTATTCCAAATATACTACAATTATTTCATTTAATCTTGTTTATTATTTTTACCTGTCTATATCTAATTTTTGTTCTTCTATTGCTGCTGTTCTGCTGAGAGTGATCAGACACATTTTCTATTCTAAAATAAACAATGAATATTAGACAAAATATGAAGTATAAATACAAACACAACAAGTAAGTCTATAAAAATAGAGGACTATAAAATATTACATTATAATACTTAAACATGTACATGTATATACAATGCACACCTTTTATTGTGGAAGTAAATATGTGAAAATGTGGTTGAGATGGAAAACTACGAATTCTAACCTGGAGGCTTAAATGTGGTGGAAACATTCTGTTATCTTAAACATGAGGATCCCCTCCCTTTCACTCTGCAATCGCTTGAGGCATCAAGCTGCAAAGATGTGAATATGAGAGATAAGGCTCCTCTGTCTTCTTATCAAGTCCCAGCAGCAGAGAAAACGGTTGAATGAAACTTACGCTGCTTTGGATTTCACATTTTAATGTGAAACTGCTAACTTTACTTTAACTTTTAACTCACTTCTCAGACTTGCTGGTACTTTTAATCAGAATTCATACAGTTCACACACTGTCAGATGAGGAATTTCAAGAAACATACAAAACTTAAGAAACAATAACACCATGACCACAAAGAAAAAAACTAAATAAAATAGACTGTATTTCTATATTTTATTTCTTTGTTGTAGTGGCTAATGTGACCACATGAACATATATCAATATAATTGTCTATTTTCAACTGTACTACTTTTACATTCCATTTGAAGACAAATGTTATGACATAAACACCTGAGCAGCTGAGAGTTACTTTCTGATTAAAAAACCTATAAGCCGAATTTATCAGGAGACCCAAATACTTAACACATAGACTTAATTAATGTTGTAACCAGAATTCACTCATTCATGTGAGCGAAACCATTTACAATTGCTTAGAATGTAAACGAGGTTCTTGATTCACAAACAAGAAAAATACGTTTCACATGATTCATATTTACAAACTACAAATGGTAAAAAAAATGAATAAAATAAAAGGTTAAATGTATTCCTAATTTTGTTTCGGTGCGGGAGAAAATACTTTGATAATATCTGTCACAGGCGAGTGATCGTACGTGTCTGCTAACACCTGACACGCTGCTAACTTCATTGCAGTTCTGGTTGTGTGCTGCTAACACCGGGGATACTCACAGTATTAAACGGTCCTTGCTCATGTCTGCTGGGCTGAGGAGGCTCCGGTTCCTCCGTGTCTCTCTATGCGGATGTTTACCGTGACCTGCGGATCCTCAACTGTCACCTACAGCCGCTTCCACAACCGCTATCTACTGCTGTTACACCACCAAGCTCCCGGGCACGGCCATCTTGGAAGACCGTGACGTCACAGGAAGAAAAACTTCACGTTTCAAAATAAAAGTAGATTATGGTTCGTTCAATATGTACGGAAGAGGATTAGGAATATGACTGTTTATTACTGAAATAAAAAGTTTCACCTGACCAAACATATCTTCAAACTCAACAAGAAAAAAACATATATATTTTAACTAGTTTTATTTTTTTAAAGTTCTTGGAACTGACTATGAATACAATTAGGCAAGTTAATGAATGGAACTTCAAAGTTTACATCACATACCATTCATTTGTTCCTCAGTTTTTCAAAGTAAGAGTGGCAAGAAAGACCAGAGGGATAAAGAAATACATATTTATTTATATATTTATTAAACTGTTTAAACTTTTATTCACATAGCAACAATTATAATGCTCAAAATGGTCAGTGGCTCATACCTTAAAAGGTATTTGTTTGCTTATTATGTTACATTTAACCTCAGGTATAAGAGTCATAACAAAACATAACACACGCAATTAAAAAACAACCATATTTGAGGTTGTGAAATGATAAAGACGACCGATTCCACGTGTGCTTTACATTGAAATGAAACAAAACAATGCAAGAGCACTTCAATATGAAGTGAACTAACAGGTGACAAAACATTCAGTGAGTGAGACAACAAGCGTGTGCAAAAACAAACAGAAACAAAACAGTTCAAAACAGGTCTACTACTGCCTCGTGTGGTCATTTTGTGTCACTGCGGTTAAATCCAAACAAAGGATTTCAAACACCAAAGTCACAAAATAACATTCAACCTAGGTGATAAAGGCAGCAGTGGATCAACAACTACTGTGTGCCTTAACATAAAATCACTAATTTATTCCATATAAGGCCGTCTGACGGTGAGATAAAGCAAATGTACACTTATTTATGACGTTTGACTTCAGTTAGCATATGTTTTATTAGGCGAATATGTTGTTGATTGGCTTAAATCAATCAGACAAGGTCGCAGCAGTCAGTGCTACATCAGCCACCTTTTTTCTTTAACAAAACAATAAGCATATGAGTGTTACAGGTCTTCCTTCTTTATATGTTATGTTCTACAGAAGAGGACTAGGGCCACATGAAATAAAGTCAGAATTCAGACTTTTTTCCTCAGAGTTCTGACTTTTTTCTCCAAGTTTGGTCCAAAATGTAAATGTGTAGGACAATCATTAATATTTCATATTATTTTACACATATTCTTCAATCTTTTCTATTTTTCTAATTAATCTATATACATATGTCTGTACAAAAAAAATAATAAATGTAATGAATGTAGTATTCATGTGGCCACATTTCAGTATATACAGGAACCTGCATGCATGTTCTCAATAGTGGGCCCCAAAAGGTTTATATTCGGGGTGACAATATGGGTCTCAAGTGGGTTTGTCTGTGGTTTCCATGGTGGCTCCACCTGTGTTTCCTTTGCTTCCTATGTGGGCAAACACAATGTTACTGAAACCATAAAACCTGCATAATTTGCCCAATTCAAGCCTATGCCTCCTTAGTACCCACTTAGTTCCAGGTAGCCTGGAAAGGGTGCTAAGTGGGCATGAGTTTGGGCCATGGAAAACCCACTTGGGAACCATATTGTCAGCCCTGAATATAACCTTTATGGGGCTCACATGGACATGCTGGCTGGGATTAAGTGAATACAGATAATTACTGTATAGAAAGAAAATCAATAAATACACATGTCTGAAGTACATTAGTTTGTCAGAGTCTCTGTGTGAGTGAGTGAGTGAGTGAGTGAGTGTGTGTCTCTCTGTCTCTACGGCTGTCGCTGGTACTGCTCCTCCGTGGCCGTGTAGAAGTCGCCCAGCACGCTCTGCATGTAATCGAAGGTGGGTCGATCTTCGGGTTTGTTTTTCCAGCAGCTCATCATGATGTCATAGAGCTCGGCGGGACAGTTGTCAGGTTGCGGCATCCTGTAGCCACGCTGCACTGACGTCATCACCTCACCTTTGGTCATACCTGAGGACGACACCAGCATAAAAACATAACAAATCCAATAATTTGGTGGACCACACCCTAAATGCTACTGTGTTACTGAAGGGGCGGTAACCCACATACAGATGAAAGGAATGAGAGGGTCTGTCTGGGCTAGTAGGAACATAAAATGTGGAAATGCATTTTTTACTTTAATTCCTCCAAAATTCATCGGATCGCACTAAAACTCATTCAGGTCCTGATGGGCACACCAAGTTGCTGAGTTTTCTTGGATGGCAAAGCCCTAACAAATTGCACTCAAAAAGCAAGAAAAATAATAAAAAAAAAGATCATAAAAAGGAATAATCAGACCAGATACAATATATAAAAAGTAGCTTTAGGAGTAGGAGGTTAAATATAATCTCTTAATTTAAGAGGCAGTGGATTCTGTGCAAATGAGATTTACTTGTATTTCCCCAGCTAAAAGAGAAAATACAATTCACCAGTAGAAGGCAGCAAAGCACTTCCTTATTATTAATTTTAGTTCAAAAATAGAAGCTTTTGTCACTGTAATTAATGATGTTTCCTTTAAAAAGGGGAATGCAGCACTAAAACAGATGTGGTTCTACTTTGAACTTTAAATAAATCTCTATGACGTCAGGGTTTGACAAACAGACACCTGTTTTAGTGTTGTGGCTGATCAGTGTTAATGAGTGCATGAAAAGGACAGTCGTACAGTCCACTTTTATAATGTTTACCTGGGTATGGAATTTTTCCAAAGGTGATGATCTCGTAGAGCAAAACTCCAAAGGACCACAGGTCTGACTTGATGGTGAAGGAGCCGTAGTTGAAGGCCTCAGGAGCGGTCCACTTGATGGGGAATTTAGCTCCTGTGTGTGGACAACACACACACACAGAGTTGTGAACCAAAATAATTTAGTTTTAATTATCTTTTGTTACATGGAGCAAAGAAACACAAGAATATTCATATTAAAAGCATCTGAAAAATCTTAATAATAAAAGAGAGGCTGAAAGCTGGATTTTTTCACCACTGAGTCAGAACTGAAGAAGACTCTTAGATGTGAGGTCTAACTTATCTCTAGTATTTCAGATGCCTACAGTCAACCACCAAAGACGTGTGAGAGGAAATAACACTATGTGGTTTTAGCCATCGGAGAAACTGCTCAGTGCGGTGCGTGTGGGTGCCCATGGTGACAAACTGGAAAATGAAAACAAAAGTGTGTGGCTTGTCACCTATGATACAACGTTCTTTTCAGAGAAAAAGTCTCTTCTTGCTCCTAAATTACAATCACAACCTTTCACATAAGTGTGCAGGGACAGCGTTAGGTCACTTGAACCAGGAAGAATCCTCTTAAAATGTAGACACACACACGTTTCCTGATTGTAAAAAAATGCAAACACGCAGCAGCGTTACCCTCTCTGGCAGTGTACTCGTCGTCCTCTATGACTCTGGCCAGGCCAAAATCAGCTATTTTACACAGCAGGCTCTCAGACACCAGGACGTTCGCCGCTCTCAGGTCCCTGTGGATGTAGTTCTTCTTCTCTATGTATGCCATGCCTTCTGCTATCTGCAACAGCAAAACAATATATATATACAGTACAGTACAGTATACATATACACATAAATATATGTATATATATATATATATATATATATATATATATATACACAGTTAAAACCAGAAGTTTACATACACTGTATAAAAAGACACATGCTTGCACTTTTTCATATGATTTCATGTCAGACAGTGAGAAAAAGAGCATATGTGTTTTTTTATACAGTGTATGTAAACTTCTGGTTTCAACTGCATATATATATATATATATATATATATATATGTATATATATATATATATATATATATATATATATATATATATATATATATATACTGTATATATATATAATGTAAGATAAAATGTGGAAAAACAGCAATAAAAGTGTAGGGAAATGAGTAAATAATGAATATATTGTGGACATTAACTCAGACACAACAAATGTTATGAGGAAAAAAGGTGTGAATGATTATTTATAGACTGATTAGATACACCTGTGGGGGAGACAAAGAAGCTAATTTAATCAAAATGTAATGATAAAAAAACATCACACCGATTTCCAGGAAATGTCATCAGGGCTATTAAAAGGAATTTCAGCTAAAAATATGTGTTGACCAATTTGCTAAACATATGACATACGAGCAAAGCAACAGACTGTGTGATGTTTTAAGCCCAGTCAAAGTTATCATTATTCTATTGGGGCTGAATTGAAACATTAATGAATTTTCTCATTAAAAGATGCATTCATGTGTCTTCTACAGTAACACTCTTAATCTAATAGCCCTTATGGTGATTTATGACCGTCATTATTTAAAACTGTTTTGCTGTCGACCTTATTCCAGAGTAGGTCCGCCTGCTTTTACAAGAAATTCATATGTTTATAAAATGAAAGTACTTTCCCAGAACATATGAAACCATCTTTTTTCAAAATCGCTCTTCCCTAGCTTCCCTCTCAGTGAGGCCCTGCAACATTGCAAAATCTTTAACAGCAAAGAGTTCCATTTTCACTTTTAGGCAAATGTTCCTCTATATAGTTCATCAATGGAAACTGTGAGTGAGGCTGTGAAGATGGAAAGAAAGAAAGAAGAGGAAGCAGCATTTGGTGGTCAGAGTGTAACTCACCTGTGCAGAGAAATCGATGAGTTTGGGCAGTTTCAGTTGGCAGCCTTCATTACTCTTTAAGAAGTCTAGTAGGCTGCCTAAAGACAAGAGAAAATAAAATATACAATGTCAGTATCTTTAACTGGTGAGTGACTTTACGTCTGCCTCCATTTCAGCTGTGAGACTGATTGTTTTCTGAATTGTTCAGATTTACCTGAACGTACCCGTATTGTATGTCTCAATACGCTGATGACACTCGCATTTATAATGAATGTATTAATGTTTTCAAATAACTTAAGCTTATTTTGCTGCTGTGTTCATTGGAAGTCACATATGTCACACATATTTTTTTAGAAAACTGAAGTTGCCCATATTGTGTTGTATATCACAATATGCCGATGACACTCCCGTTTCTAATGAATTTATCAAATTTTCAAATAACATGAGCTTATTGTGTACCTTTCTCCATATATTCAGTGATGATGTAGATGGGCGCCGTCTTGGTGACGACAGCGTAAAGTCGCACCAGCCTGTCGTGGTGTAGCGTCTTCATGACGTTGGCTTCATCCAGGAAAGCTTCAGTCGTCATTGTGCCTGACTTCAGGGTCTTCACCGCGACTCTGGTTGTGTTGTTGTAGTACGCTGGTTGTGCAGACAGGGAAAAAAACAGAACATCAGTATGTTCCCACAGGGCAACAACTTCTCCCTTCACTGCATTCAGGTGTCGCTTCCCATTTCGACTGGTTTTTATGAGCAGCTACTCACACATAGTCAGGATCTTGGGTAAAAACTTACTGTGCTTTGCAACACATGCAACACTTATTAAAAGGTGCACCTAACACAATTTAAATTAGGTGTATGCTATGTTAAGAATGTTTTGTAAACCATTCACCCTCTTGAACCAACACCCATACAAAAAAATCTGTGTTTAAGTTTGCAGGGATACAGGAGCTATTGGTCTACCCCTGCCTCTATCGGTACATATTGGCCACTTAGTTCAAGTTTAAGTTTCTGAATGAAGGGTTTTTAACAACATAAATGACAAAATAACTAATTTGAACTCACTGATGGAGGCAGCAGTGAAACAGAAACTCCTTTGTGCCATTGCATAAAATCGCTGATTTTCTCTATGGACTTTGGTTTTTGGAAAATGTGATATTCTTAAGATATTGTATGGTCAAAATTTGGATGCTGACTTCACTACCTCATACAACCACATGTTCTCTATCACCTGGTCTAGCAGGATCTTTATTTCCTCCCTAGTCATGAATATAAATCATCCAACATAGTGCTACACCACAATAGATTGTGGACGTGTGTAGGTCACTATCCCCAAAACCTCCAATGCAAATATTCCTTCTGACTCCACATTTCCTCCATTTATTGTAACACCGACAACATTTACATGTGATCCTCCTGGGCCAGTTTATAACCACAGAGGCATGCGTGCGCACACATCTGTCTGTGTGTTCAGGGAAAGTATTTTAAGAACATTATTTTCACCATAAAATGTGGAACACACCTAATGTCAAACAAAAGAGGGAAGTTACAGGAGGAAACATAACTTCTTCCCCATTCACTTTATTCCTGCTGGAGTGCAATTACAGTGAGTTTCACTGATGGTAAACTACAGTGGCAGCATCACATGTCACACGACACATTTCCGACTTCAACAAAGCGTACGAAACAGATTCTAGTCAATATTACAAATTCAATTATTCCATGTGTCCAAGTCTCTGATGGACAATGTGTAAATGGGAAACAAATAGCATGACTTAGAGAAGGGGGTATAGCTCAGTGGTAGAGCATTTGATTACAGATCAAGAAGTCCCCAGTTCAAATCTAGGTCCTCCAAAAACAGTATAAATATGGTTCTGGTTTTTTTCCTGTAACAGGAGGGTCACCAGTTCAAATCCCAGGACAGGTCAAGGGCTGGAGCACCCAACGACCACTGCCATTAAATACAGATATTAGGTTCACTATCACTAATTTATGTGTGCAAATAAAACACTTTCTGATCTAAATTATTGTTTGTTTTTTCCCCAGTACTCACCCATCCAGACTTCTCCAAACTGCCCCGCTCCGAGTTTCTTCACCATCTTAATGGACTCTTTGGAAATCTCCCACGCATCGTTATGCCAAGGTTTCTGCGCTTTGGGTTTCAAGCATGGTTGTTCCAGTTTACGACACAGGCCGTCTGCTTTTTCTGGAAGGTGCGCACACACACACACACACACACACATATATATGCACTCATATAGACCCACCGAGTATGGAGGACGAAAACTGACTTATGTATAAATAAATAAATAAATAAATGCATAAATAAATACAGACAAAAATAAATAAATGCATAAATAAATAAATCAATAAATAAATGCATGAATAAATAAATAAATAGAGGAATAAATAAATAAATAAATAAAAGAATAAATAAATGCTTTACATTTATTTCTACAGTTCTGTTCAATAACATTTATTTATTTATTTCTGTGTCCATATGTTAATGAGGTAGGAGGTCCTAACCTCAGTCAACAGCATGATTGGCTACAGGAGTGTGCTCAGTTCAGGTCTACTGCTTCTGCCTTACTAGCAGTGCTGAGTCGTGTACAGGATGATGTCATCATCGCCCTAATTGACCATAATTGACCATTTGCCTGATATAACCGCATATGCACTGTGACACGGCACAGATATCAGTACTGACACATATCAGACATAACTTATGTTCAGTGTGCGAACTATACCGGGGCTTTCGGGGAGGCTCACGTATATGGGGGGGGGTGGTTGCGGGATGGATGCTTGCGCGTGCCTCAGAGGGCTTTTATTTATTTATGCTTTTATTTATTTACGCATTTATTTATTTATTCCTGTATTTATCTATACATTTATTTATTTCTGTATTTATTAATCTGTGTTCAATAGGAAACAGCTTGTAGAAAACATTATGGTTCTTCCGTTTACTGGTTTATACTCACTGTGGTAGTGTTTGATCATGATGTCAATGTCAAGGAATGAGATCTTAGGTGAAATGTAGTAACCGCCATTGTCCAGCGTCCTTATTTTATAGTGTTTTACTGAGTCTGTCTTCTGGGCGTCCAAGTCTCTGATGGACAACGAGTAACTTCCTGTGAGAAACAAACCACATACAAGACACACGGGAGTATAGCTCAGTGGTAGAGCATTTGACTGCAGATCAAGAGGTCCCCAGTTCAAATCTGGGTGCTCCCTAATGAATATGACTTTGACTCTGGTTCACCAGCTCAAATCCCAGGACAGGTCAAGGGCTGGAGTACATTCACTTGGGAAAGTAATGCGTGTCTGCTCTTCCTACCTTTTGATGTTTCACTTTCCCTGATCAGGTAGGAGCCTGGTTTGTTTGCCGGAGCCAGCAGTTGTCTCTCGGCGTCCTTCCTTGTGATGTCCTTGAAAAACCATCTGCAATAAACAGCAAACGCATGAAAACACATCTAAATATGTTTATATAATTGTAAATATATAAATATATAAATATGTAAATATAATTTCAGGAGATAGGATTGCACTAAATCAGTGATTACCAAAGGCTGGGTCGGGACCCACAGATAGGTCACGGGATAATTTTTTAGGGTCCCTCAAAACAGTTGCAGAATTTTTCCAAAGTTTTCGCAAAGATTTATATAAAACGTGCACAAAATTAAGTCTTACTGGATTTACTGTTGAGAAACTATACTTTGACCACATAAATCCATTTGATGCAGCTACTCACTCCTTTGTCTCCATGGTGTCTACTTCAGCAACGTAATTGGCTGGGATGTATCCTTCTTTGTTGGTTGTCAGTGACTTTGCCCTCCACCACTCACCACATCTGCAATAATATATCAAACAATAAGACCGGGGGTTAATATTGATCACTGGTCAAGATCTGTCCTGCCAAGAAAGGGCTCCAAACTTACTTGGAGCCAGCATTTCCAGCTGGCTCCAGCACTTGGAGCCAGTTTCCACTGGTGACTGCCTGGAATAGGAATGATACCCTAAAGAGTAGGAAAATGGTTCTGGTCTTTGTAAATTTCCCCACTGTGGGACAAATACATCTTATCTTTATTAGCTATTAGTGCTATGTCTACTAGAGATATTTCATAACCATTCAGATATAGTCAGTTTAGGTGTGGAACAACTTGGGGTTGAGTCATCGGCATATAGACTAACAATTGAGCATAACATTTGCCGTACCCTGTGCTAATAGGACTGCAAAGCAGGCACTAACACAATCCTAACAGTTCCTAACAAAGTCCTAACAGGTCCTAACAAAGTCCTAACAAAGTCCTAACAAGTCCTAACAAAGGTCCTAACAGGTCCTAACAAAGTCCTAACAAAGTCCTAACACCTCCTCCGAACACAGAAAAGAACGTTCCTAACCAGAGGGGCAAAAGAGCCAATCAGATTCTGAGAAAACTCTGGGTGGGCGGGATTCTGCTTTTGAAACTTTTGACACTCACTCATTCATTCATTTTGAGGTGGAAAAGCACCTTGTAAAAAATGTAAATAATTTGTAGAACTTACAGTATTTGTTAAGATTTTTTTTTTATTTATGTGAAGTGTTAAATCATTTATTTTAAGTGTTAAATCATTTGCAAATAAAAAAAACAGTTGCAAGTTCACAACCTGTAAAAATATAGTTGCATTTTGCAGCTTTTTTTAAAAAAAAAGAAAAGAAGGGCAAGCAGTTGCAAGTAAAATAGAGTTGATTTGCAACTCTAAGAGGCAACACTATTATTGCCTACTATTATTATTATTTAATAATAAGAGAAACCTCCTGGTTAAATAAAGGTTAATTAAATAATAATTAAAGTCCTGACATGCACACATCATTCACACCGACACATACATCACTAATGTTGATATTATCTTTTTTACGATTTGAACCAAGTCACCAAGTGCAAATCAAATCAGTCCAAAGGTAATTTTTTTATGGATTAATTTTACTGTTTGCTTTGACATTTTGGTGATGTTATTTTTTTTTTAATAGCGTTTTGGAATGCTTTGAATAAAGTTTATTTGTTTGATTTTTTTGAGACTACACTGCAGGAATATGAATTTTAGAACTAAATAGTGATTTTTGTGACAGAACATCTGATAGTATAAGAATTAAAGCTGAATTTTATATATAAATAGTGATTTTTGTGATAGAACATCTGATGGTATCAGAATTTATGATGAATTTTATATATAAATAGTGATTTTTGTGATAGAACATCTGATGGTATCAGAATTGAAGCTGAATTTTAGAAATAACTCGTTATTTTTGTTATAGAACATCTGATGGTATAAGAATTTAAGATGAGTTTTAGTAATAACTGGTTATTTTTGTGAAAGAACATCTGATGGTATAAGAATTTAAGATGAGATTTAGTAATAACTCGTGATTTTTGTGAAAAAACATCTGACGGTATAAGAATTGAAGCTGAATTTTAGAAAAAACTCGTTATTTTTGTGATAGAACATCTGATGGTATAAAATTTTAAGATGAGTTATAGTAATAACTCGTTATTTTTGTTTAAAAACATCTGATGGTATCAGAATTGAAGCTGAATTTTAGAAATAACTCAGTATTTTTGTGATAGAACATCTGATGGTATAAGAATTTAAGATGAGTTATAGTAATAACTCATTATTTTTGTTAAAAAACATCTGATGGTATCTGAATTGAAGCTGAATTTTAGAAATAACTCAGTATTTTTGTGATAGAACATCTGATGGTATAAGAATTGAAGATAAGTTTTAGTAATAACTCGCTATTTTTGTGATAGAACATCTGATGGTATAAGAATTTAAGATAAGTTTTAGTAATAACTCGTTATTTTTGTGATAGAACATCTGATGGTATAAGAATTGAAGATAAGTTTTAGAAATAAATGGTTATTTTTGTGATAGAACATCTGATGGTATAAGAATTTAACATGAGTTTTAGTAAAAACTCGTGATTTTTGTGAAAAAACATCTGATGGTATCTGAATTGAAGCTGAATTTTAGAAATAACTCGTTATTTTTGTGATAGAACATCTGATGGTGTAAGAATTTGGGGTGAAATTTCTCTTTTTTCTCCTTTTCTTTTTCCCTTTTCCCCCTTTCCCCGTTTTTTTTCTTTTTCCTTGCCCCCCTCTAGCAGTCCCGCAGAGGTATCAGGGTTGGACTTGAAGACTGTGATGTTGCGTCAATGTAGTTTTATGATTTATACAATTCCCTGAAATGATGACAATACCAATATGACTGTCTTTACAAGAAAAACGCTGTGAGCAGGGTTCGAACCTGCGCGGGGACACCCCATTGGATTTCAAATCCAACGCCTTAACCACTCGGCCATCACAGCTCGCAACACACTATTGAAAAGTGTTTTTTTTTTTTACACACAGTAAAAAAAGTTTGGGATAGTAAGTAGTATGATATTTCCTTCCTCATTCTGGCTTTATCCAAGTTTACCGTAAACATGGCATAATTTCAAGAAATGACTTCATACACATGAACCCCCCCCCCCCCCCCCCCCCAAATTACTCTAAATGCTGTAGTACATATATATATACCTGGCCTGTATGTGGCGCTGTGGTTCATTGTTTTTAAAAAGTTTTTTTTTTTTGGTTGTATTATTTTCATTCTGGGACCCTTTTCCCAAAAATTGCATATTAGGATTCCATGTGGATAAAACAAAGTTGATATGATACAAAAATGTTGTGTTTTCAACTAAAGTCATTGTCCTGTTCTGATATTTCACTCATACATATTAAAACCATAAGTGAATGCCAGTGTGTCAGGGTTGAATGTGAAAGAGTGTCGCCTGATGGAAAAGCCTCCATTTTGTAGCACGTGTATCTTTCATCTTTGGTATTGATTTTACACGGCGCCTTAGGCTATATCATTAATGACTGATAGCATTTCTGAAGACACTCACTCCTCCAAGACATTCATCTTCTCTCCTTTCTTGAACTCTAGATCTTCCGAATGCACGGCCTCAAACGGGTAAAGGGCAACCACAGTTTTTCCAGAACCGCTTTGCTCTAAAAGAGGAAAGAGAAAAAAAGATATTGACAATTGAATTAATATCAGCATTTACATACAGTATTTAGTGAATCAGGAATACCTTGCATCTTTTGAAACACCTGACCAGGCAGCAGGGAGTTATTCTGCAGAAGAAAAGAAATCATAGGGCATTTCTCAATCTGTATATCTCAATTATCAGATGAAGAAGTTCTGTTTATTGTGAAATATCTGAATCACTGCTATTCAAAATCAGGAATAAAGACAGGGTGAATCTGAATAGTATGAATGTTTATTAAGGAACTGAAACACTTCACTTTTACGACACACAAATGTACCATATTTGCCCAGCTGAATTCTGACCACTTACTATTTTGCTTTTCGTATTGGAGGTGGGGTCCCTGACATAGTGCGTGGGGTCGGCATGTACAGTCTGCTGCCCGCTCTTCCCCTCCACACCTCTGCTCAGACCTTCACTCAGCGTGGACTCAATGCAGCCCATCGTGTCTGCACAAGGAAGTGAGAAAAAGGAAGAGAGAACCTGACTATTTGCACATTTTTTGGGGACTGCAAAAGCAAACAACACTTTGCGTATGGACGAACAAAGCTGGCGATCAGTCACCTGACTTAGTGACAACCCTCTCTATCACTGAACCACCACTGCCCTAGAGGTGTGTTCATGGCAATTGCAGAACAGTAAGGACTTGAGCTTATTACGTTTTCCTTGCAGTGTTTCTGCTGTATACTTGGGCTCATGTATCTACACTCACTGGCCCAAAAAAAAGGGTCACATCGTTGGACCGCCTTTAGCTTTGATTACGGCACTCATTCACTGTGACATTGTTTCCATAAGCTACTGCAATGTCATTTATTTCCGTCCAGTGTTGCATTCATTTTTCACCAAGATCTTGCATTGATGATGGGAGAGTCGGGCCACTGAGCAAAGCCTTCCCCAACACATCCCAAAGATTCTCAATGGGGTTAAGGTCTGGACTCTGTGGTGGCCAATCCATGTGTGAAACTGAAGTCTCATGCTCCCTGAACCACTCTTTCACAATTTGAGCCTGATGAATCCTGGCATTGTCATCTTGGAATATGCCCATGTCATCAGGGAAGAAAAAAAATTGATGGTATAATCTGGTCATTTATTATATTCAGGTAGTCAGCTGACCTCATTCTTTGGGCACATAATGTTGCTGAACCGAGACCTGACCAACTGCAGCAACCCCTTACCTATTTGCTTAGTTAAATCCAGGTGGCAACTTTTCTTTTTGGCCAGGCAGTGCATAAATGCAAGGAACATCTGACTATTTATGACATAACTCTCCAAAGGTTTGCCTCAAATTTGGCAGGTGACTTACACTGGGCACCAGTGTGTGCAGTGCCTTCTTTGGCCATTTTTGGATAAGAATGTGCAACAGAGAAAAGAGCCACTTCCACCTCATCACATTATTAGTCATCGGCATATTGAGATAAACCTGCCTGCACCAGACTAGAGGATAATTATCCACATTAAGATTTCAATCTGGCCTTTCCACCACTTCCAGGTAGTGTGAGGGTTTAACTGACACAATTTTAACAGCATTGGAGCATTGCATCAGAGTTTACCTAACATAAGTTTGAACAACAATTTTCTGGCTTGGAGAACTAATCAATTCTACCACACCCACTGTGAGCAGGGTTCGACCCTGCATGGGGGAACCCCATTGGATCTCAAATCCTACGCCTTAATCACTCGGCCATCACAGCCTCTCCCCCATGTAGAAAACTATCTTTTTCGTGGCTGAGCAAATATTTCAGTTTGATGGAACCTGCATAGTTTATGTGGGGGATTTTCTCCACAGACATTTGTTTAATCAAATTGAAGAAAAACCACCAACAGTAGTACATCTGTACAGACAAACACAGTATATATGAAAAAAGTTTGACCAATGGAAAAGCCTATTTTTTATCAGCTTTATTCAGTGTGCATGACGTAGTGGCATCGAGAGGTCAAAATCCATACTGCTTAAGTAATAGTTCTTAATTTGATGTAAAAGGTGAACATTTCTTTTTTGTAAATGAATAATTATGTAAAAAATGTTTTTACTATGGTGTTTTAAACGAGTGGATGAAGATGTGACAGTGAAACAGCTGTGTGGTTTATTATGGTTGCTTTTTGGTTCAATGGCTGTTATATTTATAACTCAACAGTCAGCAAACACCCGGAAACTACACGTCTGAGGAGATGAGGGGTGAACACTCACAGTCACGCTCATACACACTGACTTATTCCTCCTGCACGTACAACAACAAATATAACAAAAGAGGAAAAAAGGAGACAAAGGCAATGAAATAAAAGTATGAAAATTGATAAATATCACCATAGTCAAATTAAGTCAAAATGTGGATTTTCTCAATTTTAATTTAAAGATTAATTTAAGTTTACTATATTATTAGATATTTGAACTACTCCAACCCAATCAAAACCTCTTTAGTGTGTTTCATATTTCTACATTATTGTGCTAATTTGATTTTTTTTTAATGTAATTATAAAAACATGCACTCCAACTTAAGCCAAAGACAATACTTTTCGCATTGCGGACAATAAAAGTTTAACCTAACCTTATACTTCAATCAAATTAATCTGTAATCTTTCTCTACACTGAGAAGAAATCAAAGAACATTTTAAAAATAAGCTCTATTTAAAGAAGTGTTACAGGTAAGATGATCATATTTCAAAGATTGACTTGATAACAAACTGGATTCTTTCACACCTCACATGCATTTGGCCTTACCTCACTTCACCGTGTAGCCACTTCGTGGGTCAAGGAAACAGTTAATGCAATGTTTTTTTTTGAGTCTTGCAGTCCTCAAATTTCCTCCCTGTGTTTTTCATTAGACTTGACTTTTTAGACTGATGTCTGACCGGCGGCTCAGCCACTTTACATGGACTGTTAGAGTCAGCCGTCAGAATGAGGAACTTATAAACAACTGGCAGGGGATTTTCTTTTTTTTTTCACTGAAACTTCCTGGTACAATTGTCTAATGATTATTTGCATCCTCAGCAACATACACACACAGAACACAGGCAGAATCCACAAAGCAAAGCAAACTGAAGATCTTTCAGGCCTTTCTACGAGTAAAACACATCTGATTAAATAGAAATCACTCATTTCAAATCATTAATATTAGTTTCATTTCAACATATTTGAGCAAATTGCATGTTTTAGTGCCAGGCGTGATAAATAAACCTAACCAACCGCACCACCTAGTGGTGAAACAACACAAGGGGCCAATTTACTGTGATTCATTGTTTTAATTTGACCTTGTTTCACACAAGAAGTAGAAAACATGGATATGGACAGACAGACAAACACCTACTCATGCAGCAGAATCATGCATCTGCCATGTGTGTCTACATGCTGAAGAACAGACAGCTGAGTTTACACAGTTGTAGTTGAAGTTGCGACTGAGTGACTTATAGTCACATGGCAGTTTACAATCTGAGGACCTGACTGGATGAGTATTATGCATTTATTTATTTTTAGAAAAAGGGCTAGATTCGTCTTCAGCCTGCAAAAAAATAAGCATTTCATGGAGATTATTAATATTCATGCATGACGGTCTTTATAGGTGATGACTGATAACACAAAATATCACAGGAATGTTGAATATTTCACACAATATGTTCAGGAAGCTCCACCGAGTATTGCATATATCTACAGTTATGTCATAGTTTTACATTTTAGATGAGAAGATTAAATACCACTCTCATATCTGTAGCGGCCATCATTTATTATTAACTAATGAAGACCTGTTTTAGCTGTAGCTTAGTTTAGCTAACTATCGGCCATCATTTATCATTAATTCATTAAGACCTGTTTTTCCTGCAGCTTAGTTTAGCTAACTAGCTTACTATCCGGCATTCATCATTAACTCATTATGCCCTGTTTTATCTGCTGTTGTATCTTTAACTTAGATAAGCTAACTAGCTTGCATAGCCTATCTGCCCTTTATCATTAATTCATTATTAAGATCCCCTTTTCTTCCAAAACTGGAAAAAGCTGCTCTCAGGGACATTAAAGTTAGAATTTTTCTTGCTCCTTGATAATTGAACACATTCTCAAGAGCTGAGTGCACAACACATGATGCCATGTTAGTAACACTTGTTAGCAACATGGCTTTTGAATCTTCAAATATGGGATTTGTTTAAATGTTTCAGTATGTATACATACTATGGGGTATCGGACAATATACTTATTTGTTTTGCTTTTTTTTAGTTAAGACGCTGCCACACTAACTGTTTCTACCTGGTCTCAGTGTTTATGCTAAGCTAAGATGACCATTAGCTGAGAGCGGTATCAATCTTCTCATCTGCCAACTTTAAAGGTCCAAAGTGTAGAGGGGTTTATCGCAGAGTGAGACTGTAATACCCACAATTGAAAGTACATAATCTAGGGCTGCAAATAATGGTTATTTTCATAATTGATTAACCTGTCAATTATTTTCTAAATTAATCAAGTATTTGTTTGCTCCGAAAAATGTCAAATGTCCGGCAAAATTATTTCTTTGTTAAATGGAGCAAGGAAACCACAAGATATTCACATTTAAGAAGCTAAAAGAAACTAAGAAAGCTTGTGTAAAAAAACACTCAAACCAATTACTTTATCAAAATATTTGACGACTGTTTGTGATCTATAGCCATACAATTAGCCTTTTTAGTCAAGGGCCGCCAGCTAGCACCATGATTTTTATTTTTTTATTTTACACTTCACCTTTTTAAGCATAAGCTTACTTAGCAACCAAAGACTCAAAAGGGGGAAGAAAATTATAATTTCTGTGTGTCGACATCCAGAACGCTATGACACAAGTTGCTGTACGTGATGTACTGGGACAAAAACAAAAAGGAGAGAGCGTGGCAAATGGTCAGTGAAGAAGCCGATTATGCCGCCGGCACCAGCTGATGATGTTGTATAAATATGCAGTGAAAATTTGCGTTTGGTGTGAACGCAGCATTAGATTAGACTGAGATCTTGAGAGTTGTAAAGGAGTGTTTACATTCTTTTTGATATGACACTGTAGTTCCCTGATATGTATAGAAATCTGCAGTCTCACCATTAGATGTCACACATTCCTACACAGTGGACCTTTAAGGTTGTGATAATAACAGTATCATTAGGCAAGTAGAAAAAAGGTTTTAGTACCATCATTGCATTCTTGTTCCAGACTGACTGTGTATTGCATCACTTCACCTTCTCAGTGCTACAGTCGGCTGCTGCTCTCTATAGTTACAGGCCAGTTTCACATGCACTACACATCGGGGATCTGTTCATCACACACACAGCACACGTTTCCACGAACCACACACCGCAGGGTTTTCCCAGGTTTGTGTCTACAGCCGACTGGTTCGGCTCCCTCTACGGCATTGTCAATTTAAAAAGAAACACAAGCCATTAACTGGCAATATAATCTCTATCAGCACCGCTACCTCTACGAACATGCTACTCCCACTGTGACCCATTACATCAGCACGTCTCAGTGGTCTCACAAATTGCTCACAAAACTCACACAGGGTTTTCTCTTAGGTTTTTCTCGTCTTGTTGCAGTCACCTGACTACTAAGTTAAGTAACTAAGACTGAATGGTGAGCGCTTTACAAGAGACACACGTCTGACTCTCTGCTCGCACTGACTCTGAGAGGGAAAAAAACAACAAAAAAGTCAGTCTGTTATTATTTGGACAGCAGAGACACATGGACATGAGAGCGCTGTGTGATCTCAATCGCAGCACTGCCTCAACGCCTCTGCAGTGGATTTAAGGTGTCCATGCCCCGCTCATAGGCACCTCGGCATCGGTGGTGCTACCCTGCTTTTCTATCAGCCCTCGTTATCATCACATGTACATGACGACACGCACATCACACATAGTAGTTAGCTGTTCCTCTGCTCAGCGTCCCTCTGTGCCGAGGAGGAGGCGCTCTGGCTTTCCTCTGTGTCATCACCCTCTGTCGAATAATAAGGAGAAATAAACATGTAATTGACATTTCAAAACACCTTGTGTTTCCATGTGCATATAATTTGTTATTTATTTATTCATTACATAACTGGTTTATTTATCAGGAATAAAAATACACAGTAATACACTGATTGATGTAAATGTGCCAGAAATAGCCAATAGGCTACTTTTCATCTGTAGTCCCTGGACAGATGTTAAAAAGTCATTTTAAATATATCAAAAATATTAAAGTTAAAACAATAATTCAAACTACAGTAGGTTAAAAAAGATATAGTTTTACATTTTAGCTGCTGGGCTTTATATAATTAGATAATTAAAAGATTAAATTAGACTTAAGCTAACTAGCTTACATTGCTATCATCATTAGATCAAAACCTGTAGCTGATATATCTGTAACTTAGTTTAGCTAGCTAGCTTACATGGACATGTAACATTATTTCATTAAGTCCTGTTTGGCTGGTTTGTATGTAGTTTAGCTAAGCTTATTAGCTCACATAGCCTATATTAAAACCCGTTTTGTAGCTGCTGTATCTGTAACTTAGTATAGCTAGCTAATCTGTCAGTTGCCAAATATTAATTTATATTTGCCTCTTTTTAATTGTATTTTATTTATTTTTAGTTGTTTACTTAGGTATGTGTATATGAACTGCAGGAAACTGAAGTTTGTTTCCACACCATGTCCATAGAAAAAAATCAGTGATTTTACGTTACAGTACAAAGGAGGTGTTGATCCACTGCCGCCTCCATCAATAATTTCATGTATGTTATTTTGTTACTTTGGTCTTTTAAAACCTTCTTTATGATTTAATTATAAACCTACGAAATGAGACAGCAGTAGACCAGCAGTAGAACTGCTAAAAATCCATATTTTCTCTATGGACGTTGGTGTGAGAGAGTGAGCAGTTCTGTTTGGACACCATGGTTTTACCTTCCCCTCCTGCGTTGATGTGCAGCTGGGACAGCGACAGGGTGAGTGGCAGCTCACGCCCCTCTGGGTCAGTGGGACTCTGTAGAATGTCGTGCATGGCGTTCCTCCGTCCTGTCCTCCTGGAAGCGATGAAGTCTGCATACGTGGCTTCAACATCAGACATCGCTTGCGCATTGTTCACACAGCAACAACTGTGGGAAGAAAAGAGGAGTTTCATGTGTAAATACATTTCCTGATGCATCAACCCAATCATTTGCTGTCATTTTAAACCAGTCATTATTAAACCAAGAGATATAACAATATAAAATGTTGGTTTGTGGATAATAGAAGATCAATATTTTCTGACTTTTTTGGACCCATTCTTTGACAGATTAATCTATATTGACAACAGTCGTTAGTTGAAGCAATGTAATCTTCGATTGTGATCCTTAATTTATCCGCTTGAATGATTAGTTTTTAAATAAATAGCTACATCTGTTATGTTAATTCAGCCTCTTAAATATATTGGATTAGATTCCATTAGATCTGATTAGGCTTTATTGATCCTGCACCATGGTAAATTCTCTTGCCACCACAGAACCACTGAAGTCAAAGGCCATGAAAATACATAAAACCACTCAATATGCATAGAATTAGCAATAATAATAAATACTACAAGATACAGTAGTGGCATATAAATAAGTAAAACATGAACATTCTTATTTGTCTGCTTCCTCTATGACAGTAAACTGAACAAACAACATTTGAGCACGTTTTCAGAAAGACAGATGAGCATTTTACTTTTTTTTTTGCATTTTATGGATGAAAGAACAACAATTAATCAAGAAAATAATCAACACACCACTCGATTATGATAATAATTGTTAGTTGAGGCAATATAACTAATATTAACCTGGGATTATAATTGTATAATAGAATAATAGGGCTGCAAATAACACATTAATCAAAATAACTTATCACTTCCTTACCTTCAGTAACAGAGAGCTCCAGTAGTCAGTGCTACGTTAATGGGCAATGATTTCACCGACAGGACGGAGCGACGGGCCCGACATCACTGCACACGGCCCGCAAACACGTACACACTCACACGCACACAAATACACTTATACTGATAATACAAAATAACAAAAACAACGGTAATCACTGGAACAAAGCAGCTTTCCAAAGCCTCCAAACACCCTCAGCTCATTAAAAGTCCATCAGTCACGTCAGCAGGAGACAGCGATCTCTCTGCTCTCCACACATCCATCCTCCATCTTCCTCCTTCGCCGCCAATGAGCGCGCAACATGCGCCATCTGAGCGCTGATTGGTCCGCAAACACAAAAGGATGAGAGGAGAGAGATCTGCGCAGCGCCGAGTGCTCATGGTGCGTTCACTGACACCCCGTAAAATATGCATCTGTTGTGTAACTCCCCGATATGTATACATACACGTATTTTGCCATGTGATTTTTCTGTAAATATTGAAAACATGATGTATATATTTTGGTTGCCCTGTGTCTATACTGCATTATTGCATGTTCTAGTCCGGGGATAATTAATTACAAACTCAGCACAAATGTACAGTCTTGTATAAAGTACCTTAAAGGGAATACTTTTGGAGTATCTTACCAGAAAATTACTTTGGTAGAAGTTGAAGAAATACGATTTATCACATATGACCTACACACTTCTCACAGTGCATCTTACAGAATAACAATAGTGCACAATTGATAGATGCTATAATGAATATTTATTATTAATTTCCTTTATTTTTGACCATCTTTGCTGCTGTTACATCGTAAATGCCCCCGTTGGATGTCAAAATGGAGGAGTTAAAAAAATTAACATAATCACTCTTTAATAAGACAAAAAAGCAAAAACAAAACAAAACAAATCAAACCAATGCAAAAAGTATTAAAAATACTTAAAATACAGGGAACAGAACAAGAATCACAAAGAAAATGAAGCAATGCAGACACTGGGGAGCACGGAGATTAAATACACCAGGGAGGCAGCGATAATGAGACACAGCTGAGACAAATAGGACACAGGTGAAACACATTAGAACGGGACAGACAATCGGAAGAGAAAACCCAAGGAAAGGCTACAACATAAAACAGGAAGGAACAAAAAAACCCACACATAGAAAAACAAAGTTTAAAAAGACGATAAATCCAGGGGTCGTGACAGTTGCCTTATCTTATAATACAAGAAAAATGACATTAAATTAAATAAAAGTATAACATATATATGTAACAATGTTCATTAAAGATAAATCTGACTTTGTATTGACATAAAAACTGACAACAGTCTCCACTTCTCACACTTTTTTTTTAAGTAAGTGAGAAAACATTAAGCTCTTGAAGTAACACCATTATAGGCAGATATATTCCCTCTAAGATAATTTGCTCTCTCATCATCCTCCTCTTCCTCACATATACACACACTGGTACAGTGATAATTAGATTAAGATGGAGCGAGAGATATAGGTAACTCTAATCATTTATAATTAATTTATTATATATTTGTTTCATTTTCTACGCACTCAAAATTTCCTCCTGATTTTCCTCTTGAATTACCACTAGAGGAAGCCTTCGTACCACTGGTGGTAGACGTGCCACAGTTTGGGAACCATGAATATAGAATATATGCACTAGTCTGTCTCCTCCTGTCAGCCCTTACACTTTATTACTGGATATGAAGTAATGTAGTGGAGTTTGTTTATCAGGCTGCTTCTGATCAGAGGCAGCAGGTGGAGGAAATGAAACATACACACAAACACAAACACACGCGCGCGCACACACACACACACACTCTGACACGTCTGCTTTTTATGCAACATAACATTTTCTTTTTTTCCCTCCACTGGAGCAGACAAGTGAGTGTCTGGCTTAAGGGGACTTAAATTTTTAGATTAGGTCAGATGAAACTTTAACGATTCCTGCTGAGGTGTCAGGTCATTAGCGGTGGACAGGCCAAAGGTAAAAATAGCTCACATGCAGAATAATACTGTGAAAAACTGTACTGAGGGAGTGTATTGACTAGAATTTGTGGGTTAATACCGGGTTTAAAAATCCTACCGCTTGCTCAGGCAGCACATATGGTAAATTAGCCTGGCCCCTGGCAAGGATGACATGCAAAATTTGTGAAGCGCTTCCACATTTGTGGAAAATTAATGATCAAATGTGTCTGTAGTTTAGCACCAGAGCCACTCTGTGGTCTCACCCAAAAACAGGATGGCGGCAGACTCACCAGTCCAAAAACAGTTTTTTCTTCTAATCTAAACTATTCAATCTTGTACAAAAATGACACATTTAAGAGATGTGTTGGTTGAAAAAAGGAACATGTTTTCCAATCTGAGCTATTTGACTCAGTTCAGATAAGATAGTCCTTTATTAGTCCCACAGTGGGGAAATTTACATTGCCACAGCAGCAAAGACAGTAAAGATAAAGATATTAAATAACATATGTGCATTTCCACATCCACACGTGAAAGTACAATGTACAAAGATATTAACAATATGACTATAGAAAAAAACAAAAGGTTATTTTTGAACAGTGGGAATGGGGGTGTTTGTTAGATTGGAATTTGCGGCACATGTTATTGCAACATAAATACATGTGCAGGCGACATTTAAAGTTGTTGTTTTTTGCAAAATAAAAGTGCTGCACGCCTCTTCCACCGTGTGACATTTTGGCTGTGATGTGTGTGTGTGTGTGTGTGGAATAGATATTTGGAACACTTGAAGTAATTTCAGGCGCAGTGAAGCAAACAGTGCATGCAAGATTGTGTTTGCCACTGATGCCACTGACTGGCATTTGGAAAACAGCTCGCAGTTGACTGAACAAAGAAATGTTAGACAAAGTGGGACTGAGAGACAGAGAGACAAATACAGTTGCAGTGAGAGACAAACAATGAGACACAGAGATCAGTTCAACTGGGTAACAAACTTATCCAGACATTTTTTTCCTTAAAAGGCTTTGTCCTGATTTGTCTGGTTTTCAGTTGGTGGAGACTCAGAGCAGAGTGTGGTGTCCGGAAATGTACACATATTCTAGTTCAGTGATTGGGAAATAAATGCATTTAATTTTGAATTGCATTTTAAAGTGCTGTAAAATATGTACAGAATGACCTGACCTAGTAGGTAATGTATATACGTACATATAGCAATACTGTGATATAAAAAACGAATGACATATATCTGTGATGCAATTTTGAATAATAAAAACAGAATTACGGTTATATGTGACATCATTTGATTAGTAAAACTGAATTAAAGATATCTGTCGCGTCATTGTTAATGGTAAAAACAGAATTATGGATATGCATGATGCCATTTTGACTAGTAAAACTGAATAACAGATATTTGTGACGTCAGTTTGACTAGTAAAAACTCAATCATGATATCAGTGATGTAATTTGGAGTATTAAAACTGAATCACAGTTGTTATTGACGTCATTTTGACTAGTAAATAAAAAACTGAATTGCATATATCTGTAGCTCTAGTTTTGACTAGTAAGAATGAAGATGCAGATATCGGTTGTGAATAGTATCCTGACTTGCGATTAAACGTTAAAAACGTTTTGGTTTTTTACCTGTATTTTGGGGAGCCTGTCATGTGTGACGTCACTCACGTGAGCGCGCGCGCGAGAAGCACAGATCCTAGCTTGAAGCTACAGTACATTATGCCAGTTAGCTAGCGTAAGTAGCTCATTGAGCGTCATTTTCAATCACTAAAAGTTGGCGAAGTGTTGGAAATTCTATCACGGATACATTTGTTTTCAAACGCCAGTAAACAGAGGAGCAGGTGGCGGCCCTGACAGGGGGCGTGGTGGAGAAAGATAAACTTACCGACACGAAGCAGAGGTTCCAGACAGGAACTTGTCGTCGGAGAGACCAGTGCCGGCCCGAGCCTTTATGGGCCCTACGCTGAATTTGATTTGCCTTATGTTTGCCTCCAATTACAAAAAAACAACCGACGGATAATACACATGTGAAAGTTAAATGGTGAGTTTTAATTTTACTATTATTATTATTATAATTATCATTGTTATTATTATTATTATTATTATTAGTAGTAGTAGTAGTAGTACTGTACTTTTAACCCTGCGTTATAATTGAAGTTTTGATATTATAACGAAAGAAAATACTCTCACTCCGCCACTGGGTGTCGCTGCTGTCACTGGTACCCAAGCCTGTTCAACCTGTTCGTCACACACACACAGAGCTCTCATCCATGCAGCCTCCTCTCCTGTGCGCAGTGCTCCGGCCGCTCCTTCCCTCCTCGCTTCCTCCCCACAGCTGGCTGCCTTTTCTCTCTCTCTCTCTCTCTCTCTCTCTCTCTCTCTCTCTCTCTCTCTCTCACTCTCACTCTCTATGATGCTGTCTTGTATTTTCTCTCTCTCTCCCTCACACACACACACGCGCGCACACACACCGGAGCAAACACTTCGTTGGGCGGAATGACTGACTACCTGTTTTGCATGGTCTAAATTTCGGGAGGAATTTGGCTCGTCGGAAAGGAGAGAGGGAGTCAGTCCAGAGGGAGAGGGGAGAAAAAGAAGAAGGAGGTTCTCCATCCTCCTCTCCTCCCGCGAGGGAATTTATTTCACAGTAAGCAGCCGCAATGTCAATGTTTTTTTTTTCTATATGTGTGCGCATCTGTGCGGATATTCTGCTAAAAGCAGCTGGAGGATGAGAGTCTGCTGCGGGAAACATGGCTGGATGTTGCATGTGTTTGTTATTTTCCTTGTCAGTTTAATCCGAGGCGTGGTGTGTGTGTGTTTTAAATCATCATAATGATGCACTAAAGGGCTGTGGTGCGCATGCATTGATCGTGGATGAAATGGACCCCCCCCTTCCTCCCCTCCGTTTCCACTCTCCATCCATCCGCTACTGGCCGGTGTGTGTGTGTGGAAGGGGAGGTGGGGGGAAGGGGTTTTGTACTGGCTGATGGTGCAAACGCTGTTATCTCTAGATTGACCCAAATATGAGCGATATTCCTCAGATTATCGCAGCTGACAGTGAGGTCAGACAGCGGCTCGTGATGCGCTGCCGCGGCGCCTTTGGTACTGCCTTCTACGGGGAGGATCAGTGTGTGTTCACGCTGTGCGTGTGTGTGTGGATGGATGATGAAGAGCACCTTGCTGCTGCTGCTGCTGCTGCTGCTGCCGCCTCTTCTGCCTCCCTCACTGGCTCCATGTTGGTCACTTAAACGCATGATCTGCCCCAGGCTGTTGTTCCTCCTCCCCACTGTACTGTAGCCTATTTAATCTCATCCATCGCGTTGCCACGACAACCGCATTTCAACATAGAGCGTGGTGTTGGTGGTGTTTGCTCCTGTTAATTGTCTGTTGTTGTGCGACCTGGCACATATTTGGGGGGCCTGTTAGTGTCCAACTGAATTAGCTCTGTAGCTTCACAGCATCAGGTGATAATAATGACACCCACTGAAGGATCATGGGAGATTTATTTTCTGTGTTTACTTTTGAATGTAGACAAATATCAGTTAGATATTACACCAGTGTGTTTCTCACAATAGTGGTGTTTAAATATTGTGTTGCCTAACAACATTCCCGCGCTGCACACCGGAAGTGGTTAGTGGTATGTCAAGTCTGTATAGGCTGTATATATAAAAAGAGGGAAATAATCTGGCACCACGTCACCAGCAACCAGTCTCTAATTGGACGATACCACCTGTATGTGCGATGTCCAACACAAGAATCAAAGCGAACAATGCTGGACTGTAGATCAGTTAAAAAGACTTACAAATCCTGAAAACGTTAATCTGCATTAATCTCCAACATTTAGCAAAGGAAATGTCTGAAATCTCAACATTTAACAGAGGAGTCTGTTGTGTCTCTGTCCGAAAGCTGGTGACTCCGTTCAGCTGTATTTCAGTTCAGTGACTGTGTCGATTCCGTGAACAAATCTTTTTAATCAACTGATTCTAATGATTCAGTTACACTGAAAACAACTGCTTTACGAGTCACTAGTTTGTGTGTTGTGTGTCGCGTGTAAATGGAAGTCACATCACGGTTTCATGCAGCCGTGCTATGGAGGTACTGTAGTAATGGAAAACCGCACCTAACCATGTAGAGTTGAGCCATGCTGTGCCGAGCCAAGGCGAGGTGTGCCGGGACTGTGTAGTGGAAAAGCTACAAAAGAAAAACCTCCAAAAGCTTCTTGTCCCCACCCACCCCTGCTCTGCTGCTGTATACACACAAACACTCCCTCAGTCAGGTATGATAGTTTTGTTTGACAGAGCCTGTTTTCAGATTAAGGACGCAGAAAACTAATATTATTACATCATTTCTGTTCATGAAGATCAAACAGGCAGAATCATAAGAACAATTACCAAACGCACTCTCTCCCTCTCTCTCTCCTGCCACTGGACCAGTGGAAAATGCTAAATCCATACTGAACAACAGATGAAATCACAGCTCAGTGTTAAATGCAAGTAACATGCTTTTTCAGTTGTAGTCGAGACTCTCGGAGTCTAAATGAGCACTTTGACATTTTCCAAAAACTCATTTATTTGTTTTCTCACAGAGACTTAAGATGAGGAGATCGATAGCACACACACTCTCTTTCTCTCTCTCTCTCTCTCTCTCTCTCAGCTCTGTAGGTGAACATGAAGCTGTACAGAGCAGCAGCCTGACATTTTTAGTTTAGAGGCTGTAAAATGAAAGCTTGCTAATTAACACATTATATCTTGTATGTGCAATTTGTTGTTTTTAGACGTGGTTTTTGAGTAGCAATGATTTTCTGAGCCATGAAAAGATACAGGTAGTGATGAGGATATAATTTTTTGATAGATAGCTTACATATTATGATTCTCTGTGGAGATTCTACTTTAATTTTGTAAAATGTTGCACTGTTGCACTGTTGCACTGCTCTATAACAAATGTTTGCCATTTTCTGTCCCTGGATAAGAATTTAAACACAGGAGAAGTAATGATTCGACATTTACTGTGAAGTTGATTGATTATAAATGATCATTGTGATTTTTTGAAGCGAGGGAGGGCATACAAGGGGTGGGAATCACAGGGTAGCTCTCGATACGATACATGGTCCACAATACCACTAATGTCGTGATAATCAATATATTGGAAGACAATCATAAAGCGATACATCACAAAATCTGTCAAACTGGAGAAAACAAAATTGTAAAATCTAATAAAATCCAAATAAAATAATTTATATATCGCTTTCTTCACCATGCTCAGACAGTAAAAATGTCATGTTGTGGGCTGTTTGATTCTTGTGAATATTTGTTACAGTTGGAGAATTATGTCTTGGAAATATCTTGAAATGGCACAAATGTGTTGTCGAGATATCATTGTATTGTGCGATCCCTAATTTTTTGGACTAGTTCTTCTTTGGTGTTTAATGGCGAACTGTTGCATGACTGCCTCCTTCTGGATTTGATCATCCATTACAGTCTGCGACAGTCATCTGTCTGTCGCATTTAATTGACAGTTACTGTATAAGAGTGGTTTCACTGCTCTCTGTGTCCACTTCTATTTTTGCTAATTTTCGTTTGATTACTGAAACGCTGTCTCTCAAAAATTTAGTTTTTTTTATGAAATCTCTTAGATTAAATTCTCCTTTTGATGAGAAGTAGACCAGCATGTAATGGGCATATTTAATAATAACGCAATTTTGTTCCTAATAATACTTGCCTTACGAGAGGTAATTAAGAGGCATATTATATCTGGCTTCATATTACCGTATTGATTTGGTGCGTTTCAATATTTTTTTTACAGACCCAGTGGCAAATGTATCCCATATTTCACAAAGAAGTAAGACCCCAAAACAGGAAACTTTTTAAATACAAACAAATTAAGATCTAATTTCACACGGCAAGCCTTCCAACCGCTCGTCTGCCACTATCTCGTTCCAATACTCGGAAATAGACACGTAATTATCAGCTTTTTAATGTGACCACACGTGAAAGTAGCGTGAATGTGATCCACAGTTTGAACTCCTTCGCTTGGTTCGGTCTGTGCGAGTTCACACTAACAGCTTGTGTTTACCGACTGCTACAAGCCAGATTTGCAACACATCAAAGCAGAGCGACAAGCATTTAACACACACAGGTCCTGTGTTCTCGTCACACAACATTTAACCGACTGAAGAGCTTCTCTCCTAAACGGAGTGTGAACTTTTCCATCACACCCAACAACCTATCAAGATTTTAGTGCTTTAACCGCATATATTTTCCTTGTAATGTCACCCGCATACATGTACCCAACCTAGTTATATCAAGAGAGACATGTTTCCTATTGGATTTTAGAGGTTGCTACGCCCTTGAATTGACTTTGAGGTTTTTGATGACTCGTCTTGTTCATGGTGGGAGCTGAATCAACACCATTGCCGTTTTCTGGTCCCTCTCTCTCTTCAGCAAAACCCCCGACATCACAAATCAGTTCAAACCTACACGATCTTACTCCAGAAGTCTCCTCTACCTCAGAAATGTAACTCTTCCTCTTTAGATATGAGCCGAAGCGCCTCTTCCAAGTTGCCCTCCCACTTTAAGTTGTGTCAGCACAATTTGATTTTTTAGAAGGTATTGAGCTCTTTTAATTAACGCCATTATCACCAACGTTAAAATACACTGGTGTAAATAGGCCGATATATATATATATATATATACAGTAGAACAGTATTTCAGATATTTCTGCAAGTATCACCAGAGGAAGCTTGCATACCACTGGTGGTACATGTACCACAATTTGAGAACCATGCTGACCAGACCCTTCATAGCAGCTAATTTTAACCCATCAATACATGAATATCCGGAAAGTACTAGTGCTCCAAGAGCTATGTCATGAGGATTTTGAAACTACATCTACCAGCTTATAGCTATAATATTCGCTGTGTATTGCTGCTGCTGCCCCCTCCGAGCAGATTGAGGACAATTCATTGAGAATAATGGAGTGACCTCATTGCTTCATCCGTGGTGTCAAATCTGGAAAGTGATGTTCACTGCCACGGTTCAGAGAAATGTTAAGAGCGAGCTTTCATCTTTCTCCAAAGACTCCTCTCACCTGCTGCTGCTGCTGCCTTAACAGACTTCATTAAGCTTTTATACAGAGAAGGTGACACATGTGATGTGGCCAAACTCTTAATAACATGTAAGTGAGAGTGATGGGAGGGAAGATTCATGGTGCTTTGTGCTCGAGACCCAGAGTCAAAGTAGTGTTTCACGTAAAGGATCTCACGGCAAAGGCAGGAAACTCATATAATTTGGAGGTGGATTTTGATGCACAACCACTCTTCTCACTGAGCGTGATGCAATTAGGTAAATAAATTATAAGGAGCAGGAAAGAAATTGCCTCAAGGGAAGAAAGAGTTGGAGTCAGCATCTAGCGATATTGAGGTAGGGCTGAACAATTTCTGCAAAACATCTAACTGCATTTTCATTCTTATATACAGACTTAGACTTACATACAGTATATTGTAATTGTGATGTCATTGGTGATATACATTTTAAGTTAATTATTTCCGTATGACAGTATGACTATACTATGTTAATGGTTAATTTTTTAACCATTAACTTTTTTCGATACCAGTTTTATAATATAATTTCTAAAAAAGAAAATTACATTACACATTATGGTACAACTCCAAATCCATTCTTAGTTTAGTAGTATTAGTATTTACAGTTTTTTTTACATTAAAAAAAATTAACTACAAATTATTTTCAGTGCAAAAAGAACAATTGCAAACAAGTGACAAGTCATTGTCACTCAAGATCTCACAGAAACTTACAGTGGTAAAAAATGTCTTATCATCTCCCTATTTGACATTAGAACACACAAAACTGAGATAACCTCAGCTTAACTGGTCAACAATAACAACAGCTCCATTGTAGAAAAGTGACTGTGGCACTCGTCTTGTTTTTCCTTTAGTCATTTTCTTTTTCTGCCAGTGTGAAAAGATTCACACTGACTGGCCTTGTCCTCCTCCTCACATCAGGTTCAGAGGCTACTATGAGGACAAGATAAACATAACAGTGAGCTGTTTAACAGCAGATGCAATAGATTTTAACTGGCTAAGCTTTATCAGTTACTGTCTATATTCAGTTAGCTTTTCATTTAGTTAGCTATATAGCCATAACATAAAACTACATACTAATATCTTAAGAAGCAGATATTACGCTGCAGTAACATTAACTTAAGTAAACAAACATACAACACGTAAATTTACCTGCTAATCCCTGACACAGCGCCATCAGTATCAGTGTTGCCGACCTTAGTGGTGATATCTATTTTACAAATTGCGTCGCACACTATATTAGTATTACTTCAGTTGAAAAGGAGCCACACTTTCAATTTTGTGACATTTTTAGCCCCTTCATCGCAACACACTTACGTTTAGTTAGCAACACAGATACACGTGAACGCGATCCGTGGGCCTAACAGCATTGTATTCTTCCTGCACGCTGCAACCACGTGTAACGTTACAGCCAATCACCGGCAGCATTCTCAGATCTTGATCACGTGATTAACTCCGTAGGTACCGAAACTTAGGACTGAAAAACAAGTCACGTTTCGATACCCGGTAGTATCAAAGCATTTCGGTCGGTACCATAAAAGAACCGAAGTTTGGTACCCAGCCCTATGCATGAGCTTATTTGAATGTTTAGAAACTCTGATTGGTTAGATGTTAGGGGTGAAAATATGGATTTGGTGATAAACAGTATATCATCGTCAGGGCAAATATCAATATTTTATTTAACAAATTTAGCTGCTCTAAAGTAAACAGTCCCTGCCAGTTATACTCCCCAGCCATCGCTACTGTCTGCTACATGTCTCCTCAAGGTGGTGCTGCTCAAATGAATGAGGGGAAACTTGGGTGGAAGTTACTTTGCCGAAGAAGCGGGATAATGGCGGAGAAAGCTTCGTTAAGAGATGCTTCATGTACTCTGTGTTGTGTAAATAGAGAAATCTATCTTTTGTCAGACGTTTTGTTTTACAGAGATATCGTGATGTATTGCTATGGGATCACAGAATTGTTGTATCGTGATATTATTGGTATCGTTGACCATGTATTGCGTATCGTATCAAGAGGTACCCTGTGATTCCCACTAGAAATTAAAACTGCTATATTACTGAAATTCTGTTCTCAAAATATCATTAACATGCTAATGTTTGGAATAAAACAAAAATGCCTGTGGTGTGCAAAGGCCTTTTGACTAATTAATGAAATGGACGATGCCTTTAATTTGCCTCAAAAGTCAATATAAAAAGAGGACATTACAGTACAAATAAAAACACACTCAATATATCCAAGTTATTACTACCTCGAGTCTTGAATTTGTTATATTTAGTAACATTTCACTCCTGCCAATGTTTGCTGAGATCTGGTGGGACAATAGTGCCAAAAATTTTAATGAGTGACAATTCAGAAGTTTAATTTGACCACCAACGCACAATCTTAAAGCAGCTTGTCAGTCTGTTGAATTTTCAATATCTCAAGAAACAACCTGCTGTGAGAAAGAAGAGCAGCTTTCACCAGTTGGAACTAACCACCGGGGACATACAGATACTATATATACAGTACATAGGAGGCTGATAAATACTTGATTAGTATGAAACAACACATGACCTAGTTTTGTCTCAGGTTTAGTAATTTTAGAGTTAAAGTTGTTTATTGCGAGTGCTTGTGTTTTCTTGTCGATGCTAGTTAACGTTATATAGGAGGTACAGTTGTACAGGGAATTGTTGATGGCGATGGTTTTATAATTGGTGCCGCTTGAACAATGGAGAACAGTGCAGAAAGTATGTGTTCTAACAGTGGCATTGTCATGCAAAAGCAGTGGAAAATCACAGTTTAAAAGTTTTTATTTTGGACATAAAACCATTTTAAAAATGTAAAATTCCCAAGTTGAGCTGCAACTAACGATTGTTTTCATTATCAATTAATCAGTTGATTATTATTAACACTCAAATAATTATTTGAGTGTTTGGTCCATTAAATGTTAGAAAATGTTGATCGCTGTTTACCAAACCTGGAAATTATGATGATGTTTGTCGACAAATCAAAATGATTCAGTTTTAATTATTTATTTTATTGTTCGGAGCAAAGAAACCAGATAATACTCAAATTTTAGAAGATTATTTCTGAGGACTAAAGACATTCTACTTCATTCTGCTTGTGCAGCGATTGCTCGATAGGAGATCAAATGGCAATCATGAGATAAGATTAATTTTTTTCCAATGTGAATCAGCTATTCATTGTCCTAACCTGACAATCTCTGCTGATAACCTTGTTGAGTAAAACAGACAAATTACAAACACAGGGAGAGAGAGAGAGAGAGAGATTGTTTGTTGATGCTTCACTGTATTTTCCCATCATGTCTGATCCGTATCACTGCTGGCATCTCTGTTCCTCCAGTGAGTAGATGTGAAAGATACGTAGGTTGCTTGGTCGACAACCTCTTGACACCCTGATCTCTTCATAGCAGACACTCGGAAGGAGATAAATAACACTGTTTATGACAGCAAAAATTGGCTAAAATAACAACAATTGTTGTAGTAAATAGATGAAATTAGAAAAAAGCACCCAGAGTGTGTAGACCCTTACCACGATGTTAGAACACTCTATCTAGCAAGGTTATCTCCCTTTGTCTGCTTTTTACATAATGATTGAACTAGTGGGACTTCACAATTTTGGTTTCTTGCAAACGGGATTGACCGATATAAAAAATGTGTGTCCCACCAACAGCAATCAAGTGCACCCTGAACAACAGTTGTGTGTCCTGTTCAGTCATAGCTGCTGCTGTTTCCTTCACCTGGCAGCTCCAGGTGAGTTTCCTGCTGTCTGAAAAAGGCTGTGTGTCCTTCATGGTACGATTTGGTTTGGAATGGTAAGGTCTACTTGGTAGGGGCGTTGTGGTCTCTGAAAAAATAATGGTCTCAAGGAAGTTACATTTTTCTGTTGCTCAGTTAGCTGACTGTCATGGGTGGAGCTGGACCGCACAGTACTACTCAGTATTACTCTGGTAGCCCTCTGGTATGGTTGGGGCTGTTTATTTTGGTACTCAAAGCACAAAAAAATACGTACTGTACTGTATCAAACTGAACTGTTCCATGGCTCAAGTAATGAACGAGTAATGGAGAGCCACAAGGGGGCGACTCTGCTGCCTGCAAAAAGAACTCTTGAATTAGCTTTTATTTCTGACTTGATTGGTTACCGTCAGTAAACATTTTCTTAAGAAGTCCATGGTCCCAATCCATAGTATTCCCCTACTTTTTTCAATACTGAGAGGAAAATTGATTATGAAGCTCAACAAATGAGTGTGATTGACAGCCGGTATCAGCCAAAAAGAGCCTGGTTCCAAGTGATCAACATAGCTTTTGGCTAAATTGCCAACTGGTTGCCTCTTGGATTGGAGTCCAAGTGGATTAAGTGTGCTTTCAAGGAAGCGGGAAAACATGTGACTTCACTGAAAAACTCCTTTTTACGCTTTGACCATGTGTTTAGCATCATTGACTGAAGCTGAATGATGGAATGTTGTCCGGTGAGTTTTTTTTAATGCATCTGAACTGAATCCGAGCTCTCGGAATGCTCCGCTGTACCTCTGTATTCAACCTTTTCCATGTATCAGCTTTGAAATTGTCAATAAATGGCCGTGTGCCAGTTCATTTGGCAGCCATGGCCGGGCTACAATCACTGCCATGTTTGACAGATGAGGTTGTGGCTATAGGTCATGAGCTTTTCCTGTTTTCTCAACGTCCTTTTCCCCCCATTATTTTGATAGAGGTTGATTTTTGTCAAGCTTTGATGCAGGACTGTACCAATTTCTTTTTTGGGGTGTTTTTGTGAGCTGCAGTCATGGCTTTTGCATTTTTGTATATTTACCTGAGCTATGCATTGTTTTGGGAATCTACTAAAGCCTCTTATTTTTATTATGGCAAAAATATAGTGTTATATTTGACACAATGGCTGTGAGGCTCATATTTATTGGTGGTACGACTAAAAAGGTGAAGAAATGGAGTCAGTGATAGTGCCGTTGTATTGATACATACAACAAGGATTGGGTGCAATATTTAGGTGACTTAACAACCAGCAACCATTTCCTCTCTCCGCAGCTTCCACTCATGGCTGTGCTAATGGATGGTGGCAAATAGCAGCTGCACTTTGCTTCCCTGTCTGAGACACTGAGTGGTTTTCCCTCTTCTCCGTTGCCCTAAGAGGAGAGAGGAGCAGAGCGGCTGCTATGGAGAGGGTAATGGTTGTTTGTCGGATGCATCGTTTTGTCACTTGAGTTTTGTTCATTCCACTCGATGGTCTTCTTTGTTGCCGGAAAATCACATGGCACATTATATTTACGCTGTTTTTGTCTCAGTTTGACGTTCCCAGCTAGCAGGGAACTTTCCCACAAGTGTGGGTAACGTTGCGTTCAGGTTATAATTATATTTCGGAAAAAAACGTTTTTATCTAATGTTGCACAACGTTCTAAAGACAAAACCTAGAAGAACAAATTTAGTTGCAACATTCAGAGAATGTTTTGAGGACGCCATTATGCCTTGGATTGCAGGACAGGATAAGGACAATAAGTTTTTGAACTGCGATATATGTTAATGAAGATGAAAAGTTTTGTCTGCAACACACCTCTGGTTTTTGAGACCAGAGGTGACAGAACATTTGTCATTAAACATTCCCGTAAAGTGATGTGTAGGGCTGTAGGGAAAAATAATCTCATCACAATATACTTTTTAATATCATTCGATATCAATATATATCGCAATGTACTATCACATTAATATTTCTGTCAATCTGTGTAATATAAATATAAAAGCTCAAAATAGGTTCAATTGTTGGCAAACAAACGCAGCAAAAAAACAAAACAAACACACATGCGACTTGACCAATCCGACGTGGAAGTATGACACATTTTGCAAAACCATTATTTTCAACCGTTCTTAATTGTACCATGTCTTAGGCAATAAAGTACACGATTGCGTACGTGAGATCACTGTTTTTGTCGTACACGGAGAAGACACTGTGGTCTGCTGTTGTGAGGCAGACATCCTGTTTGCTTTAAAGGTAGGGCCACCTGCATGTAGTTTGGTCTTTCGTGGTTTGTTCTCTTCAGATGTCTTCTTCTTCTCACTATTCAGTAACACTGTCATTTGAGGTATTGTTAGTTGTCTGTCAAAATGTGGATGAAACTATTTCTATCTTGTTTTTATATCGAGGAAAAGTTCTATTGCGATATATATGTATGTTGTTATTGTTTTATTGCCCAAGTGATGTGATAAAAAAGTACACAGTAAATTTCGCAGTGTTAAATGTGCAGTGTCAAAGTTCAATGACTCTAGGAAAGAGTTAATTTAACACCAATACCACCAAAAGGACCAAATACACTCGGACACAGTGTTGATTTAACACTGCACAATTTTCCTTTTGACGTTCTGAAGATGTTTGAGCATAATGTTCTAACAATGTTATTATCAGGTCTTTGGAGAACATTATCTGACCTTAGAGAAGAATGTTGTAGAAGAACAAAACAAAAACTTACTGGAACATTTCATAGTAACGTTCTCACAATGTTCATAGAACCAAGCTTTTCTAGCTGGGTAGTCATCCTTTAGAAGGTTATACATGGACTAAAGTTGATCAGCCTAAACACACACATATATATATATACATAGTATATAGTATTAAATCACCACCAGAGCACATAAGCAAATGTATGAGTAGTTGATATACAGGAGGACCATCCTGCCAATGTCTGTGTGTGTCCCTCTACATCAAGTGAGACAATAATACTCCCCTTAATCCACCTCACACTGCTCTTCTCACTCAATCAATTCTCTGTGGAGTGGGATGTTGCCAATTTGTGGTTGCCAAGTTGTGGCTGGCAAGTTGTGGTTGCCCCGGCAACGGGGACTCGGGTTTACTATGATGTCAGCCAGGTGCGGTCTCGCAGCGTGGTCTCTAACAAGGCTGACCCTTGTTGGGAATAATGAGCCTGACTCCGCTGTCATGGCGATGACTCCTTTTGTGTACGAGGTAAAAATCAAGTGAGCAGCGAACTCCCAATTAGACCAGAGTGTGTGATGGGGAGAATGGGTGGGTGTGTGTGGGAGTCGGAAGTTTGTTTGCTTGTTTGCTGTAAAAATGCCTGTTACTTTAAAATGTTCGACAAACACGTTTTCATGTGAATGTGTCTTATGTCGTATCCTTTAAGAGTAAGCTGAATTTTATGTTAATGGTTATTAAATCATCTTAATTTGAAGTTATGTTTTCTAATCTTACTTGAAATGATTTGCACTACAGTTCAGTAATTCACCCATTCACTGACACATCTGTACAGTGCAGCACGTTCCATATCGAGCATTTTCTATCCATTCACACACTACCCAGCCAGCTGTTAAGAGTAATTTGGTGTTAAATGTCCAGTTTGCAACATTTAGGAGGGTTTATAGGCACAAGTACCCATAAGTATATTTGAACTTTTAGTTTTGAACTGCTTTATTTAACATTTTTTTTATGTTCCTAGTCTTTTATATGGCTGCCAATTTGCGCTGCCATGTTTCTACAGTAGCCTAAATGGGCAAATTAGCCAGAGCTTGGCTTTCTGTTATGTGAAGGCCCCCGTAGTTCTGTGACACACTTGGTAAAAGTGGCACAGTTCGCTTTGTTACAGTATGGTGCATATTTTTTTGCCTTTCCATTAGTAATAGAACCAAAATAACCAGCCCCAACCGTTCCATTCTTTTGCACCCTTCCCTTGGGGTAAAATGCTGCGGGATGGTACAGTCAGGCTCCACCCACAGTCAGTCAGCTGATTGGGCGATAGAAAAACGTCACTCCCTTGCGAGTGGTGTTTCTTCAACACCCGCAGTCTATTCTAACTTTTTGAGACAAACAGCCATAAAACCGAGTGGAGCAGTCGAAACACAAGCCTGACCCCGGGCTTTACCATTCCAAACTGTGCCGTAGTGCCATGGTTCCCAACCTGGGGTCCAAGCCCCCCTTAGGTGGGCGCCAGAGATCACATGGGGGGTCACAGAGCTTTGACTGCTCTGAGTTTGTGAGGTTAATGTAATTATATTTGTGCATCCCAATCAGACACTCTACTAATTAGAGTCTGATTAGAAGTCAGTATCACCCAAATAAAAACTATAATTTTCCCAATTTATTAAGCTATTTATCACACTTGATCACGTTCCTGTTGTGTGAGAAACGTCAAAGTACAGAAGACTGTTTATTTTTGCATATGAACTTTTTAGTTTATTCTTTTTTGTGTGCGTGCCCTGGACAAGGGGGGCCTGGTTTGTCCTGGACACAAGCAAGGGGGGCTTCAAGGAAAAATGGTTGGGAACCACTGCCGTAGCGTATCATGATGGAGGCACAGCTTTAGATGTCACTATTTCTTACACATTGCAAGCTGAGCCGATACTAAAATGTGGCGTCAACAGACTGCCGGCCACTGATTGGTCAGCTGCTGTCCACAAAAATATGTTGTGGTTCGTCAACGAGGTGCAGACGTTCCTGCATTTGGAGAGGATCCAGGGCGAGCTGGACCGAGAAAACACATGGCCCACATGCTTTCCAGTCATGGAAAAACGAGTAGAGTTGAGCCCAGTGGTGCTAGAACTGTATTATGGAAACAAGGGCTGTTTTTGCTCCATCAATATCTCTCTACTACTATTGTTTAAAACCCATGTATACTCATTTAAGATTTTGAATGCCCTTGCATTTATGAACCCTTACATAACTGTAAATTAGATTATTTTCCATAGGAGGTGCTCAGAGAAAGCCATTGTGCCAATGTTTGTGTCTAGTTTAGTAGAACAATACGTTTCCTAATGACATTAATTTTCCTTTCTTTCCCAGTGTGACACAGATAAATTTGTTAGAGATTGTTCTTTTCTTTATCCACCACCAAATCCCCTATAATGATTCCATTGTTTGCATTTTTACCCCATCATTTGTTTCATGTTTTGCTGACTCTGTAGTTGGCATGGGTCTTGGTGCAGTCTGCTTTCTTTGTGTATTCTTTTGCTTCAGGCTGTGTCCTTGACCAAAAATACATCTCAAACCCCTAAAAAAACCCTAAAGAAAATGAAAAATCACCACTACATGTGGGGGGAAAAAAATGACTACTCAACTCAACTCAACCTATTAAATATGAAGATGACAAGCATAAAAAAAGCACTTAAAGAAAAGAAGTGAATGTTTTCTCTTCTTGTCCTCTGAAAACTTTTTATGCTATAAGCATTTTTTAAACTTTAAAGGGCGTTTCAGTGCCCGAACCCTTAATAATTTCTTACCATGTGTGAGTATTTGCTTGCTTGCAGGTTTTGTAGGCATGTGTGTGTGTCGGTGTGCACACGTGCAGCAGAGGAAGTGGCGTCTGGCCAGCACAGACCAGCTTTGTCTGGCTCTAATGCCTCTTCATTCACTGTACTCACATGCAGTCAGTGACTCGCTGACAGCGACTAATCTCCTCTTTATCTTAAAGGTTTGCTCAGCACTTTGCTTTCCCCATTCAGGCAAATGGGAAACCAAAGATTTCAGGCAGCGGCGCTGCTGCACTCATCATTCACCGCCTCCCACCGTTTGCATTAGTTGCCTTTGTTATATTGCAGAAGCGACTTGACTTGAGTATTGAGTGTTTAGCTCCATAAAGCCTCTCTCACACTGTGGGTATACCTGGGATTTTGAAATCTAGGTGATTAACACCACTCACATTTCGCCACGCCATTATTTTAGTGGGTATGGGGTGTAATATTGGTCTAACACAATTTTTGGACATGCCCAGATATACGAATATTCTAATGTGACATGTTCAGAAGAAAATATGTCTCTGCATCGCAATTTGCAGAAATAATTCAGATTATACTCCAGATTATATCCAGTTAGAACACCTTTAGCCATGCTGAAAGTCAGTCACTCCGCTGCTTGGATTGTCTTATAGCTGTTCAAATTTCAAGGATTCATCGTTGCCATTTTGATTATCTCCCGTTGTAGCACACGATTTCTGTGGATTTTGCTAAAGATACTCGAGGAGGGCAGGTGACAGATACTTTGTCAAGACCACAAATTTCTACTTTGGGGTGAAATATCACTACAGGCGTTGGATGGATTGTTATTAAGTTTGCTGCAGGCATTCATGTTTCCCTCAGGATGACTTGATGCAACTTATGAGATTGTGTGGCTTCACAGGATTCACCAAAATTTATGTTGCGTTTTGAGCCCCTGGCTCTTTGCCTACAGACCGAGACAGGGATGCTCAGCCGACCCTGAAAACATGGCTGCTAGTGGGGGGGCATCAGAAAGATTTTTATTTTAATAAAACCTATAACTTAAGTCTACAGTATTTTGAGAATATATTTGCCTCTTTTTCTAGCCATTAGTCAGCCTTTTCTGGCTGTCACGATGTAAATCATTCCCTCTACCACACCAAAGTCCATAGAGAAAATCATCAATTTTACATCCTAGGCATGTAGGAGTTGTTGATCCACTGCTGCCTCCATCCGTACGTTCACATGTATTATTTTGAGACTTCTGTGTTTGAAAATCTTTTGTTTGGATTTAGCAAAGTGACCCAACATTACCAAACAAGGCAGAAGTAGATTAGCAGCTCCTGTGTCCCCTATGAGCTAAAAATGCAGATTTCCTCTATGCACTTTGGTGTCAGAAACTTAGATTCTCTGTCCTTCCTTGTTTCTGCATGGACATGTTTGAAGTGTCTCTGGCTGGTGTTGTTGTCTATATGGAGTCAACCTGATATTTAAAGTGTCAAATCTCAAACAAAGTAAATTCCCCATGTTTAACCTGTTTAATCTCCTTCCAAGGAGCTTCTCCCCCCAACCCAAAACGTAGCCTAATATTGTAATAGACTGCAACACATTAACCTTCCAAAAATGTCAGCAAAATTGCCCAGAGCGAGTGAAAACATAATACTTATTAAATAAGTCAGTGCATTGATATTAGCATTTATTTGAAATGGCTGCCGTGCCTGTGTATATCCTCTGAAGGGCCACTGTGCTCTAATATGACACGTGCAAAAAGATGAGGTGTGTTATCTCTGACACGTATGATCCATCCTCCGCTCACTCTTCATTTTCTCACCACCGTAGCCTGGATGGGATGATGAGTTTGCAAACATTAGGAAGATATGGGTCATTACGTTTGTGCATCTATCCAGCAGCCGTGGCAATTAATGACCTCGCTAATGGCTTTTCTGTGCTGACGCTAAACAACCTTTATAATGTCTGCGATAACGGGGAAATATATACTTGTGGATTCTGCTTTGTTTGTGACATATTAAGTAGAGACACAGGCTGACAGAAGGGATTACACTGCAGAATAAATAACCCAGCCCCACTGAGCCAAATATTCTTTAATTGATTTAAGTTTTCTTGTTTTAAGAGAGAAAACTCAGCCAATGTGTGCTTGGCTAGAATTCTTAAATCTAGCTTGTAAATCAAGCCACTTTGAGACAGTTTTGTGCCTAAAAAACGAGCCAAAAACAAGACAAAACTGGCCAAAAGTTTAGTTCTTAAACAAACTAGGGTTGGGTGGTATACCAAGTTTTAAAACTCTCTCAAACAAAGAGAGGAGAACAGACTCCAACAGAAGATGTGTGGTTGCTCTTACTTATAAAATTTACAACAAATTAAGAGGGTTGTTTTTCCTTCCTCAATGAGATTATTCTTCTAGTGCAAAAGATGGTTGCCAAGATTATATTTATTTTTTTTTGGAAAGAAATAAGAGCAATTTCCCAGAAATTATTTTTTCTTGAAAATCAATGTTTGCAGTGTATTTATGAGATAATGTCTAGATGTTTAGCTAGAAAATGAGCAGAGTTGAAATATGAGATTGTAGTTTTCTACCTGTGAATTTACTCCTGGCTCACATGCAGTTAGTCTCTGATCTATTATGGATTTTGGGATTATTCTGGAGAAGAGCTGTCACTGGATGACCCTTTGCAGTCAATAGTAACCCATCTAAACCAGAAAAATCCCCTTTGAAAGAATCTCAATGCCCATATTTTAGTTGCTTCCTCTAAATCTCAAGTATTTTGGTCTGAAAAGCACAATAGCATTGTTTTGTTTCTTTAAAGATCTTTTGGACTTTAGATTGAACGGATAGTAATTATTGTGAATTATTTTTGAACTGACTTTTATCTTGATGAGCACCTGATATCTTTTGCGACCCAAAGCTGCAAATGTTTTTTTTTAAACCACAGCTTTGTTTGAATGTTGACTTTGACATTGTTTGAATAAGAAATACAGAGATTTTCTCACCACAGCCAATCATCTGCCTCCATCTCACCCTATCCCCTGTGTCCTCAATCCACACATTTTAAGGTTTTACGCCCTTTCATGTCCTTCCTGACACAACCTTCCCCATGTATGCATGATTGGGAACAGCAGTAGGTGTATCCGCCCAGTTGCTGAGATATTGGTAGAAATCGCAAGAAAAACCCAGCAAGCGGGAACCTGGATGCCAACTCCATGTGTGTGTGCATGTGACATGTTTAGTAGCAGTGCCACCTGAAAATCAAACCCTGGTTGTTTTTTAGCCCTAGCATTAGCCACAGGTGATTTGTTGGCAAACAAGTAAATACAAACGATTCAGGAGCATGGATGCTGCGACGCGACGCGGAAAATCACTAACTGTTCAGCGAGAATTCATCAAAAAGCCTAGGTCATACTCCCTGTAAGTCCAAAAAAAACGGATAGCGAGTGTTTCCCGTTTCGTCCAGTATTGATCTAACACAAGTTACTTGGCCCAAAAGCTGCGGTTTAAGGAAACACGAAAAACAAAACATTGTTGAGACACATGTGAGACATATTTTTGAATCATAGCAACATAGACGACAAGCTACGACATTGTTTTCACCAAAAGAGACGTCTTTCGAGCTGGAGAAACTACTTTGATCTCTATGTGCAGTCATCAGTGAGACTGGAGAGCAGGGACCGTGTACAAAGTGCAACGCCCGAAAAATATATTAAAAAAACATTCAATAAGTTTACCATAATACAGTGTAGTGTCATAAAACTTTCTGTAGACTTTAAGGCATAAGAGCATAAAAATGTCACTTTGTTGATTTGCAGACAGTTTTGTCGTTTATCTCATTTTAAAAAAAACGAATGATACATGGATTCATGTAAGTGAGTCTGACCTGTCTGTAACACCACACCAAGTAAACTGAGGACACACTACTATATTCTATTGTAAAAAAAAAAAAAGAAAAACAACAAGCTTCATTTATTTAGCCTGAAGCCGGAGACAAGTAAGGGCACATTGATATTTTAGCAGCTGAGAAAACAGCACATAAGGAATTCCCAGGCCGGACTGACACACACTGGAGCACATGGAATGCAGCATGTTAGAGAGCTGAGTGGAAATCTCAGAGGGATTTGACCCTTCGCCAAGAAACTGCAGTGTCTATTCATCTTTCGGTCAGAAAAAAGCTGAGTCATGAGCAAGACGCTTAGCTCAACCTGACAAATCCTCACAAGGCAAGGTTAAAAGGTTTGAGAGAGGAAATATTTCTTTTAAGCTCTGTCGGTCTCTGTTCCGGTCCTATAAAGTCACTTTTTTAATCAAATGCTGATGTCATTTTTTTTTTTTTTTTGCCTAACAGGGACTGGTTGGTGTGTGTGTGTGTGTGTGGGGGGGGGGGGGGGGGGGGGGTTTACATCAATAAATGTCCCTTATATTTTACTAACAGCTGATTCAGAGCAGCTATAAATAGTAAAATAATCTTTGATTTCATTTCACTTCCATCTCTGTCAATTTCCCTGGAGAAATGTCCTGTTTTCTTTGTGACATCAAAGCTGATTAAAATACCTCCATCGTTTTTATTTCCCAAAAGACAATCACTTTTACAAAGTCCAGTCTATAATCTGATTGGATTATCACTGTGCACATGTGAGTCAGGGTTAAAGGGTTAAAGATGATGTATGTAAGTGCTGTACTAGTAATGGGGATGCTGTTGTTGTTGTGGAGGAAAAAAATGACAACGAATATGGATGTGAAGGTGAGGTTTTATTCTGAAGATGCGTCTCTGTTTGCCTCTCTCTTTATGATCTAATCTAATCAGATTAAACCAGTACAACACTCCAATAGATCTTGATGACCCTGTTTTTTCATGATCAGCTGAGAACAATGAAAACATTAAATAAATGAGGAAGACGATTGATTATTTAAGAATGACTAAGGGAGAAAGGGTGGGAATAAATAAGTTGTACTTCTTCCCACTCCTTTTCAAACATGTAAATTAAAACTTTAAAGTGTTTTTGCTTTGTTCCTTGTTGGAAATAAATAGATTTCTGTTGAGCTCTAGACATCATGTGACTAAGTCTGCTCAGTGTCCACTATGGAATATGGAACGGTACCAGTGCTCGTTTCAAAGCTTTAAGTGTTCACTGAGGCCAGAGATCCAGCAATTTATCACATATGTAATCACACATTATTGTATGTAATCTCATTGTGTGAATGTAGTACACTTGGTGCAACATGTTGCCAGTCCATCGCAGGGCCAGTAGAACTACGCCAATTTAGAGTGTCCACTTAACCTCAGCAAGTTTTTGGACTGTGGGAGGAAACCAGAGAACCCAGAGAACCCAGACAAAGCCCACTATTCCACCGGGTGGCCCTGTACTTTTTGTGCCATGGCTAAAATCTTTCATGTTACGCAATTTGGTAATGCCTCTGGTAGAGTTGAATATTGCTTGTGTTTTTTCCCCGCCGCAATACTGTTGTTGTTAGCCCAGTGAGCCAGCAGGGTCATTACCTCACACTCACACACTTCACCAAATGGAACTATCAATTTAAACCATTGGTTTCAAAGGGCTATACCTACCTATTGTTGATTTGTGATGACCTAGTGGTCCTCACTCCTCCTCCTGAACAGAGTAGTTACCAAGGGCTCATTTTCTGATTAGAAGCCGAGCACTGCTGCCAATTATGGCCTATTTTTTTAGTGTTCCTTTTTAGGAAATCTCCTGAAAACCTTCACTAGACACAGTCCACAGCTGCTATAAAAATATTAGATAATCAAAACATGTTTAATATTTGCTCAACCGTTAGTGAAGCTGTTTCTTGTTGGGTAGACTTTGATGGTACTCATATAACATAAGTATATTAAGTAAAGATGGATGTTGATAGAGATGTCCAGGCTGCACTTCTGTCCATTGCTATTCTAAGCACAGCAACAATCACGGTTAGAGTCCCAGAGCACTCGTAGGACACTGGCTACAGCTACTGTAGCGCAATGCATAAAACATCAGCTGGACTCTCAGCTGGGCTTTTCTCCAAAGAAATGACATCGCTGAAGTAATTACTCGGTGGAAGGAAGCATCAAAGAGGCACAGCTGCCCTCAGCTTCTGCCTCGGACCATGGATAAACCTCTGATGGTGTCAGACGATGAGGGTTCTGGGTCACTGCATGACAACTAAATCATGACTGTCAGTGTCTGGATTTTTTTTATTAGCAGCTTCATCGAAACATAATACAACGCAGAATATGTTTTATTAAAACAGCGTTTCCCAAACTTTCTACATGGGGAGCCACCTTTTAAAGATGGAAAACTATTGTGGAGCCAATTTGTGCATAAATTAGTGACTCATTTATAACCGTATCTGATTAATTGTATTGTATTGTAATTCTGTAATTCTGTAATTTGCTTGGGAGGGACCTGCGACCCTTCTGTGGGTCCCAGTGTTTGGGAATCACTGGATGCATTCATACTAGCCCTTCTTGCTCTTGTTTGGGTCGGTGTGAACATGCAACTGAACTCTGATGCGCATCAAAGAAGCAGACTCTGGTCTGCCTAAAAAAGTAGGTCTTGGTTCACTTCACAAGTTCAAGAATCGGACTACAACGCAGGCCAGTATGGGTGAACACAAGAGTGTGTGTAGAACGATAGCCTGAAAGGATTTGATGCAGCTTCATGTTTTGCTCTTATGTGGCGGAAACAGAGGTTGTCCTGCATTAACCAACAGATGAGCCAGTTTTCTTGTTCATTGTTGTGTCATTTTCAGTAATTCTTGATGCAGTCCCGCGTCAGGCGAGGAAGGGAAAGCGTTATACAAAAGGTTTGGTTCGTTTCACTGAACTGCGAAAGTGTGACAGCAAACTCGGACCGGCTGAATGTCGCAACCCCCCAATTGAACCGAATCCCCAATCGTACCAAGTTTAGCCGACTATGTAGCCGACCTAAATCCCGTCTTCTGAGGCCAAGAAGTGGGCGTGGTCTGGTAGTGAAATCTGACAAAATTGCAACTTTGTGGAAAAATCCCCCGCTGCGGGTGGACCAAGAAAGGCAAAGGGGAAATTTTAATTGACCAGAGAGAGGCAGTAGATACACTGACTTGTATCCCAACATGTATAATTTCAATACTTAAAACCTAAAGATTTGCACCTATATACACCTGAAAAGGTATTTTAGGGGTTAAGTTACACTTTAAGTTGTGCACTCCCTTCGCCGTAGCTTGTTTTCATTATTATCTCCACCAGCAGAACAGGACATTCTGTTGCGTTTCCCTGCAGCGCTGATGCATTTTTAGCAGTTTGCACAAAACAACACTGAGCTTCAGATGGAGCCGAGTCGTGTCAAAGCGACAGCTAAAAGCCATGAGCGGCATTTCGCCCTCAAGCATGTGTTTATCTAATTAAAATTAAAAATAGTGATGTCCTGTGGAGATTCTCATTCATCCATGTCGTAGTTCTTCATAAATCGTAGCAACTGGACTCAGGATGTTTCACATCTCATGCCAGTGTGTCCTAATAATTTTTTTTTTTATTGTTGAGTCATGCATGCAGAATAATAATGCATTCTGTCAACATTTCTGGATTTTGAAATGACAATTTCACTCAGAAAAGGGGTTTCTTAGTTTATAGGCCAACACAGGAGAAAGAAGAAATGATTAATTAGCATGACCTGTTCTGCCAACTTCCAGAGCGAAGGGAAGAATTTGTGGTCTTAACGGAGCAAATAAAGATCACTGACATGGTTTCTTTGCTCCATATCACAAAGAAATCATTAAAAGTTTTTGTTTTTTTGGACAAAACAAGACTTTTGAGAACTTCGTCTTGTCCAGGTTTGAGAAACTTGTTTTGATTGTTCAAAAAAACACTCAAACTGATTAAATTACCAAAATAGTTGTGTTTTACCTATTTTTTGCCAGTATCTTCAAATGTAAAAAGTTACTTACTTCTTACTGTCTTTTTACTGTGCATTACATAAACGTTAATTCTAATGCAATGACTCGTGGAAATGGAAATGGACACACACAACTCTGACTGGCCTCTCCAGTGCTGTTAATGACATTAGCCTTTATGTGTGTTCCTGTAAAAGTGGGTACAAATCCTCTTCAGCCAAAGACAAAAACCATCCACCCTGGAGTGGATTTGGTGTGGCTGCTTTCTCTCGTCTTCAACTCCTTCTCTCCTCCAGTGCTATAAATAGTTGAGAGTGCTGCTGTCTCTCATATTTCATGTGTCAGTGGCTCCCGCAGTCAGTGGTGAAGAATGTTTTCAGCATATAGAAAGCTTCCTCTCGTTCCGTATTCCGTATTCCTCTCCACTCCCCTTCTCTTCTGCATTCCCCACGTCCTCTCTTCCCTCTTTACTTTCATCGTCATCCTCCAGCCTGAGAAAAACAAACTTAAACCACATTTCATGTGTCAGTTTCATGTCCCACAATCGGCAGTGAAGAATGTTTACAGCGTACAGAAAGATTCCGCTCGCCCACCGCTTCCTCACTTTCCTGTCTTCATGTTCTACTCTCGATTTCCTCTTCATGTTTCAGCCTGAGAGGAAGAAAATCGGAGGTAAAAGACCCAGAGTCGCAGATTTCTGGGGCAATGTAAGTGAAAAGAGTAAAGTTCAGTCACATGGATGTAGATCAGGGGTCGGTCAAGTGGAACTTGTTGGGGTCTGGGAGCAATATGATCTTACAACTGTAATATTTCATATAATTTCAAAACAAAAGTCTTTGTTTTGTTACAGGGTGGTATATCTTTTTTGTTTTTTAAATAACTCACAGAAATAACACATTTTAACGTGATAATTAGTGGAAGGCCGATTTGAAGGCCTTCCACTAAGGCACAGGCCGCGAGTTTGAGACCTCTGATGTACTTGGCATCGACTTACTTGATTTCCGTTGTCTCCACACTGGTGCGATGTAGCTGATGAATGTTACGCTACGTTGTATGAGACACAACTCACACTTAAAAACCTGAAGTATAACTCTAAGTCCACATATGTGGATGTGCAGCTAATGTTAACTGTCACTGGTTCTAAACTGACTGTAATATTATGGCAGATTTAATGAGGTTTTGTCATACTTGGACAGATATTAATAGGTTGTGCCATTTTAAGGGCTGTTGGGTGTGTGGCCAAAAGTGACACACATTCACCAGCCTCTTGATTTTTCCAGTTCAGTTCAGTTCACCTTTAGTTTCTGTTTTATTGCTGGAGTTGAGCCTGTATATAAATATGGATGTAGACCTCAACGTGCAAAACAAACTCCCGTTAGGAAGCCACATGGACACAAGTAATCAGAATAAAAGCCTGATTGGAATAAAAATGTCACGTAAATGTGCCAATCTGAAAACTCTGATATACAATACAGCGCATTAAGAATTTGCGACTAAGTACTTGGTGCATGTGTACGCACACCTCAATCAGATCGTTTTATTTTGTGTTCATGTACATGATGAAATTGTAAATTCCAATTGGTGCTTTTCAGAAATAATACATTTTGCACATTTAAACATAACTAGTTTTGTGTCTCAGTCTATTTTTCTTTCAAATGGATGTATGCACCACCCTGTTACACCTCAATCACGGCAATAACAAGTGACCCAGATTGATTCCTCACGTTGCCCATAAGAATCTCAACTCCCATTTTGAAGCCGTCAGAATCCCGACATGGCATTTATTGGATGATACCAGCTGTAAATCACACTGATGACCACACATGTGGCAACACAAATTCACCGATGCAACACCATGTTCTATTGAAGAAGAGCTGAAACTAGTGATTAAGACTAATGGTGAAAAGTAGAAGCTCGTTTTCTCTTAGACAACCAGTGGAGTCCCCCCCTGTTGGCTTTTACTGTTGCTTTTGTCCTGCTTCTTGGGCTCCATCTTTAAAACCAGAAAACTCCATGTTTTCATATGCAGTCTGTGGATGGAGGCTTATTTAATTGTCCTGTAGTTTTACAATAACTACAACATTGCCCTTTGTATTCACTTCACTTGTGAGCTTATTAAACCCTCAGGGATTTCACAGTGAACATGCTCTGGCATCTTTCTTTTTTATTATTTTCCTCCAGTAAAACAACGTGGTTTTGCTGAGCCTGTTCCTCTCTCGGTCACAAACGGCATCTGCCGTCACGTGAGCAGGGCAGCTGTGCATTTTAAAATTGTTTATCACTGCCGTCATAACCTCTGTAATTATATCATGTGGTAAAGCCGCTTGTGAACACAGCTTGCCCAGAGGATCTGTGGAAAATGTTTAATTCATGGTGTTGATTGTATTTTTAGCCGCTCCCGCTCGTTGTTAGAAGAGATGAAGCGTTAAAACAAGGGCTACTTTGTAGTGAAGATGAGGATCTGCTACTCGACGGAAGAACGGTTTGTTTTTCCTTCTCTTTTAACTTTCGTCCACTATCCGCTGGGAGGTTGCGCTGTAAGAGGTGGAGTCTTGTTTCTTTAATTTCTCTGTTTCTCGGTTTCTCCCTCATGGGTTAATGTTTTTCTCTCAGTGGTTTAAGAAGAAAACTTTCACAGCCATGCTTTTCTAGCGAGTGCCATTACATTCCATGAAACATTTAATATCTTAAATTCTGACTTGCCCCTGATTTCCCCCGTTCATTTCAGTGGCATAATTGAATGTGAAACCTGGGAAGCTGTCTCTTATCTCAATGTGAAGAGGGTGATATTTGAGTCATGAGGAGCAGATCTGTAAGAGCGCTTACAAGCAGTCATGCAAGATTATTTACTTTGCTGTGTTTCTGCAAAGGACGTTTACTGGCATAAACACTCATGTCTTCTTTGTCATGGAGACTAGAGCCTTACACTTAAACAAAATGTAAAACAATCTTTAGGTTTTCTATGAATAAATGCGGAATTGTTTCAGGAAAACCTCCCAGAACGACTCTAAAGGATGCAGTATGCATGCCACGCCTGTATGTGGTGCTGTAACACTGCTACACAAAAACTGGAGAAGAAGACGTTGAGCGCACTGTGTTCGCACACTTTTAAAATAAAGCTTTATTCAAAGTATATGGTACATTACGATTAGGGATATTAATGACATGGCATTTTGAGAGTCGACTGTCGAGCCCCCCGTGATCGTTTTTTTTGTTGAATTGTCTGCCTTTTTTTTTTTATCGCAGCAGCGAGGAGGGTGGAAAATATTCTACACTGTTCTACTTAATTTTAGGCTCAAAAACATGGCTGTAATGTCCTATATTGACCATCAAAGCAGTGACCGCCAACTAAGCGAAAACAAAACGATCAGCAGTGAAAGAAAAATAGGTGATAGAGATGCGCGGATGAGCCGTAATGTCATCCACACCCGCTGCTAAATATCAATGATCCACCCGAAGTAATTTTTTTTTTCTTCAATTAATACCGAGTTGAAATTTTCAACTTCCAACTTTGGCGTGAAGACCAAGCAGTGTTGAGATTATTCGATTATGATGTCACGTACGTGCCGGCGGCCAGATTCTGCTGAAAATGGAGGAGAAAATTATCATTTGTGTGCTCTGTGATGAGAGAGTGTGGCAAATGGTCAGCGAAGAAGTCGGTGATGTTGGCGGTTTGGACTTGGGCCGACCGGCTGATGATACAGTGGTGATCCCACACCGCGAATGGCGCGATGTGAAAACGCGCGTTTGGTGTGAACACAGCGTTATGCTTCAGCTGCTGTTTTACTGAAGGTTCGGTTGTTAGCCTCCAACTTAAATGTTTGCTCCTTCAAAGTGTGGGTCCATCATCTATCGCAATATTTTTTACTGTATAAACATCACAATGTCCCGAAAGTAGACTCCTATGAATCTTATTTTCACCATTTCTCCACTGACTATTTAATGACTACCATCTCAGCTCATAATTTCATGGTTTTATTGTGAAGCCACCATGATTGGTTATCTGTATTTGAGGGCGGGCCTTAGTTGAATTGTTTTTAAATTGTCTTTCGGCCTGTGTTGCCCACTTGATGTTTTGAGATGCACGCCTATAGAGAGGTTACCTGCAGGAGCTTCAGCGTAATTGCTGCCACTCGCTGAGTCATATTAGTTAGGTCAAACCAAATGATTTGAATAAAAGACAGCACTTTTGGAAATAAAAGAAAGTGAGAGTGCTATAAACAGCACGGCTTTACTGCTGTGCCGTCGTTGCCGTCAAGCTGCTTTATTCCCTCCCCCACTCTCGTTTCTCTGCGTTTGCATCCCTGATTATTTGCAAATGTAAAAATCTGTCTCTGAGGTGTTATTGCAAGTGCACTGTATATGTGCTTGAGCAGGTAGAGGAGGGGAGAGGGCAGGCTCTCGCTGGGCTCTAGAGAGGTAGTTCCCCTTAGTTGCATTACTAATTAAAATGGGAGCGTTGGATCACAGAGAAATGCTGCTAATTGAATTCCACTGTTGGATGTTTATTTTAGCCTGTGTGGAGTTTAAATTTAGACACAAATTAACCAACACTTTCATATGTGAGTGCGTGCATTCAACGTACAGTTGTTATGGCTTTGTTTAAGGTAGGACTCAAGTGAAGAAAATGGTAAGACTGACCAAAAGTTCTCAGTACACTTTGATGTAGTAATGCATATATTGAAAACACTGTAGTGATAACAGTGCCATCAGCAGGCAGGAGGGAGCTTGATTTGGCTCGGCTTGGTCTCCCGTTACTGCAGCGACAGGTGATCATGTCGACAGCTGGGAAACGAGATGAGCTCACACTATGAGGGAGACTCCCTCACTGCAGCGACATTGTCTCCACCTGCTCTCTTGTATTTGCAATTCTCTGTGATGTTCCGCTTGATGGGAGCTCAAAATCACACCGCTCAAAAGCTCCCGAGTGGTGTGACGTAAGCTGATTTTGGTGTGTGTCAAGTGCAGGGGTTCCCCACGGGTCCTTGACATCCTTGAAATTTGAATTTTGGTTGAAAGAAAAGTTGGTATTGAGGTAAATGACTCCCTTGTTTGTTACGACGCCTACGCAGAACAAAATTTGAGTCATAATTACTACCGATGGACACTGTCCACCGTCTCTCTCCGCCGTTGACGGGAGATTCCATGCAGAACAATGAGCGAGTAAAGTAAAGCAAGAGAGAGCAAATTAATTGATGTCTGGGAAATGAAAATTCCAAAGTCTCTGTCTCGTCAAAGAAAATTACAAAGATCTCAAGGACAATCACTTCAGCTGCAGAGCGTGCTGCAAATCAATAAAAGTGGACACCATGGGCGAGGACGCCCTTACGAGTTGCCCGCACATCTTAAGCTGTGTCAGCAGATTCGGTCCTTGAATTTGAGGGAATTGGTCCTGTAAAGATGTCAACGTTGTTCTAGTCTGTTACATCACATATTGGGAATATTGGGTCATCCTATTGAGTCAATCTTCTTCAGAACCTGGGGTAGGCCACATCCACTTGGGTATAGTTTTTTGCCATCAACTTCATTTAACCATCATATTTAAAATTGAAATTAAAGCACATTTCCTGCAAAACAATGCAGGAAACGCTAGCAAGAGCGGCTGTATTTATGAAAAACTAGAACCGTCACATCCTGCCCCCGTCCCTTAAAGCTGTCCAATGAAAACCACAAACCCACAAACATTTACCTGATAACGCAGCTCCAACCAAGCTGACGGACTGAAGTAGGCATACTGTACAGCTCCATGACTCAATAAACTCTTAATCTCAGTGTCCGCATGTCTGACTCACCTGTCTGGATATAAAGAATAAAAAAAAAAAAATCACATCTCCGATATATATATAAGCACTTACACACACATATAATTACCTCTCTATGTTGCTTTTCAATCCATTCAAGTGGCTCCAAAAAGCATCACCGATGTTCTCAGGTTTGGCCTCGACTGCTAAAACCTTTTCATGTACAAGGCCTTTTGATTGTCCATGTTTTCTTTGTTGAATTAAGTGTCTCTGCCATGTTTTGTAACTCGCTATCTGGCCGTCTCTGCTTCTGCATTTAAGGCGAAATGTCGGGTTCTGTATCCCGAGACAAGTAATACCTGCACCATTTATATTTGGGCCAGCAGGCCTGCCAAAGATTGATAGATTGACGCTAGCAAATCCAAGGTAATCTGATCAACGATTGGTTGTGTTTACTTATCACTGCACAGGCTTGAACCAATGTTTAATCCTATCAGTGTTTAAATCAATTAAGAACAGCACCTTTAAACACTTGTTAGAGATCTTCCTGAAAGTGTTTCTTGGAAAAAAACTATTCTTTTTAGAAACAAGGTTGAAAGGAAATCTCGCCCCCACACGGCAGAACTCCTACAGGTGACAACTAAAAGCTAAAGACACTCAGTCTCTATCTCTCTCTCTGTGTACTGCTGATGCTGTGTCTTGTTAAATACACAACGAGACACCTTTAACATTGTTAATTTAAGTTTTTGAAGTGTCGTTAGCTTAAAAAGCGTGAGCTCGGGGTCTACACTAAGAGGACAGATGACTGGTGAAGCCAAAACCAAACGCACTGCAGCAAGTTTTAATGAGGCGACGGGGGACTGCCCGTCAAACACACAACAAACACTCACATCCCTGAAGAAAACACAGTGTTCAACGCACAAACAAAGGCAGGCATTAGTGCCACGATGGAACCAAGTCTTCTGGTTTTCGAAAAGTGAAGCCCAGGAATTAGGACAGAGGCAGCACTTAAGAACTCAGTTTGAATCAAAGTCTATGAGACAACTAAGGGTGCATTCACACCAACCCTTCTTAATCGAACCCTAGTTAGTTTGCTAGGGTTCAATGGGGTTCAGTTGGGTTTTGCAGCGTCAAAAATCAAGGCAACCACCACATGCTGCTGGTTTTGTTGAAATTAGGCAGGCTTGGGTTTGGTTACACTGCAACCCAATGTGGAAATGCAAAATAGTTTTGTATTATTCCTTTTTCTAATGTGTTTTTCAACAAAGGCTTTTACTTTCATGACCATTATCGTGAAGCTTTAATAGAGGAGTTCCAAGTAACCATTCTGAATGAGGTAAATGTAGCTCTTGCCACCGGGAACAAACTACAAAATAGTTTGAAACTGAAGGATCCAATGTCATTGGACACTTTTAAATTATCATCTGGTTGTGGATGTTTTGCCTAATTGCACTTTAATTGATTTAACTGAATAATTGCTGGTTACACTGCATTTTGTATAACTCAAGTTGATTTTTATGCATATTTTATATGCACTCTATATTGTAGTCAGTATGCTGTATGGTTGAATTGGTTGTATCCATGCTCTAACCTGTTTGTATGAGTTTTATTCGTTGGAGTCTTGGTTTGAGAGTTGACATTTAATGAACTGGAATGATATAATCTGTGGGTTGTGAGGAAGGCAGGGTTTGGATGTCTGGCAGATTTGAGGACCACGTGCAGGACTAAACGTTCTGGCAAAGACTAGAGAGAAGAACCAGGATAATAAATTGCGGAGTCTTGATGAGTTGATTGAAGCCAGGTGTGCAGGTGAACAGCAGGTGGAGGTCAGGAGGCCACGCCCACACAGACACACACACAGGGAAGACAGGAAGGGACAAAAACACCACGAAAGACGGAGAGAAATGGTGCGTCTGACTTTGGAGAGTCGTCACGTTCGTTGGTCACGTTCCAGGTGAGAAGTCAGAAAAAGAAACATGAATGCTAACTATTGCTAACAATACGAATCAGTAGTGATGCTTTATGCGGTATGTTACGCACACAAACAGTGTAGTAACATGTTTGTAATGTAAAATAAATAAGACAGAAATTGAGTTAGCAGTAAAAGTAGTTGGGTGTTTTTATTATTGTTGCTAGCGGCAGATATCTTGAAATCATGTGTTGAGGTTTGAGAGGTTGTTTACACTTTGGGGGGGCGTTCCAGTTGGAACTTCCGGATAGGAACTCAGAAATTTTGTTTTCCAAAATTGCCAGGGCCATGGCAACACCAGTGTGATTGACAGCTAGTAGGAGTGGGAGTACCTTACAACACAATACATGGTCCACGATACCAATAATATCGCAATACAATGATTCTGAGATTTTTCTATTTATTTACATAGTGAACAAAGTGCATAAAGTCTATGTATTGAACGTGGATGGAGCATCTCTTAAAGTAGCTTTCTCTTTCACCATTATCCCGTACAACTCCCTCTTCTTTGGTCAGGTAACATTCGCCCAAGTTTCCCCTCATTGTGCACGACTGTTTACTTTAGAGCGCCTTCATTTCTTAATTAAGTGATTGATTATTGTATTGCATGTGGAAGGATAACGATATATATCAACAAATCTTTATTTTTGACCCTCCCCTGATGTGTTATATCTGACATCTGAATTTTTAAGTTGCAAAAACCGTCATAACATCAGTCAAATCGTGAATCCCAAGGCTTCAAAACCACGTCCATCTTTATACGCAGTCTATGGTCATAGTGTTAGAGAAAAGGAAGAGTTACCACATGCATTTTTACTGCAGGATAATAACATTTCTACAGATATTTAGTCGATTTGATGTTGATCTGCGTTGATGTTGAACTCCCGTCTTCCCCAAAAACACGCCCCGTCTCAGACTCCACTGATGGGCTTAAAGGGTCAAAAGATTAAAGCTCGATATTCCCTCAGTCACGTCAATCATAGAGCGCCAATCTCAACATTTAGAGATTACCACTTTGAAATGTAGGGGATAAATACCCAAGCATTACTGCACTGAAATATAGAATCTAAGATTATACTGCTGTGAAATAAAGCCTCGGGGCCCTAATCCATAAATCAAAGTCTTGTCTCGATCTGGGCTGTGGGCCTCTATATCCTAGTTCTGATGGCTGTTACTGGGCAAAGCTGCTTTGTGTTGGTCAGTTGTTGCGACAATGGCTTGGACACAGTCTGTTAAGTTGACCTATATTTGGCTCTCCGCCCTGTTTAACGTGAAAAAAGCCAACCTGTGCAGTCTTTTCTGCTCACTGCTCTCTGGTCGGATTTAAGCTTGAATAACCTGTCATATGAAATATTTAATGCAGAGAGTAGACACTATCTGGTATATAGGCTGTACAGTTTTAGTGTTTAAGGCAGAATAAATACTTTGAGATGTCTGGATAGAGAAAATTTACTCAAGCAAAGGTACAAAACGTCATAATACGGTGCCTGTGTGACAGCTGACTTTAATATCAAACAAAATATAATAAATTGTGTTTTTAATGGCATTTTTTGACAACTTTCACATTAAATTGGAAGAGATTCCATTAAAAAAAGAACTGTAATTAAAAGAAGTAAAAAAAAGGCATGTTAGAAATTATAATGAACAGCTTTATTTGAATCTTCTAATTAAAGTGCAACATTTTCTTCGGAATAAAATACAAATTATTTCCTTCTGGTTTTTGTTTTTGATAAAATATTTGTATTGTAAATTTCTCTCTTCAGATCACAGCGTGTGACGTTACTTTTCCTCCTCTCGTCTATCCCTAGAGTGTGCGGCTGCATTTTTATGAATGCATTAAAAGAAGAAATAAAACAATAATAATAATAATAATAAGAATAACAATAATAATAAAAGCAATTCTCCTGTGGAATAACACAGGGACCATGTCTGTATGAGTCATGCACACTGACTCAGTGTGGATTTCAAAGTCAAGCAACGCTTCTGTTGGTCCTCGACAGCTACAATTTCATTTATTGACACGTTAGATTTGAACATTTGAAAGTTACACTAACAGCATATGAAATAAATACCACCCAAATAAAAATAATACAAATACAATCTAATATTAATTCAAAATAAACAAAAATGCTCAGTTTAATGGCAAGCATGAACATTTAGCGGGAAAAAATGGGGCAAGGAAGACTTATAAAGTCAAATGAATAAAATAAAGAGTATAATTAACACAGGTGTGTCCAGGTGAGGACAGGTAAGATTAAATTTGACGAAAACAAAAATCTATATTTCTCCAAATGTACAAACACAAATGACATATGTTAGGAATCCACATATAGATGTAAAATGTAATCCTATACAAAACTGCATAAAAGGATTAGGGCCGCATGTAAAATACATTTGGGAAATAAAATGAAAAAAAAATAAAATTGACTAATCTCACAATTAAAAGTTAGAATTTAAAAATCCTGGTTTCTATTCTGAGAATTCTGAGAAAAGAGAATCCTCTGGGAATTCTGAGCGGATAAAGTCAGAATCCTCACTTTAATCTGAGAATTCTGAGTAAAAAAAATCTGAATTTTGACTTTAATCTGAGAATTCTGAGAAAAAATTAATCCAACTTTAATCTCAGTACTCAGAGAAAAAAAAATGTACAAACAGAAAATTCAAGTGACAAAAATAAATCAGTATCGTAACAGAGGAACTAAATCTTAATTGTAAATCGACTCAGATTACCATATACATTTAATCTGAACAACAAAAGACACATTTATACATTTACAAAAATTATGAAAGTTTCAAAATCTTCATTTACTCCTGATAATCCAGATTTTTGGTGTGTATAGCAAAACTGTGCTCAGCTACTCTGTCCCTGAGTCTTCTTTTTGTAAGGCCACAGAGACCCTCACACTCATACACTTTCTTAGGGCACCAGTAACACTGAAAACGTGGATTATGAAGATGTGATGTACCTACAGGAAGGAAGGAGACAAGAGAGGAAAGAGGCAAAGGTGTGACATGGTAGCAGCTGCAGAGGAAACACTCCTCCAGGTTAAGGAGGAAGGAAAAGTGAGACATCTCGATGATAGTGAAGCATGTAGTGGTGTCACAAGGTCAGAGTTGGACTTGGACGGGACGGGTGATGTGTGCTGCAGGTTCAAATCGGTGCGGCGCCAGCCACCGCCGTTCCCTCATGTCACGCTCGGCTGCGCACTACCTAATGAAGTGGAAATTTGCAGGGAAAAAAATGAGAGGAGATGCCGAAATAGGTCAAGTAAGTGAAGACGAGGTTTAGAGGAGAGACAACAACGGCAGGGAGACACAGGTGAAGAGGGGGAGAGAATGTGACGAGGGGAGGAAAAGTAAAGAGAAGGAGGACAAACACCAAAATGGAAGACAAGCACAGAGAGGTCAGCCATATTAGCAGCTTTCAATGACCAGAGATTGTTGCCTAGCAGCAAGCAGGAGTAATCTCTTCTCTTCTTTTCTTTTCTCTTCTCTCTGGCTGTTGCTCTGTGCAGCATCAGGATTACATGGCACATGTGTCTTTCTACACACGGATGACAAAAGGCATCAAACCTGTGTGTTCTTTCAGGACCACTAGTCTTCTGATAAAAAAAGGGTCAGAATTCTGACTTTAATCTGAGAATACGGAGGAAAAAAAGTCAGAATTCTGACTTTAATCTGAGAATTTGGAGGAAAAAAGGGAAAAATCCTGACTTTACTTCCAAAATTCCAAGAAAAAAAGTCACTATTTTGACTTAAAACTGAGAGTGCTGAGAAAAACAGTCAGAATTCTGAATTTAATCTGAGAATTCAGAGGAAAAAAAGGTCAGAATTCTGACTTCAGAAACTTTCCTTGGGATTGGAAACCTTTGTTTGGGAATTTTTTTGGGGAAGAAAATCCAAATTGGACTCTTCTCGTGGGAATTAACGGGAATTTTTGCAACCCCTAATTTTGACTTCATCCCACAGCTGGAAAAACACGTTACCAAAGCAAATGCAAAAATGATCCAGTGCAGAACTCTGTTCTCAGTTAGATGCTATTTAAGACCAATTCATGATGTCATGATGAATGTGCAGAAATGTGTCCAAAATTGTGTGAGCATATGGACAGTGTGCAAGGTCCTGGTCCTTGTCCAGGTCCAGGTAGGACACTAAAGTGGATCACGTACACATGTACCAGGCTGACATGTGCCCTCATTTAAAGTGTGACTCGAGCGTTATATACACAGTGGAACAGTGCAATGTATAAGGAGACACTTTAAAGTCTGTGCTTTTTTATTCTGACTGGCCTAGATACAGAAAAGTACTGGTGCACCTGTCCAGGATGTGTCAGTGACACTTGCCAAATGCATGCTGGGAAAAGCTCCAGCTACCCATGACCTGAACATCACAGAGTCAGAGAGGAAAAGCAGGAAACATCGATCAGCTGGGGTAGAAGAAATGTGGCATTAGTCACAATATGGACCGGTTCCAAGTGTCATTCACTCTGTTCTGAATGAGGATGAGTTTGAGGACGATGAGGTGAAATATCTTCAAAAATCAACACAAACGTACAGATCAGCATTATTAACATCACATTATTCTAAAACAATCAATGATTTGATCAAATAATATTAGTCCTGTACAGTGTCACAGCAGCAAAGACAGTAAAGATATAATAAATCATAAACATGCATTGTTTCATAATATGTGAAAGTACAATATAGAAAGATATTAACAATACGACTATAAAAAGTTAAAAATAGAATGTACATTACAGACAGTTACCAGAATATATGGGCTTGATATTTATAGTATAAACAAGGGTTAAACATGATGTATGATATATGTATATTGCACTTGTGAAAAATGACAGCGTTAAAATAACGTGTTGCATGAGAGCAGTACTTGTTATTTCACAATTCTCTTATTTTATGCAATAAGTAACTTACAATAATAATATTCATCAGATTAAAAGATAATGAAAATAATCTTTCACATCCAAATGTGTGTTATTTATGTTTCTTTTTCCGCTTTTGATATTTATAAATATGTGTATACTTATATAGACAGGCAGACAGTAGCGCAGTGGTTTAGAGTGAGTCATCTTTCAGCTTGAAGGTTGTGGGTTTGATTCCTGGCTCCACTAGTCTACATGTCAAAGTGTCCTTGGGCAAGGCACTTACAGTAAGAGGGCAGCGTGTAAATGGGTATGAAAGATGAGTGATAGAAAATGTGTTATGGGAATGTACTTGTTATATTGTTATTGTATATTTTATGCTGCTTATTTTATATCGTAGTACAACACTGTCAAGTGAAATTCCCTCGTGTGAGATCAATAACGTCAAATGTAATCTAATCTTATCTGAGTTTTATAAATACAAAATTCCCTTGTTTTCCAGGAGATATGCCAGTGCCTGAGGTGGCGTCTGACACTGCCTGCGCTGCCGCCATGTTGAGCCCTGTCCTCAATGCCTCCAACGGAGACGGCTCCGAGTCCGAAACCACATCCGCGATCCTCGCTTCAGTCAAAGAACAGGTCAGAACTCTCTCTTTCTATTTTTCTCTGAATGTGTGAGTGTGTGTGTGTGTCATAAATGACTGACATCTGAATATCAGAGTGATGAGGATGATCCCTCGTGTCCCAACAGGGCGACACAAGGTGGCAGATCAACATAAACCACAATAATTAAAAGTAGACTCATCATAACCATGGTGTATCACTACAGCCGTGGTGATATGAGGACAAAAATCTTATCTCTGTACAAGTTTTAATGTAATTCAATATGGATATAAATCAAATCAATATTTCTTCAAGGCTGGATATTTTTAGTCTGTATCCCCATGAATGAGATATATGTGGTCCTCATGAAAAGTTTTATTTTCAGATGTTTTGAGTGACAATACACTGCAAATACGCTCTAAAATAAATAATATCTACTGTTTATGATCTGTATGAATACACTTATTTCTTGTGTTAGAAACAATGACATTGGCTGTAAATATGGTCAAATTCTGCTGTAACACAAGTAAGTAAGTTATTAAGTGACTTTTCTAAATATAATTTTGTTGATTCCATGCATTTTTTTAATCGATGTTTAAAATATTTTGTGTATTTTACACATTTTTAATCTTCATCTTTGACTCAAACTCCGCTGCTTGTACTGCCACCTGGTGGCCTGGTGGTCACAAACTGAAACCATGTGATGCTACGACTGGAGCCTGAAGTTTGTGCTTTGTAAACCTCTTAACTGTCCACGCCACAGTGTATTTAAAAAAGAAAACTGTGGTGATTTTTATCTCACAGGGGAGTTGCTAGTATTATGGGATGTGAGGGAAAACAACTCAGGAGCTAAAGATAACCAGTGAAAATGCTGAGAGTAGAAGAAGAAGAAAAAGGAAATAATGCAGCTTTTAGACCGAGGGCATCACTCTGAGTTACAGAGAGACGTCGTGGAAGAGCATTTCTAGTCCAAGTAGGTCATGAAGACGCGGACACACACACACGTATAGAGGATGTAGGGCATGATAATGGCCTTCTGAGAAGAATGTGTAAAAAGTGAAAAGCAAAAGAGGAGAAGAATGGACGGAGCGTTTGCGTCAGCGATTTGCACAACGTGAACAGAGAATTGCTCACTCACTCCCTCCCTGAGCTACAGTTGTTATGGTCCATTCTTCTGCCATTGTTATGATTTTCCAAGTCAGTCGTTTGTCAAATTCCCTTCACACTTGTTCTTTTCGGTGTGATTTTTCTGTATTTTGCAGCTATTTTCTCTGCAGTGTTTCTTCTGACTTTTTATTGTGTCATTTCATGTAGAAAATCAAGGCCCCTGAAGGTACCAGATATGGTTCCTTGCCTGTTTGTGGTAAAAAAGAGGAAGTGTATATTCTGTACATATATATACATATATATATATATATAAATATATATATATATACAGTATATAAGAAAGTACAAGAAGTGTTTCCCAGTCCGAAATGAGGTTCTGCCTCATTAGGACTAGAGCAGCAACATACGATTATTTTCCTAATCGATTCATCTGTCGATTATTTTCTCGATTAATCATTTGGTCCATAAAATATCAGAAAACCTGTTGGTGTTCTCAAATGTCTTGTTTTGTCCACAAACCAAAATGTTTAACTTTTAATGATTTCTTTGTCATCCAAAGCAAAGAAATTAAGAAAATATTCACGGAAATCTTGTTTGATTTATTAAAAAGCTTCAAACCGATGAATCAATTATCAAAATAGTTGTGGATTAATTTATTATTCGATTGATTGTGTCAGCTCTAATTAGGACCAGGTTTTGGTCCTACTGAGGACTACTGGTCCTGACAAGGTCAGTGCCAGAAAACAGTCCCAAATACAAGAGCACCAACTCACACACTCACACACAAAGCCCTTCTGTTTCTTCACAAAGACAAGGTCGGCCATGAGAGACCAAGAAAAGGCTTCACACACACACACATGCGCTCTACACACACACACACACGTACGTACATGCTGCCAGTCAGAGTCTTTTGCCTCTGCTGACTCACACCAGGAGAATCCCTGCTGATGTTTTTTCATCCATTTCCTTCCACCCACATGAGATTGATTAGCCGTCTGACGTCGTATTCATCACATCTGTCAGCTTTTGTCAACGTGTCGTTCATCATCGTTGCCGTCAACACATCTGCCACAGGGGACGGAAGGAGCGATCGGGCGGGGGCCCTTTGATGAAACACTGCGTTGGCCGTGCCACCACCTCGGTACCAGGGGCCGTGCCAACCGTGTATGAAAATATAACATTATGCAAACATGCGTGAACAGTGGAATTCTCTTACTCTCTCTCTCTCAAAAAAATGTAATTTTCATGGTACAATTAATGACATGTTAAACAAAAGCCTTGTTCAGCCCAACTGGAAAGAAGCCAACTATTCTTAAATGGAATTAAATGTACTATCTTATAAATCTGCAGTCACTTTCAGACACTAATGTTCCTTAAAATGAGGAAAAATAGGCCAAAATTTATTTAGAAGATTAGATTAGGCTGTATTGATCCCACACTGGGGGAATTCACAGTTAAAAGGACTTAGAATAGAAAATATAACAAAAAAAATAATACATTTAAGAAAGTTTAAATAACCACAAGGAAAGAGATTCTGCCATGTGAGAAATAATTTCTTTACTTGATTTAGCTGATAATAATAATTTCTACCTTAGAATTTCCTATATTGAATTTCCCCTCTGGAATTTCCCCTCTTGGCCTGTTTTTTTTTTTTTGTTTTTTTATTAAACTTTTAGATTGAGATCATTTTTCTCGTGCAAAACTTGCTCGCCCAAGATTATTTTTCCCAATTCCTCCAGAAATTAGACTTATTTTTCTTTCTTGAAAATCAATTTTTGCAGCGTACACCCTGACACAATACATAATTACATAGCTATTTACATTATATGTGTCCGCTACATAAATAGCGTAATGTAATACCAGCGCAGCACAGTGTAGCTCACCAATAAATTCCACAAAGAAGAAGAAAATTGACACACAACGGCAGCATTGTGAGTTGTTTATCACAAGACAAGCTTTGTTTTAGAGAAACATTTTTCTCTATAGTTGCACATAAGTGATGATTCTGTGTCAACAAATCAGTGGACTGCAGTGTGTCTAGCTCCACCCTGTCGTAGCCGGATGATTATGCTTGTTAACCCAACTGCAGGGTGCCAAACCTTGGGTGGTACGGCTCGGCTATTTTGGTACACATCTCAACGTCTGACAGTGGAAACGCAAACAACTGCATGAAAATCTATGCCTGCTTAGGTCTACAACATCTTCAGCATATGTTTACCATGTTAATCTCACTTTTCTGAAAGAAAAGCCTTTTCTGATAGAAAACTGAAGCCTGTGTCGCTTTGTCCAACCACTCGCTCTCCCACACCAAACCTCATAGAGAAAATCATCAATTTTACGTCACAGCACACAGGTTCTTTTCATCCATTGTTGCCTCCATTAGTAAGTTGAAAATGAAAGTGTTTCAAATCATGTGTTGAGATCTACATAAATGACACAAACTTAGCAAACAGGGCAGCAGTAGACCAGCTGCTCCAGTGTCTCCATGAACAAAAAATGTGGATTTTATCTATGGACTTTGGTGCAAAACAGTTAAGAGTTCCCAAACTTCTTTTTTACATGTGTGCCCTAAATGTTTCTGTGATGTAGATGCATCCACTGTGGCCCAGTTCTGAGAGGAATTCCTTGCTATGCGAGATGTGACCTATTTAAAAGAAGAAGAAGAAAAAAAACAAATACGACATTGGAGTTGTCTTGTTACTCGACAGACAAAGTGAAAGTGGCACAGACCAGAGTCGCTGTCTTCTGCTCGCAGCCTGGTAACATGTCAAACAGTCCAAGCTGGAAAAATCACACAAACGCAACCAGAGCATCGTGTTTTTCAATATATTAGTTCTAGTAACAGCCAGTCATGTGTAAATATGGGATTTTAGCTACAATTTGGGCTGTAAATTGTGTAGACTAATGATTCTGAAACTTATTATACCAAGTACTCTGGAATTAGATTTGTGTCAATGTTTTCAACACTTTTAAAAGCAAGCAACACTTAATGAATTATTCAAAAATATTGTATTTTATTTGTTTGAAAATACACTTTTTGTTTGCAATGATCGGAATTTGGCTCCCTCACTTTTTCTTTGCGGCGTCGTTTTTTGTTTGCGATTCTGACCATGGGCGGGACTTAGCAAGCTGCCTGCTGATTGGCTACTGAGTTTTGGAGCGACAGCTCAATGGACCGGAAGTAGTCACAAGCTTGGAGTCACTGTCTGTCTGGAACTCTGATAAATTAGTTGTAAGTATCCATCGTTTGTCGATGGGGACGTCGACTCCAAGCACAAATCATGGCAAAAAACAAGTGAGGGAGCACAAACGCAAAAGAGTCGCAGGAAACAAAGAGTGTGTTTTCAAACAAATAAATGCTTGCTTCGTGAAAATACTGTCCCAAATCTTATTCCATCTCTCTATCTTGAAGTAACACCATTATCGCCAACGTTAAAATACAGTGGTGCAAATCGGCTGAGCAAAGTCAGCTACAAATTATTTTCATAATCGATTAATCTGTCGATTATTTTCTCCATTCAACGAATAATCGCTTGGTCCTTAAAATGTCAGAACACGTTAACCTGGAAACTGGGATGTTCTCAAATGTCTTGTTTTTGTCAACAAACAGTTTTTAATGATTCCTTCCTGCTCATGCATGTTTGCATGATTTCTTAAGCAAAGAAACCAGAAAATGTTCACATTTAAGACGCTAAAACAATCAGAAATCTTGTTTTAATCATGAGAAAAGCTTATCAAAATAGTTGATATCGATTCATCGAGTAATTGTTTCAGCTCTTCAGGAGGCAGATTTATTCCCAATAAGATAATCTGCTATCTCATCATCTTCCTCTTCCTCACATATACTTCACACACGGGTATAGTGATGATTAGATTAAGATTAAGATGACTCTATTTATTATAATTATTTTGTTATTTGCTATGGTACACGTGCCACAGTTTGAGAACCATGGAGGTAGCTTCAGAGAGGGAGTATCCATGTGGTCTTGCTTCTACTTCCAAACTGGTGAAACACTCATCACCACTGCTTCTACCCTCATTTTCATCATCCTGGCCACGCGGCCTCCCCGCTGTTCTGTTAAAAGCCTCAGCGCTGGTGAAACATATGGACTGTCAAAGAAGAGACGCTGCTTTCACCGCCTCATCAGAGGGGAGGAAAAACATGACAGCGCTTTCAAGACGGCTGAGAGGATTGAAATGGATGAAAACGAGGCAGAGAAACGTGCGGCGAAGAGAGAGAGAGAGAAGTCGACCAGCGGGGAAGAGATTGTTACACGGGCCGTTTTGCCAGTTATCATGGCCGCCGCGGGAAAATGAACGTGAATCATGGTGTTCTGTGGAACTGTTCACTCTTAATTGGTGCTGCAGCAGGAAAAACATCTTCTCTCTAATCTGCCCTACAACACACATGAATCCAATCAAAAGCAGTTTAGGCTGAAGTCGCTGACATCACTTTCTTTTTTGCTCATATTTTTATGCTTTGGATATTTGGCACCTGATTACTTGGCTGACCGTCCTGATAATCAGGCCACCTGGATTTATTTTGATTTAATGGCTGTAGAATTGTCAATGAGTGAGCATTTCTGCCCCCTTTTTCCAAGATAACTTTCACTTTCCATATCTGGCAGTTATTCAACCTGAGAGAAGCTGATGTCACAAACGTGTGACACGCCGGTGAATCTCGTCTGTGATCAGACGGTCGTTCGGCAGAAGTCCTGAGGGGCTACCGTAATGACAAGTACATGGGTGCAAAGCAGTATTTCTCTGCTTTCCGGTATCCATCCATCCATCTTCTAAAGCTTTATTCTTTCTAAGAAGAGGCTTTATAAGAAACCGCAGAACCTGGAGAAAACCCACACAAAAAATCCTATGTATAACCCCAACATTTACGTAGGTATGTAGGTGGTAGTCTTCCCAGCAACAGGCAATAAAAAGCAGGTGTTTTTTAGTAATTCGTAAAAACCGAGCAAAACTCTAAAACTCATTATGGCTTTGAGCAACAAACGTCCTTGAGTTTTTTTTCCTCTTTTTGCCCTGCAGTTTGAATAAACTGTATTATTGCTGACTGAATCGTTTCCCCCCTCTTCTTGCAGCACAATGAGTCTGTGTTACACTTGATCATAATGTGCCGTGTCTGTTCCTGTGCTTAAAACCATCCTCGGCTCAGTTTCGCCCAGAGGCTGGAAACACTGACGCTGGTGAGGAGCGGAGTGAAACATCTCCGGCTGCAGACGAATAAATAAAACAAGACAAATGGCTGTGGTTTGGGATGAACATTTAAGTAGTTTTGGTATCTGCAGAGCACTAAATCTCCTGGAATCTGTCTCCTGTGTTGTCTTTGTCTTTATCTTATTTCACCTCACCTCCTTTCATGCAGGCTTGCTTTCCTCTGCCTCCAGGACGACTTCATTTCTGACTTCTCGTACTTAATCATTTTTCCAGCCTCAAAGATTTTTTCGCTCCAGACGGCAGCGGGTCTTTGCTGCCTCGACATTTTTCCTCATTGGACATCCTCTCTCTTCTAAAACAACTAAATGCCAAGCGAACACCACAGGGCACAATTAGACTCCTTTACACCAGACAGATTCACGCCGACTCTGCGGCCCACGCAGCCCACCACTGTCCTGCGCTCTTTCATTTTACTTTACTAATTGCTTTAATGGTGTTTTCAAGGACCAGCCTGTTCCTGTTAGCTCGTGGCTGCACACTAACTCACTGTCCGTCTTCTCCCCGTCTCCTTTAATAGGCTCAAAATGGAGCCTCGATCTTTGGTAATGCAATCAGTTGACAAGCACTTGGTGCTCATTAAGACATCGTAGTTAACTGCTGTCGTTTCTAACTTAATCTTACTTATCGGGCTATGTTACACTCACACGTCCACGCCAATAAACCTGTCATTCATTTAAATCTTTTAAAATGTGGGTTATTTTTTTTTGTTAAAGATCCAGTGTGTAAGATCTGTCGTGTAGGAGGTATTGTGTACTTCATAGTACCTAAATAACGTTAAGGAGGACGTGTCTGACACCAAACTGAGAAGAGCCGATTAGTGCTAGAACTGTATAATGGAAAAGTGCCATTATATTTACATCAGGAGTGGGTATTTACCTATAGAAGCCTCTATGGTTTTAATGGACAAACAAATCACCTTTTGAACTTTACTGATAACTGAGGGCAACCGTAGACTCTACTACATGCTTGCCACAGGCATTTTTACCACTAGATGCTGCTAAATCCTACACACTGTACCTCGTTTTGAAGCCTCTTTTGGCGGCACAATGTTGACATTTTGCAAACTAGGGCTTCCACAACAATACGATAGTATCACAATATTGCAATATACTGAGTATGTGCAAAATCATTTCGCGATATACTCACACAACAGCTCTAGGGAGCACTTGGCACCATCTAGTGGACTGAAACATCAATTGATTTATTTTTATGCTAATGCACAAAAAGTTCAGTGTTTAATTGCAATAGTTAAAAAAAATATATGCTAAAGAAAAAGGTATATGATAAAATATTGCCATGCAAAATATCACTATATTTTGCTGCAACCAGGCTCCTATTGGACGATACCAGCTGTCAATCACACTGGTGTTCGCTCATGTGCGGAAAATAATTTATAAAACTGACATCAGGTTCTGACCTTAAAAAAACTGGCGACTGATGCCATTAACTCCTCAGGAAAATGTTAACTGATGTTGCAAATCAAGTGAAAAGTAGATTTTTTTTTTTTACCATAGACGTGCATTCAAGCTTCAGGGAGAAAAAGGGAAAACTAGGTCAATTTTTTGTTTACGGTCTATGGTCACACCCAATTATTGTAGCATGTGATACTCCATTTGCTCAAAATGTGGATTTTACGTGAACTTTTCACACAAAAAAACCCCAAAACAACAAAAAACAATTGCAATTTTTTTTTTTCATTTTCCTAATTACAAAGAAAAGAGCTTATATCCGAAGTTTTGCATCAACAGAACCAAACTGAAGCTTGTTTTGCTCGTATCTTTTGGGAGTTTGGCTCTGTGACCTCTTTAAACACCTCCGGTTGCTTCAAAAGGACATTTAAATGACTTTTAATTATTGATTAAGTCTGCCAAATGTTTTCTTGTTTTTGTCCCAGTTCATGTGTGGATTTTCAATTGTTTCTGTCTCTGGCTAAAACACTTTCATTAGAGATGCAAAAGTGAGCTCTTCTATACACAAACCACAGCTTTGGTTTTTACACACGTAAGCCGCGGTGCCGTGGTCCATGAGTCACGTGCTGTTCTTGCAGCAGAATAATAATTTAGAATTGTACATTAACTGAAATAGTTTGCTTTAAATTGTTATGTGGAAATTGGCAATATAATTTTTGCACTTAAGACAAACTAAAAACTGCAGCTGCACTGAAAGTATGATTATACTTAATATGACTTAATTTATGAGTACATCACTGGATGTTTCCTAACACAAAAAATAAAAACAATTATTCTCCATGAGGAGCTAAATAAACCTAATTGAATGAAAAGAAACCATGACCCAGAAACAGCAATTAAAACTGAACCATAGGTTTGCTGAACCACCTGCTTATGCACATGTATACAGCGTTTGCTGGTTTGACTCAGAAACACTGTATTTTCCATGTTTTTCAGCATTATTTCTTTGGCAGGTGAAATATTTTAAACTCCCACAAAGACTAAAATCATAAAATCAGGGTGTCTGCTGTGATCCTGGTGCAACCTGAGCCAATGCAAATTGGAATAAAGAAATGACTGGAGGCTGGATCTTTGCATGCAGCATGTATTCACACTGACATTCAGTGGCATTCAGACGGAGCGCTCACGATAAAGGAAAAGGTTTTCAGGAAGTGTCACAGGTTTTTTTAGTGTTGTACCTGTTTCTGCTGCGAAGCCATGGCTCTGAAATTTGAATCAGATTGCATCTGGGTAAGTGACCGTGGGTCATCTGAGTTTCTACTTCATTTCTCCACATATTTGTTTGGATAGGTTTTTATATGAGCACAAAATAACACGGATAATGTGTTCAAGTGCTATAATTAAATGTGATACTTTCCTTCTTGGGGGCTTGTTAAGAAACTAGTGGAACTGTGAAGCTCACTGGTTACACTATTGCTACCTAAGGGCAAATCAAGAGAAGTGGATTATATTTATGTGGATTTAAAGTACACATTTTCCTCAAGGGGCTATTGAGTCTCTACAACATTCTCTATACTTACTGTACATGTGAGATTTAGACAAAGAAAAGAAGAAAAGTGCTAATGAAGAGTTATTCCACTCAATTTCTGTTCAACCAGAGAAGTATCACAAATATGACACTGATCCTGAGGACAAATTATGCAAGGTGTAAGATACACTCAAAAGTAAAACAAAAGAAAAAATAAAATACAAAGAAAATAAAAATATTAAAATTCCCAAAAATAAATACATAGAGAAGGGAATGACAGACTTTTGTACACTTACTTTTCCAACTGACAATAAACACTAACTACATAACTACTTTTTTTTTACATTTAAAAGAATTTCAAGTTTTTGCCAATAAACACTTGCTAGCTAACTAGCTAGCTAGCTAATTAAATAAAAAACCTTTATAGGGCCACACGGTGGTGTAGTGGTTAGCACTCTCGCCTTGCAGCGAGAAGACCCGGGTTCGAGCCCCGGTTGGAACAAGGGCCTTTCTGCATGGAGTTTGCATGTTCTCCCCGTGTGTGCGTGGGTTCTCTCCGGGTACTCCGGCTTCCTCCCACAGTCCAAAAACATGCAATGTGGGGATAGGTAAATTGGACACTCCAAATTGACCATAGGAGTGAGTGTGAGAGTGAATGGTTGTTTGTCTCTTTCTGTGTGTGGCCCTGCGACGGACTGGCGAACTGTCCAGGGTGTACCCCGCCTATCGCCCGATGTAGCTGAGATTGGCACAGCACCCCCCGCAACCCTCTGGTTGAGGATAAAGCGGTAGATGATGACTGACTGACTGACCTTTATAGACTACTTTTAAAGAACTTCAAGTTTTTATAGACACACTAACTTTTCCAACTGCCACCATTCGCTAGTTAGCTAAATAAATACAGAACTAAATAAATAAATAACTGTTATAGACTAACTTTCCAACTGCCAATAGACTATCGCTAGCTAGCTAGCTAACTAACTTTTATAGACTACTCTTAAAAAATATTGTCTACCACAGAGCCACCACTTTTTTTAAATACTTTTACTTCTAAAACTTATGCAGTACATGTTATACTTAAGTACATATGTAAATGTAATATACTCAAGTATCCCTTTTAGGTTCTTTATACCAGACTGGTTTCAAAGCTTCCCCCCCCCCAAATTCTCAAACTTTCAACGGTTTCAAGGACCTGTAGGAACCCTGGTGCATTTGCACCAATGCTGTTCAAAGACCAAACCAAATAAAACCCTACATAATGCTGATTAAACACATTCTCACTGGTTTAAATGGGGAGTTTTTAATCACTGGGAGTGAAATATTCGTCCACTGTTTTACAGGTTCTCTCCTACTCCCGCCCCCTATTCTCCTAAAATCCTTTTCTCTGTGATGTGGGGGAATGAAGGAGGGATTGACGGGTGGTGGTGGGGGGTGCAGATGGTCTGGTCAGAGAAAGAGAGAGAGAGGGGTGGAGCAAAGGAGACAGAGAGTGACTGGCAAGCAGCAGGCTGTTTTTTGGGCAAGGTCGATCGGTGGGAGGGCCCATTGTGATGCAACGTTGCATAAATAATGCCACGGGGCTTCTAAATGCTCCGTTGCTATGGGGACCTTTGTGCCTCGGTGAACACACTGTGTGTGTGTGTGTGTGTTTCATGGCCCCCGAGGAGGGACGGAGGAAAAAGACATAGAGAGTGAGGGGAGCTCAAGTGACACTTGTAGTCTCTCCCTCTCTCTCTCATTCTCTCTGTTTTGCTTGCTGTGCCCTGACCCGGGACGGATGAGTGTCTGGAGGAGGGAGAAAGGCGGGACACCCTGTGATTTTTGTGTGTGTGTGTGTGTCTGGTGAAGTATGGTCCATGTGAAGGTATGTGTGTTTGTTTATTTCTGTACATTCTTTTTTTTCCTCTCCTAAATCCCACCACCAATCTGTGGCAGAGCACATTCCATCATGGTGTGTGTGTGTCTCCATCTGCAGTAACAGGTGTCTGTCTGTCAGCCTTGAATTGGAGGGAGCAGAGATTGGAGAGGCAGGGGCGAGAGAGGTGGGGGGGAGGGTGGGGTGAGAGGGTATCGCTTTTGGTTGTTTTCGAGGAGCCTCACATCCAATATTCTCATGGCCTCGCTGCGTCCGTCACAGGAGTAAAAGAAAAAAGACAAAAAACTTCTTGTTCTGATGTGATTTTGCCCTAAAAGTAGGTTGTTTATACTCTTTTTTTTGAGCAAATGAGGTTTGGTTTCTTTGAGATGTAAATGGAGACGTTACTTTGTTAAGCGGATATGTGTTTACATCAAAGGATTGCACACGCTATATATATTTCTTTTTTAAAAAGGCGTTTGTGTGTGTTGAAATGTGTACGCTGAATGCATTTTTAGTGTGTGTAATGTGATTTTTCGTCCTTTATTTACGTTTTATTACTTTTCTAACCGGGTTTATATCGAGCTCCATGTTCCATCTCATTGTTTACACTGGCAGTACTCTTGTCTTGAATCTCGGCTGAAGTTTTAAGAAGCAAGTTTTCATTTTTCTTTGTTTTTGTCGTTTGTTATTTATTTGCTAAATAATTTATGGTCAGCCCAGTAAACACAGAGGTGATTTTTCTGCTCTGTCCGCTGTTGAACAGTGGATATTATTTTCTGCAGTCAACCGTAAACAAGTTCCACGCGCTGTGGAGCTGGAGGTGTGTAAACAGGGTCGAGTGCATGTTCCTCTCACTTTGCGACAGTATTAACACATGAGTGGGTTTGCATGAATGTGTGTGTGTTACAGCACGTGGCATAGATTTTTCTGTGTCCTAATTCGCTGCCATTTTAAGTTTGATGTCTTTGTTTACAGTGGAATACACTTAACTATGTCATGAAGACAATGGGAAACGTTGTCCACTTTACTGTGTGACACAGCAGTTTGTCTTAATTTATGTATGGGAAAAATGTTTGTGTGTGTTCTCACACACTGTAAGAGGCTTTAGGCTGTGGATACATAACATATAACAATATTGCAAAGAAATGTGTGAAAACAATATTTATGATGATATTTTAAAAGAATGGAACAATGTTTTATTGATGATTGCAGACAGCGGCATTTATTAGTGCCAAGAATGTGAGAGCATTTCCATAATTCTTTACTGAGTTGACGACTAAAGTGCATTTATTACAAGGTGGAGGCAGCAGTAGCAGCAGCAGGGTTGTACAGTAGTTGGTAGAGTGCATGTTTAAATATTACGGTGTTTCCTGAATGCATTTCTTGACTTTTTCCTTTTCGCTTTATCCCGTGTTTTTACACTGTTCATGTTACATTGCAAAATGTAAAACGATAATCCTTACATGTGTCCACTTCTACCACCACGATAGTATGTTTGCTAATTTATTTTGTTGTTACCCTACTAACACACAACGCTCAAAGAACGTTCCTTCAGGGCTAGGTAGGAGCCTAATGTTCCCTAAATGTTGAGGGAATAAATTAAGCTCCTCGGCTTTGGAATACCCTGCCATGTTACATCAGATAGTCCCGGACTCTTGAGATCATTGGTTACATACAGTGTGATGACCGGGTTTAGCAGGGTGCTAAATACAGTGACAGACGTGCGTTGTTTTGGCTGTGAAAAACCTTTCCACCCATCTTCCACTTCTACTGTATCCAGCACCATATTAGCATAGCATGGCAAGGCTTCAGTGTGATTTGATTTGTCAGGCGAGAATTAGACGACTGCTTTCATGTGACGCTGACACACACACACACACACACACACACACACACACACACACACACACACACAAAGAAAATAAAAAGAAACAAATTCTCCCCTCAGACTTCTTCATCTGCTCCCCGGACTTTTCCACCCGCAGAGTAACAAATGTCACATTTGTGACGGCTTTTCGCTTGACCCCTCAGTTCTGCGACGTATCAAACTCTCTCTCTCAGTGAATATCTGTCAGACCCATGGCTGCCTGCTCTGTTTTACCACCACAGACTGCAGACTCCATTAAACAACGATTAAAAATGTGTTTCCGACGATGGAGCCAAAATAATGATGAGGATGACTGTAAATGTGACAGTAAATAAATGGACAGATTGTTTTGACACACTCTCTCTCTCTCTCTCTCTCTCTCTGTCTCTCTCTCTCTAGGAGTTGCAGTTTGAACGTCTGACCAGGGAACTGGAAGCCGAACGACAGATTGTTGCCAGTCAGCTGGAGAGATGCAAGCTTGGCTCTGAGACAGGAAGCATGACGAGCATCAGGTGTGTGTGTGTGTGTGTTTGTGTGTGTTTGTTTGTGTGTTTATGTGTGTGTCAGCTGTGCTCGTGTCAGTGACTTTATGGCTTTACAGCTGGTCACTCTACAGAAACACGTCTTGATTTCTATCCAAATCTCATCTCTTCCTGGCTCAAACCACAGTTGAAGAACGTGGGTGTTTTGCTTTTGAAGTCAGAGGGTACAATGTTCCTGCATTCCTCCGGTGCACTGGCTCGAGTTCCTTCTCCGGTTACCACATACTTTCTACAGTAGTTTTGCGGGAGAGTTGTACTGTACTCATACTACAGTCATATTGCTGTTATCTAAGATTTTTTTAGCTTCTGTCAGTGAAATCCTTCAGGTAAAATATTAAGATCTCATCCAACAGCTCCATATTCTTTCTAAGTGTATGCTCAGGTCTCTAAAGCCTGTTCCACACTAGATTTCGGTCTAGATCTGGACCTTCCGACTATCATGGGTGTTTTCCAATTTGATTTGAATAGAATACCTAGCCAAATTATCCTGTAGTGTGAGCGATTAACAGACGCGATTTTAATGTCATATGATGTCTTCCCGATTTCAAATCGCAAGTATTAAACACGTTTGATATATACGACTGAACATTGATTAGGAGCGTAAGCAGAACCCCGCAATAACCAACGAGAACGAGTTGATTGGGAAACGGATGTTGCATACTTTTGTTTACACTTACAGTTAGCTTCCATGTCTGTTTACATTCTGAAGTCACGTTAAATCACGTGAGTTTCTGTGAGATCTCAATCTCAAATTAGTCTCTACTTTCTCAGGATTGAAACATTGAAAAAATTGTGTCAAAGTTCATTGTGTCTGTAGTTTTCCATGTTTTTTGTTTAGTTTAATTTAGATTTGAAAATCCTCTCGTGTGGGGCAGGCTTAAGGCTAAACTGGGATTTATTATACATCAGATTTGACCGTTCACATTCAACTACAAGTGAAAAAAAGTGTCTACCTCTATACCAACTGTGTCCAATATTGATACCTATATCAGTCCGATACAAAGATTTAAATTTTTATGTCTTCACGGCAAAGGAAAAGATTGTTTCCATCTGGACGTGGCCTAAATTCGGATAGAAATCCTGAATAGTTCTGCTTTAAGTACTTGAAGCTTCTGTGATGCGAGTGCTTTTGGAATTTAAAGGGAAACTTGTGTGAGGTATGATGACACAAGAAACACATTCTTACACATTTCAAACACGACGTGCAATGTTCTGTCAATTAAAACTTTAATTGCTTCACACAAAGAAGTCAACAATGTGCAGCTGTCACAGGAGTCTATTATTCTACTCAGGGCCCCCATTTGTTTCCCGTGAAAACTGTGCACAATGTGAAGGGACCGTCACATTATCTGCCCGCTGATTGAGTTTGGACCCGAGCCTCCTCTCTGCTCTGAGCCCAAAGAGCACATTCTACTCATTCCCCGCCAGTGTCAATGTGAGAACAGCACTGCTCAAACTGTTGTGCTAATGCACTTAGCCTCCCTCTCAGGACAATGTAACACAATTAAAGCCTCCGTCTCACCCCCCTTCCTCCCCATTCACACATAAATAGACACATACAAACCATCACCTTTTGGAGCAAGTGGGGATTCCATCCAGCTCAAACTAATTACTCATCTGCCCTGGACTGTAACTCTCATTTCAGTGGGGTTCACCAACAAAGAACAGGAAGATGCTCCAAACCTGATTCATCCACACGTCTAATTAACCAGCGTGTGCAGTTAGCTCTTCAGCGCTGTAACACGAGGGCCTCAATTTAAAATCTGCGGCAACGTGGGAGATTGAAAAGAAAAAAAAAACATGTTTGACTTTCCCATCTGCACACAGATGGAACAAAGGCTCTGCCATTTCGCTAACTCGATTAGATGCTTTTATGGTTTAGTGAGGAGCAGATCACTCTGCCGTCTCTCACTTTCTGTATGCTGTCCAACGCGTTTGACTCGGAGGTAAATGGACAAATGGTCCAGCGGAAATGAGTCCACAGAGGAAATATGCTGGGATTTGTTTTAATGCCTGAAGTGTCGGGTTTATGTTTAACCCTCTTATGACCATCAAGACAATCAGGCCGCCTGGATTTATTTTAATTTTATGGCTGTAGAATTGTCAAAAAATGTTCAGTGAGTGAGTGCCTCTTTCTGGCAGTTATTCAACCATTCATTTTATGTAAACTTGTCCGTTGTGAACATAGCATTACTCATTGTATCTTGCTATCGTGCTAGCTGGCTAGCTAGAAGTGTTGCCAACTCCCCAGTAAGGGATGTAGCAATTAGCTGTTCCTGAAAGTCGCTAAATTACATCATCACCTAATTTGAGCTTCAATGGGATGGTGTGTGTAAAACAAGCTTCAAAATACTTTTCACCAACAAATGTTGTTAGTTGCTTATTTGAAAATCATTAGCTAGAGGAGTGTGAATACTCGCTAAATAGTCTGCATGATGCTAGCTAGCTAGCTAGTTAGTCACATGTCAAAAAGTATATAAGTAGCTAATAAACACCTGTGTTCCATTCTTCAAAAGTATAAAAGTGTGAGCTGAAACCCTGACAGCTAAATTGGTAGCCACTGCTATATCAGAAAAGCTGTATAATGTAAGAATTTAAGTTATTTTTATACACTGATTACAGTATTCATCAGTTGAAGGATTTCTGTCGTTTAAATGTGACAAATTGTTGAACAAAGACATTTATGTACCAAACTAACTAGCTAATCAATTAATCTGGTAACAAAATAGTAGATGTTAAATAGATGGTACATTACATGTACAATCTGCAGCGTATTTCAATTAGGAAATGTGTGTAATGTGTAACGTGATTGGGCTACAACAATTAATCAAATGTATTGTCCAATATTTTCACAATTTCTTAATTTTCAGCTTCTATAATGTGAATACTTTCTAGTTTATTTGCTCCATATGACACAGATATCATTAAAACTGAATGATTTTGGTTTGAGACATTATTTCGAGGTTTGGGAAACCAATCAACATCTTTCAGCAATTTCTGGCCCAAACAAGGACTCAATTAATCAAGATAATAATCTGTAATTAATGAATTATGAAAATAATCATGACTTGCAGCTCTATATCTACATACAAACACTAGCTACAAATCTGCAGCCCGACACATCTTTCCCTATGATGTAGCTCCAATTTCTACACCCAGACAGACAATATATATAATATGACCATCATGACCAGGGACAGTGCAGTCGCCGTGTGGGGTTTTAACCTTGGCAGATGGTTGTGCCAGATATAATAAAGACTGTGTGTCACTGTGCTCAGGGTGACTTTTCATAACTTCTGGCTTAGGAAAGTTGAGAAAAATCATGTGATGGGGGGTAAAGTGTCTGGCAGAAAAGCCAACACAAGAGAATCGGGGAATGTGAATCGTAAGAATTGTCACGTCATCGTAAGGGCTTTTAGTCCTTGCAAGCTGTTTCAATTTCGCTTTAATATTTTTATATGACAGCTCCCCATAAAAAACAGTCGGGTTAAAGCATGAAGAATGTGAATTATGAATGAGCGTTACTTGCAGCTGTGTGGACAGTGGGGGTGCTGCGAGTTCAGAAAGCTGCTCCTGTTGTGTTATGGAAGATAAAGACTTTCAGAGGTGCTAATGAGTTCTTCAGCTCTGCCTTTGTTTCCAGTCTTAATCAGTCACCACAGGTCACGGTGTCTGCCACGGCATATGCTGCTGCTTTAACACCTCAAAAAGTACAAATCCTGCCTCTCTCTTGTGTGTGTGTGTGTGTGTGTGTGTGTGTTGCTTTGCAAGTTAAATTGAAACAATTATGTCTGTGAAGAGAAAAAAAAAACTGTGATATAAACTTTGTCTAAATTCAGAAGCCGTCTCCTTCACTGAAGATCACAGACAATAAACTAATATTAGATTGAATATCCTTGCTGCATGTAACGTGAACGGTTTTACATGTTTAGGTCCCGCTTGATTTCTTGATTTCTTACACCAATATAGAGCAATAGTTCTCAGTCCTGGTCTCATCAGGCTTTATGCAGACCTTGATGACCAGCTGACCGTTTCAATCAGTTGTGTTGGAGCAGGGAAATCAAGAAACCCTTCTATGAGGAGTACGAGTTTAGGACAATCTGGCTGGTAGCAGTGTTTTGGGAGCCCGAAAACCAGCGTGAGAAACTCATCTTGCCTTGTCATCCTTGTCTTTTGTTTGAAGTTTGTACACGGCGCACAGCATTTATTTGCACGCTCCATGCCTTAGTGTCCATTTTTGGTGTCCATCTGTGGCAGTGTTACAGCGCCACATACAGGCCTGGCATATGTACTACAGGGCTTAGAGTCATTTTGGTGACATGAAGACATACACATGAATGTCTTCATGTGTATGAAGACATTCATAGAAACAATGCTGTGTTTTAATCATGAAAAAGACCATTTAGGTCAAATTCTGTGTAGGGATGGGAATTGGTACCAGTCTGACACTAGTCAAAATTACTGGATCGGATATCAGATTGATACAATACAATACAATACAAAAATCCTATAAACTGCATGCTTCACTATGCACAGACTGTAAAAATGTAATTAAAAATCAACAAAACCATTTTTTTTTCATTCATGTTTAGGGCTGTTTCTTCTTTTTGGGATAACTATCTTTGCTACACAGTTGGAGAATTATGTCTTTGAAATGACTCAGCACAAATGGGTTGTTAACAGCGTCTGTCTCGGACTAATAGTTTGTGATTTTGATGGTTTAGTCCCATCCTTAGTTCTGTTTCCATGTTCCCGCTGATATTAAGCAGACTCAGTATTTCAGTTTTTACCTGTGGTGTCTCTGCGGCTCCTGCTTCACTCTGCCAGAGGAACGTCCTCCTCTCAGGGTGGGCTGCTTGTCTGTCTGCCTCTTTTTGGCTGTGCATATCTGTGACATTTGTCCACTAATCGGCTGTGTGCATGTCTGGCTGCTGAGTTGTATGTGTGTGTGTGTGTAATGCACCCGGCAGATATGGCCGCCTATCTTCTGGCGGGAAAGGGTGACCCCGTCATGCGAGCCCAGCGAGGGCCCATTACCCAGAAGCTGTCAGGGCAGTTAGCTGCCAGTTAGACTCACTGCACCACCGTGTGGTTCTGTCTTTACACCCCCCAGTATAAACACGTATACTAATGTCTGCAGAGCTGCAGCTTTACTTTATCACCACTTTATGTTTGTTTTACGTCAAAGAACAAGATGACATGGAATAACGGGTGGATTAAATGTTTGCACATGTACTTCACACACTGGTATGGTAAAGAAGGTGACTAATTATGTTTGTTTAATTTTCTACGCACTCAAAAAAAGCTCAATATTCCTCAGCTCCACTTCCGATCACATACATATATATACAGTCAGTAGAAGAGTATTTCTGATTTTCACTACGTGTATTACTAGAGGAAGCTCGTACCACCGTTTGAGAACCATATCCTTAGACTTGACTTGACTCATTAAGGTTTCATTGTGTACGATTTAGTGACATCTAATGGTTGAACCTGCAGATTGCAGAATTCTTTTAGTTTCTTTGCTCCATAAGTCAAAGAAATCACTGAAAATCAATCATTTTGATTCAATCATTATTGTCGGCGTTGGACAACACCAATTGACATTCTCCAACATTTTCGGACATTTTCTGGACCAAACAAGTCATGGATTAATCGGGAAAAAAATCCACAGATTAATTGATGATGAAATTAATTGCTAGTTGCAGCCCTATAGTGATCATACACTTATACACACTGAATCACTTTGTAATCTGTAGAAACAGATACAAATGCAAATCCATTTTTGAACCTGATTTGTTTTGCATGCTCCTTATCATCATGATAATAGTGTGTAATAATGCGATGATCCACAAAGGTTCTGATTCCTCACGAGTGAACGTTCAAATAGGAATGGAATAGAAAGGATGAGGGGGTCAGGTTACATTTTAAACATTTCCATTTGATGTGATCCATACTGAAGACGACGTATTGATCTGACGGTGTGTGAGGAGAAGAAGAAGAGAAAAGAAAAGAAGGGAGAAGGTCATCGTTGTGTGACCTATACAGCCTGAGCGGAGGGAGGGAAGAGGAAACAGAAGTGTAGCTGAAAGAAGAAGTAAAAGAAGTATGTGTATGATTCACTCATGTCCAGTAACACATCACCAGCTTTGATCTAAACTGCAATTTCACACACTGTGATCTGTGTGCGAGCGTGGACTTCATTTATTTTATTTTATTTTTTTTCCAATAATGAAGCAGCGTTTTAATGTTATTGGATTAATTAAGGATGGTAGGATAGTATTGTCAGTGGCTGGATTAACAGTGAGGCGCTCAGACTCTCAGGGGCATCATAGCGCCTGATTTACATTACAATACAACACACCTCAGATTAATAAGAGTAATATTTGTGTTTAATCCAAATGACCTGAAACAAGAATTGCCACTTCATTTGATTTAATTCGTTCAGACTCCAAGTGTGATTTTATTAGGGGAATTTCGTTTGGGTTTTTTACCATGTAATTCCATTGATTTAACATTTTAAAACTAACAGATGTAAAGAATGAGGGTAATTTAAAGTTGGAATAGACAATTTGTTAAAACAACAAAATCAATCTATGAGGCTTTAACAAAAGCTGCAGGAGACAAATGCATGGCTTGTTTTGCTTTTCCATCAGTGATAGTACCTGGTGTTTTTATATAGCTTTTAATGGTCTCCAACTGGTGGCCCGTGGGCCAAAAGTGGCCCGCCATCAGCATCAGTATCTGGCCAGCAGATGATTTAACAAATCTGATCTGAAAATATTTGCTTATCTTCGCAAAAAAAAAAAAAATGTCCTGTTGCTAGATTTGACAGTTAACTTAAATGAAATGTTTGCTTTGGAAAAAATGAAAATAAAAACACTGCTGTCGTCATGGAGACAGCCAAGTTTGGGCAGTAATGAAGTGCATAGTTCTCAAAGAAAAAGCAATAATTCTTAAAATTTAAATGATGCACAATGAATATTAACAGTACGAGTGCGTATTTCACACGCAAGCTGGTGATTAAAGACAACGTCCACATTATGGTTAATTTAAAGCAGCAAACGTGGGGTTTTTGTTTGTGACTGAAGACGTTTTAAGGCACTTTGTCTGATGAAGATACAACGTTTTGGCCCAAATGTACAAAAATTGGTCTTCTGCCACATTTAGCTGCTGATCCCTGCACTAGTTTGTGTTTGTGTCGCGTATAAAACGACGTGACTGATACCAAACTGAGTAAAGTTAGAACTGTATAAGGGAAAAGTGCCATAAACCTTGGGGAGGAACGTGAAGAATAAGAGGGACAGGAAATTAAATGTAGGAGTCGACATGGTTGCAAAGTGGGGGGGTGGGGGCTGACGGCGGGAATAACATGATGCCAGGAGGCAGGGAGGAGGAGGAAGAAGGTTGAGGCATTATCATGTAAAATCCCTTTTAACCTGCCGCGCTGCAAATAACCAAACACACACAGAGGGAGGATGAATCACTCGTAAAACCCAGACACTTTTCATAAACCTCATACCACAGACTGTCTGTCAACATGGCTCTTTGTGTATGTGTGTGTGTGTGGTGGGTAGACTGAGGAAATGCTCGTACAGTGTTTCTGACACATTTTAGGAGAGAACTAACTGTATTTCCTTTCTGACGATGTGTGCACAGGCATTTTTCATTTAAGCCGTAAATTAATACGATGTTTAAATAATGTATCTGCACATCTTTTAATGAAGAAGGAAGTTATTCACCGGGGAAAATGGGGGAACATGGCTTACTGGAGGGTTACTGGTTCGAGTCCACACCAGCTCAAAGGGCTGGGGTACCCCTGGGCAAGGTACCCAACCCCCATTGCTTCCCCGGCGCCCGGGCACTGCTCAGTGGCTGCCCACTGCTCCTAATTCTAGGAAGGTTCCTAGTAGAGGATCCGTTAAGTGCAGAGAAAGAATTTCCCTAAGGGGATTAATAAAGTATAAATAAAAATGCTGTCATTATGCAACAAACACAGGTGCTGATTATGCTGTAGGTGTAACGCATTGTTGGCAGAGCTCAGGGGTCTCAAACTCAAATGACTTGGGGGCGTGTCTAGTTGGGCGGGTAGTACCTAAAAGTATAACGTACCTAAAAGTATAAAGTACCTAAAAGGAATACTTACCAGAAACTGACATTTACTTAAGTTTTAGAAGTAAAAGTATTGTAAAAGTGATGAGTTAGGATTGAGTCATGGTGGCTCAGTGGTAGCGCGAGTTATCTTTCAACTGGAAGGTTGTGGATTAAGTTCCAGGCTCTGCTAGTCTACATGTGTCCTGGAGCAAGGCACTTAACCCCATGTTGCAGCGTGTGAATGGGTGAAAACTGTAGTGTAAAGCAGCTCACCAAGGCTAGAAAAGTGTTATATAAATACAGACCATAATACCGACTCTTCTTCTGATTCTTTTGGTAGTAACGAGTGACAAAGATCGTTAGAGGAAACGTAGTGAAGTAAAAGTTGATGTACAGATACGTGACTTTTGTACTGAATTACATTATAACAAAGTATTTGTACTTTGTTACATTACAACGCTGGTGAAAAGTGAAAGAAAAGTCTAACTTTTTGAGAAAAAGACATCGAAATAACAATAATTATGATAATACTTCCCTTAATTGCAAAAATTAAAGTGTTTGTTTTGACATAGAACAATACATATTTCACAATATAAACATGTATGATTCAAAATCAATCCAGTCTTTAAAAAAAACAAAAAAAACATACAGAAATAATTAGTTATTACTTAATATTCAGGGTCGTTTGAGTTTGAGACACATTACTTGATCATAAAGATGCTGGACGTGTTCTAACGTCTGGGCACCAGTGGCTGCAGTTGTCTTACCCGGCTCATCCAGTAAAACCCATGACCCACAAAATCCATGATAACTTCATTTGGCATAATTGAATCCATTTCCTCTTACACCCCAACCCCCCTCCCCGCCTCTGAGCGCCTCACAGACAAGTCTGAATGTTTCGAGTTACACCTCGACACATGGCTTGACGAGACAAAAACGGGCTCCCCGCCACATTCATCCACACATGGCCTGTGGGAGCGAATGAGAAAAAAATCACGTACCAGTTTGTGAGAAGAAGAAGAAGTGCTGATGGCAAAAATTAATTAACGCAATCCCTTAAATGCAGTGTGTCAGAGTGAAAAGCTAAGCACACACCTCTGGAGTCGGAGGCAGGGTGCTGCGACGGGAAGACATATTGTCCGACTTTTTTTGGCCACAAAGCGATGTTTCCCTTAATTTAACGCTGGGTGTTTGCCATCCACTAAAGTGGTTTGGCTGGAGCAGATCGATGCTGATAAGGAGACCTGGCATATGGCTCTGGATAGTGTGTGTATGTGTGTGTGTGTGTGTGTGCGCCAATTCCAAAGCCATCAAATTGAATTGATATCCAGTTAGTAAGAGAGTAGATGGCCACGGCTTTGGCTTGTCAATCGTAAGTCAAGGAGAAAAAGAGAAAGGATAAGAAAATATGGTTCACTGCTACTGAGGCTGTAACAATTGTGATAAACACTGGGGTTTAAGTGCCAGGGCGGTGCCAGACTGTAATGCTCTAATGCAGTGTGATTCCCAAAGACTGGGTCAGGACCCACAGATGGGACACAGGAGATTTGTTTGGGGGGTCCCCAAACAAATTTGTGGTCATTTTCCAACCACATTCTTTGAATGGGACCAATTCAGAATTACATAATTTTTGCAGATATTGCTGGAAATTAGTTGCTACATTATGCACCAATATATTGTGATTTGGGTCACAACACTTGGTCTAAAAGGAAAAGCCGACAGGAAGGATGTCTTTGAGAAAATGAGCTGCTACTTCTCACTTCCTTAAACATTTCCCTTAGGCGTTTATCCGGTCAAATCTTCTTTAATTGAACATGATGTCTATCTTGTGAATTGTGTTCGTATTTAGAGGAAAATGGATGACACAAATTATTGGATTGACAGCTTGTATTGGTCACAGATGAGATCCGTGAACTTCCGGGATTCAAAAACTGATATTTTGGCAGTTAATTCGCAAAACATCTTGTGGCTTCTTAATGTGAGTTTGTCTTGCAACTGCAAGACTACGTCCATTTTTATATAGAGTCTTACATTTTTTTCTTTAAAGAATCAGTTGAGTATGTCAGCCTGTTAGAGAAGACAACTCTACTCCCACTCTGACTGTCCAAAGTTGGACTTTTGCTGATGAGCAACCGTCGCAGACTTTCTACGTCTTGCGTGAGAGGAAACTACTTTCCTGACCAGCAGATGGTGGTAATCCATATTTGTCAGTGAAAGAGGGAAACTGGAAGATTTCGGGAAGCTCATAACTAAGCGCTTGTTTACCTGTTTGGTCATGAGGTCGATGGACGCACTGAAGTTAGCATAGAGACACCGCGTTGTAGTTGTAACTAAATGAGGAACCTATGTGAGAAGATTCATATTGATGTGAGTTTGCTTGCTTCATCTTTTACGTGTCTCTTCATGTCTTCTAATTGGCTGGTTCTTGACTGCCAATCAAAGCAGTCTCACTGGTAAATGGACTCCGATTCAACACGTGGAATCGGCTGTTAAGCCGTTGTCAGGATCTTCTTATTTCCGCGCCGACAAATGCCAGCTCTGCCCCGTCGTTCACTGATCGTCCGACAGTCAACCGTCAGTGCCAAGTGTCGCAGGATTAAGACAAAACTTCTACTCCTGCTTTAAGAAAACGCTTCTCTCTGAACTGTAGTCCCAGAGGACGGTTTGTGTCCATTGACAACGCGCTTATTTATAGCCACTGACAGGCTCAGTGTTTTGGCCCTTGATAAGTGGGGAAGGCAAGGGAGGAGACGTGAGGAGCGCTGGCTCTCTGAAGTCGGCACACATCAGTTATTGTTTGTGCCGTGCTCGGGTTGAAACAGGCGTCTGATCGCGGTGCTCTGTGAAGTCCTGACGTGCCGCGCTTCAGGAGTCTTTTGTTGTCGTCAAGCAAGAAGCTCATTTTCGATTCCGTTTCGCGGGACCGCTTGAATGCCTGTACATCACCATAAAAAGAGATTTATCACAGCCAATCACTGTTGACATCACATTTGTCACAATGTATTCTCATCCACATCTGTGTTTGGAGGAATCCTGACGTTGCTGGAGAGTTTTCAGCGCATGGATTATTCATCTGCCAGATGGAATTATGCATCTGAAGATACCTTCTAGTGACGGCATCTACACGCACTGATGATCTGGGAAGAGTGGCTGGTGTCACGCAGAGATCCAACATGTCTTCCTCCTTTCTCTCATTTAACTTCTGGCCCAGAGTCAAAATGGCCGCCTCCCCCCACAGGCAGTCTCGGGAAGTCAATCTGACCAATTTACTGGGTCACAGGAGACTTCTGCTCCTCTCTGACTCGCTCGCTACATCCATTTGTGTGGAGCATGTGGACGGGTTAACACAGAAGGCAATCTGCGTCTCATCCCGCTGCGCTTTAATCACTTGCTTCAAAGCCTGTTGGGTTTTTTCCTCTCTCGATGGCAGAGGGGAAGAAAAAGGAAGCCCAACCCCAACTCAAATCGCCTGAATTACCCTTGCGTCAGACCCAGACGAGACTGATATCTCCCTTCACCTTCGCTGTCCTCGCTGCAGTCTGGCAGATCATGCTGAGCTTTTCTTTTTTTTATTTTATTATTATTAAAGAATGAACCGAATTTCACAAATAAAATATTATCGGTTGCAGCCAGACACAGAGCTCTGCACTCAGTCAGTGATATTCTCTTTGGAGATTGCAATCCACTGCAGCACTTCTGGCAACCCAAATTATTCATACGCATTTGCAACTTCACAAGGTTGACTTTTTATTGCTTTTTTTCCCCCTCTGCTTTTCTCTTACTTTAGTGAAGACTTATGGCACTTTTTTCCATTAAACAGTTCCTGCGCTACTCAACAAGTTTTTTTTACTTCTCCATTAGCGATAGTACCTGGTTCCTGGTGCTTTTTTAGTACCTGCTCTGATGAGGTTCGAAGTGTCGTCACTGGAAGAGTCTTGAGTGCAACGTCCAACACAAGAACCAAACCGAACCATGCCGAACTGTAGATCAGCTAAAATTTCTGAAAACAAAGGAAATGTCTAAAATGTCAATATTTAACAGAGGAGTCTGGTGTATTTAGCAACAGCACTGCTGAAAGTCGGCGATCGTGAGCCGAATCACAACCCGTTCAGTTTTATTTCAGTTGAGTGACCGTCAACGATTCTGTGAACAAATCAACTGATTCTGATGATTCAGTTACACCGAAAACAACTGCTTTGACCACCACTGTTTGTGTCGCATATGAAACATCTTCACGTCAGTTACACGCAGCCATGCTATAATGACCCCGCCCATGTTGAGGAGGAACTATGAAGTCATGGAAAACGACGTGACTGATACCAAACCGAGTAGAGTAGAGCCAAGTAGACCTGTAGAATATAACATGATTGTGGTACAAGAAGTTTTCACCAGGACTTTTGCTCCTGTGCATGATTGCAGACCATAGCAAAGGGAAGAACTAAGGGAAAATTCCATTACCATTAAGTTTCTCTATGTGCTCAATATTTACTCTTTTTGGCCGGACCTCGACAACAGCCAGCTCTACAAATGCAAATGTCCTTGATTGACCGATTGACTGAATTAGTGCTTGTCAGCCGGCCAGTCATTGTGTTAATCCCATTGCATGCTCTATAAACACGATTTAGCTGTTAGCAGTTACTGTTACATCACGAGGAAGTGTGACTCTCTGATATTCTGCTTCTAGCTGCCAAGTAGAGCATGTCTGTCGTGGGAATATTGTTGTAATGTAAATGCAATGCTGCAATAACATCATGCTCTAGTTGCTCATGGGTATCAATACTTTTGTGGTATTGACCAAAATTTTGGGCCGAGTATTAAGGATAAATGATTTTGAGAGAATATCTAATTGCGGTTTTCCTGTCGTATTCATAGATTTAAAATGTGATGGAACATTATCACGCGTCACCTTCAAAACAGTAACTCCTTTGTATGCTTTTGTAAAGATGAGAAGTTAAAGATATGGACTGTTTCTCACGTGATTAAGTAACTTTTTATCCAGAAAAAACAAATAAAACAGAGATTACGTAAAATACAACAAGAAAAAACGTATTATCAAGTCAATTCTTTGTCTTTTATTCCTCACTAGCCTTTTTAAACCATGAATAAGACTGAACAGATTTGATATTCTATTCCACGGCTGCCACATATAGAAAGCCGCTCTGCCTCTAGTTGAATAACTAACTGAAACTGTGGCACCTAAGGAGTTAATCTCATCAGTGTCAGTGAGCTAATAAGCATGCAGCGTGCTGTTTGACCGAGATCTAACTGTGCTCGTGTTTGGCTGTCTCTGGACGCACAGGACATTTCCACCACAGATGGAGTTTATTCCCCAAAGGAGAAAGGACAACGTATGAGAGCAGACCAGCTGAAACTAAAGAATTATACCATCATTTCTTGTTAAAATGGGTTGAACAAATTGGTATCAAATATTGATGCCATATCAAATTTTCAGGGTCCCTCGTGGCTCCATGACCCCTGAATTCTTAAATCCTTCCATTAAAAGAATCCTCTACTATGTCATTCCTCCATTATCTTGCCATGTATTCTGCTCTTTATGGTATTCACTGAGTCATAATGTTCAACAGTCTCCCGAGGCTGTTGACACTTGACTCCTTCTCTCTCTCTGCATGAGATACAGCAGCTGTAGATAATACTTGCACAAAAGCAGCAACAGTTCCTCATTATTCCAGCATAATACGCAATTAGGCAAACGTCAGGTGACCAGGTGAGATAAAGCACGTAGCCACAGAACACACTGGGACGCTCCGTCTTCTGACTCAGACTGTAATGAAGGGTCCACAATAGCCCCACAGTGATGTCCCCGGACCTTGTCCTCTGACTAGATGATGTGGCTTTTCTGAACAGTCACTGAAAATAATGGCAGCAGAACATCCCAGAACATCACACCTGGAGTTTCATTTCAATAATATGAGCCATATATCTCCTTTGGTAGCACACCGCTGTGTTTTCTCTCAAAGGTCCAGCATGTGACATTTAGAATCAGAATCAGAATATCTTATTAATTCCAGGGATAAAATGGCTCAGGTTGAACATTTAGGACGGTTTTTATGGTAAAAAATGTAATTTATTACCCTCAAATATGTGTGTGTGATGTGTTTTAATCGCGAGGGATGCAAATATTATTAATCTGATAACCATAAACCTGTTTAAGTTCAAAATATGGAGCCTCAAAGTAAGTCAGACTGTTTGAAGTGCGTACCAGGTTGTCTAGCAGAGGGCATTGTGAGTGCTGCCTGGCCTGCGTCCATGTCGTCTTTTCTAATCAAAAGACAATGACAGTGATGTTATTTTATTTTGCAGAGTAAATGGAGGACAGAAATCATCCTCAGCTGTTAGCAGCAGTGGCGTATTTACCACAGCAGATAAAAAATGTCCAAAAAAAAATCTCAGAATTGACTTTAACCTCAGAAAGCTGACTTGGATGAATTCTGGCTTCTTCTTCTTTCTCAGAATTCTGACTTAAATCACTTAAATCTCAGAATTCTGAGAAAATAACTCACTGAATTCTTATTTTTATCTTAAAGAAAAAAAATTCAGATTTTTATTTAATATAAATATTTCCAAAAAAGTGTTCACATGTGGCCCTAATCCTCTTCCATACACACACATATTTATTTCATTATTTTGTCTTAAGTCTGCCTCATAGTGCTGAGTAAATGAACAACCACAGTGTGGCGTAATCTTTTTAAATCAAAATCAGCATGGACACAAACAATACATGCAGTGGTAGTTTCTGAAAGCTGAAAGAAGACCTTTGCTTCACGTCTTTTTTGTTTGTCTTGTTTTTGTTCATTTGTCTGTATGAGTGGCTTTAGTATTATTATTATTATTATTGTTATCTGAAGGCCGTTGTGGACAGAACAGATAAGGGAGAATACTCTACGTGAGGTGAGGAAATAGATGGATTATGTGAACTGGGTTCCACCAGAATATGTTTATTGGGCGGATAAAATGACAGGATTTTCATTGCTATATCTGGCTTTCACACTTTTAAAACCCACGTTATTGGATTTAGCAGCTCTCGCTCTCTCTCGCCGTCATATTCTGACTCTGGCCCTCTGTGGTTCCCCCTCTTTCTCTCTCTCTCTCTCTCTCTTTCTCTATCCCTGTATTATATTCCCACTTTTATTGTCCACCTGTCTGTGCAGCTCTTCTCTTCTCCCTCTCACCACTTGCATATCATGTTCTTCCTCTCTGTCCCTCAGTGTTTCTTTCCCTCTCTGTCCTTTCTTTCTTTTTCTTTTTTTGGTTCTTTCCATTTTCCTCCAGGAATATAACAAAAAAAACATTAAAGCAGCTGAAAATACCAGGTCAGAACGTACCACACACACGGACTTCATCATTATTTCAAATTGTCGCACATTATGCTACTCATCTGCTCTTTTCTCCAGCTGAAAATAAAAGCCTCATGAAGTGCCTTCCCTTTTTTTGTGTCATAATTGGGCTCAAGTATCGTAATTGAAAGCTTTTACCTTATTTACAATTTGCTGAATTATTGGAATTGTAGCTCAAATCGGCAGCGTTACGGTGATATCACGTAATTACGCAATGGGGAAAAGAGGGGCAGACGTATTTTTTTGACAATTCTACAGCCATAAAATCTAAATAAATCCAGGCGGCTTGAATATCACGATGGTCATAAGAGAGTTAAGAGTTACTTATTTGGTTGTTTGAATGAATCTGGCGAGTTCACTGCTCCATCAGTAGATGGTTTCCAGTGGGGGCGACGGAAGCTCGAGTTGTCTTTGAACTGCAAGTTTGAGTGTTCGATTCCCAGCTCCGCTAGTCTGGGTGAGACACAGCCAGCAGCGCGTGAACGGGTATAAAAGTGGGACAGAACATGTACCACCAGTGGTACGCAAGCTTCCTCTGGTGGTACATGTTCCTGTCCTGTAGATCCAAAAGATAATAAAAAAGTTAAATGGTCTGTATTCACATTCACACCTATTCACTCAGCACATCTACGTGCAGCACTTTTTCATATCTTGTATACCCGTTCACGCGCTGCCGGCTTTTGAGAACCATGGGTTTTGGCTATATTCTCTGGGTTATATCAGAAGTTGGAGGTTGGAACTGGGAGTGTTTATAAGTTGACCGTGTCTTGGTCGAGAATTCTGGGAAAAAACACGGACACAACCGTATCTCAGGCTAGTCACTGTTAGCAATAGCGATAGTCGATAACAATCTCTACTCAGGGTTTTGCACATGCAAACTGAGTAGCAGCTTGTTCACGGATAAAAATATGAAGATATATGTGAAACAAATATTACAGAAGTGCAATTAATAGTAGTGAAAGTAGTAGAATATTTTTTACAATTAGACGTCCAGGAATCCCATGCCGAGGTTGGTGAAGTTGGAAATCAGAGTTCCCGTTGAAGGAACACCTTCTCAATTTGGAAATTCCTTCAGCTTCAGCCGGAACACACCATCATATTAGCTGTGCCCACTCACTGCTATGTTCTCCCTCACTGATGTCACAGAACCACACTGCTTCTTCTCCTCGTCCTCTCCTGACAACTATTTCTAATTTAACTCAAATGTAATGTCTGGTAAAAGACGTCTTTTCAGCGTACTCTGGAACAGTGTAGGATGACAGCATCCGACAGTCGCTGTAATTAGTGATTATTATGAACACCTGTGAAATGGAGTGGTACGACCGTTAAACATCCCAGCGCTCATGGAATTACTCTCACACCTGGATGGAACTAACTGTTGTATTGTTGTGGCAGGGCGGTGTATACTGTATATCTGTGTCCTGATTTTAACTGCGAATACTCAACAAACACTTACGTTCTGTTGCTCCCATTTTCCTTGAAATGTTCTTGTCCTTTCTGGGAGAAAGTGGAGGATTAGACCTGTTTCTCTTTGACTTTCACACTCAAGAAGCTCCTTCGCTGTTGTCTCCCTAATTTCCCAAGGTCAGCCTTTGTAGCTCGTAGAAATAGCTGAAGGCTTTGGAGATAATCCTGTCGTAGGAACTTCACTCGCAGCCACGTTTGTGAGGATTGCGTAACAGTTTAGCGCTTATCGAATCGCAGCAGAGGGCGAGCGCAATTAAACACAAGATACCATATTTTTCCCCCCACCATTGATGACTCTTTAAATCCATTAGCGTCCTCCAGCTGGTGCGTGTGGACACAAACGAGGCCGTGCTCGCCGCTGCCTACACACATGGACACAGCATTATATCATTAGCAGTGATGAAGTGCTGTGCCGTGGCGTGACCTGCAGCGGCCTAGTTGATCACACTGTCAATTAGTTCTCCTTCGGTCCACTAATTATACTGTCACATCTCATTGATGCGCCATAGAGACTCAATGGGGGGAGAGAGAAAAAACAAAAAACACACACCAACTCCCTGTGTTTCCTGGACCAAGAGGTCAATGAGCTGATTCCCATAGTGTGCTCTGATTTGTTGCATCTGGCGTGGCTGTTTATGTATGGAATTACGTTTGTGTTAATATTTTCAATAGTGCTGTCAGTTTAACTAATTTTTAACACATTTAAACTACATTTGTAGTTTTTTTCACATGCTGTTGCAACAACTAGTAACGTTAGAAAAACTACAACACCACACCGGATCTAGCTAGACCGGAAACAACACAACAGGCACACTGCACACACTTGTTTGGGCTTGCCGGCCAGAGAGTAGTAGACTAACGTTAAGTTTTGAGTGGATGGCGAGCGCCTGGATCATTTCCAGACACACTCCACACATCCAAGTAATGATATATGCTGTGTTACCAACCAAGCTGGCAGACCCCCGAAGACCGCTAGCTCCTTTAGCTCGGATTAGCTCGTTACAGCAACAACACATTAAACCACGGGACTCCGTCTGCGTTGAGGAACGGCACTTTATTGACAGCACTGCAGGGTGATACACAGCCTCTTGTATTATTGTGCGGCTCTCACAATAAGAGGAATATCTCAAAATATGCAGGGTGACAGAGATATTGTCTCAATAAAGCAAGCCGATCCACTTTTCTATGTTGATAAGAGCATTAAAATGAGAAAAAATAATGTGACAAAAAGAAATCAAGGGACATTTAGAATAGATAAAAATGTGCGATTAATTGCGATTAATCAATCGTTTGAAAGCACTAATTTTCAAACAACACTTTATGAATTGAGCAAACAAAAATTAACCACAAAACCAAAATACACAAATTGCATTTGTTTGAAAAAACACGTTTTGTTTGCAATGATCGGGAATTTTGTTTGCTCCGACTCTTTTGTGCTCTCTCACTTTTCATTCTTTGTGCCGCGGGTTTTTGTTTCAAATTCTGACCATGGGCGGGGCTTAGGAAGCTGCCTGCTGATTGGCTACTGAGTTTTGGAGTGACAGCTCAATGGACCAGAAGTAGTCACAGGCGCTGTCCGTCTTCTCCAAGTAACGTTTAAGAGTTAGATGCTTACAATTATTTTGTCGGAGTTCCAGATGGACAGCGACTCCAAGCCTGTGACTACTTTTGTTCCAAACTATTATTATATTGATATATTATTACAAAACTTACTTATTAGCAACCTCTTGCAATCACTGTATTTGGATCAAATGTATAAATTTTTCAAAATAATAACCATAAAAAGCTTAATTTTCAGTAATTTAAGTATGTTGATGTATTTCTTCGTTTTTCTCAGCACCATGGTCTTGTAAAAACACTCACCACTCGAGTGGTGGAGAGAAAAAAAGCACTATAGCGCATGATATACAGTTATAAAATGTGCTTTTGTAATTTTCTAATTTACATTTTCTTCTTTTTACAGTTCAACAGATGAAAAATTCCGCTGGAACAACCAAGGTAAGAGTCCTCACACAACTTTATACTTTATATGTTTTTGTCTGTTGTTTTCATTATTTATAAACATTTCCACTGCAAAAACCAACCATCATTCATTTAAAACATACTGAAGAAATACTTCTGCAGTTATCATGTTGAATTCAAATCCCTTCTCGGCTCCAAAACAAAAATAAGAACTCTCCTGTCTGTCTGATTCCCATTAACCAAACCCCCTGTTTGACAGCCGAGTAAAGGTCAAAACAGCATTTGCAAATAATCCCCAGTGTTTACACCAGAGATAATAAACCTCATCATCTCACTCACAAAAATCTTCCTCTGACACAAACTCTCTCTGTCCTCCAAACGAAATTGCACATTTATGGAATTCACAACATACAGTGTATTGAGATAAAAGCAAATGTGTGCATAATACGATGTTGCTGATGAGTTATACAGGAAATTACTGATGAATCACAGTCATATAAGATAAGTACATGTTTCTGTGTCTGTGATTATCATGAAATGCCATTTCACTTTGATGTTATGTATTGGATAATGACAAGGGGAGATATCGAGGAAATTACTGTTAAGTCACTGTAGCAGAAGACACAAGTACTAGTATATACAGTCATGTACAGCACAAAACTACAAATACACAAAACACTCACATATTGAATCGTTAAATCAGACAATTCTTTGTAAAAGTTACAAGAACTGCTGGAGTTTTAACCCAATTATTAATTAATTTCAGCTGTTTTGGTTGGTGAAGGTGACTCACACTATAAATTGTAAACCAAAGTCATGAGATCAATATATAGATCATACTGCTCAGTTATCGGTCAGATATTCAGACTGGAGCATTGGCATAGGTTCATGTCCATCTTCCCTGCTGCCCTGGGGATGAGCGGCCGTTGCGTGGACGTGGTGGAGCAGCTTTAGCTCCTGTGTTCTCGTCCACTTTTCCCTAGTGAGGAGCTGAGAGAATTGGGAAGAGAACCACTAATAGAACAGAATCAGAGAACTTAAACTGTCCATCCTCCGGGGTCTGGGAGGTCCTAAGTCTAGCTTCTTGACACTGCCGAGGATGAGAGAAACACCTCCTTCCCATAGTCAAGAATCTGCGGCTTTGTGGTGCTTGATGCTGACGATGCTGTGCTAAATATGCAAGTTTACTTGACACTTTTCCATGACTGCGTAGTACCTCCTCAACGTCGGCGGAGTCTTCATAGGACGGGTTATTTTATACAAGTCCGGTTTGCTCGGTCCAGCTCTCTCTATATCCTCTCGTCAGCCACCATACACAGTTTGTCTGCACCTCGTCGACAGACTGCGGTTTGATTCTTGTGTCAGACGTCACTGACCAATCAGTGGCTGGCAGTGTGTTGACGTCACAGTTTAGTATCGGCTCAGCTCGCTTAGAACCTCACCAGAGCATGTACCAAAAAAAGCACCAGGTAACAGGTACTATCACTCATTGAGTCGAGTCGAGCTATGTAGTGCTTCAATTGTATCATGCAAAAGCACCATTAGACACGGCAGATGGACCAACCCCCCCCTTATCACCGACTCTCGTCCTGGTTCTTCCTTCTCCTCACATGTGGATGTAGATGAGAACATTGAGGCTGTCGCTGTAAATACTGTGGATGGAGTTCACCCCAGTGATGAACCACTCCAGAGGTCACTTGCAAACACCAGAGTTCTTTGGTCCACACGAGAGGTCTCAGGCTGCACCAACCCAAACAAATCGTACTAAGGAGGTAAACACACCAGGGTTAAACGTGGCTGGTGTGAACGGACCCTCAGATTCCCCACAAACCAAACGCTCTTCTGACAGCCGAGTAAAGGTCAAACAGCATTTGCAGTTATTTCTGTGCATTTAGTTTTACTTTAGTTTGTGGTGCCAGATGTTTTCAGTGAAGGACAAAAATAATCGATGAGGCCTTCAGACGATTACAAAGTCGAAGCCGAACACTTTTCACTCTTCTGGACTGGACAAGTTCTTAGACAGGATTTTAGCTGAAAGTCTTCCCCCCCCCCCCATCTTTTCTCTCTCCTCTCAGTCTTGTCGAGATGTGAAGGGTGCTGAGAGTAGATTGATTATCTGAGTGCAGGGTTGCTGACCTCTGCTAACAAAGAGGCGACTGGAGGTCTGTGGTCAGAGCGCCTCATACACCAGGCCTTCAGTGTCTGCCGAGCTCTTCAACCATCTGCTCCGTGAGAAGGGAACAGTTTTTTCTCGCTCCAATCAGACTATTTGATCTGGAGAATCATTAAAAACCCATCACTTCTGGATCAAACAGGATTAAAAATGAGTTTGGGCGAGGGTGAGAGTAAAAATCCAGCGTAATGCCGCAGACTGCTCTGGAAATCTTTCCACCAGCAGCATCAATATCGTTCTGCAATTGCATCAGTCGGAGTCAATAAAATCAGCCTCCTAAATCCACACACTAAGGCCTCTACTATTACCATTCCTCTGCCTCTCTCTCACAGAGAGATTAATGTCGCTCCCAAGGCTCATTTTTAAGGTTTTTTACCCTCTTTGGCAAAACTCCACGAAACTGATTTGAAGACACTGGGCGTGTTATCAGCCTCCCTCTGACAGACAAATGGCCTGCTATCCAAGGCCGCTGCCTATAGATCTCCATCCCACGTGATTCGTTTTTTTTTCCTTTTGACACAAAGCTTACTATCACATTTTACTTTGCAATGATGCATGAATAAATCCTCCCTTATTTTTGTCGTTGTTGATAATTTGTAGCAAAGTTTAGGCCGGAGGCGAAGCTCTGCTTAACTCTAAAATGTCATAAAATAAACCATCAAATATGTACATTTCATGACTCAAAATTTGCTCAAACACGATTCTTTGGTTTTATTACTATAACCGAGCGGTTATTTATTCACCTTAAACTGTTTCTGGACTTGTTTTTCCTGCATACACAATAGTCACTGAGCCAATCTTATATAGCACCACTTCCTTTCAACCTGGCTTTCAAAATAAGAGCCACTGACTTTGGCTTTTTACTACTTCTCATATAAAACTTTTGCAATAACACTTAAAAAACATGAAAAAAAGCATTGAGTCAGTAGCTTGTAAAATAAAATAAAAAAAAACTTTAAATTAGCCTCAACACAGTGAAAGGTGTCACCAGTAGAATGTCAATGTCTTCAATGCATCTTTTCTCTGTCTATTTTTTTGCCAGGAATCACATGTGTCACACGTTTAAAAATAGGCAAGACGCCCTAAAACGAGACACGTGTCTCACGCGTAAAGTGTGAACACTAATTTGTCAACATTAGCGCTGGAAATAAAGACGTGCCGTGTGAACCCGGCGTTAGAGTAAGCTGAGTGTAACACAGCCTTTATTTATGGTTACAGGAAATGACAGAAGTTATCATTATCATCGTAGAGTTACCACCAGCACTTGTATGTGTTATAAACTTCATCAAGAACGACTCATCAGTTCTTCTTAGTTCAATTCTTATTGAACTGTAACCACTGATAACTGTTTACATAATCCGTAATTAGGCTTACACGTTAAAAACACCTATTTATTATGAAATGAAATTACAATGCATTTCCATTGGACTAATGTTTCACTAACAGAACTTGAAATGGCGTGACAGAACCCGACCTGAGCGTCTTTAGGCTCGACTGTGAGATAATCAGAGAGGCCTTGGCTGCAGAGCAGACAACCAATTTGTTTCTGACTTAGGCTCCAAATGTTTTTAGGGGTGAATAATATGTGGCAGAAAATGACATTTAAATTGAGATTATTAAGCAGGTGGAATAAACCCGGGCTCTGCTTCTTTTTCTGTTTTTATTAAATAAAAGCACATTCATATGTCTCTGAAAATCGTACTGTCCATAAAAAACATACAATTTTTTCTAATTTCAAGCAAATTTAAACACATAGGATGGACAGAAATTCGAATAACCTTATCAATGAAACATAATCAATCTTAGTGCGTGTTAAGCAAGTTAGCAAAGCAGGTGATTTCTACGGACTTTGTCGCTGTTTTTATTTTGTATTTTTCATATTTTTAGGTTGTGGAAAGTCGGCACAATTAGCATGTCCACAATGACTATAGCCTTTGAAAGACACAGAGGTCGGGGACTCGAGTCATGTGACTTAAGTCGCAAATTTGAGGATGTGAGACTTGCTTGACTCACGTTGGTGAAATGACTCGACTCAAACACTGGGTGTCTGCTTTTTTTGCTGCCTTGTGATTTGAAGTGTCGAATGGAATGGAATCATAGTGGTGTTGGTGTAACCCGGTTGCCAGGTTTGTACGCAAGCCCGCAAAAGCAGACACCCAGCGTTTTCTGTGTTTCCACAACAAATTGCAACGTTAACCGCTAAATATTTGAGAAAATGAAAATATTCCATAAGTGTTTCTGTTACTGACAAAACTCTAGCAGTTCAAAATTACTGTCCTTTTTTTTTTTTGCATATTTAAATGTGGAATATCTGGAAAATCATATATATATTATGATTTATAATCATCTATATCAGGGGTGTCCCTGATTTATTTATTTTTTTAACAAGGGCCAGATTTGTCAATGGTCCCTTCAGACCTTTTTTTTTTTTTTTGAAAGTTACTCAGTAAAAGTTACAAACAAATGCCCTGTTTTATAATTATATTATTTTCATTCTCACAATTATCATTTTTAAATGTCAAATCTAAGCCACGCAGGAGTGAAAAAATTTAAACATTCTCCCTTTCTTTCACAGCTGGAGTCAGATAACATAAAAACTTAATACCAGCTGAACTAATGGGGACATATGACCAAAACTGATTTTCTGTCCCGCTCCGTTTCAGGCCATAAATAATACATTATAAAACCAAAGCTTACCGAGGACCGTGATTGTCCCACGGACATGCCTGATCTATATTCATGCTTCCTGTCTTGTAACTTGCTTGATTCTTGCAAGAATGACTTTGAACTCGCTTGAGACTTGAAGGTTTAGACTTGCATATGTGTGACTATGGACCTATAGAGACATGTTGTATCTGCTCATGTAAAAGCCATCGTAGTCTCCTGATGATGAATCATACAACCTTTAACCCCTTATTATCTCCAAATGGAAATGGTTAAGGAAAGGGTTAGAAACAGAAAAGAGAAATGACATTAGTGGGCCACTAGTGTGTATGTTGTGTCCTGTTATTTTCATTGTGGTTTGCTTCATGTCTTTGTGCATACAGATGGACAGAAGGACATAGAAGAGGAGTTGACAACAGGCCTGGAGCTGGTGGATTCCTGCATTCGATCACTTCAGGAGTCAGGCATCTTGGACTCACAGGACACTTCGGCAGGAGACAGTAAGAATGTCCAGAGTTTCTTTTCTCTCCTTGCTCTTTTTTCCTCCTCACATTTACATTCAAGCATAGAGTGTTGGGGTTTCTTTTCAGCTTCACCCTGCACTCATGCCTTTTCTTCAGTAGTTAACCTCATGGGAAAGAAGTAGGTGTCAGGAGACATGCAGAGACGTGCTGTTGGTTTGATATGCTAATCTATGCTAGCTGAGGTGTCAGCTGGCCTGCTGACACACACACACACACGTTTGTACTTCCATGTTTGTGAGGACATTCATTCACATTATACATTCCCACAGTGGTGGGAAATTCCATTAAAATTCAGGGAGGTCCAGATAGAGTGTAGAATTATGATTCAATGCTGTGAATATCTGTGTTAACATACCGTTTTTATAGTGACTTTTTTAATTATAAATACCTATATTCATAGATGTAAAAATGCATCTTTATTATTTATTTATGTTTATTAGACGCTCATTGTGGATCTAATAAAGGACTTATTTTATATTATGAATATGGATGCATATTTAATTCCATTATTTGTAGTGAGTACAACTGAAGCTGATGTTAATGTTTAGTGTTTGCTGTCTGCGGCGAGGTTTACGTCACATGGACGTCTTCGTTTTTTTTGTTTTTTTTTTAGGGCTAAGATTTTTCAAGTTTTCAAATTTCAAATTTCAAACTTCAAACTTAAACTTAAACTTAAACTTAAACTTAAACTTAAACTTAAACTTTAACCACTTCCTCAGAAATGAACCAGGTTTTGGTCTCCGTGAGGACTACTGGTCGTGACAAGTAGACAGTAGAAAAGACAACTTTTTTTTATACCATAGTGAGGATACATATTGACATAATGATTCCCTAGCCCCTTACCCTAACCTTAACCATCACAACTAAGTGCCTAACCTTAAGCCTTACGCTAGCCTAAACCCTAAACCCTAAAAAAACCTTTTATGTTGTGGGACCCAGATTGTTCGTTTTTTTTGGACCTCACACACAGTCAAGCTGAGCAGATGAAGTGTGGTCACAGCAGTGGTGAATGCTGAGTGCCTTCATGCGTCAGCCTGCTGTTGTGTGTCGGTGTGCATGTTAATATCTGTGTATATGACTTTGATAGACACAGCTATTTTCATGCAGTCATCTCTCTCTCACTCTCTATCTCTCTTCCTCCCAACTGCCTCCAATAGCAACCTAAAAATAGACGCCTGATTAAATATTTAAATATGTCAATAGAAGAGGGTGGGCGTGAAGAAAAGCCACTCACTTGACTTCCTGTGTGTGCCTTAAAGAAAAAAGAAAAAACCCAGATGAATGAGCTCGAGTGACTCTCTCTGGGAATTCATGCACCTACTGTATATGCAGATGTGCTGTGTGTTCATGCGCATGATCGTTCAGATCTGGGTCATACTTTGCACATTCTATATGTAGCTGTTGCACTTCCATTCATACTAAAATGAGGGCTGACGTCACTTTAGCATTAGCATGTGTGGTTCAGGAGGGTCATGAACTGTTGAGGTTCTCGAGTACGTTTGCAGAGGGTCCACGAGCACCTCCAAAGACATAGGCAGATGATATTATTAAAGTTATATATAATATAAACATAATATGTGTAATATAATACCATAGCAGACATGGGAAGCATGACCCAGGCCTAAGCAGAAGTAGCCTAAGTAGTGTGTGTCTAAGTGTGTACTTGTTAGTGTATCTTCTTCTTCAAAAAAAAAGCCCATTTAGAGAGTGAGGACATTTTGTCTGGTCCTCACTTTAAGGGGCTTTTTGATGGAATTGGATTTAGGTTAAGGGTTAAGATTTGGCAATTAGTTGTGATGGTTAAGATAAGAGCTTGCTTACTAAAATGATAGCTTGCTTGATAAAATGATAGTTTGCTCGCTAAAATGATAGATAGATAGATAGATAGATAGATAGATAGATAGATAGATAGATAGATAGATAGATAGATAGATAGATAGATAGATAGATAGATAGATAGGTAAAATGAGAATACACACACACACTTTCCCTGTCCATGTAGCCTTCAGTGTTTTCCATTTGAGAGCTAATGTATTTATTTATGAGGCCTTTCATGTTATTATACTCTGCAAAACTCCCATCCATCCATTGCATTTTGCTTGTGTGTATTGGACATGGAGGCCTTGACCTAGTAAACTTCATCTGTACCTCATGTTTTAAATAATGCACAGTTGATTCTCAAAGTGCACACGAAAGCCATTTGTTGCACTTGAAGTGAGTTTTCACTTTGGTCCGTCTTTAGTTTTTGATGTGCTTATGCAGAGTGACTGCATTTGCTGTGAGCTGCCGACTTTAATAAAACACTGACTCCACTATGATCCATAATCACAAATAATCACAACAGGTCAGTGACACTTTCTACATTCATGACAGTGTTGACGTATACACAGGGATGTGGAGTAGGTGGAAAAATGGGTCAAATAAGTAAAAAGGCAGCAAGAAAGCAAGTGATGGAGAGAGTGAGACAGGAAGACAAAAGGGAGGAGTGTGTTTTAAATGGAGCTCAGGAACAGAGTGAGATTTAAGGGTCACAGAACATAAAAGGAAAAGAGTCGAGAGAGCCTGGAATAACAGAGTGGGCAAAAAAGCAAATGGGTGTCTCACAGAGGAGGACAAGGAGTTCTAATTTAATTACAGCTTTCAGCCGTCTCTTCTCTTCTCTTCTCTTCTCTTCTCTTCTCTTCTCTTCTCTTCTCTTCTCTTCTCTTCTCTTCTCTTCTCTTTCTTCTCATCATTCAAGGTCTGCTATAAACTGGCAGAGATTTGCTGTCTTCACATTTATTCTTTCAGAGCACTGTATGACGTGAAGTGTTGGAAAACACCTTCAAGGCCACGCCGTGTGCTTTTGTGATGATAAATATCGGCTTGAAACCAAACATGTACGTGTTTAGGTTTTTGACTTTTAATTCTTCTTCTTCTTTGCCCCCCCCCCCCCCCCCTTTCACATCAGGACAAGGACTCCTGTCGCAAAGTGCTCTACAGCTCAACAACCAGGATGCCTATGCGGGAGCTGGTTACCATAGTAACCAAGGCCTCATACTCGGGGAGTCGGTGACAGGTCGCAGTGGGCAAGTTGGAGGAGCAGTTCACAGCTACAACCAGGTAAACACACACATTAAAGTCTGATCACGTTTTTTTGCCTTTTTCTCTACGGAGCTCCCCCTACAGTTTCGGAGTACATATTTTTTTTACAAACATCCATCCATTATTTATGTTTTTAACCTCACATGATTTTGTTTTCAATCGTTTTGCCGACGCCTCACTCCCTCCGACAGCGGTTCACTCTGCTTCTTTTCCGCCGTAGTGAACGTCTAAAATAGCGCTATCAATGCCTTGATCATTGCGTGCGTGTTTTTCCGTTCGAGCCGAGACTTTGTGAGACCTCCTGATCTTGCAAGTTTGGTTCTCCGTTAACAGACAGTAGGGGGACAGTGCAGACAGTCTTCCCACAACAAGACATTCAAGCATCACCATGACTCCGAAACTGTTGAATTAGGCTAAAAATCCTCCATAGTTCCACTTCAACACTCACTTCCCACTAAGATTTGTGTATCCATTCAGATGTAACTGAATGAATTTGGTGATGGTAGTCTTCAGACTCAAACATCAACTCTCATTGTGGAATAAAGACGGAGCATTTACAAATGCTCCGCATTTTCTTCTCAGTTTCTTAATCTTCCTCCAATTCTCTACTTCAAATTTCATTTTGAGTTTTGTGGGCGGGGACAGTAGCTCATATTCCCTTCCTTCGTTTGGTCACTTAACACTCACTTCTCCCCCAGGGCTGTGCTAAACAAATTTATACGGCAGAATATCCCGAGGTACACTTTTCTCCTCCTCCTCCTCCTCCTCCATCTCCTGTCCCCTCTCCGTGTTGTCTCACTCTTCTCGTTTTATCTCTCTTTCACCTTTCTTCCATCCTCCTTCATTTACATGCCTTTGTACTTCTCTCTCTCTCTCCCTCTCTCTCTCATTACCTGACCTCCTGCTTTCCCCTCACTCCTCTCATCACCGCACATCTGTCCCTCTCTAGGTGACATCCAGCCGTGCAGCTGCCCAGTTAGCGGCGACAGACTCTCCGTCGCAGTCCCAGAGAGACTCATTTGCCCAGCAGGCTCATGGCAGCGCCTTCCACATGCCCAGTGACGGTGGACCTGCACCTGTTGGACCATCCATGTACTACTCCTGTGCCACGTTACCTGCTCAGGTAGAAAATCCCTGAAGACATTACTGGTTTGATGGATTCTTCTTCTTCGTCTCAGATTGATGACAAATTAAAGGAAATACGTGACACATGAGGAGAAACAGGAAGACATTGCAAGACATGAAGTATCAGGCACTCGTATGCTTTATCCTTCACAGTCAACTCATCTCAGCCTATTTGAAGAAAAACATTTAGTTCCACATAAATTCCCATGAAGCACTGAAGCTGTTTCTGGGGGAATGTGGTGAACTTTAATACTGTAAGACACGTTCAGATAAGGGATTCAATCACATGCTGACAGAGTTTACTTCGACCTGGCCTCTATCCTGGCTGTGTCTCAAAAAAATATATAGTTTTATTAAGTGTGACTGAGAAAAAGAGTCAGGAGGACTTGGCAGTAGACCAGCAGCTCCTGCTAGTTTTCTCTATGGACTTTGGTGAGTAGTTTACCAAATCTGAAACATAACGTTAAGTTATCGTAGGCTTAAGCAGGCATCGATTTTATCCGGTGAACCTTTTTGCTAAGTTGTCAAAACCTGTATATGGCAATATAGGCACTGGAAAAGTTGGCGTAACGCTAAAAGATAGACGTGGAAACAGTTTAAGTGAATAAAAGAGGAGCGTAATCATGTGACTGAAATGTCCCTCCCACTTTGGAAAAATAGTGTAAACGGCAGATGCAACGGAAACCACAGCATTCGTCCACTTAGTACAAGAAGCAAATATTACTGCAATTACTAATGAAGCAACAAAACACGACTTTGTATAAACAGCTACTGCTTATCTCTGTGAATCACTTGAGGGTCACGGGGGGTGCTGTGCCAATCTCAGCTGACAATTTAGAGTGTCCAATTTACCTTATCCCCATATTGGGGACTGTGGGAGGAAACTGGACAACTATCTTAGGTCTCTAAAGCAGGTTCCTGGTTAAGTATCTGTTGCTTTGTACACACGGACTGTAAACTGTGCCCACTCCTCATCTAAGCTGTTTTACTGCTATCATGGTAGCAACTGGCGCAAAAAGCTGACCCAGTATCTTTCTCACAATGAGTACAATGGGATTAAAAGGTTTGTAAGCAGGTGCTTGTATGAGGTCGGTTGTACTTGTATTAAATCCCGGCCTCTAAGGTGATGACTTACCTTTGTTGGACAATGATGAAGTAATTTCTCACACTCAGAGCTTTTAGAATTTTAATAGACCCACGTTCATCATGTCTTTGGATTAATTTAAAAAGATGTAACACAGACGTCCACTTGTTTGGCAGAAACCTCTCTTCAGCACATCTTGACCACTCATCCTAATTAACGGAGTGTTTAAAATTATACCTTCGCCTCTGCAAACACGACACCTCAGTAAATATTTCTTCAACTTTTCTGGCACAAAGTGAGAATCCGTGTCGAGAAATCTGGAGGAACTTTATTTTGGCGGCACGTTGCCCTCACTTTCATTCCAAGTGTCTGTGGTTTTAAAAGTTCGGGTTCATCCTTTTAATGTTTTTGTCTGATAACTCCAACCTCTTCATCGCAGGGTTAAAAGTGTCTCTGGTTTTTCCCGCTCCGGGGGGAAAGTTGTTCATCTCTGTGAAAATAATGATATGAAATAAGAAGAGTGGGTGAATGTTTAAATATTTAAAGTGATTCATATTCCCTTTTAGTACAAGTACAACTCCTCTTTTACAGCGTGTCAGCTCCCCTTTGCAGGCAGTGGGATCGCCCACTAAGCTGCAGCGCCTGGCTTCAGCCTCCTCTGATATGCCCAGCTACGCCACGCTACAGAGAGTGTCGTCGCCCAAACAGTCACCGAGCCGACTCGCCAAGTCCTACAGGTCAGTTTGATTTAATAAGGAGGGAGAAAAGGGTTTCACTGGTCCCAGAAGCACAAAAACAATTTATTTGTAAGGGAACGACTTGATGGTTGATGATCAATACCAATCACACACCAATTAGTTCAAATCATGATGGGATTATGGGCTTTGAAGAACTCTGTTTTCTCTGTAGTTTGTTACCGGAACAAAAGCTTTGTGCTCGACAGATGTGCTACAGCGGTGTTTTGTTTTCATGTCTGCGTGACGGCTTTCACAGCACGACTAGAGGGCAGTCAAATTTAGGTTAGGGAATTAACCCTGGTTCTCTGAAACATAAGTGAGTTCGGGACCAAAACAAAATGTTGAAAGAGGACTTTAGGTTAAGGAATGAACCCTGGTTCTCTGAAAACACAAGTAAGGTAGAAAGATAGAAAAATAATTGTTAATTGATGATTTTAGGTTAAGGTAACCCTGGCTCTCCGAAACAGTGACATATTAAGATACCGAAACAAAACGTTGAAGGAGGACTTTAGGTTAAGGAATGAACCCCGGTTCTCCGAAATATGAGTGTGGTGACACACGGAAGTTACACATGTTTACATATGTTGCTGTAGTCAATAGAAAAAGTGGGCGGAGTCTTCCATTTGTTGCAATCTGCAGTCTCACCATTAGATGTCACTCTTTACAGTAAAAACGGACTATGACGATAACTGAAACACTTTCTCTCTTCATCTCTCTCGCTCCAGCACGTCATCGCCCATCAACATGGTCGCGTCGGGCGGCTCCTCCTCGCCGCTCCCCATGGCGGCGTCGCCGGGAGGGAACCACGGGTCGTCGCCGCTGCACCAGCTCAGCTCGGCGGTGGGAAGCTACGCCACGCTGTCGCCCAAACGCATGCTGCACCACATCGGAGCCGAGACGTACAAGATCTCCCACGAGCTTTACGCCAACGCAACCCTGCAGAGGCCTGGGAGCCTGGGCGGTAGAGGTCAAGACACGTTCTATTATTATTACTCTGTGTTCATGTGTTCATTTCAATTAATTTTTGTTTGTTTTTCTAACAACAATAGCTGCATGAATTTGTGAGGGAAATATATTTTTTAACCAAAATTTAAATGTGTTTTAAAGTTCATTTTGACCATGTTTTACCAGGGACATACATTAATAAATCAATAAAATAGTTGCTTTATGTTAATTTTTTATAGTTAAATGTTGTGGGAACCCACTCTTTATTTAACTTATGTATTCAAATGATTTCTTCTAAGCACTTTGAGTATCTAGTATTTTTACATTTTAAAAACAAGGATTTTTAACTTTTTCCTTTTATATTTTATTACAAAAAAAAACGTAAATTGAAGTCAGATACTGACAATTTGAAATGTTGAACGTAATTTAAAATGTGTGGACCCAGATTTAAGACCATAAAACACACAATACCAAACTTTTTATGCTTCATTTGATTGGAGGTTTTATTGAAAATGTATTTATGGATTATTAAAACAATCATGGATTAGATTTCCATTTCCAACAAAGATAATTTATTCTGTTTCAAATTGTGCCAGACTTCGGCTTCTAGGTTGAAAGTATCTTTTTAAATGTGTTTAATTCCATCATTTCATATAAATAACAATGTGTTTAAAAGCTGTTATGACCAGCCACAGTAGTAATAATGTTTTTTTTTTGGTCATGTCAGTTATCTGAAGGAAAATCTATAATTGTTGAATCATTTGTCGTATAAATATTTGATTGTTGTGTATTTACCTGTGTGTGTGTGATTTTTGTGCACTGAATTACCAAATTCAGCGACGAGCTATTCCCGTAATGTGCTGCTTAAATGATGATGATAAATGAGGGACTCTGAAGACTGATGAATGGATTCGTCTGGCATTTTAAAAATTTAAAGAGCAGAAAACATGAAAGCCTCCCCCGTCCGTAAATGTTTTATGAAGTCATCCAAAATTCAGAAACTCACTTCAGTGGCTTCAGAATTATTTGCTATCTAATTTGTCTCACTTACTGATCCCATTGATGATCCCCTGACTACTCGGCCTGTACATGCTCTCTCCACTATCCATCTTCCCATCTGTCGTTTCATGTAACCCTCTGTGTTTTTCCAGGCTCCAGAGGTTCCTACAGCAGCCAGCTCAGTCACCTGGGCGCTGAGCTGCGGCCTCTGCAGTCTCCTGAGCACCACATCGACCCCATCTATGAAGACAGAGTCTACACCAAACCTGGCCTTAGAGGACAAGGTAAACACACACAGGGATGTCAGAGGCTGGGGGAGAATGAAGAAGTGATTTGTTTATGGGAGTTGAAGAAGATTTGAATCCCAGGCAAAGGGAATATCAGGATTTCCAAGGGTCCTTGAAATCCTTGAAAGTTTTTGAAAATCTTAATAGCCTAAATAGACATGAAAGTGCTTGAATTATGTGTAAGAAAAGAAGTTATGTTGATATTTAGGTGAATGTCTCCCTTGTTTGTTTGTTATGACACCACCTACTTGAGGTATGTTATGGTGCTTTTCCACGACACAGTTCCAGCGCATTACATTACATGTCATTTAGCAGACGCTTTTATCCAAAGTGACTTACAATGGAACTTGCGACCATTGCGACCATAATGTCTTTTGTACACAGGGTACCGGTCTTAACCACTGAGCCACTCCACCCCCTTGAGAGCACGACTCGGCTCAGCACAGCTCGACTTAACTCAATTTTTTCCATCAGTGATAGTACCAAGTATCTGTTCTGACAAGGTTCTAAGCGAGCTGAGCTGATACTAAAATGTGAAGGCCACTGATTGGTCAGAGAGCGTCGTCACCGAAAGAGTCATGAGTGCGACATCACGACACAAAAATCAAACCGAACAATGCGGAACTGTTAAAAAGACTTAAAATCCTAAAAACATGCATTAATGAATCCAACATTTAGCAAAGGAAATGTCTAAAATCTCACTATTTAAGTCTGGTGTATTTAGTGACAGCACTGTTGAAAGCCAGCGACCGTGAGCCGAATCACAACCCGTTTGGCCGTATTTCAGTTCAGGATTCTGTGAACAAATGTTTTTAACTTACTGATTCTAATGATTCAGTTACAACGGAAACAACTGCTTTACAAGTCACAAGTATAACGTCACGGCAGTTTCATGCAGCTATGCTATGAAGAATCCGGCCACATTGAGGAGGTATTACAGTAATGGAAAACGATACCAAACCGAGAAGAGTCGAGCCGTGCAGGAACTGTATATTGGAAAAGCGCCATTGGCTGTAGAAAACGGTGTTAAATTACCCTTAAACAGTTTTAATCTGATCCATGACACCTTAATAAATGGCTTGTGAACTATTTATACAGCCATGATTTGCAATTATGTGAAAGGTGTCAGATTGAAAATATCAAAACGACTTGTACCGTTTGGATCAGGCCTGATTGAAACATTGAAGTTTCCAATAATATTCTTCAAACAGTCCAGCCCTTAAAATAGCAGCAGTATCTAACTTTAAAAAAAAAAAAATCACATGCTGCCCCTGAATAAAGTCATGCATCAAAGAAATGTTTTTGCATTCAGCGCAGAAAAACACACACATCTCACTAACGTTTAAAAACCAGGTGTGTGTTATTTGTTTTTTTAAAGGCCTCTCTATAAGAGACCCTCATTTTCCATCTGATCATGTAGAGCTGTTTACACGATCAGGTAGGCAAATCCAATTGGGGTCTCAATGGCAATTTGTCTCCCAGTCACAGTCTGTTAACTAATTAGTTTCATGCTTGAAAATTAATCTCAATTAATCCCGCGGGCGTTTGCTTGGGTGCCTCGAAATCAAAGCAAATCAACTGTGTCGCAAAAAAAGCTTTGTGGCGTCGTGTTGTCCCTTTATTTAGTCGCCCGAGCACGGAGAGAAAGACACAGAAACTCACAGCTAATGTAAAACTGTTTCCCCCACAAGATTTTGCCCAAGAAATTAAAAAGGTTTGAGGTCATTTGTGTTAATGCCACATGATTCAAGTACAAGGGCTATGCATGCAGGTCACAACCACAGCAACAACAATAACAACAACAACAAAAAAAAGCAATACAAGCTGTCTGTCAAAAATAATACATTAGTTTAAATCAGCGCTTTCTTTCCATGCAACACGACAAAGCAGCCATTAAAGCCGACTATGTTTCAAGGTCACTTGTTTGAGATGAAGAGAGTGGGAAAACAAGCAGACGGCGCTTCACGCCCGACTTCACATCACAGGTGAATATCCTCAGGCTCAGTCAAGGCTCCTGCAGTTATCTAGTTACACGCACACAGAGAGGAACCATGTCCCAAATGCTTCCTGGTCCGAGTTCCTCTCTCGTGGTTTGAGACGGACAAAGCATCTTGTGACGCTTCTGTGGCGTTCGGAGGTCGTTGGGGTAAAAAACAAACAAACAAACAATAACGATGGATTACTCACTTAAGGCAAAACGACGCCCACGAAAGCCCCAGGGACCGGCATATGGCAATAACTGTGTGGTAAATGAATGTATCAGCAAAACCGCCTGTTTGTTTAGTGGTATAATACAATTAAAGCGGAATATAAACAGCGAGAGTGCTGCCCTTAAAGGAACAGTTTGGGGAATACACTTATTAGCTTATTCTCTAAGCATTAGATGATTGATATCTACCCCTCTCCAAACAAAAATAGTGCAAATGTGTTTCCTTTGGACATCGCAGAGTCAGAGTTTGTAAAGGAAAGAACACCAATAAAAACAGAAACAGAATAAGGGAAAAACACAGGATAAAACTGTATATATATTATTATTATAAAAGAGACAAGGAAGTTGCAGGAGTTTGCAGAGACGGTGGGATTACATCAGGGATCAGGTCTAAGCCCCTTCTTCTTTGGTGTGGCAAAGGACAGGTTGACAGATGAGGTCAAGCAGAAGTTGTCGTGGACAATGAGAGTAGGGGACAGGTGGAAGCAAAGCCTGGAGAGGTGGAGGTCTGCACTGGAGAGAAGAGGAATGAAGATCAGTAGGAGCAAGCTAGTGAGACAGGTGGTACGGGCAAGATGGAAGGTAGAGAAAATGGATGAGTTTAAATACCTGGGGTCAACCGTCCAGAGCAATGGAGAGTGCTCAAGAGAGGTGAAGAAAAGAGTGAAAGGGAAGGTCTACGAGACAGTCCTGAGACCTGCTATGACGTATGACTTGGAGACTGTGGCACTGTCTAATGCCAGGATCAGATGATTGGGTCCTGACCGACACATTCCCAGTGTCGGAGCCAATTATGAATGTCTGGAATGATGTAACGTATCTGAAGAACAGAGATTTGGCGTCTGGGACTCTCCCCAACAAGAAGTCTATCGTGTTAGAGTTTTTTCTATTTTCCTGCCTAGTCCGACATCTCCTACGACGTGATCCTGGGCATTGACGAATAGCATAACAGATCTGCTCTGACGTGGCGTATCATAATGGACATAAACATGGGGAAGAGGAAGAGGGATGCTGCTGCTGCTGCTAGGTGGAATAGTGACACCGAAAAAACGTTTCGTTGAGCTTTGCCTCTTTGACATCTCCTCAGGGGACTACCACGAAACTCCCCGATGACCTATGCATTCATGCAGTGTTGTGAACGATGATTGGGTCCTTCCAAACAAGACACGGCAAGAATCCATGCCACTGTGATTGATAATCTGACACGAGGACAATCATGATAGACAAAAATATCATGGAAGACAAGAGGCAGAGCTGAAGACACTGAGATTTTTGTTGGGAGTGACCAGGATGGACAAGACTACACATGAGAATCATTCCAGGGACAGCACAGGTTGAACAGTTTGGAGATAAAGTCAGAGAATCAGGGTTGAGAGGGTTTGGTCTCAACCATGGATTATAGTGGAGAAAGGATGTTGAAGATAGGAGCTGCCAGGTCAAGGAGGAAAAGAGGAAGACAACTGAGAAGCTTCATAGATGTTGTGGAAACAGAAGAAGACACAAGGGAGAGGACAAGATGGAGGCAGATGATCCGCTGTGGGGACCCTTAAAGGGAGAAGCTGAAAGGAGAAGAAGAAGAAGAAGAAGAAAAGTGACAAATGTGCGACAAAAAATAAAAGATATTCAGCAATATAAAGAATAAAAAGTGCATGATTAATAGGGACGCAGGCTGATAATTGCCTGCCACTTACGGTACGAGTAATTAAATTTAGTTGCAATATTTAGAGCTGTTCAGGCTGCACACAGCAGAGGGAAAGAAAGTCTTAGTGAAACGAGTGGTGATGCTTTTTATATCATCTGCCAGAGGGGAGAGAAACTAAAAGACTGGCAGCAAAGCATGAGAAAGAAACCCAGAGCTGTAAATGTCAGTGTGGTCAGGCAGATCATGGAACACAACTGTATATACAGTTAGGTTACCAAAATCACGGTGTCAGCAAGCTGGTCAGGATCTGTAAACATGCTGTGTAGGACAATGTAGGAAACACAACAATATGACAGTGGTTCAATCCTTCTTTCAAATTTGATCACTTCTTTTGTTTGTTTTTATGTTACGTGTGAAGTTTTCTTAATTTTCTTAAACCTCACGTTTGTTTGCTTGTTATTTTCCATTTTTAAATCGTCTTCTTAAACTCGGTCAGCTCGTCTGAATTTACCTGCTGATTTGTGAGTTATCTCTTCAGTTTGTCACATTGATTTACTTTTTCTTTTCACTCCTTCCCTTTCTTCTTTTTACTTGTGTGCTGTGCTGCTGTTGTTGTTTTTACTCAATGTGTGCATATTCTCGTGTTGGCACTTTCTTCGTACTGTACATCGCTCCTCGTCCTCCTCAGCCACGTCAAACCCAGTGATCAACCAGTTGTACCAAGAAGTCCTCAACTATCTGCTCTTTCCCTACGCTCCTCTTCCTGCTTTAGCCCCACCCTCCCCCGGTGTAGATCCAATCCCCTTGCAGCGAACGGGAAGCCAGAGCGCCACCGCAACCTTCCAGAGAGGCAGCTTCGCAACAGGAGGCGGTGCTTCTGACTTCGCCAACCCGTATCGCACCCTGCAGTTCTGCCCATCCACCGAGTCTCCGTACAGCAAGTCTGGCCCCGCCCTCCCTCCTGAACCCGCCCTGGGCCGGTCCCCCTCTGTGGACAGCATCCAGAAGGATCCAAGGTGAGAATTAAACCAAACATTTTTCACTTTGATTCAGCTCCAGCTTTTGTTGATGAAGCCTTCTGTTCCGCTCCCTCCCCCACTTTCACAAACTTACTGAGGGCCAGATTCACCGAAGTCGAGATAAATCACAATCAATAACCTGCAGAGCTTTCACAGTGAGAGAGAGACTTCAAAACAAAAAAAAACATGTCAATGTGACACCAAACGGTTCGTAGCATCTCACCAGAGCAGTGACTGTCAGGATCTGACAGTCCGTTGCAGTAAAAGACTGAATCTGGGCTTTAGTATGAGGCACACATCACACCACATCTTTCACTGTCCTCTCTAGTTCTCCTGGGTGTTTGGGCTTTGTTCACACTGCCATACAAATGTCTGCACACACAATACGAGGTCGACTATAAAAGTTTGCTGTCGCTGTTTGGAGGGGAGGTGACAACGCAGTCACGTTCTGTGCAGTGGGCAGTTAATGTGAGCTAGCTGTGTATGGATGTGTGTCTGAGAGAGTGTGTATTTGTAGAGACGACTGAGAGACGGTGGCTCAGTCCCAGTGTCCACCCTCACTGACTCACTCAGTTCTCTTTAGACATTAGAAACACACTGAATTTTTCATCTAACTCAAACTGGACTTTTTTAAATTTGTGTGAACATATTAGTCCAACTGGAATTGGACTAAATCGAATTTCCTAGTTGAGAGTTGGGAATTGAGCTACAACTGCATGTATATGTTCAGTCGGATCAGAGTCAGACTCATGGTGCCTTTCAGTTGTAGTCTGATGTCAGAATTTGGGGCAAAGTCGAGGTTCAATTGGAACCGCGCCAACTTTTACCATTTATTGCGCAGCTAGATTGTTGTTATTGCTAACAATGTTGTTATTGCTAACAATGGTTCACGTCCATTTTTGCCCCCAGTGACGTCACTCCCATTTACTACTTCCGACCTACCTCCTTCCAATGGAAAGCACCATCGAGCTAGCATTCGCCACAGTTCCCACCCCACCTTTTTTGGCTTGGCCTGACGAGTTGACTGGTTTCATTCTGTCAGCTTAAAGAATGTAATGTTTTTAAGTTAATGGATTGTAGAAAGAGTTTGAATGGCCACCACCACACCTACTCTCATGTGTGGGCCTGGCTTATCACGCAGAAGTGTCGCAGAAGTAGGCGGTTAAAGGCAAGAAAGAAGCAATAAATGCTTCTCAGAACTAAAGACAGACATAAGTTAACCTCAAATCATAACTAGCAGTGCTACTCACACCACCAGGGGGCTCCACTGGAAATCCATGTCTCTTTTTGTTGCAGTGGAGCTCAGGTTATATATTCAGTGTACATATATGTATACATATATATATATATATATATATATATATATATATATATATATATATATATATATATATATATATATATATATATACAAAGTCACATGTTTAGTACTTGCAATAAGGGAGTTGTTTTGTCCTGAATCTTCTTATTGTGACTTTGGTTGTTTGCAGCCGTTGCTCTTTCTTTCTTTCCTCGACCCACTGTCCCAAGTGTGGTTTGTTTATCTCTGTGCATGTTGCACTTTCATTGTAACTTTGTTTACGCTCTATCTCTGACATCACTGATGTGTAGCCTCCAGCCTCCACACATCTGCGCTGCTACATGTGAAGGACTGACTCTGCGATGCATGGCATTTCACTGCATTCACAACGTGCACACGTCAGTGCAGGCTGTTGTTCACACTGCGTTAAAGAGAGGTTCTTAATCATTTTCAGAAAACGTGACTTTAGAAAGTCATCGTCTGTTCCTAGATTCCCCCTCACACTACACAATTAGTCACATGTTTATTTATTATCTGGTATTTTGTTATGGTTTTCACAGCTGTATTTATTTATAAGTTCATTTCCTTTTATTGGCTGAGTAATTTACATAAACATTGTCAGTACAAACAAATAAGTTTTGTATTAGAATTTGCTGATAATAAGGAGAAATAGCACACTCAGGTTTTGGTAGATTCAAGTCTTATTCCATCAATCAAATAAATTTCAGTTGCTAAAAAAAAATTGCTATTACCTTTAAATTACATATATAACTATGGTTTTTCACTACACACCTTGGGTTGAAGTATTGTGTTTCGCTGATGACTAAATAGTTTATATGAATAAAGACAAAAAGGAGAAACCTTTAATTATTGTGTCATAACAAGACATGAATTAAAGCAGAGCTCAATAAGTTCACATTTCTTTGACAATTTTTGGACAGTTGTTTATTTATATATTTTAATTTTTTTGGTTAATTTAGATCCCTTATTTTGTTGTTTTGTTGCAAATTGCTTTATCTGATTGATTATTCTTGTCTGTTTTTCTATTTTAATCAATCCACTCATAAAGTTGCAGCCACACAAACGGTGAACACGTCAATTATGTTGTTATCATTTAACAGCTAAGTTGGATGATGGCACAGTAGCGTTACTGTTTGTGTCGTGTACGTACTGTACAACTGTTTTCTGTGTACATAGAGTATATTATGACCTTATAGATTCACCGGTAAACACTTGTTTATCGGTGAATATCTAAATCATTTTGAAGAAGACCCTCTCTTTACCTGACATACCCATCATCTTCCCTCCACCTGCTCCACGTGCATGTCCTCCACCCTGCCCACCTCCTCCACCACTGCCTGATATCCAAATGTTGAGAGAGAAAGATGAGTCTAGTTGCTTCTTTCTTTTTTTTGCTTTTTCACTATTATTGGTTCTACTGACTAATTTGTGACCACACAGCCAACATATACCTCTCTCTTGTTTCTCTCTGCCTGTCCCCCCTTCGATAGGTACGATCCCGAATTCCTTGTGTGGAATCAAAATCAAGCCGAGCAAAGAATGACAAAGTAATCCAACTGTTTTCTACCTACCTTACCTTTGTCTCATTCACCGAATCTCTCCATCTCCTCCGTATGACACCCCCCCGACTGACGCTGATGTTAACGTTAGTGGCAGCATGAGTCTGACGGCATTTCACATTTGTATTTGTCACCCATTTTTATGCACAGTGCTGTGGAATCTCATTTATTTATTGATTCAGCAATATTTGGATTCTGAATTGGACACTCAGTGACTTTCAAAAGACTGGGCATTTAATTTTAATCTTGCATATCACTGTGAAGGCAAGAATGTCAAAAAGAAAAAGATCAAAGATAAAAAAAATGTAAGTGTTAAATCACTAGTTGGATTCATTTTAAATTTGTAGCTTTTTTGTAGATTGTAAATATTCCTCATTCTCTCCTTGGGCTTTCCGTATTTCCACTATCCAGTCATCCATCAATCATCCCTCCATCCATTTATCTGTCTGTTGATTTACTGAGTCACTCGTTTGTGCTGGTGATTTCTGAATGTGCCTTGTGACCGTTGTGTTTGTGTGGTCTGCTTGTTATTTTTGGCAACCTTATTTTGATTTTGGCTGAAGTGGTTTCCAGGTAACATTCTACCAAAGCCAAGTATAGTTACACTATACTTGATTGGTTCTTGATTTGTGAGCTTAGCCAACATAAAACACAGGTAACTGTTACTAAGTAAAATTAGTTCAATAGGGCTGCAACTAATCGTTATTTTGATAATCGATTAATCGAGTGCTCGTTTGGTCTATAATATGTTGAAAAATGTTGATCTTGGTTTACCAAACCTGGAATTGATGATGCTCTCAAATGTCTTGTTTTGTTCACAAACTAAAAATATTCAGTTTTATTGATTTCCTCGATATTTGGAGCAAAGAAACCAGAGAATATTCACATTTAAGAAGCTGAGAGAATCAGACTTAGAGACTCAAACTGATTAATCGATTATCGAAATAGTTGACGATTCATTTGTTATTGGATTAATAATCAAATAATTGTAACAGCCCTAGATACAATTTAAATCTGAACAAAAAAAAACAACCTGAATGAGTCACAGAAAATTCAAAGTAATCTTGAAAAACCATAAAAAACATGTTTCCCACCTGTGGAAATGGGGTCTCAGTGTCTATCTCTGTCGCTGGTGTTTTGGGGGGAATGAGTTATCATCTTGCTCAGCCCCCTGCACTAAAACACAAACACACACACAAATGTATACCTGAAACAAATTGTTCATTCCCCAGTTTCACATCGCTCTGTTCCGCTAAAAAAAAACCCTGACTCACAGAAAATCCTTTCTGCTCCATATAACAGTGAGCATCATCACACTACAGTGTGTCTCACTACAAAAAAAACAAAAACAAACAACAACTTTATTTATTTATTTAGCAGGTTTAATTGTTGGTTCGCCTGCAGTCTGGTGTATCTTATTGCGGTGTAAATATTTAGGTTGTTGAAAGAGACAAAGAAACACACACACACACACACACACACACAAGTGGTGATAGATAGTCCACATGTTGGTCTGTTGCGTAGGACTAGATGTTGCTATCCCTCAACCGATAGATATTAGATATAAAATAAATAAATACACACAGGACCGATGACACTCTGTGGGATGGTCAATTGAGTGATGGCATCCATTGGGGTTGTCAAGTGGGCGCCCTCCTTCTTGGGTGTTTCGCCACCCAGGAAGCCCACCCTCTGGAGCCCACGACACCTCCAGAGGGTTCAGCAGTAAGTCCCAGGTTCACTCCCTAGATGCCATCAACTCATTTGAAGGCCCAGGCAGAGTCCTTTATCTTCATCCACAGCCACTGGCCAGGTGTAGCGCCCTTGGATGAGGTCTTGCATCCCACCAAGATGTGTTTCAGTGTTGCTGGACTTGGACATAGAGGGCATGTGGGGTCTTCACCATATCACTGGCTTAGGTTTGCAGGAGAAGGCAGGACATCGTAGGCAGCCCTGATGGTAAAGCTCGCCTTGAATGCCTCCATCTCTCATAGCTCTTTCCAGGAGATCTTCCTCTTCTCCACTCCTTCCCATGCCATCCACTGCCCTTGTTTTGCCTGCACCACTGCTTGTACCTCCTGGACCACCAGCTTGCATCTCTCAGATGGAGTGGCCTTGTTCCATGCTGGTCTACTGGCCAAGAGGCCAAGACCACTCCTCCCTTCCTGCACTCGGCCCACGATGTCCCTGTGTCTGAGTGTTGCCTTTGCCTGCTCAGTTGCAGCCAATGGGGTCCTAGACGACGTAGACTCTTCACAGGCTTCTCAGAGACCGTTGGAATGGGTTCCTCGCCAATGGGAAAGCAGTGGTCTGACAGTTTCCCCTTGACGATTGAGATGTTTCTGGACTTGCTTGATCTTCATGCGAGCCATGTTTTTCTGGAGCTTACCAAGTAGCTGTACAGTGCAAGCCTTGGTCGTGGTGAGTGCTGTGAGGTCGTCCATGTAGGCTCTGACCAGTGGCAACCGCAGCCCAGGCCTTATACGCTGTCCGCCAACCACCCATCGAGAGGCCAGGATGATGACCTCCATGGCAGGGTGAAGGCCAGTGGGGAGATGGTGCAGCCGGCCATGATTCCCACTTCCAGGTGTTGCCATGCTGTGGTGTACTCTGCTGTTGACAAGCAGAGCTGGACGTCCTGGAAGTAGGCCTTGACAAGGGATGTGAGAGCTGCTGGGACCCTGAAGTAGTCAAAGGCTAGATCCAGGAACACCAAATGGAGATCTGTGCCCTCCTTCTTGGTGACCTGGATCTGATGCCAGATGACACTGGCATGCTCCACACAACTGGATAAGCCTGAGATGCCTGCTTTCTGCCTGGTTGTTTCTTTGCATCCTTATCCTGCCAGCCTGTGAGCGATGATGAAGATTTATCCCTCAACGTTTAGAAGGCTGATCTGGTGGAACTGGCCAATCTCTGATGAGTCCTTTTCCTTTGGGATAAGGACAGATAGATAGATAGATAGATAGATAGATAGATAGATAGATAGATAGATAGATAGATAGATAGACAGACAGACAGACAGACAGACAGATAGATAGGCAACACAGTCCTCTTCCTGAGTGAACTTAGGCTAGAACTTCAATCTTTTATTTTGGCCACGCCTTCAGACCTGACATGAAGAACATGCACTTAAAATTAAATATGCTGTATATTTTTTCCGTCAAGTGCTTTGGTTGGTTTTTCAGAGCAGCGTGTGATTTCCCTGCATATTCTTTTCTTAACGCAGCAGGAAACCAGTGCAAACCTCCTCAACTTTTTTTTAACCCAAAGTTCACAGATGGCTCAGTGGTATTTGCTCATCCCGCTGTGATGTTGTCACATGTTGCTCGGGCCTGGGAGCAGCATATCCTCCTGTGGTTCTTACTCTGTGCAACGACTAACAGGGAGAGAGAGAGAGAAAATGGCTGAGTGAAAAGTAGTACAGCTTCAGGCTACAGTTAGAGAATGAATGAACCATTACAGCTCAGCTTTCTGGGGCGGAACACACACACGTTATCCAGAATCTGACTGTAGGAAACTTGGTGCTGGATGTGGATATTAGATATGCAAATATTTCACAATAAAAGCTTTGTTGAAAAATGGAATTAATGGATACAAGGAAGTGTATTTTCTTCCGTTTGGTATGTGAATGGCTCACATTTAAAAAAAAAAAAAGTGAGATAATGGTGACTAGACCTGCTCAAGTGAAGTTTGAAGACGTTTCACCTCCACCTAACTGGTCGGGAAATCCAGGTATTCAGCCTCTGAAGGCTGAAACCTGTCCAGAGAGTTGAACAATGCAGATTTACACCTTCTGAGGCTAAATACCTGGATTTTTCCATCAGTTGGTGACTAAGCACCTTCACAGATATAATGAATGCAGGTTTTTACTGGGTTCAGCTTCATCTACAGGCTTTACTTCATTTCTGGAACAATGCTGAAGCCCATTTTTAGCTGTTAGCATGTAAATTGCCATGAATGTTTCTAGCAAGACTTGAGTTCACTCAGTCTCAAAACTCCCTGGTAATTCAGTGTAAAAGAGGCTTTAGTGAAGTGGATTGTGAATGTAAATGTGTGTGTGCATGCTTTAGCGTTAGCTTATGCTGCTGTAAACTGCATGCTGGAGTTGTTCTGCACCACTTAGTATGCAGTTTGTGTGTGTGTGTGCGTTTGTGTGTGTTAGATCAGGCTGAAGTGAAATTATCTCCACAGGGACGTTGGACTGTTTCTGCATTGAGAATAAGATGCATCAAAGGGAAATGACTTCCACATTAAACAGGGTTTACGTGTGGCTCAAATTTCTCCCTAACTATCTAAACATTCTAATCAAAAAAATGTGCAAAACACGATTTTTAAAAGAAGCGGAATGCATCACAAGTAGCTCAACTTCAGTTCAGAGGGAAGTTTACTTGTGAGGGAAGCACTGGTGTAAGCAGTCACACGGTGACTGAGAAAATCTGTTTATTTAATTCCATGTATTTTTATTTCTTTTTCTCATTTATTCACCTTGTACCTGCATTTCTGCCTCTTTCTTTTTCTCCAGTGAGCATTTTAATTCAGGGTCACAGTAGGGAGGCAAGCTACAGACACACACACACACACATTCTCGTGTGCCATTCTAAGTGAGGACTTCCATCGACATAATGCATACCCTAGCCCCTTACCTCAACCATAACCATCACATTTAGTTCCCAGAACGTTCTCAGAACGTTACTTTGTCCCAACATTTATACGACCTTTAGAGAATGTTCTCTAAAGGTTCCCAGAAGGTTCCCCTGTCACAACCTTCATACAACCTTTAGAGCAGTCATGTCAAAGTCAAATACACGGGGGGCCAAAATAAAAAAAATGGTACAAGTGGAGGGCCGGGCTGGTTCAATGTTTATTAAAACTCGCAATTATTGCACATATTGAACCAATACCAATAACACAGCCTATATTGCACTTAACATTAATCATTAAATTAAATTAAGCAAAACATAAATAAAATCAGTTGCAATATTTTCTCAAGGCTCTTTCAGTAACAAATTGAAAACTTTTTTTTAACAGGTAAACAGCAAAATGTAATTTTCCTTCAAAGCTCAATGGCAAGATAAATGCAAAAATGAAACAGCATGCATTAAAAACAAATCAGTGTGCTGCTCTGATCCTCACCAATGTCTGTCTTTTATAATAAAATTAGAAAAGTAAGTGCAAACTTGAAAAAGTGCAAAACAGTTGCATTAATTTCTTAAGCAAGATTTGTCTTTCTGTGCGTCTGTGTGTTTCATTGATGTTTCATACTGCCTTCTTAAGTTATATTCTTTCATAACAGACACGCTGTCTCCACACACAAGACACACAGGCTTTCCTTTTACTTCGGTGAACATGTATTCTGTCTCCCACCTGTCTTGAAACCCCCTGTTTTCAGCGTCTACCTTCTACCTTGCCATTTTGGGGGAGAGGGAGATGAAAATTGACGGCGATGTTTAGTCCTCCACTGTGACTGTGCTGCTGGTCATGAAGAGAAGACGCGGGATCGCGCTCGCTTGCGGGCACTCGGTGCCGTGACGAGGCAATGCACTCGCAGTGCATCCGGGGATTTGTAGTATTATGGTGCTGCGGGCACATAATACTGCGGGCCAGTTTTAATAGTAATTAAATATCATCCCGCGGGCCAGAGACAACTCATTCACGGGCCGGATCCGGCCCGCAGGCCTTGACTCTGACATATGTGCTTTAGAGAATGTTCTCTAAAGTTTCCCAGAACATTCCCCTAACATTACTTTCCTACAACCTGCAGTCAAAAATACTCTCTAATACACTAAATACTAGCCCTAAACCAGTTCTCGTTAGGACCAGGTTTACATGAGGACTATACACACACACAAACAAACAAACTGTAGCCCCCTCTCTTTGTGTCTCTGTAGGGAGTTCGGCTGGAGGGATCCCGAGCTGCCAGAGGTGATCCAGATGTTGCAGCATCAGTTCCCGTCAGTCCAGTCCAATGCCGCTGCCTACCTCCAGCACCTCTGCTTTGGAGACAACAAGATCAAATCAGAGGTACAGAAAACACACACAGAGAGCCTGGTTTCTTTCCAAAACTCTGCATGAATTGTCTCTAACCTGCCCTGATACTTACAAAAGACACACAAATATGAAAAAAAAAAACATTTATTTCATTTATTTATTGGACTTTACCTAGAGTTAACAGTAAAAGTTCACTTTCTCCCATTTTTGTTTGGGTATGAAGATATTTATGTGCTGAGATTTAGAAAGATCTGTTAATTAAAGTACAAAGAGATTTATTTTAAAAGGATACATGTTTTTATCTTGTAGGGACACAGGAGCTGCTGGTCTGCTGTGTTTAAAACCCTTCCTTATTCTTTACCTAAGTGACACAAACATACTAAATTGTGTGTAGACTGGCAACTCCTGTGGTCATATGATCTAAAAAGGCAGATTTTATCCATGGAGTTCGGTCCCTGCTGACAGCCATGCTTTCACTGAGTGTGTGCCTGCCTCTCGTCTTAAGAAACACAACTGTCCCTTGAGTCAATTAGAATTGTGGAAATGCTTAAAATTCTGCTATTAAATAAGATTCAGATATGAATACATTAATAATTAAAATATGTATATAGTACATTGCAAATTGTAAGTTATCCTTTGCACATTTTAAAAACATCATATATTTTATGTATGTTATTTCTATTGCATTTATTTTGTCTGTTTTTATTGTGGTTTATTGTTTGGCTGTTGCCTTTTTCCACGTTTTTATGTCTTTTAATTTATTTTAGTTGTTTCAGATGTATCTATTTATTTATTATTCTGTACAGCACTTTGGTCCACTGTGGTTGTTTTAAAGTGCTTTACAAATAAAGTCGGATTGGATTGGATATTGGACAACATTCATTTCATAAATTGAAAAAACACTAATAAATTACCATCAGAAGTAATTTAGAAGATACATTTCTGTTCCTTTGTGATTTTAAATTAACTTTAAATGTGGCTGATTTTATAAACACATTCCTTACAAAGCTTATTACTTGAGTAGCTACTTTTAAAAATTAGAATTCTGAATCATGGTCCAGTTAAAGACTTTCACCCACAATGCATTGGCTGATCGTTGATTCACCTTTTGCGTCGGGCAACAAGGACACAACATGCAGGACATTCTGTCTCCTTCACTTAACTGTGTTTGTGGTTTGTATGAAGGGGACTCTGTCTGTCCTTCACTGTCTCTGTGTCGTATTAAATAAAGCAGAGATGGTGGAAAACACGCAGAGGGACTGAAAATCCCACATGAGCCTCTGTACTTTTTTTTGTTTATTTTAATCAAGAAATTCAAGCCCAGATATTTTCAGCTACTCGTTAACAGCCACATTGTATTATATTCCCTCCTCCGTCCTCTGTCCTCAGATCCGGCGGCAGGGCGGCATCCAGCTGCTGGTGGACCTGTTGGACCACCGGATGACCGACGTCCACCGCAGTGCCTGCGGAGCGCTGAGGAACCTGGTGTACGGCAAAGCCAACGACGACAACAAGATCGCCCTGAAGAACTGCGGAGGCATTCCCGCTCTGGTCCGACTGCTCCGGAAAACCACAGATGTGGAGATCAGAGAGCTGCTCACAGGTAAAAAAAAAAATAATGTTTTTGCAACTGAATAACTGGCGGCAGCTCTGGTGAATATCAGAAAGTAAGATCCCAATGTTTCCATTGAACTCGTTCAGTATTCTTTCCCAAAAAAGAAACAGTCCCTGTACATGATACAGCTTAGAACAGTAGTGAACACGCAGTGGGGGATTGGGTGCTTTGCTAAGGGGCACCCCCATTCCTTAACCCATCCTGGGGATTTGAACTGATGACCCTCCAATTTCTTTCCTCTTGTTATTCCTACTTGGAAAGTTTCCGCTCAATCAACAACAGTTTTCCACCAGCTGTCTTTGTTTGTCAGGATTATTTTCTATACATTGTTTCCTAAATTGACCCATCCGCTATTTGGCGAATCGTCACTTTCATTGGTTGGGTAAAAATGTGATCCAATGCCTTGCTCTGTGCTGTAAACCTGAATGTACACCTTACTTTAGAGGTAGATTAGTCGAGTCAATCTAAAGTCAAAATCTTTGGGGGTAGGTGATCACACAGGTATGTTCCCATTCAATTTTGTACAGATGTTTACAGATGTACAGATGTACAGATGTTTAGATCTCAGTGACATCTGAACAGATCAGGATGAATTTTGTTCATACATAAGATGGCTATTGCTAAAAGCAGCTAAAGTTTTGATGATGATGATAATGTAGAATGGAGAGACAGATTACATTTTTGACAGACCATTGTGAAGAGGAAGTTTTGTGCTGATTTGTTTTGAAAACTGCACTCGCTGCTCTGCAAATATAAGCGATGAATAGATAAATGTGCCAGAGCACCTGAAAGGAACTTTAATTTAATTCGCTTACACCTACACACAGAGACCCGGAGGTCCTTCTCATGTAAACACAAGAAGATTCAGTCTCCAAATACACAAACAGAACGTGCACCGCGCACGCTCTTCTCCTATTTACACACACAGTTGTTTACCTCTTGTCTGTTTCCCAGCCTTCATCAAGCGCTGTTGACTGAGCGTGTGTGGCGTCGGCTGCGCTGCACTCGCATCCACAGCAGATTTATATTCTCTGTCTGTAAGAACACATAAATATCATCTGTATCGTAAAAAAAAAAGGGACTCATTAGTTTGAGGTTCTAAACCCACTGAGATCTGGGTTGGAAACTCTCCGGCAAAGGAGTTAAAGGATTACCAGTGAAGCCGTATACCAATATTTTTTGACAGCTTTTACTGTTCACATCTTGACTGTTACGTTGTAATGGGCCGTTCGCACAAAATGGTCAGAGTAAATAGAACACCTCCAGAAGCAGAGAGGACTATCACTCTTTACTTATTTACATCCAGAATCCCTGGTGGGGTTTATTCATTCCAGGAACCAGATGAGAAAAATGGATTTTTCTCACCCACGCTCATGAAACCATCTCATCTGTAGACCTGTGCGAAGCATGGTCGCTTGACAAGTGGGGTTTTAATTTCCTCAACATCCATCTACAAATGCAAGGGCTGTCTGTCTGTCTGTTAATCACATAACTGTCCAACAGGTCACCTGAGAGGCTTCAAACTTGGCAGGTGACTAACTAAGGGCGTTTGGATAAGAAATGCAAGATATATTGAAAGAAATGTGACTGATATTTAACTGAAAGAGCCACTCTTGCACAGCAGCTTTGGTAGTCTTAGTGTTCGGGTCATACTTTCCATGTTCCGTGTCTGTGGAGACCTTTGTCTGTGCTTGTGGTCATACTAAACAAGGGTACACGTCAGTCTTCAAGTCCATGGTTACCGTCTTCTTCGTTGCCTCTTTTTTGACCACAGCAAGAGCACCCCACTAACTTGACTGGAAAGTATTGTGCTACCAGGAACCTGCTGCATACAGTCTCCATATGTGGATGTGCATGTATTTGTCCATAAAAGGGTCATGGACATGGGAGAAAAAGGACATTCATGTCATAAGCGGAACCTAGTGAACCTCTCCAGGCAGAGATAAAGACAGATGGGGTCTTTGCTCAACCTTAGTGTCACAGGAATCTCTCAATATCTCGACCGTCTTTAGGTCAAAGGTGATCCAGGTCTTTTGGGTTGGGGAGTCATCTGTTTATGCCGCCTTTCAGGAGATTAGTCCTGTGTCTCCATGACTGATAAGTACTTGGTGTGCAGTAGCATTGATATAATTATGGTTTGTCAAGTTTTGCTTCTGTGGTGAATCTGACTTGGCACTTAAAGTCGATGATGTGCTTTTTTTAAACTGTCTAAACAGTTCAGCCCAAATTGAGCAACTATAATTCTGCAATTTTCAATCTACTATCTTTATAGTCTTTTTGTCTTACGTACAGCTACCTCGAGTTGTCCAATGAACCTTGTGTTCTTTGAGCGATGGGTTGCACAGGTGTGAGCAGTTAGACGTCCTTGCGTAACCTCTCTGGTTATCAGATTCTTTATTGTTGACTGGTTGGTGGACACCATGTAGAGCTCGCGTTGTGTGCATGGTAACACAACTGTTGGGTACTCATGTACGTTCACAAACATTCACATCACAACGGACTCACAGATTCAGAAAGTATTAGCCCCTGAAATGATTTCCTGTTCTTGCAAACTGCAAACAAAACCCAACTGTCCCCGTGTCTCAAGGAAGCTGCCCTTGAGGCTTCATCCACCACTGGCGCTCTAAATTGTTAATTATTTACAGCAGCACTTCCACATCAGGGTGACATGAGATTCTGGTAAGGGACAAACGATTCCCGCGGTAATCGGAGACGCCCGTCAACACCCAACCGAACGCTGTCCCGGCACAGGAGTCAAGAGTCTTTATCGGGGGAGCGCGAAATAGAGAGGTGTCCTCACATTTCCCCGCACATGTTTAACCCACATGTGCTCTGTGCATTTACATATTATTCATACATGTGAAGTGAATATAAGGGGAAGGGTTTCGACTCCGCGGAGATGGAAATAAAAGGTTTTTGTATGCGGCTGGAGTCTTAAAGAAGATTACCATATAAATTAGAGCAGCAATTCAAGGCACGGAGCACAGAAATCCCTCCTGTCACAAATTAATCAGCTGAACGACCGACCGGACGCAGACACACTGTGACCCCCCCCCTCACTCTCTCTCATGGACCCAGAGGAAATAACCCTCTCTCTCCGTTTTTAGGCATCTCTCACTCGCTCCTGTCCCTCTGTGGTTAGGTTTTCATAATTGGTCTCCCCTTCTCCTCTTGTTGCTTTCTCTTTTCTGTCCTATTTGCCTTTCTCTGTCTCCCCCCTTTTTCATTCTTTCCCTTCATCTCTCTCTCTCTCTCCCTGGTGAGCATTTTGAATCAGGATCACAGTTGGGAGTCAACCTGCCTGCCTCGGTAGATACAACAGCACACAAACACACACCAAGATTTCTATTCTTCTCAGGACACAACAGACTAAACAAAGCATTACCCCCTAATCTTAACCACGATTCAAATCTTAACCAGTTACTCTGAAATTAGGACCAGGTTTTGGTCTCCATGAGGACGACTGGTCCTGACAAGGTCAGTGTTTATGACAGAATAACGTCCCAAAGAGGTGACATATACAAGAACACACCCACATTAATTCGCTCACACGTGCACTTTGCTTAAGGGCAGAAAAATAAATCACAAGCAAGGTTGTTGTTGTTGTTGTTGTTGTCCTTCAGTGTCCAGTGTCTTTGGTTTAATGATCAACCATGTCATGTACATCTGTAGATTCACTGACATGGGTGAATGACAACGTTTACATCATGTAGACATTCAAATAAGCCGCGTGGAATGGCTCGGTTTTGGTACAGTAAGGTATGTAGTGTTTTTGTGTTTCCATTAGAGAATAGAACCAAAATAACCAAGTGTTGCATTCTTCGGCACCCTTGTCTTGGTCAAGCTCCACCCATGACAGTCAGCTGACTGGGCAGAAAAAAAAATGTCACCCCCTTACGACCGGTGTTTCTTCGATGCCCGAAGTCTATTCTCATACAAAGCTTGACAAAAAGGAGATAGGTACTGTTCTCATTCGAAACGCAAGCCTTTCCAAAGCATACTGTACTATACTGTACCAAACTGAACCTCAAATTTCCCAGTTTAGCATTAAATAAAAACATAAAAATACTGGACAGAAAATAAGAGACACAACAAAGACAAGATGAAACAAAACCAGGCAGATCATGAAAGATCATTAAACACAAGAAAATAATGTGTGTGTGAGACACGTCTCTGTTTTGACTGTTTGTAATTTCGTTTTGCAACACATTTTAATCACATTCACTGTGAACACACACAGTTAAGTTAATTCTGGCTCCCGATTGGACAAGACAAACATTGTCATTGACTGCCTACAGTGAGTCCAAATATTTGCTGAACAACAGTGAATAAAAAAAACCCACACGTTTAGAAATTCTATTAAACTTTGTGATACATTTAATGGAAGCGTCAGTTTTTCCGAACACGAACAAACGATCGCTTATTTTCCTCACTTTGTTATAAGAAATAACGAAAGAGAAAAAACAACTGCCCTTTTGAAAAGTCTTAAATTTAGATTGGATCACTCAGAGAGAGCTGTCAAAACAGACACACACACACACACACACAAAATGAATACATTTATTCAAAGACGCGCGCTGCAATGTCGCAGTTCAGCACAGAAATGTGACATGGAAATGAAACTCTGTCGCAAATGAGAAACGGGGGAAATGGCTTCAGAGACAAAGAGCGATCGCCACCATATTCATTTCCCCTCCCTTCATCGAGCGGCGCATTCATAACCTCCTGCTGCCACTCATGATGTAAGGCTGAGGCAATTAACCTCCTTCATCTGTCATACACTCATGGCTCTGTGTGTGTGTGTGTGTTTGCTTTTCTCGCGTAAACACTGACCTTGTCAGGACCAGTAATCCTCAGGGAGACCAAACCTGGTTCTTATGAGGCAGAACCTCCCTTTTGAGGAAAGTTTAGGGCCAGAATTTGAATGGTAATCAAGTTAAGGTAAGGGTTAGTCATTTACTGGTTATGGTTATAAGGCTTTGTTTCGTCAATGCAGTGTCCTTTGTAGGGATGGGAATTGAATTTAATGATTCCGATTCCATTATCGATATTGGTTATCGATCCGTTTCCTTATTGATTCTCTTATCGATTCTCATTGGGTGAGGGCGCCATTTTGTACCATAAAAACTAAAAACACAGACTGCTCGGTGACATTTCTTTGTCCTTGCCTTGGTCATTTTTTTCTTCCCTGACTCTGTGAACGGAGTAGCTAGAGGTGCACGAGAGCAACTTGCTCTGACTCTGGCCATCATCATCATCATCATCATCATCTAAATTTGATGGACAATGACAATGGAGATTTTTCGTATAGTAAAAGTTTACTCACATTAACTAAGTAGACAGGGCTTGTCCTGCCCGGAGAGTTGAAAGTTACCTTCGGATTGCGTCCCGTTAGCTCCGCTGCTGCTTGACTCGTCGCTGCAAATTAATTAGACGCTGTGTGGCCAAATGTTTCTGCATTTTGGACGAAATGGAAACTTTACAAGTGTTGCAGGTGTCTTGTCTTCTTTTTGTGAGAAATATAACCACACTTTAGAGCGCTTCTGTTTCGGCGCCATGTTTGCTGCGTTCTGAACCAAAACAACGTGTGACGTCATGACGCATTTGAAACGAGCGGAACCGATAAGCGGAATCATTAAGCAGGCAACGGTTTAGAGGAATCGATTGACGGGAATTGATTGACCCTCGATTCCCGTCTCTAGTCCTGTGTTTGTATTTAGGTCTTTGTGAGGACATTTTGACCTTATGGGGACATTTTGTCTGGTCACCAAAACGTTAAAGTGCTTTTTTCCAGGATAAAGACATGGTTTTAGGGTTAAGGTCTTTGCACTAGAGCTGCAACTAAAGAATTATTTTCATAATCGATTAATCTGTCAATTATTCTCTCAATTAATCGAGAGATTAATCGATCATCGGTCATTGTTTGATCCATAAAATGTCAGAAAACGTTAAAAAGACATTGATCAGTGTTTGTCAAACCTGGAAATTATGACGTTCTCGAATGTCCCGTTTTGTCCAGAAACCAAAATGATTCCGTTTAAATGATTTCTTTGTCATATGGAGCAAAGAAATGAAGAAAATATTCACATTTAAGAAGCTAAAATAATCAGAAATCTTGTTTTAATAATGAAAAAACCTTCAAACCGATTAATCGATTATTAAAATAGTTGACAATTAATGTAGTAATCGAGTAATTGTTTCAGCTCTACTTTGCACACTGGATCCTTTGCGAATATACAGGACAAAAGTGTGGATAATTCGGAGTGCGATGCAAAGACACCAATAAATTATGAGGATGATGGGAGATTCCCTCATCTTTATAATTTATTGGTTTCTCCTCTTCATCACATATACTTTACACACAGGTATAGTGACATTAGATTGAGATGGAGCAAGAGATAAGGTGACACTCATTATTATTATTTTATTTATTTCATCTTTTGTTTAATTTTCTACGCACTCTGGTCAGAACTTCCTCAGCTTGACACCGATCACATACCCTGGTATAAACAGCAGAGGAAGCTCCCGTACCACCACAGTTTGAGAACCATGGCTTTTTACACCACTAGCGCTAGGGAATGTGTTATGTCTATGATGTGTCCTCACGAAGATATAAAACCATGTGCATGTGTGTAGCAGAAATTATTGTGAGAGGACACACACACAGTGTGTGTGTGTGTGTGTGTTTCAGGGCAAAGATAAAATCCCTCAGCCTCTCACCTCAGACGGATGATGTCATTTCTCTGCACAGCGAGAAGCCACACTGCCTAACAGCTGATTTTTTTTTTTTTTTTTCCCACTAATGAAAAACCATCTTTTTTTTTTTTTTGCAGCTGCAGCATGACATCATGTCTCTGGTTTAAAAAGAAGAAAAAAATCAATACGACTGGCACACAATAAACTCCTCCACGAGTGAAACTCTTACTATAAACTAATCCATTACGGTTAGGTCATTGTCAAATGAGGTCACACAATGCTGATTGAGCCCATCAGCTCCACACGCTGCACACAGGAAGTGGTTTAATTCATGTCGAGCCACGGCAACATAGAGCTCGTAAAAGCGAGACACTGCGAACGTGATTTTGAGTTTGAGCAGTTTGACAACATAAACTCTCCTTGTCTCCACCCGCCCATCCCTGCTCTGCTGCTGTATACACACAAACGCTCCCTGAATCAGGTCAGGTGATAGTTTCTGTTACATAAAGAAGAAACACAGGTCAGTTAGTTACCTACTGCAGCTTTAAAGCTGTGGTAAACAGAATCAGGAGCATTTATAGACAGATATTGAACAAACTACCCAAATATAGTTTTTAGCAAATTTACTAGACCACCACCCAAAGCCACAGCTGCCCTAAATTAACAGCACTGGTAATTATCTGAATCATATTTCATGTTTCTGCAACGGTTAATACACCAGAATGTAGAAGCTCTTTAACCAATAATTATATTTTTAATGACAAAATATAATTATTATTGTTATCCATGAATGTTAGTGCTAGTAAAGCACATTATTATTTAGTGATTATCAAATTATAGTTATTTCCTGAACAGAAAACCTAGTTTTAGTGGGTGAGTGTTGTGCTTTATTCTCGTAATATTATGACTTCATTCTCAAATGTATGGCCCTAATATTCTGTCCTATACATATATATATATTACCTACTGAACAATATCCTTAATCTGTGACAATACTGAAGTATTTTTCATATGACCAGTGCCTGAAACATGGCAGACTTTAAATAAAACAGCAGTTTACCAGCATGGAAATCAAGGTTATTTAGAATTATGACAAGCCATGCTACATGTTAAGATTATCAATAAATAAATTTAATATACCCAGCGTCCATGTTACGGTGTTTGTCCTACTGAACACAGGACATAAGGAGATGTTTACGTGCAACAGAAAATTAATGTCATGCTTTATTCTTGTAGTATTGTTTAATTCCTAAAAAGTATGGCACTCATATTCCATCTTAGATATTTGTAACAACCTGCTGAACTTAATTAGTGTCTGAATCATGAAAGACTTGAAATAAAACAGCAGTTTACCAGCATTCGCTGACTCCCAGACATGGAAATCAAGGTCATTTAGAATTATTACATGCCACGCTTAATGTTGAGGTTATCAAAAAATACACCTTGTTTGTCCTGCTGAACACGGGAGATAAGGAGACGAGACAGAGGGAAAACAGTTTTGCTGACATGACAGACTAATTATGAAGCCAGAGGCTACAGTCTTTTAAAAAAAACATCGCCCTGACCACAAACAGACACCACTGACTTTAACAGAGTCCAAGCGGCACACGGGGGGAAGACTGATCTGTCCATCGGGGGCTTAAACGCACACACACACACATACACGTACAGACACGAGAACAATTTCATACAAACTCACAAAGACAGATAACAGAAGCTGTAATTACACAGTCGCTGTTCGGCCAAGGGTGAACAACAGCGAGGACACATTATTACACACACACACACATATATCTAATGGTAGGTAGGGTGTTTTACCCTTAACTACAGCTGCAATTACAACAGAGGAAAGTAAGTGCAGATATGACACTCTCAGATGCACAAACATGTCATTACACGAGTACATGCATCAGGACGGAGACACTTGGAGACGAAGGTCAACGGGAATTATGACGTGTTTTATACAACTTCAAGGTTATCACTCTCTGTGTGTGTGTGTGTGTGTTTGCCTCCTACGTGTGTACCTTTTCTGGTCCTAAACACTGACCTTGTCAGGAGCGGTAGTCCTCGTGGAGACCAAAACCTGGTCCTAATGAGGCAGAACCGCATTTCTGAGGGCTAAGTTTATGGTGAAGGTTAAGGCTTTGTTTATAGGCTGTCTCAATGAATGGACGTCAGCGCAGTGTCCTGAGGAGAACAGCTGCACAAACCTGTGTGTGTGTGTGTGTGAGAGAGAGAGGAAGAGAGTAAAACCTCTCAAAAAATCAGTGCTTTCCAGCAAAAGGCAGTGATTTGCCTCTTATCCTCTCTGTCCTTTTCTTGAAAGGTTGAAACGACGTTGTCTATTACCCGGAGCCTATTTGTCTGTGTGTGTGTGTGCGTGCGTGCGTGCGTGCGTGCGTATGCGTGTGCGTGCGTGCGTGCAGGCAGTATTTCTGATACATATATTTAAATATATATACGAGAGGGAGTGGCTCAGTGGTTAAGACCCTACCTTGTGTACGAAAGCCATCATGGTCGCAAGTTCGATTCCACCCCTGGCTAATTGTACTTCCATTGTAAGTCGCTTTGGATAAAAGCGTCTGCTAAATGACATGTAATATATGTATACATATATATATATATATAGGCTGATTCTGTATAAACTAGTGATGCATTCTAATTGTGTTCTAGCGTACGTTCAGTGTTGAAATGCAAATATAACACAGTAGAAGCTTAGCTTTCCTTGCTGTCGAAGGGCCCGTCCAAAATAAAAACAGGTTTACGTGAGTATGCATACTTCTTTTGAAGGAGAGGCTTTCCATCCACATGGAAACAGTGCTTTAGAGGACCTGAAACGGTATATTTTGAAAACACCGGCCTCTTATTTCCATATAGACTGGATCGCTGAATTCAGTCAATATGAATCGCTGGCTTGATTTATTCTGTCTCCTTGTCTGTATATGTAATGTGTAACGTCTTCTTCTCTGTTTTTGTTGTACCGTTACAGTGCCACTCACAGTCCTGGCGTGTGTACTACAGCGTCTTGAGTCTAAAGTCTTAGAGAAATCCCCACTGCTGGGTCCTGAGTGGAGGTCCCAGCAGTGGGATCTTATGCAGGTCCTTCATGGTTTCAGTAACATGAGGCCGCCATGGAAACCACAGACAAACTGTTTCATGTGAATAAAATCCTCAAAAACATTCAGGGATTCTTCTGAATGTGAAAAACGCTTTTTATTCTCTGTTGAATTTATTGTTGAGCTACACCTCCTGATAGCATCATGTCACACTATTTAACACAGCTCCAGTTTACTCAGCCTCACACTGAAAACCGAAACACTGAGCAGGTTTGTCAGGGTAGAAAATGCAGCCGAGCAGAGGAATCTCAGGTGAACGTCAGTCGTGGGCCTCTCTGAGCCGCCGTACGTCACGGTTGTCATGGCGTTCTGTCCCAGCATCACTGTGGAGCAGCATAACTCTCCAGAGGCAAAATGGCTTCCTGTCGTAAAGAGATGCTTCGTCGGCTCCTCTGAGATGAAAATCAGACACAAAATAAGTCTTAAAGTCTGAGTGTCTTTGTTGTTGATGCTGTGACTGATGATGATGTGGGAAAACACAGAGGGATGTTCTCCTAATTAACTTTGTTGCACCTTTGTTATTCATTATTTACAGCAGCACTATCGACCTGCAGGAATAAATTAAAGGTTATGTTTGAAAAATATACAACATTTGGCATTTGTGTCACTCCTGTGTGAGACACTGGCCTTCTAATTAATACCTGTGTGTGTGTGTGTGCAACTGTGTCTCCCCTGTCTTCAGTTTATTTTATCATCATGACGTTGCCGGGTTTGGTGTTGTTATGATTGTGGACGCTCGTTTGTGAATGCAGAAGAGAAAGGATAGACTTTATCGTCCCAGTGGGAAATTTTGCCGAGGACTTTACAGTGTCGGCAGTATAAAAACTGAACATTCAGACACACTAAAAGATAACAATAAAGCAGGAAATACATATATATCATTTGCATGCGCACATCTGCACAAGTGCTAGGCGCAGCAATAAAAAAAAGGGGGGGGGGACGGGGTGACATGGAAAAGGCGGTGTCATCGTGTGGAGAAGCAGTTGCAGGTTTGCAACTAAACAGCATAAAAGACTGATGTGTTAAATTATTAATAATCATATATTACAAAGAATAAGGGGTTTGTAGTACTGCAGTATACCAGGGTTTGGTTTGTGTACTCGTGGAAACAACACAGAGGCTGCACACGAGGAAAAGATGACACATAACTGCAGTTGTCAGCCAAAAAAAAACAGCCTGCGACGAGGAATTCTGCTCTCAATGAAAACATGGCGATGATGGAAAAGTGATTTTTAGTAACTTAACAATATAATTGCTGCTTTAAATCATCATTAGACACCTTTTTTCTGACGGCTCACTCTCCCGCACCAAAGTCCATAGAGAAAATCCTAATTTTTAGCTCACAGTAATGCAGGAGTTGCTCGTTTACTGCTGCCTCGTTCGCTGAGTTTGTGTCACCCAGGTTGACGTGAATAAAGAATTTCAAACACCAGAGTCACATAATAACACATTTGAATTGACTGACAGAGGCAACAGAGCTGCACACAACCCCAACTGCTGTGTTGTAAAATTGTCAGTTTTCTCTGTGGGCTTTGGTGTGGGAGAGTGAGTGGTTTTACAAAGCCACACAAACATCTACCAAAGTCATTTTCTAATGGTTTGTTTGTAACATTCAACATAAAAGTGACATGACATATCATTAAACTCCTCCAGGAAGTCTGTTGCTTGGTTTTTCACTTCCTGTCCTCACACTGTCCTCACACTGTCCCCTGCAGGTGTCTTGTGGAACCTGTCGTCGTGCGACGCCCTGAAGATGCCCATCATCCAGGATGCTCTGGCCGTGTTGACCAACGCTGTCATCATCCCTCACTCGGGCTGGGACACGTCCCCGCACACGCAGGAGGACCGCAAACTGCAACTGCACTCGTCCCAGGTCCTTCGCAACGCCACAGGTTGTCTGCGGTGAGTGTCTTTGGTTTTTTATTTTTGTTTGTTTGTTTGTACAAAAACACGCTGGCTCAGTAAATATTAACCTCCTCACCCGGATGTTTCATAGGATTTTTACCCCAGAACTTACAGTAGAGACGGTAAAGCATATATTTTGCATATTCCAGCTTATTTTTTTGTGTCTAAGGAACAAACTAATTAGTTATTTATTTTTGGATTTTTGATTTACAGTGACAGGAAATAACATCCAACCGTTGCAGCAGCTCCATGTTTTATCCCTGTGGCTGACAGATTTTCCACAGCTTGTTAAACTTGACAAACTGCACCTAATTATTAGATTATTTCATCATTTTCAATGTGCTAATGATTCCTCTCTGTCAAACATTTGAGCCTGACAAGGACAAAAAAGACAAATCTTACCGACAGAATAATGAAAACTGTAGGTATAACGTTTACTTTTGCTCGTCTTTCCCTAATTATTAGATTTATCTCGCTTCTGTCGTCAGAGCTGTGGTATACGATGAACACGGAGAACAAATACATTTGCTTTAATGATGCCGCTTCAATGGATTCCTATTTTTTTTGACATTTGGAAAGTGGATGTTTGACATTTGGAAACATTTTATCTTACAGACGGGGCATAAGGTGCAGCTCACGTTGAGCGACTCTGCTGTCCTCGCTATTGGGTTCATATCAAATATGTACTGTGTTGTATTTACATGTCAACACTAAATTTGAACTACAACGCGATAAGTAAGTGTCACCAAGGTGATTATAGTTAATGAAAACTATAATTGAAAAAACATTTTTGTTAAGTGAAATAAAAATAACTTCAAATAACTCTTTATAAAACAAACTAAAATTGTGTATTGAGTGTATTTATTTTTTATTTATTACGAACTTTTTGAATCTTGCACCTGGCAAATTCTCCATATTACAAAATGTTTTAATTAAAACCAATAAAAGAACTCATTTTAAAACAAGTTCAAAGTAAATAAAAACTAAAACTAATGAAAAATCCCAAACTATTATCACCCTGCGTGTCACTAGTCCGTTCAGAATCAGCCGTTTATAGTGGACCTTGGATCGTCTCAGTGCTGTGTGGATTGTTGTGTGTGTCCTCACCTGCTCTCAGAAAAAAGTACACAAAACAGGCAGTAGACAAAAATTGTCCCCCTCTAGTTCCTGTACACGTATGAAAATGTTGTGATGTGTGTCTCTGGTATTGTGTGTGTTGCAGCCCCCTAAACTCGACAGGCTAATTCATCTTTCTCACGCCTCGTTAGGGAATGCTGGGAGTCTGATTAAAGATTGAATATTTCATGGCGGGTTTGGTTTACCACCAGCCACCTGCTCTCGCTCTCTCTCTCTCTCTCTCTGCTTTGTCTCTTTCATTTTTTCCATCTTTTCTCTCTCAATCACATTATCCCTCCTTTTTCCCTTCCCTTCGTCTGCCTCGTTCTGTCGCTGCCTCACTTTCTCTGCCCTTCTCTCACACACACACACACACACACAAAGTTGTTTTTATACCTTAGCGAGGACACACCATAGACATAATGCATTCCCTAACCCCTTACCTTAACCTTAACCATCACAACTAAGTGCCTGCATAAAAAGTGTAAGAAACCACTGGTAACATATTTACGTCGCAAAGAAAAGTGTGTAGGTTTTTCTACGACTTTGAGTCTTTATTGATGCGTGTGTGTGTGTGTGTGTGTAACAGGAATGTGAGCTCGGCAGGAGAAGAGGCTCGCAGGAGGATGAGGGAGTGTGAAGGCCTGACAGACGCTCTGCTCTATGTTATCCAGACGGCTCTGGGGAGCAGTGAGATCGACAGCAAGGTAACTCGCACGCAAACACCTGCAATGTAGCCTCCACTCTGTGTGTGTGTGTGTGTGTGTGTGTGTGTGTGTGTGTGTGTGTGTGTGTGCGTGCGTGTGTGTGTGTGTGTGTGAGACTGTCCTGTTGCATGAGGATTACAGTGTAAAGACATACTGTCTATGATTTACATACATTTGCATGAGTTATCTCTGTCTCAGCAGCCTGTGTTGGTAAACTGCAGGTGTGTCCTCATTTGTACAAGTTGTTTTCCTGTGGTTTGTTTGTTTGTAAATGACCGCAGAAACGTGCAGGCCACACAGTCACACTGTAAAAAAAAAAAAAGCCTTGTTTAGCTGTTTTAATTTTTACGTAAACAGCATCGTCTTTATTATGTTTTAAATTTTGACTCCAATTTTCTACAAAGGAAATATCAGTAAATATCTTGAAACAATCAACTACAGTTTTACAACATATGATGAGTTAAGCTATTAATATATATTGAATATATTAAAAAATTAACTGTCCAGTAGGGGGGGAATCGATGCAGTGAAATACTGCGATATTATATAGCTTTTGATTTTGATGTTACAAATAAAAATTCATAAAAATTTCAGTCCACACTCACACGAGCTGATGTATGATTTTGCAAACTACTCAGTATTTTGCAATATCGTGATAATATCACATCGTGGTGTCCCTGGCGACTCCCACCCTGACTGTCCAGTATGTGAGAATTAGTGATATCTAATGGTGAGACTACAGAGTGCAACAACTGAAGGACTCGTCCACTCAACCCTCCTTTACATCAGTGAACTATGGTGGCCCTGTTGTTAGCATCCAGGAAGGATGTGAGTGCTCACAGTTCTCTTAACCCTTACACTCTCTTTCTCTCTGCTGTTCCCTTTTCGGTTTATGCATGGGGTTTACTGTGAAACAATATTGACAAAAATGCTGAACTTGCTCCAAGTTTCCGAATAAAAGAATTGGGCGTTCCTGTTGAAGGAAGAAACGCCTGGGGAAACGCCTGGGAAAGTTTCCGACACCAAATATAACTGCACCATTAGGTACATTTAGTATTAAAAAAAGCTCATTCTAAGGCTACAAAATCAAAAGTCATACACTTATACTACAACTATACTTAAGGGTTGTGTAATCAATGTCTTTCTAAGTGTTGCACACTGGACCTTTAGGAGGTAAGAGATGAAATATTAACACTATGTAAAAATCACATGCTTTTCACACTTTTTACAGTGTACCGTATATATTACTCAACCCAGATGGGCAGTGACACAGAAACATCACTAGAGAGAGAGAGAGAGAGTGTGCGTTTGTGTGTGTGTGTGTTTTAATGTGAGAATTCATATGAATTCATTTGTGTGCTTTTGTTTTCACTGATGTGTTGCTGTGTTGAGAGGAGGCTCCTCATAAGCACAAAAGACGTTTTACATCTGAAAGTTTGTACATTTGAAAAAAATCTCAAATCTCAAGGCCCTTGAAAGTTTTTGAAAATTGCCCTAAAGACACATCGGTTATTGAAAGTGCTTAAATGTTGTGCAAAAAAGACAGTTAAGTTAAGTTGATATTTAGGTAAATGTCGACGCCACCTACTGTTCCATGTCCTGCATTGCTTCATATATGTAGACTCAACACACGAGCAGTGTTGTGGACACACTCTCCACTGTTGACATGGAATTCTAAGCAAGAGAGTGACGTGATGGGTGAAGGGGCTCTTACAAGTTGCCCTCCCATCTAAAGCTGTGTCAGCACATGCGGTCCTTAAATTTGAGGAAATTTGTCCTGGAAAGTGCTCGCGAAGTCATTGAATTTGATGTCAACTAAGGTGTTGAAACCCTGGTGCTACTACGTGCTGTATTGCTATCACTAGTTTGGTCTGTCCTTTGGTCTTCTCACCTTACCTATCTTTTTCTTCTTTCCTTCTCCTCCCTCAGACCGTAGAGAACTGCGTGTGCATCCTGAGGAACTTGTCGTACCGTCTGGCTGCAGAGACATCGCACAGCCAGCAGGGGGGGTCGGAGGAGCTGGATGGTCTGTTGTGTGACACTGGTGGGAAGGACGGCGAGAGTTCCGGATGCTGGGGCAAGAAGAAGAAGAAAAAGAAAGGACATGACCAGGTGAGGATCTATCTGCTCCAAACTTCAGAGTAGTAGTAGTTAGAGCGCCACTGTGCTACAAAATAGACACAGGAAGTGTTACAAAACGTGCTTGGATCCAGTCTCTTGCGTTTTGCAAAGTGCAAGTAATAAGATGTTTCTCATTCGGGCAGTGTGCTGTACTCACAGCGGTGTGCTGCCTGCAAATCCGACACTCGTGGGAATGCAAGAACCTGTTTGATGTTGCTCTCAGCACTAGTTTTGAAACAGACTTTAATTTTCTAGTTCCAATTTATATTGTCCAAATGTCTCCAGTTCACCATCACGTCACACATTTTGTAGTTTGATGACAAGCACCTACCACCCAGATTATTTCAATTCACATCCTTGACTCACAATGTCAAGACAGGCTTGATCATCCACACGGCAACATCACAGGATTATGGCTTTTACCTGTGGATTAAATTTTTCATTTTCTGTGCTCAGACTCAAAGGCACCAAACTGAATTTCCCTCTGCATTTCCTGGGTTTGTCCTCCTGTTGCCAAAAAGCCAGAGTTTCATCCTGCCTGCAGCAGATAAAATGAGCTCTCTTTTAGTTGAAGAATTGGCAGAAACCAAACCACTTCCTTGGAGTAGGCTCTAACCTCTTGTCATGCTAATGAGCAATCAGCGTCACATTCTGGTTGAGTGGAAGAAGTCTTTTACAACTTCTACCAAAGCTGTGGGGATTTAAAACCCCAGCCCTTCCGGTAGATCAGGGTGAATTGCTCATTAGCCCTGCAGGCTTTTTTACCTCTCTCTCCTTCTCCAACAAAGACTGGATATTTAAACGAATAATGATAGTGATGAACCAGGCCTTTACTTCCCATTTGTTTGAGTAAAGCCAAAACGAACTGCGTGTACCCAGGTAAAACCAGAGGGATAAGAGGTCTTACCACTAACCCCTGGATCAGAAAATAAAGGGCCGAATCATAACCTCTCCTGTGGTGATAATACATAACCCTCCCCATCTATCCATCACCAACTCCTCTCCACCTTCTATCTGTCTCCACTCCAGTGCAGCTGTGGGTGATTAACATGAAGTAGCGATTTGGGAGCTTGTTGGAGAGAGCAAAACTCAACTGTGGAGTAATTAGAGGAGAGGAGAGGAGAGGAGAGGAGAGGAGAGGAGAGGAGAGGAGAGGAGAGGAGAGGAGAGGAGAGGAGAGGAGAGGAGAGGAGAGGAGAGGAGAGAGGAGAGGAGTTATAAAGGTAGAGTGAGGTAAAGTTGCAGTGAAAAGAAAGTACAAAAGGCTGAGAGAAGATAGAGTAGGCCTTTTTCCGACCTGGTAGTACCATCTGTCCTGACCGATCTACAACCCATATGCATTGTTGTATATATAATCTATATATCAATGTTTCTGATCACACCTGGCATTTTAATGCGTCCTATAGGCGTCTCCTGTGTGTGAACAAATCCAAAGGTACCCCAAAGAAAGGGTGCCAAAGAATGGAATGGTAGGGACTGGTTATTTTGGTACTATTCCTAATGGAAACGCCAAACAATTAAGAAACCAAACTGTTCTACTCTGGGAAACGCGGCTTAATGAGTCCAACGTCAGTGTGTTTGAGTTTATGTTTGACTGCTATGAAGGTGTATTTTTATGCATAATGAATAGAATAGAATTTTTATTTGCACACACATTATTATTATTTGCAACCCTCTACCTACAAGCCCAAATTCCTTCCACTTGGCCAACAGTGCAGGTGTGGTGACATTCTGCAGTACTGTGTGGACAGAAGAAAAAGAGATATAAGTGCAATGTAAATGACAAAAAATGATTTAATGTCTCAGCCTGAGAAGTAACTAAAGGTTACTTTGTTTTCATTAAAAAAAACGACTCATCAGTGCAGTGCAGTCCATCACTGGGAGCATTGATTTTGCGTGAATTATTATATTCCAGATTCACTGTGTTCAAGAGCCAACAATTTGACTATTGTTATTTATGTGCAGTATGTGTTTGTGTTTTCCAAATGTATCATCAGCGCAGACGCAAAATGTCAGATTTAAATTACAGAGGAGATAGAAGAACAACGCGCACAAACCGATGAATGTCAGCTTATTTATACACTGCTTATGAATAGTAAATCTTCTGTCCCTCCCTCCCCTGTTCCTGCCTGGGGGGAACTGAGCTGGCATCCGCCCCACTATCAACCCTGTCCTCACACAGAATTCAAAGTGCCTTTCTCTCTTGAATTATGTCTCGTCTTCCACAGTGGGACGGTGTCGGCCCATTTCCAGATTTGGCGGAGCCCCCGAAAGGCATCCAGATGTTATGGCATCCCACTATTGTCAAGCCCTACCTCACACTGCTGTCTGAGTGCTCCAACCCAGACACCCTGGAGGGAGCAGCTGGGGCCCTGCAGAACTTGGCTGCTGGCAGCTGGAAGGTATCAGTGCTGTGGCTGAAGCTTTGTGATAGTAAAGGGCATCTGTAGAATTGTATTTAAATTCCAGTGGTTTCCAGACGGCATTTTGAAGGTGCAATATTTTGTGCTGTGCGATAGCGCACCTCACCCACTGGGCCGGATAAACACACAGACTATCTGCAACAAGTAAGCCGTCTCCATGACAACTGAACAACTCCATTTGCTGAGAAAGTCTGAGAGTTTGAGAAATAAGAAGTAATGACTGGACCGTATGTGGAGACTATAGAATAAATCATTACATGTCAAGAGGCTTTACCCTTATTTGACTGCCAGTAGCAGATCAAACATTTTCTCTTAATTTTGTAATTATATCGTCAGCTCCCTGATGGATTAGCATCAAACTTTAAATGGACTTTAAAATTGCCCAGATGACTCATTCATTTTTCTCCACTGGCATTTTAAAATATCCTTGTACAAAGTGTTTTAAGTCTGGAACCATATTGACCAGCTACAGGATGAATCATGAGCATGTATCATGGGATTCAGAGCAAGGAAATATTGGAAAATATTACAAAAACGAAAAAGGTATAAGACTGTACATGTCCTAACCGTAGTTTGTGTCTTTGATGTAGTGTGTTCTGCATGCTATTACATTGCTATTACACCTGAGGACCGTGGGTAGTGTCATACATTTTCTTAAAACAAAGTTGTTGGCATTGTTTTACAATCTAGTAGCTTGTGGTGAGTCAACCTTGGATGGTTACAATGCTGTGATAAACAAAACTGAATTGGATTATTACTCCTGCAACAACGCTGCTACACTCACTCTTTTTTGTGTGACACATTTAGCACACACAGTCTTTCATGGGAAATAACATGAGTAATGTGAATAATGCGTTAAAGACAAAACTCTAATGTCTCTGTCCACCGCCAACTCCCTCACCCCTCACCCCTTACCCCTCACCCCCACCCTCCCACCCCTCCACCAGTGGTCAGTGTATATCCGGGCTGCAGTGCGTAAGGAGAAAGGCTTACCCATCCTGGTGGAGTTGCTGAGGATAGACAATGATCGGGTGGTGTGTGCCGTGGCCACCGCACTCAGAAACATGGCTCTGGACATCAGGAACAAGGAACTCATCGGTGAGTAGTTCATTCAAAACAAACAAACAAGTTTAGAGGTACCTTCCCTTCCATGTTCACACTTGGAAAGTATGGTAGCAGCAAGCAGCACAGTGCAACTCGCCCTGCTGCGGTTTGGAATGGTACACCCTGACCCGGGTGACTGTGTCACATGGTTACAGCTGCGTCACATGTGTAAATCGCATAATGTCATAACAGTGCAACACGGTGTATCCCACCAATAAATTCCACGCAGAAGATTGAACTCAACACAGTAAACAAAGGATAACAATGGAGGGCATCCAAAATGTCGTGGTCTTTCTTTTTGGCATGTGGCTGTTTATCACAAAAACAAGACATGCTTTGTTTGAGAGAAGGCTGTGGCGTGTTTTGTGCTGTTCCCTGCTGTCATATACAAGTGATGATTCCCTTTTTGAGCACTCAATGGATGGCAGTTTATCTAACGCCACCTTTTAGGAGCTGGACCACTGTGCTTGCTTGGTATACCAATGGAAGGGTGCCAAAAGCTGGGATGGTACAGATCTGGTACACCTTCTCAATTTCTTATCATGGAAACGCAAATAACATACAGAGATGAGGCTTTAGATCAGACTCAGCATGGAAAAGAGGCGATGGGGTGGAGGTAGGTCGTTAAAGTGAAATGAATTGCTGTGAAGCAGAAAGAGTAGGAAGGCTGGGGCAGCTTAAATAAGGTGCTCACTGAGTTTGCTTATTGAATGCAGAGAAGGGGATAAGATGAGCTGTCAGCTAATGTTGGATGGCATAGAACGTGCCTGAACTAACATTATGCTCAAATTGAGTAGTTACACAGACGGACGCACTGGGTTTCTTTGAGTTATTGCTGATTTTCCAAAGCAAGTCAACTTATTCAAGAACATTTTTGATATTTCCTTGGTTCTACTGACCCTCATCTGCTGTATTCCGCCTTAAATAAAAGTAATGGCAGTGGAAAGAAAATTCACTTGCTTGAATGCACAGTATGGTGCTTGTCAAATTGGACTCCCTTTTTTTGTCAAGATGTAATTTGTGGGGTTTTGCCATTATAAGCGGCTCACCGGTGGTGGGTTTAGTAATAAAAGAAAAGGGATAAGTCGCTTCATAACAGGCTGTCTGTATGCAGATATAGTGTTAGTCTTAAATAGTACCGTTGCTCTGACTGATATGGTGCTGTATACTTGATTTTGCTTTGGGAGACAAGTGATATTTTGTGCTTTTCTGTTGGTCCCCATAGCAACAACCTAATGCCTCCTTCCACTTTCTCCATCTGATGCTTGAGGCTTTGAGCTGAGTGCTTTGAGCACTGCATGTGTGTTACTGTGTCTATATGCGCAGCCTGTCGGTGAATGTGGCCAGTCATGTGCATGTACTGTTTGTAGGTTGCACTGTCACTCGTAGAGTGTTGCTCTGCCACAGGACATGTATGTGCTGCACATTTTGACAGGACACGATGTCCTGGCCTCACTTCTGTTGTATGAACATGATGACATTGTATGAGAGACAAATCCTTCAAGCTTTCAGCAGTAGACACCATACTGCCTGCACAGACAGCACCACTGTGAGTCTACAGTGGCTTCAGTGCTGCAATGAAACTAATATGATGGAGAGTTCCAGTTTTAGTGCTTATGCGTTTGTAATAATGTGAATATTGCCAATATTGTGAGTATATGACAGTTGCTGAATTAAGTTGTTTACACGCTTCCATTCTATTTGATAACTTACTGTAATAAGCAAGTTGTGAATTGCTTTGTTTGTCTGGAGAGAATTGTAGGGTTATTTTATTGCTGAAACAAAGATTATTTTGCACATTATTTCTCAAACATTCCCAAAGAAACTTTTTTAAATGGGTCCCACTTTTCAAAGATGACGAATCATCGTAACCCAGCTTACTATATAAATCAGTGAATAGAGAGTGATAGCTAAGCTGTCGTCTCTTCTTTCTTTCACTGTCTTTTTTGTTGTTGTTTAATTAACAAAACGGGGGTTAATTAATGTTTATTTTCATTTGCTTACTTCACAGTGATTGTTTGGCTAACTTTGGTTGCAATTTCTTCTTTAACTGGGCTTTTTTGTTTCATTAACAAAACAAGGGTTAATTCATGTCTGTTTTTTATTCTAGCTTACATCACAGGTGTAAGTTTGAGCCACTTTAGCTGCAGTCTCTTCTGTAACTGGACTTTTTTGTTTGATTAACAAAACAGGGGTTAATTCATGTCTATTTTTATTCTAGCTAGGTGATATTTTTGGCTCACTTTAGCCACAGTCTGTTTCTTTAACTCGGCTTTTGTGTTTAATAACAAAGCAGGTGTCATCTCTATACATGTCCTTTCGTAATTTGGGCTAACGAGCCACACATTCATTTCTTTGCTGGCTGCAGAATTGTGGGTTACAGCAGAAACCATTTATTTGGAAATTTAATAAGCTCCCTCATGTGGGTCAGAGGTGTATTGCTGATATAAATCTTTTATAAAAAAAAAAGAAAAGTAAAGAAGAAGCAGAAATTCACATTCTTTGGGAATGACTGCTGTAGCACTTTTTTTTTTTTTTTTAAACAACATAAGCTGACCAAATTGTTTTATAAGAAACAAGTGTTAGAATCAGAGACATCAACAACAAAGAACCTTTTGTTCTGTCTGAAATCAGTCCCCACGCACTATATAGAATTTGTACAGCAGTGAAACACATGTAGTGGTGATGTAAACTGTCAGTGGATCTTGATGTGCCCCACCTCCACCACCCCAGAGTGATGACCCAATCAGAATACGGGGCAGAGAGCAGGGCGGACAAGACTGTCTGACAGCAGAATTGAGGTGTCATGGGAAATGCAGTCATTTGGTGCAGGATCACGTGACCATTTCTCTATCAGTCTGAACACCACCCAGCCAGGCCATACTTTTACTTTTACTAGCACTGCAAGTTGCACTGTAACATTACACCATACTTAATTAAACTTTCGGCAAAATTGGCAGATTTACTGGCAGCACAATTGCCTGTTTTATTAGCATTATGGGGATCACTGATCAAAAATGTCAGTGTAAAAGCTCAAATAGTTTTTATTTCATATTTACTTGTACCTTTTCTCCTCCTTTACATTTCCGAGACCCGCTAACCTATATTCTTCCTCTGCACCCCGACACACACTCACTCCCTGCCCACAGGTAAATACGCCATGAGGGACCTGGTGCACCGTTTGCCCGGAGGCAGCAACAACAACAACACGACTGGCAGTGGGGGAGGAAGTGCAGGAGGCGCCAACAACAATGGCAGCCTGATGGGGAAGACCATGTCGGACGACACCATCACAGCTATCTGCTGCGCATTGCACGAGGTCATCACTAAGAACATGGAGAACACCAAGGCTCTGAGGGACGCTGGCGGCATCGAGAAGCTCATCGGCATCGCCCGCAGCAAAGGAGACAAGTAAGCCGAATGGGAAGATGTGACCGGATAAAGGAAAGAGGGAGATAAGATGAGGTTGAAAGGAGGAGTAGTGTGTGACAGAATTCTTACAAAAAATATCTGTGGATTTCTTCTTGGTAACTTGTTGAATAAAGCATCACAACAAGTTTTCAACCGAGAAGAGAGAAGAAATGAACTACCTTATTTTAGATTTTGAAAGATATGACAAAAGTACAGCCATTAGCCATCAGTTGTACGCCCACAAACAAGACACACTACAAAAACACAACAATGCAAACTTAGTTAGGCACCCTGTAAATATGCAGATTACAGGTGAACTGAACTAAAAGGGGAGTTTATTGTTTATATTGCAGTGGAGAAAAAGCTGTTCCTGAAGTGGATGTTCTGGTGGAGAGTTGTGTACCTTCTCCCTGAAGGCAGCATTTCGAAGATGTGATGAGCAGGGTGGGTGGAATCTGAGAGGATTTTCTTTGTCCTGTTTGTTTGTAGTAGAGTGAGTCCATTGATGGAAGAGGGAGGCTAATGATTTTTGAGGATCTGTTGATGATTTGTGCTTGGCGGTCAGAGCTGTTGATGGCTTGGTAGAAATGTTGGTAGAGGATGTGGTTTTATGTTGAAATGCTTGAGTTATCTGAGGAAAAAGCTTCTTTGATTTGCTTTCTTGAAGATGAGATCTGTGTTTGTGGACCAGTTGAGTGTATTACACAGTAGCGTACCGTGGGGTTTCCGTCAGGGCCTTCGGTAAGAAAAAAAAAAACACGCACAAACACAACCACATACAAAACACACCATTATGCACTATATTCACGAGACAGTTGATCTGCAACAACCATAGCGCACACGCACACCACTGCGCATCTATAGGCTACTGCATCATTACCACCACATCTTCCTCTATTTCGCAATTTCACAAGCCACCATATGACACAAAAACAGTTTTGTCCTCACCACTTCTAAATTTTTTTATAAATATATCATTAACACTTGAACTACCATAAATGATGTACCTCTCCGGTGTAGGTCTTTCTCTTGAAATAATTTCCTTCTTTTCTCAAACGATCGCCATGAAAAGTGCACACGAAGGAGATCAGAAACATGATAGATCGGTGGTGTTACTGCTGTGGCCATAGCTTACTTCAAAACCCGCCAAAGGTTCAAACGTCGTTGATGACAACAGCGGGGGCTAGCGCCAGACACGTCGCTAGGCCTGGGGCGTTCTGTCACTATGCATCAAATTTTGATTGGCTGACAACACACGTCAGTCAAAGTTATAACCAAATAGGAAATGGCAGCTTCAATGAAAGGCCAGCAATACTCCTAGAGCAGGTCCACGGAGCTATGATGCGTTTAATGACATATGGAAAATCAAGCTCAGCTTCACAAAAAATAACCATATTCTTTCTGGAAATATAATCATAACATACTGAAAAAGTAATTGAATTCAGACACGTTCAGACACACATTCATTTGGTGGTGGGCCTGACGGCCCACCACTGGTATTACATATGTGTGTATCCAGACATTTAAGTGAAACTGACATGTTAATGATTTCTCTGGAAATGCAGAGTGGTGATGGCAAACATGTCCACAGTGTGTAATGTTATTGATGAAGCTAGGTGGGCTAACTACCAAGCGAAACTAGTCCATTTGATAAACACAGGGTGTCTTCCATAAAACACAGCAAACATGTACACATTGTGCAATAGCATTGCCAACTAGCAAACTGGACTAGTCCATTTGACAAACACAGGGTTAGTTACGTAAAAACTCCCTAGCAAACATGTTCACAGTGTGTAATGTTAGTGTTGTAGCTGTGTTTGCTAACTAGCAAGATAGACAAGTCATTTGACAAACTCTGTATTTCTTAAATAAAAACATCATAGCAAACATGTCTAAAGTGTATAATGTTAATGTTGTACCTAGGTTTGCTAACAAGCAAGCTAGTCCAGTCCATTTAATTGATATGCTTAGGATTTCTTCCATAAATAAAACATGTCCACGCCGGTGTGTAATGTTAGCGCTGCAGCTAGGTTTCCTAACTACCAAACTAAACATAGTCCACATGTCCACAGACACAGTTGAACAGTACTGTGTGTTTGGTTTATTCACATTAAAAGACAAAAGTGGTTTTAAAAAAAACTGTAATAACTACAGGTTTTATTTACTGTTGACGCTAGAAATTGGGCATGAGGAGTAACAAATTACAGTTTGGATGTAAAACATATCAGTTGAAACTTGTCTATTTCCTCAAGTGATGCACAGTTATTACCTTTTGATTGAAATTGACAACAGAACATACAGTTCTATAGTTCTACAGTTCATACAGTTGATTGATCGACTCAGGATCTTAAGCATCAGGTTTGTAAGATCTATAAGTGGATGTAGTGATAGATTATGCAGAATTAATTGTGGCATTATACAGTCCCATCCAACAGAACAGCTGCAAACCAACAACATCACTCTGCTTTAGATGAAAAAGAATTCTTCACAACATCTACAGCTGGACTGGGGATTATGTCTATTTGATTATCTCCATATCATATGTGGAATGCTGACCGTGAGATGCACTCAGCTGCATATTATCATCTGTTTAGGCAGCATTTGTTAACATAAAAATGATAAATTAGGTTATTTGCGTGTGAGTACACTGACAGTAGAACGGGGTGTACCAGGGGATTCAAGAAGGAGATATGAATGCATGCAAGTAATGAAGGTGAATTAGTGCAGCCAAGAGGATGAGGGTGTCGGCAAATTGACAGTGGCCAAGTAGGGGGAATAATAAAGTGGCTGGCTCATGGAGATGATCGTGATAGGGTGGGGACATGCAGGGGTCAGAGAAAGTAAGTTAGAGTTTTGAGAACAGTCAGCACTTAAGAAAGTCCAAATGAAAAAGGTCACTGTCAGCCGAATTATGTTTTTAACATTTGTTTTATGTGATATTTAGGGCCTGTGGACACCATCATCTGCAAAGGTTTTGTTTCATATTGGCTCTTTATCCTCACAGAACTGACATTTTGGGAGCTAGAAAACGGGTCACAGGGTGAAAATGTTTTTAAAATGTCAACTTTTGAACTTTTGGTAAACCATGATATCGTAGCCCAACCTCTGTACACATTGCACAAACGTTATGCACATGCTCTAAGTCTTCTTCTGTTTTTGGTGTATTTCCATGGCAGTGCTTTAGCGCCACATACAGGCCTGGCATATAAACTAAAATGTTTAGAAGAAGAAAAGAAAAATAAATCATATAGAGAAAGTTCTGTTTACATATGAATGGCAAAAGTCAAAAGCTAAATCTGCAAAGACATTTTTTAGCTTTAGTAAAAGTTATGTAAATTTTTAACACCATAATGTCGTGTATCGTGAGAGCAGATGCAACCACTAACTTCTACGCTTGTATAATAACTGCAGATTTTGGTTTCCACTTCTGTCCAGATCTTGAATTAATCAATAAACATCACATTTCTCTCTGTTGTTATTAAAATTGTCGATCAGGGTTGTTGAATCCCATAGATGATTTCGTCATCTCTTTCCGAAAATGTCCTACTTCCTTATGTAACGGCTTGACGTTCCCTGCAGTCTGCAATCACAGGATACTAATAATAAACATGACATTTCCTAAAATTACTTTTTTAATTTCCAAGGTGCTGATTAGGGCCAAATGAGCCAATTAGACCTGGAGCCATTAGTCAGCTGAGTCAAAGTCCGAGGGATTCAAATAATGAAATACAGGTCAATCAATCAATCATCCAAGCAATTATGTGGTTTGGGCAGAGCAGAATTATGGAGCCGTTATCTTCTGGAGGTTATGATTTCCTCACAGATATCGCGTGGGAAGTTTATTCCTGTCTCTATATTGTTATTATTCAATGTCATGTGTGTGTACTTTTAACCGACTAGTATAAAATCGGTCAAGCTTTATACTGTCTTCTTTTGTTTCTCTCTACTGAATTCCCAGACATAGTCCCAAAGTGGTGAAAGCAGCGTCTCAGGTCCTGAACAGCATGTGGCAGTACAGAGACCTGCGCAGCCTCTACAAGAAGGTAAAGTCCACACTGGCAACAGGTCACGTCTGAGTTCTCGAGTATTTGAGACAATATTCTCACTCTGTGGAGGAAAGGATGGTAAAGTGGTAAAGTTTAGGACCAGGTCGACAGCAAACCTGGCATCTGTTGTGTGTTTTAATGACCGCAACACAGCGTGTTCTTATGGATTTTACTATATTATTTGAGCATTGACTTTGTTTTAACACTATGGCACATGTTTTATCATGGAAAAGACATGGAATCACACTATTTTGTATTGAAACATGAACTGTAAATATGTTTTAGAATGAATTGAATATTACATGCTTAAGATTTTAAGATAGATTTCAATTAGCTTTGATATTTTTCAGTGTTTGAGCAATGCCATACTGACCATACAGTATAATTATTTGTCAATCACTTTATTGGAACACATCCAGAAAATAAAGGAAACATAGATGTAGTTTTAAAATAACTTGGAATCCTAATTTATGTAAAACCTGTGTTATGTCGACAAATAATCTGTTGTGAAAAAGGTCAATTACACCAGGTTTCTATATTTAAGGCATGCTTAAGCATTAAATACCAATGTTGAGACCAACTTTCCGTCACGTCGTTCCAGTCAAAACGCCAAAAGTCATAGAGAAACCAGAAAATATTCACATTTAAGCTGAAAAATCTGGTTTAATTATTAAAAAAAACTCTCAGAACTCTCAAAATGATTAGTCAATCATCAGATTAATTTAGTAATCGATTGCTCACACTGATATCCACGTTCATAGACATGTAATGTAATTTTGTGTCAGAGGAATTCAATTTATTTATAGTAGAGATGGTAAACACCCAAAATGTCAAATAAATAATTAGCGGGGACTCTGATGTGAGTCATGTAACTGTTTCTAACACGGTTCTGTCTCTTCCTTCCCTCCTTCAGGATGGATACTCTCAGTACCATTTCATCGGCTCTTCCTCCACGATAGAGCGAGACAGGCAGCGACCTTACTCCTCCTCTCGCACTCCGTCTGTCTCCCCCGTACGGACCTCACCCAACAATCGATCAGGTAAGTCCGATTCTCCGTCTTGTCTACGCTCTCCTGCCCCCCGTCCCTTTTGTCCTCCATAATTCTTTGCGTCGGTGCAGTCCAGTCAAACAAACACCACGCCAGTTACGGCTCAAATCGTCTTTAACCTTCACATCGTGGAGACTTTTGACGAATGATTCTGTTGTCAAGTCAGAATCCTTGTGCTCTGGCTCCTGAAACAGCCTCACGCCCTTGCACGTATGAAATGATGGTGTGACTCTTATGAGTCTTCACTTTGACTCAGAGCAATCATTTCTCGCTGGTTTTAGAAGCTTCTGAATATGAATATGGGACAAAATGACGTCCAGTGAAACCAATAATTCAAACTGTATATTTTAGATGCATTTTCTCACATACATGTGTGGAGTATGATCACAGTGTTTCACCAGTATTAAGAACATCATATTCTACCGTGGGTCTTATGGGATAATTCAGGGCGCTTGTTCCAACATGTAACATGTCTGTCAGTGGAGACACCTACACCAAGTCTATAATATCTTATTAAAAGTTGTGCTGCTTTTTCTCACTCTTAGGCAACTTTTTCAGCTGGAAACTTCAGCTTTCTGAACCTCTCACTCTCCCACACCAAATTCCATGGAGCAAATTAACAATTTTAAAATCACTGCTCACAGGAGTTATTGAACTTCTACTGCCTCCACCAGTGAGTTCATTTGCCTTGTTTGGCACAAACTTACCAAACAAGGCAATGGTAGACCAACACACTTCTTTGTACCCTTGTGCTAAAAACATCAATTTCCTCAATGGACTTTGGTGTAGGAGACTATGAGGTTTGGTTTTGTAGGGCATTTCATGAAATGGGTTAAAATTGCAAGCACAATCTTCTACGGTGCGTCTTAAAGGGATATACTTCACTATTTTTGGACACATTCTCAGTGTTGACCATGCTAAGTGAGTCTCCAGTAGAGACGCCTCATAAAAATCTACACCTACACCAAGTCTATAATACCTTATTAAAAGTTTTGCTGCTTTATCTCACTGTTAAGCAACTTTTTCAGCTGGAAACTTCTGCATTCTAAACCGCTCACTGTCGTCCCACACCAAATTCCATTGAGAAAATCAGCAATTTTAACATCACTGCTCACAGGAGTTGTTAAAGCGCTACTGCCTCCACCAGTGAGTTCATTTGTGTTATTTGGTCTTTCCAGCATATGAAAACCTTTGCTTGGATTTACTGAAGTGGCACAAAGTTGGCAAACAAGGCGAGCAGCAGCTCTCATGTTCCAGTGTGCTAAAAACGTTGATTTTCTCTATGTGCTTTGGTGTGGGAGTTTTTGGTGTTGGTTTTGTAGGGGATTTCATGAAATGGGTTAACATTGCAGGCACAGTCTTCTACTGGTTGTCTTAAAGGGATAATTTACTATTTTTGGAGTGTGGTTGTATGACGCATTCTAAGCGAGCCTCCAGCTTAAGACATGGACGCTTGTTCCCATTGAAATCATGGCTGCCAGTAGGGACACCTCATAAAATGTACACCAGCCTTATTAAAGTTTTGCTGGATTTATCTCACCGTTAGACAACCTTTTCCACCTGGAAACTCAAAACTGTGCCACCTTCCAAACCACTTACTCTCCCACACCAAATTCCATAGAGAAAATCAGCAATTTTAACAACACTGCTCTCAGCAGTCATTGGTCCACTGCCGCCTGTATCAGTGAGTTCATTTGTGTCATGTGGTGACTTGTGTTTTTGAAATCCTTTGTTCAAATTTAACAAAGTGCCACAAACTTACCAAACAAGGCAGCAATAGACCAACAGCTCCTTTGTAACCAGTGTGCTAAAAATTGTGATTTCCTCTGTGGGCTTTGGTGTGGGAGACTGGGAGGTTTAGTTTAGAAGGGGATTTCATGAAAAACCAGAAATATCAAGGAGAGTCTGTCCTCACTGTATCACCAACACTGCCTTCCAAGTAAGTGTGGCCAGAAAAGCCCACACTGGAGAGAAATGGATTTATGACGCTGTCAGCTGACAGTGGCAAAGTGATAAATGCTGTAGTTTGGAGGCTAATTTCACTTTTTTTTTGTTTTTTTGGTTTCTCAGTTTACACTTGTGAGGGCAGTCACACAGATGGTCCACCGAGTCATTTGTTTTATTTTGCCGCTGCAGACATTCATCAAATATAAAAAGAAATTGTTCTCTTTGTGTATAAAATCTTCTTTGTGAGCGTGTACGCGTGCAGCTGTTTACTGCGGCTATAGGCAGAGGATAATTAGCCGTGTACATCCAGATATGACAATGGATGATATGAGCAGAGCATTAATGAGCGTACGGATCAGAGCTGACTTTGTTAGAATGTGGGAGGGGGAAACAGAAACAGATGCAGCCGCGCAGACGGGCTGCCGGTGCGGCGTCATCGACAGCAGCTTCTCCGTGAAGAGCTGTTGATAATGAGGGAAATACGGGAGGAGACATTACTGAACCATATGGCACTGAAACAATAGCCAATGTGGCCAACCAGATCTCATCTCACTTTCTCCTGTGGCCTCACATTATTCACTGTTCCATCATGTTGGAAGTATGGAAGTCAATTAAATATCTGATTATTTTGCAGTTTAAAAAAAAAAAAAGAAAAATGGCAAAAAAACATCTCCCTCAGAGGTGTTTGGGGGTTTTAATCCTAATTTTGGCCATCAGGAGATGCCGTATGGAGACAAATATTTCATTTGAAGAAAGTAAATTTGAAACTCAAACTTTTATGGTTTCAGGTTTTGGACTAATAATATATAACCTCAAATATCAAGAAATATAAAAATAATTTATTCAAAATAATTCCAGATGTGTATTGTGTATATGTATCCTTTTTTTAAATTTTAATACAACTTAAACTTTCAGTTTCAAATCTTAGTTTTTCAAATTAAATATTTAGTTTTCGTAGGAAAACAACTCTTGGCTTCGATTTGCCTCCACTGTCTCACTCCAAAGTGTGTATTTGTTAAACAGAGGTTTTCTACAAGGAAGTAAAAGTAATTTAGTTTAATTCAGAGGTAGAAGAATTGGAGAATATTTTATATTTTCTTATTATATGCTGACTTAGTCACTCATCCTTTAATTTTTTCCTCCCTCATAGAGATATTTTCCTCCTAGAATTATTAAAATCATCATAAAAAAATGCTATTTTGTTCTTCACTAGCTTTTTCAGGGCTTTCTGTATGGACGCCTCCAAAGATATAGATATTTTCTCACCTGTTATTCTGCATGATAAGGAAGGCATTTTCAGTATTATTATTTTTATTTATTTGCTAATTTTGTTGTACACCCTAAAAATACACTCCCTTTTCCACCAGGACCTTGAAATTTTAAAATTCCTTGTTTGACGAGATCCGTTGTGTCGGCACTTCACCTGTATTTAAAATCCCTTAATCCATCGCTTCAGAGAAGTACGGCGGCCTTTGCGTACCAGAAAGGATATAAACCTTTTAAGCTTCTACATCAAAATGTAAAACTTATGTTCTGGCTGTTTTTTCCTGCACAAGATGGCCGCCTCCATAAATCAAATCCCTTTCTTTTCACACATACTGCATAAAAGGTTTTTTCTGAAGTTGCCAAAACCAAACAATATCTTTTTTTAAAGCAGTTATTCACATACACAAACACATTGGTGGGTCATATATTCAATTTCGGCAAATAAACCCTCATAAATGTCACACTAGTTTTATTTGAAAAGCTTTTAAATGTCTGATTCTTACCAAAGTTTTAATTATATTGTTTACTTTTATTTTTCTTAGATGTATTTTTGTCCTGCATTAATAAGAGTTTATAGAGTTTCTGTGGACACCTTTGGTGAAAACGGTCAGTGTTTTATCATAAAGCGAATGTGCACTTAAGGAGGCGCGTTTTTAAAAAAAAATAATCATGAAAATATTCTTGTTTTCATTGTTATTAATATTACTGTGTGTGTGTCTTTGTAGCAAGTGCACCCGCTTCCCCCAGGGACATGATGCCGATGAATGAGAGGAAGGCAGACTATGAGTCGACTGGCAATTCCAGTTACCATAGCAACAAGGGCGAGCACACGTCCCGCAAGGACGCCATGACAAGTAGGAATTCCACGCACACACATACTGCATGCCTGACAATAAAAAGACACACTGTCGTGAAACTGGAATTTTTTTTCATACAAATATTAATTTGTTCAACAAAACAAAGAAAAATATTGTGTCATCTGGTCTCATTGCTAACAGCCAAATTCATCTAGGTCAGTGGATCCTAACCAGGTGTCTTAGTTATTATTTAACCACTTATGTATTTGCCTAAAAGGAGCCATGTAGAAAGTTTGGGGACCGCTGATGTAGGTCAGTATTTTCCCTCCAGACTTTATTCTGAAAAACATCCAGGAATTAATCAAATCCTAAACTTATTGTGGAAATTTAGGCACTTGTTGTTCAGCATTTTACTGTGTTCATGATTATTATTTTTGTGGCTACATCCTGTAGCTGTGTCTAAATTCAGTTGCCGCCTGCTTTAAAGGAAGTGGACTAAGCTGCTTTGATGGATTCCTCTATGACATTGTCTCTGTCGCTTAGCAACACTGGATGCAGTACAAGTCTCTAATGGCATGTAAAGGTTCTAATTGTTTTAATGTGTGAACTTGTAGCTATTTGATTGAATTAAAGTCTGGTACTTAGATTTAAAAGTGTGTTCTTTGAAGGTTTTATTGTTGTTGGCCTCCATTTTCTCCAGTGAAAACAATCATCTCCTGCACACATTGAATCAGCTGAGCTGTGTCCCAATGGATGTATCCGTCCCAGGAGAGCTTTGTCTCTCAGGGACTGAAGGACACAGAAGGCTGAGTTGCAGCATTGTGGCGTAATCTACCTGTAAATGCACCATCAGGAGGAGGAGGCTTCTGAATTGAGACACAGCTACTATTGTTGAACACAGACACTGACAGCCTACATGTGTCCCTTTATCATTATTGATAATAATGATAATAATAATAATAATAATAATAATAGTAATAATTTAATAATGATAAGGGATGAGTATTCAATCATTTGCGTTATGCCCTGTACTCATTTTACATGTGCTGATGTTTTCTGGCCTGGTCTCATATCTCAGATATGAAGTTTCGTGCAGATCGGTCAACGTACGGCAAAGTTACAGGGCACTTCCTGTTTTGGGGTGGCCAACTTCCTGTTGGGAGGTCATGGCTTGCGAAGCTTGCACCTGTTGGGTCAAAACCGACTTCCTGTCAAGTTGAGGCAATGGCCACATTAGACTTTTTTGTTCGTCTTGGGCTGTGACATGTTTCCACCAAGTTTCATGAAATTTGGTGCAACTTCATTTTATCTTTATATTACCAGGTTTCACCTTAGGGGGCGCTACTGAGCAATTCATGCATCACTTTTACATATTTCAGAAATTTTTTTGCCACTTCTTATTTGCATGCCAATTGTCGTCCGTTTCAATTTGCATCATAAATATGTTTTTTTTATTGTGAACTGTGTATCGTTCCGTATCACAACAAAAGCTTTTACTTTGAAATTCTGTGAAATATCATCCTGAATATTGTAATAATTTACCCACATAGTTGAACTTTTTTATGACATGACCAGGTGTGGACAAGAGGTGTTAATCCAATTTATATTTGAGATGAATAATAATAATAATATGTGATTAGTTGGTTTAGTGCTAAAAGTCCTGTGTCTCACTGTCTCTGCAGCTCAAATCTCTGGTGGCTCTTCAACACTACACAGAGGAGCATACGTGTCTCCTACTGATGACCGAAAGTATAATCAGGTAAAAGTCCTTCTCTGTGTTGAGTGCATGTATAAATGTACAAATACATGCCTAAAAAAATTACTTCTGCTTGAGTCTCTGATATTATGAGAATATGTTTGTTGTCTTTTCTGGCCCGAAATAACAGTTTGTAAACTGCTCGCTTGCCTGCACCAAATTCCATAGAGAAAATCAACATTTTTAGCTCACAGGGACACAGCAGCTGTTGGTCCACTGCTCCTTTGTTTGGTGAGTTTGTGTCACTCAGGTAAATCCGAACAAAGGATTCCAAACACGGCAATCACAAATTGACACTTTTGAACTTAATGACCGAGGCAGCAGTGGATTAACAACTCCTGTGCCGTTAGGAGAAAAATCACTGATTTTCTCCATGGGCTTTGGTTTGAGAGAGAAAGAGGTTTACAAAGTGGCACAAACTTGATTTTCCACTTGGAAAAGACCGTCTAATTTGCGAGAAAAAGCAGGAGAACATATACTTAACATGTTATAGACAGCGACCATGCCTGTCTTATACTGGTTCTAAATGTAGGAGGCCAGCAGGGGGCGCACACTGACGATGCATCAGTGCTGCTTCAAAAAACCTAAAATATCACTTTAATCTCATAGAGTCCCGTTTCTTTACTGCTTTCATAAGCTTCCACTTACCAGAAGTGGGAATTATTTATAAAAGAAAATAAAGAGAGATTTAAATGAAGAGATAAAATGAAAACACCACCCACAACCCCGAGAGACAAAGAAAACGTCCTTTCACTCCCTCGTCTCTCTTTGCAAATATCTTTTATTGATGCTTTTAAGCTCTTTTTAAGACCCTTATAATAACCTTAAGAAAAAGAAGTGCTGTATCAGAATCTTATACCACATTGACATGGAGATTAGACACCACAGGAATTCCTGAAAGGCCTCACATGAACTGCACAGGCTTTTATAGTCATACAATAAAGACTCTATTCAGTCTGCAAAGGTCACTATAAACTGGTTAACTACAAACCTGTATCCATCCATACACACACATTTACAGATTATTGGAAGGCAGCAGTGGATTTCTTCTCTCTGGTGTCTGGAGCATTTGGATCTAAATTGTTGCCAGTAAAAGGTTTTCACGCTGTCTGTCTGGAGATGTTGTCACGTTCACGGCGGTTTAACAGACACTCACGCCACTGTCTGGTTACCATGCGTCTTCTTATAAAGGGAAAATTATGGACTTTTATAAGTATTTATTGCCTGAGACTTTCCTCGTCTTGTTATTTTCATTATTATAAACATGGAAATAGGTATTATTGCAATAATCAATGATCCATGATCCTGAATCTCCAATAATAAAACCAAGGAGAGAGGAGAGAAATCAAGTTAGTGACAACACAGCCTCTGTCAGACCTGACTGAGGGAGCGTTTGTGTGTATACAGCAGCAGCAGCAGCAGCGCTGGGGTGGGTGGGGACATGAAGTGTTGATTCTGTCAAACTGCTGAGCGACTGGATTTTTTTTAAGGAGCAGAATTCCCTTCTGAAACATAGTGTGGACATTTATTAGCTCACTGTTGCTGCTGTTGTCTGTCATGATATAATCGGAACCACTTCCTGTGTGCAGCACTGGAATGTCGCCGTGACTTTAGTGTCATTGATGTTCTCTGCTCTGTTCACAGGTCTCCTGTCAAGGTCTGCCGTCAGAGCCTTACCCTCCTTTCCAAAACCCTCCGCCGGTCGACACCGGCAACTACGAGGACCAGGCCTTCTACGAGAACCAGGTTCACGTGGGGGGGCGCCCCCCGCAGGGCGACCTCAACATGCACCTGCAGGGCCTCAAGTCTACCGGCAACTACGTGGACTTCTACTCGGCCGCACGGCCCTACAGTGAGCTCAACTACGAGACCAGCCACTACCCAGCTTCACCAGACTCCTGGGTGTGAGAGGAGACAAAGGAGAGGAGGAGACGAGGAGGAGACGGAGGGATGGACAGTGAATGAGTAGGTGGAGGAGAGAAGACAAAAAGGACAGTCCCTTCCTCCCCGTCCTCCCCTGCTGTTCCTGAGTAGCATCGTATCGTAGGCAGCAGGAGGGCAGAGGAGGAGGATGGAGCACAAGAAATGAGACGTGAGGAGAAAATCTAAGACATTGCCGTCTTCTTCTTCCTCTTCTTCTTTTCTTTTTTTACATGGAGGAGTGAGGACGAGGACCAGAGGCAAACGGAGGAGCGGCCACGCATGTGCATGCACACACCACCAACAACAAATCAACAGACAGACTTTTTCTCTGGAGAAAGACCTTCATGCACCTGAAAAAGCCTCTGGATACAGAAGGTTTAAAAAAAAGAAAAGAGACGGGAAAGTGATAGACGAAGACACGAAGGGGACACCAGTGTGAACGGAGAACGAAGAAGGACAATGAAAGTGGACTCAGGGGACGCAAGGTTTTGGGGATAGTGCGAGAGAGAGAGAGAGAGAGAGAGAGACTCACCTGTAAATATGTCGTATAGCTAAGTGGCTTTTAGTAACGTGAAGCACAAGAGGCAGAGCTGTAGGACGTGTAGGACATGTTTGGTTTCTTCTGTGGCTTCAGCGTGGTGTTTCCTCCTCCGGGCAAAGAACATTTCCGGACTTTGTCATTTGTAAGAGATTTTTGGTTTTTCCTCTCTTTTCTTTTCTTTACTTTTCTTTCTCCTTTTTTTCGTTTGTGTTTCTACTTTTTTAATTCCGGTTGTATAGTAATCGATGTACATTGTACATTTTAAACGGAGACTCATTGTGTTTACTGTACATTGCACTATTTTCTGTGTCATGTCGGGCCTTTTTTTTCCGCTCACCTGCTCACATGCTGAACATCACTTTGTCGAAAACGCACCGCAAACACACGGACGAAACACTGGATAAATGCCGCTCCTGGTGCAGCAGGTGTTGGTGCTTCTTTTACTGTCCTGCTGATAGTTTTTACAGAACGCGACGTAGCATCGCTGCCAAAATATTGTTATTTTTTTTATTTTTACCTGCCTACATCAACGCCACAAATACAAGTTTTGTTTCCCTTCTTCACGTGAACTGTGTATATAACCGTGCCAAACAAGGGTTCATTCCCGCCTCAGCTATAAGGAGGAGAAATGCGAGGAGGCGGAGTTAGTGTCGGGGTGCGTTCAAGGGTCCAAGTTCAGCTGAACATCCTCACGGTTCCAACAATGCCAGTTTGTAAATGCTTTGGTTTTTCTAAGCTGTGTTTTACTGGGATTAAAAAAACAAAAAAGTTTCTCACTGCACCTGGACGAGGGAGGACAAACTTTAAAAATGATTACAAAAATATTTAAAAAACAACAAAAAAAATTATGACCACGGGGGGGACTGTGACCAGGGTGGAACCTCGCTTCCTCCAAAGTTGTACAAAACTAGTTGATTTTCTGTGTTGTAAAATAATCCATGTTAAAAAAAAACAAAAAAAACACTTTTCTGAGAGATGGTCAGCAGTTGTAACTTCATGGTAGACTAAACTGTTAATAGAGTCTGGATATATATTATATAAATATAAATATATACTTTTTATGTGCAGATGTGGATGTCACTTATAGCAGCAACGTTATGGTTAAAAAGACTTGTTTAAAAGAGAAACACACACACACAAAAAAAAAATAATAATAATAATAATAAAGAAATAAAGAAACAGCAACATGTAGAGATTTTCGTTCACAGTTTTTTTTGATTTTCCGGTCAAACACACTGACGTTTGTCGACTTTTGTGTCGTAATGTTGTTGCTCTGTGGAGTAGAGTAGACGCAGGGAGCAGCGTTGTCACGGAAACAAGTCAAGTCACATGGCTTTGGACTTGAGTCAGACTTCATTTGACGACTTTAAGACTTGAAATCAGTAACGGCTTCATCCAAACGACTGTTTTCAGTCAAAAACTGGGTTTTTTCCTTATCAGCAGAAATCTGCACTAACGCACATATATCACAGGATCGTCTACGTACACATTTACTCTCCCCTTCGCAGTTGTTTTAAGACGTTCCGCTAACGAGAGCTGGATTCAGAATATGGATTTTTTTTGTGCGATTCCTTTCTTAATTTAAAAAGGTCCGATAACGATTCATGAATTCCTGAGATCGCTCATTTAAAGACAAACTGCCCTGCATGTTTGAGATGTTGCTCTTCCTCCATCACACCTGATTCAAACAAGTCGGTCGTTATGAAGCTTTGATGACGAGCATTTGAATCAGGTGTGTTAGAGGAAGGGAAACGTTTAAAACATGCACAGGGACTTTAAATACACGCAAGATTTGTGCAGAGGACCTTGACCGAGATCCGTGTTCGCAAGTTTGTTCATTACTTTGTCACCGAAATACGCCCGAAATACGTCCGATGTCCACTCAGGAGGACAGTGTAGTCGTCCATTGTCGCCGCAAAACAACAACAACAAAAGAATCACTGTAGGCTTCTTCTGCGCCCTCTGCTGGACAAGTAGGTGATTACTTCAAACTGTCTGATGCGTTCCCGGTCTGTATGTTTTGAACTTTTAACAGGTTTTTAAGGTTATAATCAGCCTCAAATGAGACCACACTTCTAGAGTCTCTTTATTTGAAAATACTTTTTTTGAGGTAAAACGCACAATTTGAATTCCATAAACCAAGAAAATTAAATTTTTGTTAAATCTTCTTTTCTTTCTTTTATTTCTGTGACAGAATTAAGACTAAATTGTTAATAATCTGCCAAAATCCGAGGAACGACTGGACTGTATCCACAAAGCTGGTTTTAAAAGTGTAATAGTTAATAAATAATAAGCATCTGGAAAGTGACAACGTCATGTATGTGCTTGTGATCCTTAGGCACAGAGAAACCTGACTGTATGAAGATAAAACATTGGTAAATGTTTTTGTTTTCCTTTGTTTTTGTTTTGTTGCTAGATCAAACGTGTTTAAAAAAAGAAAAGAAGAGAGAATTGTGAATCTTTTTATTGCCTCAAACAGATTACAACTGCTCCAAAAAAATATAAACGGACCATCAAAGGAAATCTGATTTCATGATATTGTTTGTTCTCTTTAAAAATTTATTTGGACGCTGCTGCTGCTTTTCTGTGTGTTTTTACATCATGCAAGAGTCCTTTTTTTATTTAATGTTTCCACAAAGTTTTACTTTTTAGTTGTGTTTTTCCTTCTCTTTCAGTCCCAATATGCAAATGAAGCTCGGTGAAACTCGTTTGAGACACTTCATCCATCACGTCACGATCAGTATTTCTGTCAAATTAAGGCACCCCTCTAGTGGGCGGTGCATTCAAGGACATGGGGGTGGGGGGTGGGGGGGGGGGGTGTTGATCAGTTGCCAGACGGGCAGTTAAAAGTGATGAATTATGTGTGAAAACTGAATGAAAAGAAGAAACTTTGTTTCCCTCAACGTCGTTTGAATTTAAAGTTGTTATTATTCGGAAGTCGACTCTTATTAAGATGCAATCAAGGGCACCGAGAGGTGCACTGTAGGGTTTCTTATTAATAAACATGTTGTGTTTACATTCAGTGTTATTTTACAAAGTGTGTGACCTTGACGTCTAACAGAAAAAGTGCCACGTGAGTTTGTTTCTTTGACACTTGATTTTCTTTACATCCACATTTACTGCCTCAAAGACGACCAGAGGGGAAAAAATGTCCTCTACCTTTAATGGTGGTATAGACTCTTTAAGTGTTTCTGCTCACCTAATAATACTTAAGCCAATGCATGAATATTTTTGGCGCTCTATTTCTCCAGTAAACACCAGTTTACACACAGTAAAATGAAGTCGCTGTCACTTTGTAAACCTGCTTCAAAGTCCATTGAGAGCAATTTTACCTTTTGAGCCACTTTTTGTGTCCGTTACTAACTTCAAATGTGCTATTTTGTGAGTTCTGTGTTAGAAATGTGTTCTTTGAATTCATACGAGTGACGCAAACGGACACAGTGGGAGACTAACAGCTCCTGTGTCCACGCCAGCTAAAATCACAGATTTTCTCAGTGGAGTTTGGTGGCAGCAAAGTGACGCAACCTTTATTTCCCAGTCAGAAAAAGGGCCTAATGATGCGACAAAGCTGCAAACATGTTCTTAAAAAGGTGTATATTTTATGAAAGGAGTGTTTAGTGAGAGCGAGCCTGCAAAACATCGTTTAGAACAATTTTGTCATATGATGTAAAAATGCTGGTTCTAATGTGGCACAGAAAAGCTTTTAGTAGGAGGAAAAAGATTAGATTGTGTACGTGTGTGGTAACACGATACCCCTCTGACTTTCACAACTGACATGACTGCCCTCTGGTGGTCATCAGGGCCACTGCACCCACCACAGGTCAGGGTGGCAGCCATTTTACTCTCAGAGGCTTGTGGAGCCTGGTCCTCTGCAGACAAACCATCATCATCATCATAGTCATCATCATCACAGGCACAGATTTGTATCTTTGAGAGGCCCAGTCTCAGTGTGAGTGGACAACAAAGCACGAGGGAGGTGAGACATGAAAGACGGGCTTAAAGTTCACGTTTGTTCCTTATCTCAGGTCATAACAAGTCACAACTTTATCCACACACATGAAACAAAACTTTCCTTTACGATATTTTTTCTTCTTTCTCTTTTCATTCTTGGAAAGTTGTCCGAAAGCATGCATGCCTTCGTTACATGAGACCCTCAAAAATGCCTCTAAAGGCTGATATTCTTATCATAAGTACACGTTTTGATTTGTTTTAGTAGTTATTCTTGGAAAGTGAGGCGACAAGAGATGACCCCTAGAGGGAGAAGATACAAAATAGACAGTTACATTAAAAAAAACCCACTGATTTTAGATATTGTTTACATGTATAATTGATTTTCAAAATAAACAGGGAGACACTGGGGAGGTAAAAACGGGATTTTGAAATTGCCTAATTTTTACGAATTACTGTACGTCCCAAGCACTGGAAGTTTCTAGTCCACTTAGTTTAGTCCAAACCAGCCTAGTCCCAGAGGAAAAAAAAGACACTTTTCTTGCAGTGTTGTTTTAGTTAAACTGGCTCTAATTAGCATTTTGCCCAAACTGGATTTTAACAAAGAGATTAAAAATCAAGCAAATATGAAGCCGTAACTTCAAAAAAAAGGGGGGCAAAATAAAACAACATACCTGATAATCATATTTAGTTCGTCTTGTTGGGTTAATTTTTCATGTACAAGTCACAGCTAAGCTTTTTTTCTTTCTTTTTTTGGCTCTGCTTTGAAATTCTCCACAAAGCCGCGTGACAAAGCCTGTGTGAGCTGACGCTTCAGGTGTGAAAGAAGCGTTTCTGTTTCCTGCAAAATACCCGTCGTGCTAAACGGCTGCTGGCCTTCACCTGCGAGCTCAGCGATCTTTTCCTGTGACATTCTGCAAGTCTGACATCTTGCCTTGTTGCATATTTTCATCTCTAATCTACTTTACTTTGTCTTAATAATCTTCTTTTCTGCACCAAACCCCATAGAGAAAATCAGCGGCACACAGGAGCTGTTGATCCACCGCTGCCTCTATCAGTGGGTTTAAATGTGTTATTTTCTTATTTTAGTGTTGGAAATCCTTCATTTTAATTAAAATGTGACACAACTGAGTGACAGAAACTTAGCAACCAAGGCTGCAATGAACCAGCAACCACAAGTAAAAATGCCAATTTACTTCATGGAGTTTAGTGTGGGAGAGGGAGGGGTTTACAAACTTCTGTTTTCAGTCAGAAAAGGCTACGAAACATTTTCTTAAGACACTGTAGTCTTTATTTATATGTTAAAAAAATAGTAATTATATTCTATCAGGCAGTTTAACCAGTTATTTGGCCCTTGTATATGAAAATTCAGCTTATACTGTGATGTCATTGGCTCAAAATTCCCTTTTAATTACTTTGCAGTCCAGTTACAAACACTCTGAGGCTATGTCAGTCCAAAAATAAATTTAATTTACCCAAACATTTTTCTCTTCAGTTTTAGCTCTGAAAAAAACAAACAATTCTACACCAAATGTGGATTATTATTTCCCCCAATATCCGTGTTTCCCACAATGCATCACAAACTCTGCTTTACAAATAATGTCAACTCAAGTAGAAACAAGGCAAGGAATCTCTGAGAATCAATAGTTCTGCACTTTCCCTTTGACGCTGCATCACGAGAACCAGCAGCACGTCGTCTCCACAGTCGGACTCTTTGAAGCCGCGACTTTATCCTCACCTCCTCCTCGTCAAAGGCAACAGTCTCTGCCTCTCCTCCTCCTGCCTCCTCGCGACCCTCTTCATCTTGTAATCCCACTTGGGTATCTGGAGGTGGTTGCTGTTCCTGCTCCGCCTCAGTTTCTCTGGCACAAAGACCGGCACCGGGGCTTTGCAGAGCCTCACTTTTGGCACCACCATGCCGGGCCGCACGCTGCTCCTCCTCAGCATGCTCAGCGGCAGGAGACTGGCCCTTCTGAACGCCATCGTCGACGCCACCGCAAAGTCGCTGAGCAGCTGAGGCTGCAGGCTGGCCCTGCGATCCCGAACCTTGGGGATCAGGAGGACCCGCGAGTTCTGGAAGAACATCTTGTAGTGGTTGAGTCGGTCGGGGCCCAGGTGCTTCAGCTCAGCCAGACGCTGCCTCCTCAGGATCTCCTGCACGGCGTAGCGGCGCTTCCCGATGCACGGTGGGCTGCCCGGACACACGGTCCTGCAAGCGGTGGCGATGAACGGGCTGGAGATGCAGGTGGTGACCTGGACCATGTGGTCGAAGACGCCGTCGTCCACCGGGTTCACCTTGTTGTTGATGTAGAATGTGTAAGGGCAGCAGGACAGAGAGGTGGCCACACGCCTCCAGCAGGACTTTGGTTCTTGGGCCTGGTCCACCAGCTCCTGTAAAAGAATATCATACCAGTGTAGTTTAAAAGTATATGGATTGCAGTAACTGTAACCTTTTATGTATATTATATAAAACCTGAATGTACTGACCTCTAACATGGGCCACTCCAAGGAGAAGGCGTCGCAGAACTGCTCGGCACATGGTCTCAACATCAGCCGGTTCATTAAGTTGGCTGTTTCGTAGCGACCAGTGAAGAGAGCCCACTCCCTGGGGGTCAGACTGCGGCCAAGGTCCCGCGCCTGAATATCGGCCCCTGGAAACATTCATGGGCAAAGTGGAAGAGAGGACTGTGAGGACATCTGTGAGGACATCTGATTCAAAACATCACAGGTGTTTAAGCCTCATCAAGTCATAAAATTATGATGTGGAATTTGACTCCTGAACTGTGCAGTTGTTCTCTTTATGGGCGTTTAGAGCAGTCATTGTCAAAGTACTGGGGAGAGTTGATATGGGTCGCCAAATAAACATGGAGATTTTCCTCCCCCCGACGTTTAATGAAGATTTACAGAAGGTCTACAGAAGGTTATTTCTTTCAAATAAAAGTATGTATTACAGAAATGGCAGCAAAAGTAGTCAGGAAATATTGGATCTAATAAATGGATCTTGATATACAATGTTAGGGAAACACAGATTTATGTAAATGTCTTGTTTAGTTTCCACTAACGGTGGTGATGCATTGTTTTGTGTTTACATGGTTTGAGGTTGTGTTTGTTATTTGCTTTGAGTTCTTTTGTTTGTGGTTTTCTCAGTTTTTTTCCTTGTGTCTTGTCCTGACGCTATTTGTGGGCCATGAAGGACCAGGCCCGCCCACACATGCCCTCCCCACAGGTGAGGGGGGCAGGTACTTCAAAGGTGGGTGTGGCTACAGGCAGCGGGTGTGACCACACAGAAAAACATGATCGGTCAGCAAAAATTAATGAATGAAAACAAATCAGTGTCACATGAAAAGGGTTTGTGTAAAGGTTAGGCCACTGGTAAGGCCGCATTACAAAAACAAAAAAAAGTTATTTTAATAACATCTCCTGTAAAATTAACAAGTTGTGCTGCTATTGTATGAAAAAAAAGTCTTATGTAGTTCTTTAATTTAAACAAAATTTAACAAAAACGTTATATATATATCCTCTTTAATTAGTGGTTGTTTTAATAGGTAGACTTGAGGGAATTCAACGTGGCTTTAAATGTCACCCCCTCGACCTGTGTTTGTGTAAATCTGCACTGTTCAGTAAGATGAGACTTCTGTGTGTCTTTGTTAATGACTTATCCTTGAGGTCAGTGAATGCATCATGATGGTCGGGCCTTGTGATTGGTGAGTAAATTAAGAGAACACCTGAGTGTTTCCTGACAGTCTTTTTTTGAGTACAACAGGCTGTAGCAGCCGGAGCTAACGGCTAACAGCTACTTACCTCTGCTTTTATCTACTCATACAAGCTTTTCTTGGGTCTGAAATATAGACATATGAGGCTCTTTTTATATCATTGACGTCTTCTGGAGGGAAAACTTAGTGGATAAAGTGCAAATGAAGCCTCTAGTGCAGCTAACAAGGACTTAAGTGTTTGAATGTGATTACATCAGGCTAACTAACACTGGTGGAGAAACATCTGTGGTGAGTACACATGGTTTATTAATCTGTTTATGTTGCACCCGCCGTGGTGTAAGTGACGGTTGACTGTGATTTATTCCAGAGTGAAATAATAATGTGTTATTTAATCGTAGGAAGTTAATTAAAGGTTTATTTTCTAGTTCTTCCTCATGTTTACCATGACTGGGAGTATTTCTGGTGTCTTCCCTCCATTGTGTTTTGAACTGCAATGTTGTATAAAGTACCTAAAAGGGAATACTTGAGTAAAAGTACAAGTATCTCACCAGAAAATGACTTATGGTAGAAGTTGAAGACAAGACACTTTACCTGCTGAATAAATGTGAGAGTGAATGGGTGAATGGCAAAATAGCAGCTTTGAGTGGTCATCAAGATTAGAAAAGCTTGATATCCTGATCTTATTTGGTAGCAACAAAGATAGTTTGGGGAAAAGTATTGTCATAAAAGTACACAATTTAGTTAGGTAAAGTAGTGGAGTAAAAAGTAAAGTTGTTGGAAATATAAATAGCAAAATACAGCTACGTGAATTTTGTACTTTGACTCATCTGTTTCTAATGTGTTCTCCTGGGTTTTGAACCCTTCGTTGTCAGTGACTAAACCTATTTCTGTCCTTAGTTTTGTATTCTCGGATACCTCATTTTTTTGCATTGCTTTGTCGCTCTGTTAAATTTCGATTTTGCCTGCAGTCTCTGCTCAGTTGTAGATCCACGTTAAAGGTCCACTGTATAACATTTAGGAAAGGTTACTGGTGGAAATTGAATGCTTTGATATCGCTTTGATAAAAATAATTGTTAGTTTTTTGTAGCCATATAATAAGCCTCTTTTATGGACTTTAGGCAAGGGCCTTGCTTTACAGTACAGTGGCCGCCATGTTTCTACAGCAGTTTCACATTTTGAAGCAGAAGTTTGTTAAACTGCATTCTGTTTACTTCCTGTGGTGGATAACCTTTGACCAATAACGTCACTACACCATCCAAAGAAGTCTAAAAGGAATAAGCTACTATGTGCTTTCACTCCACCCTGGCTTTCACAGGTCCATTTAAAAAAACTAAAAAAACACACCTTCCTTTCCTGTGAAGCTATAGATAACAGATCTAGCAGATAATGTGGCTAAAACCGCCAAATTAGCATTGTAGAGGACGATGAGGAGAAGTTATCCTAGGGAACTGGACTTGCTTGACTTTCTTGAAGATGTTTCAAATGAGAGGTGAAACATATTCCAGGAAACTCAAGAAAGTTCACTTGCCTATATCTCCACTCGTGAGTTAAGTATTTTTTTTTTTACTACTATATTGAAAACTGTTCTACTGCAAAAAGAGAAACAAGTGAAGTTATAAGTACCGGCTAACAACAGAGCCCTGACGCACTCGGCTCGGCCCTGCATGGCAGCCTTCATCAAAGCTGAGAAGCCGTGACAGTTCCTCCTCTCGATGTCCAGCCCGGGGAAGTAGTTCAGCAAAAAGTAAGAGATGAACACATGACCTACAGACGAGAGGGAAACATGGACATGCAGTATCTCCATCATAGACTGCACTTAAACAAAATGGATGACATCTCATGGTCCTGAAATTATAACTAATGCTTTAAGTCTTCAAGACCATTTTTTTCCCCAGGTTTTACAATTTGCTACCAACTCAATGTGTTTTGGATAACGATGACTTGGATGAATGAGAATCTATAGTCATTCCTGCTTTAAATCATAGAACTTAAATATAAACAATTGTGTTTTGATATAATCCCTTCTAGGGCTGCATGGCAATGTATTGATACATCAATGTCATGACAATGGACAAGATATCACCTTAGTTTTTGGATATTGCCATGTTGTGAAATGGCAAATTCTTAGAAATATGTAATTAAAAGTTTTTGGTTTTTATTTTGGGGCCAGGAAAGGTTTTTCTTTTTATCCTGGCGATGACTCGGCTGCAGCCATGTGGGCTCAGGGACCTGGTCACTGTTTCCCCTCGAGGTGTTGCAGAGAACTCAGTCATGAAATGTGATCAATACTTTTTTTAATGGAGCAGAAAATGAAGAGTAGTCCACAGCTATTCATCACAGGTGGCAGTGAGCCATTTGTCATCGTTAGTACATGAAGGGGCTGAGGCCACTGTGTCTGATACATGTGGCTGCATCACATGTGGTGCTTTTGTACAGTTCTAGCACTGCTCGACTCGGCCCGACTCGGTTTGGTATCAGGCACGTTGTCTTCCAGATGGGGTCACCATAGCACGGCTGCGTGAAACTCCTGTGACATTGTTTTATATGCGACACAAATGAGTGACGAGCAAAGCAGTTGTTTTTGATGTAACTGAATCATTAGAATCAGTTAATTAAAAAGATTTGTTCACAGAATCGTTCAGTACTTCCTGCATGAACGGAGCACAGACTCCTTCAGTCACTGAATCAAAATATGACTGAACGGGCTGTGATTTTGCTCATGATCGCCAGCTGTCGCTAAACACACCAGACTCCTCTGTTGAATGTTGAAATTGTAGACATTTTCTTTGCTAAATGTTGGAGATTAACGCATGTTTTCAGGATTTTTAAGTGATCTACAGTTCTGCATTGTTCAGTTTGATTATTGTATCCAACATCACACTCATGACTCTTCCAGTGACGACACTCTCTGACCAATCAGTGGCTGGCAGTCTGTTGACGTCACATTTTAGTATCAGCTCAGCTCACGTGGAACATTGTCAGTACCAGATACTATCACTGATGGAAAAGCAAAAAAACTTGAGTGGAGTCGAGCTTAGTCGTGCTAGAACTGTATTTGAACTGAAACTATACATGTGTTGGTATCAGCGTGAGCCTAAACAAAGCGTAATCCCTAACCTCAACCATAACCACTTAATGCCTAACCACAATTTAAAGATTATCCCTAAACTCAAATCAGTTCCTCAGAAATGACGTTCTGCCTCATTAGGACCAGGTTTTAGTCTCCATGAGGACATCCAGTCCTGACAGGGTCAGATAAGGTTTTACCTGCTTGTGCTGCCATAATGAGCGCAGTGTTCCCCTCATTATCCTGCCAGTTGACGTCCAGATATGGGCACTGAGAGAGGGCCATGACCACATCCACGTAGCCATGGTAACACGCCACAATCAGACCAGACTGGAAAGAAAAAGAAAAGCGAGAGTGTTTTTTTGTGTCTGCTATTGATTTTTTTGCCTCCTAAAATAAAATACACACCAGTATGTTTTCTCCTGGACACAGTGAAGCTCGTCACATATATTTTTTCCACACAGAGAAAAATCATAACTGGGATTCTCATAACAACAACAAATAATGCTTGTCAATCATCCTGCCAGCACACAGGTAAAGGGAAGCCACTCACAGATAGTGGAATAGACTGTAAACACAGCCCAGTCATGGACTTCTAGCTGTAAACTGTCAGAATATGCAGTGGTTTATTGGCTCTTGTTTTAAAATGATAGTTGGCAGCAAAATGATGGGAAAATTATATTCCAGTAAAGCTTTCTGTGAGTATTTTAGTGCCAAATGCATGGTGATGTGTTGATTGCAGTTCGCAGTTTGGACACTAGGTGGCACCAGGTATATACAGGTGTAAAGTAGGGCTGAATAAATATCGTAATTCGATTATTTTGACGGGCCACACAGTGGTGTAGTGGTTAGCACTCTCGCTTGCAGCGAGAAGACCCGGGTTCGACCCCCGGTTGAAACAAGGGCCTTTCTGCATGGAGTTTGCATGCTCCCCCCGTGTGTGCGTGGGTTCTCTCCGGGTTCTCCGGCTTCCTCCCACAGTCCAAAAACATGCAATGTGGGGATTAGGTAAATTGGACACTCTAAATTGACCATAGGAGTGAGTGTGAGAGTGAATGGTTGTTTGTCTCTATCTGTGTGTGGCCCTGCGATGGACTGGCGAACTGTCCAGGGTGTACCCCGCCTATCGCCCAATGTAGCTGAGATTGGCACAGCACCCCCTGCTACCCTCTGGTGGAGGATAAAGCGGTAGATGTTGACTGACTGATTATTTTGACCAGAATTGAGATTGAGATGTGATTTGTGATATCAAAAGGGAACGATCATTTTTACATAATTATTCTAATTTTCATTAGAATAACATATTTTTGATTTTGTTGATTACTGTGTGATATTTGATGGGCTAAATTCTTGTCCCCGCCCACCCCGGCGTTGCTGCTGTATACAGAACGCTCCCTCCGTCAGGTCTGAGAGTTTAGCTAGAAGGAGGACACGGCACATACGACTGTGCTGAACAATCGGCTTGGGCTCAGTGACCGCAGTAAAAGTCTCTGGTCAGTGTCTTAAAGGAGCCTGTTAAAGGCTGAGCTTCTTTCTTGACACACTCACTGGCTTAACCAACTGCTCTGAACCCTCCTTTTAACCTGGCAGAAGCTGCACTGACCACACTCACCGTCATCAGAGTCTGGGTTTTTGAAACGGGAACCCAGGAGAACCCTGTTTAAGATGTCATCTGGGAGAACTTTGTTCTTTTTGTATTATTTATAACAATGAAAATGGCGTAGACTTTGGTGGTTTATTAGTGTAGCAGCCTATTCCTTTCGCTTGTATACTAATATTATTTAATTGAAATTTGTCCATTTACATAGTGTTTTGTGATGTGGGTGTGTGTATGATGAAGGCCCAGCTCTTGTATATAGCACAGGTGCTGCAACCTAGTGGTGTGGCTGACTGGGAAAGCATGAGGTCTTTAGACCTTGTTTATTTTCAGTATATCTTGTAGGGGAATCCCAGGGTACCTCACAATACATGGTCCACGATACCAATAACATCACGATACAACAATTCTGTGATAATCAATATATCGCAGGACAGTCATATAGCGATACATTACAATATCTGTCTAACTGAAGAAAACAAAACGTCTGTGAAAAGTTGATTTCTCTATTTATTTACAACAAAGAAAACAAAGTGCATGAAGTCTATGTATTGAACGTGGATGGGGCATCTCTTAACGTAGCTTTCTCCACCATTATCCCAACGTAAACTCCCTCTTCTTCGGTCAGGTAACTTCCACCAAGGTTTCCCTCATTCCTTTGAGCAGTGCCACCGTGTGGAGACATGAAGTAGCGACGCCCAGCAAGTGAAACTAATTTATTAATTAAAATATCGATATTTGCCCTGGCATATTGATTATCGTATTGCATAAGGAAGGATGCCAATAAATGGACACATTTTTATTTTGGAAGTAAGTCTATCGCTCTCAGTCATCACAAGAGTGAATCACACAAATGGATTAAAACAATAGGATATCCAAGATCACTATATTAAGTTAACAGAAAAAGCCTACAAATGCGTGGAATTCAAACATTTCATTAAAGCCACCTACTCGTCTGTTCCTGTCTGATTCCCTCACTTCATCTTCGGTCACTCCTTGTCTGATCATGATCTTGACAATGATGGAATTGTTGTTGCAACAGGCCTTGAAAAAGGAGATGAACTCGGGACTTGGCGAACGGTACAAGTCGGAGACGACCAAATTGTCTGGGGGGTAGAAGGAGTCGTCGGAGGCGACGCTCCTGGTGTCGGAGTTATCGGACAGGGCCTCAAAATCCAACTCCTCAAACTCTTGGTAGACGTCGTCCTCATCCTCCCAGTAGTTGCGTGTGTAATCGACTTCGGTCGCGCATTGATCGTCCTCGTCCGATACCTTACTCTCATTGCCATCTTTGTCAACTTCAACAATGGACAATGAAGGTGTATTTGTTGCTGTGTTATTGGTCTTAATCTCGTTCTTGTCAAACCCGACTCCTCCAGCGGCTCCATTCTCTCTAACCTGTGAACCATCACCGTGTTCCTCGACTATTAACACCATTTAAAACCTCCTGCACCCCGGCGCAATTTTCTAAATGGCTATGGGGTGCCAGGAGAACTGTAGAAGGATCTAGAATTTATGCTATACAGTCCATCCTACCCAATCATGAATCCTGAGAGAGTCCTTCCTAAAGTTGTTCATTGCCCTTGTCCGGTTGAGGAAACAAGGGTCAGTAAAGGTTACAGGGCAGGAATTGGGTCATTGCCGTTGCTGCCAGTCATCCCTCATGGTTGAATAAAAGTTCAGCTTTCAGTAGATGTTACAATTCCCTAGAACTCCTCAAGGCAATATCACCCAGAAAGGTTTAGCCGTGTGCGAAATTTGGAGTTGTCCGTCAAAAAGTCCCAAGATGATTCTATCAGCGTCACATTTTGTTCGACAAATCCAAATCCATTTTTATGAACTGAAGAGTCTGGGAGTCTTCACGGAGACACCAAAAAGCCTTGCGTTGTATATTCATGGTTATCCAAATATTGATATGTGGCACTGAACTCTTGAATTCTTGAAGCCTTATTAAGAAGTTAAAGATCACATCCAAGTTGTCCCTTTGGAAAGCTGACGAACGGGCAATCGCTTCAGTTGGAAATGGTTAGAGGAACATTGTGCTTCCTTTGTGGTCACCGGCAATGGGATGATAGATACTTTCTTCAGCTGAGGCACCATAATCCATTTAGTGTCTCTCTCTCTCACTCCAACTCTTAGGACGCAATCCCCAAACCTGTGACAAGACAGTTTAAATGCATTTTTGTTGGAATACAAGGAACTGTGAAATTAAATGGTAGAAGTGCAGAGGGAATGTCTGAACTCTTATATCTTTTAGATGTTCTACACAAGCACAGCAGAAGAAAATAAGCACAATGTGTTTCGCTTCTTCCAAAAAAATGGCCGAGAGAGACTAACAAAGAGAAACAGTGATCCAGTTGACACCAACATTCTGTTTGGGAGCCTCATTGTGACAGAGATACACTTGTTCGAGAATTAAAGTCATTAGTACAGTTGGTCAAGTCAGCTCAACCCCCCACCTTCTGCTTTTATCTTCTGCTGCTCTTAACAGTGCCAGATTAAATTGGATTTGTCACTCGTGACCTAATTTGTGTGCAGAGTACAGTGGTAGGAGTGGGGGTCAACCTAAATCAAGTTGATACTCAAGTGGGCAGTGTTTGACTCTGAAGTCACCCAAGTTGTGGTTGTTAAAGTGATGGTGTGAGGGAAATTCATATTGATTTACTGAAGGAGACAGCAGTGGCTGAACAATTCCTCTATGCTGTGATGTAAAATCAATCACTTTCTCTATGGACTTTGGAATGGGGGAGAGAGAGAGAGTTTACAAAGTGTCACAGACTTCAGTTTGAGGAACATGTGGAATGTTCTGGTCTTGGTTTGTAGCTGATCTAGGCTGAATTAATTAAATTGACATCTTGTCTTTTGCATGTTTAATAGCAGTACTGTTATTCCTGCCAATTAACAAAGTAGCTGTAAAGATATTCAGTTTTAATGACATGTAAATGTAACATTTTCACACTTTTGCACATCTGGTGCTTGAATAAAGTTTATACAGTGATTTTCACACTGTGCACATAGAATTCTATGGTGCTGTTAAAATAATAATTTACCAGAGTGAGAGAGCTGGGTCCAAGTTTCGCGACACTTTTTAATTGTTTTTCAGATTAGATTGTTTTGTTACCTTGTGTACTTGTTGAGAGAGTGATAAACTCATTAAAACACAATTCCACAAATAATCTAAAAAAAACAAATGAAGCTGTTTTTGATTACTCAGCTACTCAGAAACTAGAACAATTGACATTTGAACTATACTATAACTAACACTTTGAAAGTATTTGTTAACAAAGGACCTGTGTTATTAAAGTGGTTGATGTCGCGCATGGAAAAAGATGACAAACGGGGTTGGAAAAAGTCAGATTTAGCTCGTTTGCTGCTTCACACTTGCTTCTAATCTGTACTTGGCTTTCCAAACGGTTAAGACGGTGCATTAGCCTGCAGGATAATTGGATTCAGCAGAAATAACCTCTCATCCTGTTTCCTGTAAGCTACGTTTTCCAACAGACTTCCAGACATGATTCCAAATCTGGCTGCACCAACACTCAATTATATATATCATTTTTTATTTTTTTTTTCTTACTGTTTCTACACAGACGCACTCAGATATGATCCAGAAATTCAACTGTAAGGAGTTCATCCAGAGTGGCTTGTTCTTACCTTGGGTGTCTTATTTTTCAAGAAAATACCCAGACATAATATGACCAAAACTTTTTGTCTTTAGAAGGAATAGCTAATGTACACATGGAATTAAAGTAGGGGCTGCAACTACTTTCATAATCAATTAATCTGTTGAGTACTTTGTTGGTCTATCAAATGTCAGAAAATGTTGATCTGTGTTTACCAAACCTCAAAATGGTGTCTTGTTTTGTCCACAAACTAAAGGAGCTGAAAAAATGAGAGAGCTTGTTTTAATAGCTATTAGATGGAAGAAAACACCACTCAAAAAAGAAGTCAAATACAATGATTTATTTTTTTTCATATGAACTGAAGCAACAATTAGTCGACTTGAAAGTATTTACCTTTATCTTACAGTACATGCCAAACAATGTCTTTTCTTTTTTTGCACATATAAAAATAGAAAAGATTTGCTTCTACAAATTGAAATTCAAGACCATAATTGGAAGAAATGTCCAGCTCGGTTTTAAAACAAGATACTAAAAAAAAAGGTCACTTCATAGCATCATATACATATATTCATATATGTACACATTCATACATATATATGAATAATGTGAGCGTGTTCCACACAGCAACACTATGGCCGGCAGCACTAAAGTTTAAGTCACTCACAATCCCTATTGATAGAAAAAAAAACAAGTATTGAAGTGTTCACTCGCGTTGAAACGGCAAGATTCTGAAGTGAAATGCATGATTTTTTTTGTGCCGAGTCACTCTGTCAGTGAAATACGGACACGTCTCAGTGAAGGAGGAAATTAAAAACACACACAAGCCCTGCTATGTTGACTGAGTAAACAGCGGATTCTGAAATGATTTCAAAAACTCAGTGATAAAGTGCAACACATTAAATTATTTAAAAAAAAAATAAAAAAAATCTCCCCACAATAATATAAAACAAAATGGCAGGGACTTTTTCCAGTTACTTTATATTTTTCAGCTACGATAGCAACGTGACGTTCGGGGGTTGGTGGTAAGATGAGCCTAATCTTATGTTAAATGTTATTAAAGCTGCAGTGAGTAACATTTAATAAGAAACAAATGTTAGTTACACTCATACCTTTTTCTTAAAAATGAGTTCACATGTAATGCAGAGTTTATTTTTCCCAGCAAAAATAAGACGAGACAGGAAAAAAAGATCGGTTGATAACGATTTTTGACATTCTGCCAGCAACACGACATAAAACTGACGCCTATCACAGTTTTTGTGTCTACACTGAATCTGAATACATGAAAATAAACAAAAACATAAATATGATTATGTTTATGTTTAGCAGCTGTATGTGGGGAAAGTGGAGGCTACAACAGCACAATCCTATGTATGTAGGTTATAATTATATCAAAAAGAGGACAGATTTTCTTTTCCTGATAAAAATTAATCCTAGATGGTTCAGCAGAAGGAATAAAATCAACAAAAGGAAGTGATTTAACGGCAATCTGAGGCACAAATGTTACCTCACTCCTCATAGAAATAACATGTAACATCGACTGTATATAAAAAATGTAAGTCGTCTTCCACGAGTAAAAGTTCTGAAGCCTCAAAATTTGCGATTTGACCATGATCAAGGCAATTAACTCCTCAGGAAATTGTTTACTGGCGATATTACGTTACATATTTAAAGTTAGAAGTAGAACCAGTGAAGTCGCCCCCTCGTGGCTAACTGCTCTGTCATTCTCTTTTCAAACCAGTTACATCCATTTTGAAATAAAATCTACAGTTGCTAACCACTCTGTTTTTGACGGAATAAACAGCACAAATCTGACTGATATGTGATTGTTTTGGCAATTCCAGTCCAACACAGTATTTAAATTTTTTTTTACATCTTAATTAATAAAAGTACCAAAGTGTTGCCAACGCATCGTTCCAACAGTGTAACAAAAATATTCTGTTCCATTTTAACAGCATTTATGTGAAATTAAGGGATTTTAGATCACATTAGTGTTTACATTTTTCTTTAACAGTGAGCAGTATCAGCCCAATGCAGAGTGTGATGTTGACTCTCGTTCTTAGTGTCCGTCACCAACTAAAACCTCAGGAAGATTGCGTTTTACATTAAAACATAAACAAACAATTATTTGAAAAAAACAAAACAAAAAAAAAAATGTCCTGAGCTGCGTCCAGACTGTCTGAAATGTATCACTAAAAACACATCTAATAAAAACAAAATAAAATCACATCATAGCAACTCTTCTGACCGTAAAACTTCACTGTGATGAAGGGAGCCATTTTGAGACAAAGCTGCAACTGTTTCCGACCCCACTTATAGGAAAATGTCTCCCGCAGAGACAATCGCACGCTCACAGTGTGACCTAAACATTATTTCACAACAAAACATTCAAAGGGAAGCACAATCTGAGGTAAAAAAAAAAAAAAAAAAAAAGAATAAGCTATGCTTAACTGACCTGACTTTATCTCACACCTGCACACATTAAAATGTCGCAGTGACACGTTAACCAGGTCGACGATGAGGGTGTGGTTCTGCTGACAAAACTTGTTCAGACATTAAGTTGAGACTTGTTAAGATCTTTGTCTCCAAACCCTGACGGTGAACCGAAAAACTCTGGATTTTGGAGTCGACAGTGAAGTTAAGAGAGGAAACTAAAAATAATAAAAGGTTTCACTGCAGAGTGAGTCAACATCCAGTTTACGAGGAGGAGCTGAAGGAAGACGTCGTCGAGCTCCTGCCCGTCTTTCGTTCATAATTCACAAGTCTCTGTCCAACTAAGTATCTGGAAGAGGGAGACAGGAAAGACAGTTGTTTAGAAATACAGTTTTTATTACTGAAAATCCTAAAAAAAAACATCTTTGTGTGGAACCATGTGTTTTTGAGTCATGCTTAAAAGGTATGGTAGTTTAGTGAAGGTTTATTGGCAGAAATTTAATATACTATGCATAAGTACAAGTATGTATATAATCACTGTTCTGGCAAAAATATTGAATGGGATTTTCCCTTTAATCCTTTATTTTCCTCTTCTGTTGTTTTTTACCACAACTGGAAGCAGGTGAAGCGTCTCAGACACGATAAAAAATAATCCTCAGAAGCCATCGGTGTTTATGCAGATGTTGAAATAATCGCCACTGGCGCTGTTCCACTACACAGTTCCAGCGTGGCTCACCTTCACTCGGCTCAGCACAGCACAGCTTGACTCTAAGCGGTTTGGTATTGTTTTCCATTTCTAAAGCAAAGTACTTCCTCAGCGTGAGAGTTGTCATGGCATGACTGCGTGAAACTGCCGGGACTTCATTTTACATGCGAAACTAGTGACTTGTAAAGCAGTTGTTTTCAGAGTAACTGAATCATTAGAATCAGTTAATAAAAAAGATTTGTTCACAGACTCGCTCCTGCATGACATGTCGTCACTGAACTGAAATACAACTGAATGGGTTGTGATTCGGCTCACAATCGCCAGCTTTCAGCAGTGCTGTCGCTAAATACACCAGACTCCTCTTTAAATATTGAGATTTTAGACATTGCCTTTGCTAAATGATGGAGATTAACGCATGTTTTCAGGATTTTTAAGTCTTTTTAACTGATCTACAGTTCGGCATTGTTCGCTTTGATTCTTGTGTTGGAGGTCACGCTCATGACTCAGGCAGCCAGAGCAGGCACTAAAAAAGTAACAGGTACTATCACTAATGTCAAGCCGTGTTGGAACTGTGTAGTGGCACTTTGGAGCTGTATCGTATTGTACTGACTTGTCGTTTTTGATGTGTTCATATAAGCGTTTGAACTGTCGTATCTGAAAGGAGAGAATGGCCAACAGTGTGACGACCATCAGCAGGAACGGATAGATCCTCCTCTCCACCAGTGTCTGCATCTCTGGCTGCACGCCTGTGCCAAAATCAAGGAGAGACAGAGGGAGGAAACAAAAGTAAATCAAAAACAGAAACATGCTCTTTTGTCTGCACAACGACTAAAACCCTCATTTCCACGAGGGCTATAAATTAAATTCATTCATTTAAATGCAAATCTTCTCTTGGTTAACATCAGAAACAATTGTTATAAGTCAAATTGGTGTTGTGGACAGACTTTGCATGAAAATCACAGCTAAGATCAGCTCAGTGTCAAAAATGAATGTGGATTTGCCTGTGCAGTGTCCTGATCATGATCTATGAGAGTCAAGAGTCTCTGTTCCTGAATTTTAGTGGTAAATCCTTTGAAAACACAACGCTGAATAACATTAAGACCAAGAGGTTTAGTTTGATTATAGTTTTACCAATTGATGATTGATATCAAAAGATGTATCTGTAAGTCCATGTGAGCATTTGGGCCATATTTATAATGTTTTGTGATGTTATAGTAACCCTTGACCTTTGATGACAGACTCTTATCAGTTCATTCATGAATCCAAGTGATTGTTTGAAAGGATTTCTTTAAGATGTTCTTGAAATATGGTGTTTAAAAAAATGTGGTAGACCTAGAGTATGTATGGATGGACAACTCGAGGGATATGATTCATAAAATCCGTAGATCGTTCTTTTAATGCCATTTCCTGTTTCCTGTGTGTCTCAAAAGTCTCACAATACCTTGACGTGACCACAAGCTGTTAGCTGAACTGAGCTTGTGACTTTGAATCGGAATCTAATCGATTCAGGAAAATCCTCAACACTTCCCACAATGCCCTAATAAAGGACCAGCAGAAACGGGAGGAGATAAATCTCTTCTTTTCTCTTCTACAACCTTTAACCTTCTCACTGTGAGAATCCAGGCTCACCACACACACACACACACACACACTTACTTACCCAGCAGTGGTGTGATGCCTTTAGAGATGGTGTAGGGCACACAGAGAGACAGCAGCAGAACACAGATAACCGGAGCAGCCAGCCTTCTCAGGATGAAGTAAAGGTCAATGTTTCGGATTCCATTAGCATAAACCTGTAGCAGTGAGAAGGTTGATACGAAACCGCTTCAGTTTGAATCATTATTAAAAAAAATAAATAGCTTGTCCTGAATAATGAAGTAACCCCAAGAAAGTTGCCACAATTCTTATGGTGTTTACACCGAATTTGACACGCTTTTTTATGTGCAATTAATTGATACAATATCAAAATAATACAAAATCAATTCAAAGACACAAATACACGAATCACATAAAATTCTACACTGTGTAGTTACACCAGTTGAAATATTGAAAAATTCATGTAACACCATGTTGCGTGTCATACTTTAATATGAACATAGTTAGCTCTAGCATTAGCCACAGACGCGCAGACGTGTCCCTAGTGTGAATGCACAGTTAGAATTATCTTCTGTAGGTTTGGGACAGAGTATTTTCCACTGTACTTGAATCGAATCAACTCAGACGTGTGACTGACCTGTTCAATGACAGTCTTGAGCCACCACTGTGGGCCCATCAGTGTAATGGCAGCTATGATTTTTGCGTGGAGCACGCCGAGCGCCCAGTCCTGTAACACAGATGTCGAAAAATCAACAATCACAACAAGATTAAATGTCCCATTTCGTTTAGTGATAGATCAGAGTGTAGCTGTATGAGGTACTAACACAGAGCCAAGAACCAGCCTGAGACAGATGCTTGCTCTCAGTGAAAACATGGCTGCCAGCAGGGACAAAAGGGAACAAGCCTAGATCTGTTGAAGTCCAGAATTGTTTTACAGCTGGAAACTGATGTTTGTAAACCCTCCCCAACCAAATTTCATGGTTGCAATTTTAGCTCAAGAGAGACATGAGAGCTGTTGATAGTTTATTTGTCACTTGGGGGATTCAAACACCATCTCCACAAACTATGGTGTAGGAGAGTGAGTGGTTTTCAAAGTGACCTAAACCGAAAACAGGACGGTTTGATCAGGACTAGTGTGAGTCTGTGGTGTCTTTTGCGAAGGCGTACGACTGAGGATTTAGACGGAGGATGTTACGACTCACACCTACCTGCCAGGGATAGAAGAGAGGTGTCTGCTCCAGTGGGACTCTGAGAGGAGCCACAATGACCAACTCAAACAGCAGACCCAAAAGCAGAGGAACCACTCCAGCTAACAGCACAGCCACCACAAGCGTCTTTAGAATCTGTTTGAGACAAAACTAAATGTCAGAATGCAGCAGTTTGGCTTATTATACAGTACAGGCTTGAAGGAAAAAAACTGCAGAGACATCCACGTATAATGTTACCATGAGTGTCCACTCCTGGACTTTGAGCATGATGACATTCGGCCCTTGTGGCATCCAGGACAGTATCACTGTGGCGGCTCGTATGAACAGCCAGCAGACGTACAGACCGCTGGCTGCTGTGTACAGCTCATGAACCATAGCACTGCCCATCCAGAAAGACATCAGCCAGCGACCCACACACACTGGAGGAAGAAGAAGAAGAAGAAGACAGGACCGAATGCAAGTCAAACACATGGCAAAGCAGAGGAAGAGTGAAATGCAGACATTTCCTGTCCAGGGGCCACAACTCACCTGGTAGCGTAAGGCAAAGCAGACTAGCCAGTAACAGCGTCACGCACATGAACACAACCAGCAGGACGATCTAAACAAACAAACAAACACAGACAAGATTCAGTTACTTGTTCAGGTTCTTTTAATTGCTTCTCACAGTGAGCTTTTTTGTAAACCTTTAACTTGACATCTATTATACAACATGTATAAAATAAAGATGTAACTCACTTATAGAAACATGTATTACTTGGAATTGGCCAGTTTATGATATATGATATTAGTTGAAAAATTAGTGGTGAAATGTAAGTAAAAATGTCATAGTACGCAATTTGTATTGTGAATTGGGTTGTGACAGGATATTTCAAAAGTGGCTCGCCATATAAAAAGTTCATAAAACAGAGCTCTAATGTGTGGTTGAGAGAGTCGAGCACTCTCTCCCCCAACCAAAGTCCATAAAGAAAATCAGTGATTTTACATCACGGCGCACAGGAGTTGTTCATCCATTGTCATCTTAATTAATAAATTCAAACGTGTTATCTCACGACATCTGTATTTGAATTTAGTTTGTTTGGATTTGCTGTGAGTGGCACCAACTTAACAAATAAAGCATCAGTAGAGCAGCAGCTCCTGTGTCCCTGTGAGCTAAAAACACAGGTTTTTACAATGAACTGGTGAGGAAGAGTGAAGTTCAGTTTCCAGCCAGTAAAGGTGAGATAAAGTGATGAACATACTGTATATTTAAGATATTGTAGACTAAAGCAGGCATACGTTTTACATTTTAATCACATGGCTTAAATCTGTTTGTCCTTCTGTCCTTGCTGGACACTTATATACACACCCCACTTCTAAGTTTCACTCGTGCTAATAAGATTATGTGGTCAGTCACCTTGAGAGGAAAGTGGATAGGTCGGTGGTATGGCTGGAAACCCACAGGACCGCCCTGCTGCAGAATAGCCTGATGGGCCGCGTGAAGCCCCTCCCCTAAGCCGGGGAACCGGTTGTTGTTGTTATGGCGAGCGGGCGGATTGTTGTTCATCAGGTTGTCGTCGTCGTCGCCGTGTTCTCCGAGCAAGTATGAGTGAAGGTCACTGTGAAGAGCCAGGTGAATAATTAGAATATGAAGAGACCCTAACCCTTTTTTTAAAGCCACAAATGCAAAGTATAATAGATGAGGAAAAATAAAATGGTTACCCTAAGGGTAGGGAACATATTGTTTACATAATAACATTTTAAGCCAAAGGTAAATAAAGTGATCCGAGAGAGAATTGGATTTCTACAACTCCTCTAGACTCTGTTTAAAGGTTTTCTGCTGCTGAAAATGGTATCACACTACACATTTGAATGTGTAGTGTGTGTGTCAGGCTTACAGCATGTATCCGGCTGTGAACGTCCAGGCGTGGACGAGCCGTTTGAGCCACTGGCGAGTGTGACCCTGCTCCAAAAGCGCCGGCAGAACGACCTGAAGCAGCAGCAGCTCCAGCGACAGCTCGCTGACCGGGGCGTCACTGCAGTGACAGAAAAACAATTAGCCTTCTCTTCATTATAGATATACAGTATATCACAGTTTCTTCTGCTTGAATAGAGGACAGACTCTTGCTACGTCCACACATGGAGGTTTTCATTTTAAAACACTGCATTCTGTTGATTTGCTGCTATCAAACCCCAGGTTTAGTGCCCCATGTTTCCAGTAAATCTGTCTGTTTTTAATCTTTAATTTGGACCTCAAGTCTGCCAGTAAACTGAACTAAAACACGACAAAGTGATGTTGATAACAAGTAAACAGTGCTTCAAGAGCTGATAGTGGAATCGCAGCATCAGAAAGGGACTGTGGGCAACTGCTTCATCTTTTTTTTTTAAACATCTCTGGTTCTGCTAACTCCCACATTAAGAGTTTTGGATGTTAATTCATCACGTGTACCTGTAGAGCATGACGTTGTAGGGAAGGAAGATCGGGAGGAGAAGTTTAATGATTCTGATGGGAAGCCAAAGCATCAGCAAAACTATAGAACCAAACACCACCTGGAAAAAAAAAAAGCACTGTGTTAAACAAGTTAAGCTTCTTATAACAACTTCAATAGTTATGATACACATTTAAGTGCTAAAAACAAGGTGCAGGACATTTAATTTGATTAACATTTAACTTTATCTACATCATTATTGCACAGTTTCTACCTTAAAACATATAATGGCAGACTTCTTGTATGGCTGTCTATATCGTCTTTAACATCTTATTTCCTCACATGTACATTTTATACTTTTTTATTTTATATTCTATTTTGTTTATATTTAAGAGTTGTTCAGTGCCTGAAACCGTGCTGCTGTCACACAATTCCCCAGTTTTGGGGATTAATTATAAAGTCCGTCCAGCCATTTATATTCTCATTATATCCACATTCACAAAGAGCTTTTATTTCATGGAAACTTGTTCCAGTCAAAATGATTTGTAGTGCCTTTTTTATTCAATATTTAAATGTTATTTTAACTTCCATCAACTCTAAGTTAATGTGCTATTTCTATGAATACTTAATTTTCCTTAATTAAAATTAAACTTTTCTAGCTCTTACTTTTCTTGACGGAATAAGAAAATTATATTTTTAAGTAAGCAAATCTGACAGTGTTGATGCCAGTGTAGTTTTAGTGTGAAACACAAAAACAAAGATGGTTTGACTGACCACAGAGAGAATAAACCTGCGGAGATGTCTGTAGATGGGCAGGTGGATCATCTCTTGCACTGGGTTGAAGTCTGGGTCGTTCAGGTTCCTCAGGAACCACAGCACACCGGGCCGGAGCACCTGAGCACAAACACATCCACTATTGTTATGAAGAGTTTGTGGACTCGCGCGATTAGTGATTGTGACTGACTGCAATTCCTCCACGTTTACCTCTCTGAGCAGGAGGATGAAAGAGGCAAAGTAGAAGACGTAGACCATGCCGACCAGCCAGTGGAGGAACATGGTTGTACCAGGAGCGGAGTCGAAACTCTGCTCCCTGTCTTTCAACGTGGCATCAAACATTTCCTGCAATCAACAAAAGGACAGTTTTGTTGTTTTGTTTTTTTTTACACATCATTACAAAAACTATATTCCAGTGAATGACAAAAGGAATTTTAATCATCTTTTTTTTTTTATAAAGTGCATGTTTGTGTGATTTGAATTCAGTCTGTTATTAAGGGGTCAGCACAGACTGTGACTGCACTCTGAGTAATTGCCTCACCAGTGAGCAAATGTCGAGCCACCAACCACAAATCAGTGGGAACAAGCCTATCTCCATGACAACCAGCAGGGACACCTGTGAAATTACACATTGTACAAAAAAAATCACTTTCTGTTTCAGTAATTATGATCCCCCCCCTCTAATTACTGTGACAAATGAATGTTTTTAGTTTGATGAATCTAAAGTTGATTACCTTGACAACAATGTAGCAGACACCCAGGAGTCGTTTGGACCGCTGAAACTTTACTAATGAAGCCATTAACTGCAGAAGGATCGGTTAAGGACTGACACATATAATATTTTATCAGTGTTTTAACTTCATCAATTTAGCATCTAAGACATTTGGCTCCAGGAACTTGCATTAACCAAATGTAGCCATTTACCCACCCCTTTCCCTTGTGTTCTCTTGTCTAAATATGGTTCGCTCTCTGAGAAAAGAACATACATTTTTCATACGATGAGAATAAGATGTGGGTAGACGCATATTTTGACACCAGTTACGCCAGAACAAAGATGTACAATTTGTGACATTCACGTCTGTCGCTCTCATTGCAATAGTTGAACTTGAGCTTGAGCTCCAATCTCGAGCCAGAACTCAACAAAGAGGTGGCCTTTTCTGAACGTGATGATACAGTGCATTCCAGTTGTAGTCCGAAGTCGGGATGTCCGAGTTGTGGGAGACGTTCCTTCAACAAGAACAACCCCTCAACTCAGATTTCCAACTCGTAAAGTCGGTAATAAAATGCCTTGCAGACAGGAAGTTTTTCAAGAATAAAACTATGATCTTCTTGGAAATAGGAGATGCATTCGATAAATATAACAAATAAAATAATTTAATAACAAGAACGATATAAATTTCAACCACAATAACCCGCTCGGTATCCGAGATAAAAAAAGATGAAGTAATCTGATGAGTGCAGAGGATACATGGCAGACCATGAGAGCTCCAGCCAGGAGGATGTATCCCAGTATGGTGGTGACGAGGCCATCGAAGTGAGACGCTTTGATCTGCAACCAGATATGAATTCCATGACTGCATGGCAAACTGAAATACTAGTGAGAAGTCCCATCGGGCATTGCTGTGCACTTACGTAGTCCTCAAAGCCCAGGCCAACCACGGAGAAATGACCGATGTGATATGGACAAAAGGCTAGAGGAGAGGAAAACACCGAGGGTTAGGGGTCATGAATGGACTCCGTTCTTCAGACTAACGGACTAATTAAAATCCTCATTATTGATTTTTTTCATGGACAGACACAATGTACATCATGCAGATTCCCTCACCCTAAAAGAAGAGACTGTTATTTTTAACCTCAGTAAAACAAAAAGTTCTGAGATAACGACTGTGTTTACATTGTCACGCAGCAGGTTTAACTTACCAAAGACCAGGATGAAGAGTGTGTTAAGAGACACCACCCAGAAGACGTGCTCCTGCAGGAAAAACGACACACACAAACATGTTGCTGTAATGATAGGTCTATCTATCTATCTATCTATCTATAAATGCTGTCTCTGTTAATCACATAACTGTCCAACAGGTCACTTGACGGGCTTCAGACTTGGCACGTGACTTACTCAGGGCACCTGTGTGCGTTAGTTCAGACTTTGAAATACAAGAGATATCAGTAGAAATGTGACCGTTATTTACTGTATATATCGCTAAAAGAGCTACTTCTGCCCATCTCACACAGTGCTGACTGAATTATTTCAATAAGTCATTGTGTATTTAAATATCTGTATTTTAACTTTTGTTGTGCAATAGTAACAGTGACCATTCAAACACACTAACAAATACACCACAAATACACATAAAACATGCATATATTGAACAGAGCCTGCATTATTAGTCTTCACAACGGGAGAGAGATGATTTTTTTAAATATTGATGTAAAATCATGTTTTTGTGGAAAGCTGTGGGAGGTTTTTGCTCCACTTGCCCTAATGTATCATGCTTGGCACACGACCAGAGATAAGTGAGTTACAGTGCCAGTGACCACATTAATGAGACACACACCATATTGAAAGATAACTGAATACCTTTAAAAGGCACTTACCAGGAACACGAGGGAGCCATCCAGCCCCAGCATCTGGAACACAAAGAAAATGGTGTCAATGATGCATTATAATACACAGCGTAACCTAGTAAAAATACTGCTTTTAACACTTTCCCAACTTTTAACATACAAAACTTGAAATGGACTCATCCCAACCGAGATCTGCTAAAATTAACCACCCTGAATATGGCAAATAATTTCATGATTTATGGAAGGCTTAAACCACACACTCCCTGCACCAAAGTCCATAGAGAAAATCAGCGATTTTTACATCACATCACAAAGAGGTTAATGATCCACTGCTGCTTCCATCAGTATCTTCAAATGTGTCATCTCTTGACTTTGGTGTTTAAAATCCTCTGTTCAGCTTTATCTAGGTGGTGTAAACTTACTGTATCAAATAAGGCAGGAGTAGAACAGCAGCTCCAGTGTCCCCACAAGCTAAAAATGCAGATTTTTCAGGTGGACTTTGGTGCAGGAGAGTGACCAGTTTTCAAACTTCATTTTAGTCAGAAAAAGCTGTTAAACGCAGATATTAAGTGGTAAACATTTCCTTACAATATCATAGACTTGTGCAGGTGTGGGTTTAATTGAGTGAGACTTTTTAAAAGAGGTTAAAACTGAGTTTTTGTTTTCTTTCAGTCAGAGCTATTTCACCCTAATTCATCTGCAGTGTGTATTTCAAATACAAATAAAGAGATTCCCACCCTTTCCCAGGTCAGCTCCTCTGCTGCGCGGTCCCACTCCAGAGCGTTCCAGTTCAAATCTTCTGCAAAGGACAGCAAGGAACAACAGAAACGGTAAGAAAAGCCAAACAATAATCCCTCTGTAGATCCATAACCATGTAGGAGAAGGTTTAAATGTACACATTTCATTACAGAGGAAAACGCCAGCTCACAAAATGCTTTAGAGCTGCTCAATCTTAATCTTAAGGATATTTCACTTTATTTATACAGCAGCAAATATGCAGTAATACTTGCATATTTAAGAAACACACACTTCTGTGGTTTTACGCTCACACTCACCCTGTCCATTATTTGCATCAGCGGCGTCCTCCTCCCTGCCTTCCTCGTCCTCCTCCTCTTCGTCTTCCTCCCTGTCGTCATCTTCGTCGTCATCCAGCTCGGCCTCGTCTCCCTGGTTGCCGTCTTCGTGTGCAGGAACCAGGCCGTCTACAGCTGGATCTGCGGGATGCTGGGCCGCAGCGTCGTTTCCCTCGGCCTGGGCGTTGGCTGCGGCGTTACCACCTGCTGCCTGTGGAATCACAAAGAAAGTGAGTTGGAGCTTGACTATTACTACTAATGGTACCACTGTCCTTGTCCACCTGTTTCTGTCTGAATCTGAGAGAATACTGACCTGATCTGACCCGAAACCCGACAAGCATCCTGTATTTTTTTGTCAGAGTGTGACACAGTCACAGAGTAAGCTGAATCATACTCGTTGGTACACACAAAATTATTATTTTGTGTGTACCAACGAGTATGATTCTGAGGCGGAAAAAGGATAACATCTACTGATGATGGCCTCTAAGCCTGTGTGTTGTATTTGTAAATAGTAAACCCCAGTTCTGAACAGAAAAATCATGATCACTTACCGTTTTCTACTTTCAATCACTTTTTTTAACATGTAATACATGTATTTATTAAAGGTTTCCATCTTATTTTTAATAAAGCAATAAAAAACAAACACACATTTGAATTCACACTATTTTACTCTCCGTCCAATCATTACAGGACTTGCTCTTGGATCAGATATCCCAGCTCTAGTCCCATTGGATTTATTGAATTAAGTGTGTCCACCTCCACTAGGTTAGGTGGCGATATGGCCCCATTCAGCCCGTTGGTATTAAACCATAAATTTGGTCTCCTTATCAATCCAAAAATGCACTGGTCTGTATTTTGCCATGTTTTTGTCGCTGTTGTCTCCTTAGTCCTCTGTGAACTGACTTTTTTTATTAGTGGCAGGCAAGTACGTCCATGTGCAGCCACCACTACTTTGGGTAACACTCCAGTTTTAGTTGTACTAAGTGTAGAACAAAAACAACCTAGTTGGATGTTCAGTGTTAATGTAGCTCACCTCATTTGCTGGTGCGGGGCCATTCGGCTGGTTGGGAACCAAAGGAGGTTGATTCTGCTCCAACCACTGAGGGGCGCCACCATGTACAATCTGCTCTCTGAGCCACACCAGGCTGATGAAGGCGCACAGCGTGCAGATGACCACAAAACAACCCTGGAGACAGTCAGCGAGCAGGTTTTGTCTGTAAGAAGAGAGGACATATCATGGGTTATTCATATTTCACAATATGTTTTTAACAAACTAATTTAATACACTGAGCTGAGCAATTTACGATGGAGTGAGTATTGTGCGATGGAAATGTTGTAAAGGCTTTTTATCCTTGTATGGTGCTGAAACAGTGTTTGATTCCAGTGTTAATGAGATGTTAGACTACAGATGCAAATGACCTTACAGCTTACTCTGGTACAGCTAGCTGTTCCTGTTAACTAAGCAATTAAATAGAGTAAAAAAGAAAAATAATAAATTAAAAAAAAGAATCACTTAAAAACGCCACAGTGTGTGAAGTGTGAAGAACACAAAGAGCTGCAAAGTATAGTGTCAGACGGAAAAGGCAAATGCATAAATAATTAAATTAATAAATAAAAAGAGAGAGTAATTAATTGTCAACTTACGTTGAAAGCATATCTAACGGGAGGGTAAGGAGTGAGCTCACAGAGCCAGTAAATAAACACTTGTAGATGCGACCTGTAAGAAAAGAAAACAGGGAAAACAAGAACATAAGATTTGGTTAGATTTTGTAGGTTCAAAAACCCCAGCATATATCTGCTAGTTTTGGTGTAAAATAGGTAAAGAGACAAAAGACCATGGCACCAAAAACAAGACTGAGCTGATGCTTTATTTAAAATTAAAAAAGAAAGTTTTGTCGAATAAAAAAAAAAGTTAATTTTTGTCAGGTTAATTCACTGAATGTCCTTGGATGTATTCCTGTGAGTGCATCACCATGAAGGTTTGAATATTCTTTGCCAGTAAAAACAATAAAAACTTAGTTCCACTTGAGCAGAAGCAGTAATTTGATGTGGCTTTAAACATTTTAAAAGCAATTGCAGCTGCAGGCCCAGTGAAATGGTTGAATTGAAATTTCTTTTGTAAAACCACCTTTTCAGTGTTTAGTTTTTTTTAAATGTAAAAGCTAATTTCTTTTAGTTTTAGTATTGTAAAGTGTTGTAAAAGTAGGACACCTGCTGATTTAGTCTTCTATTGTTTTGTTAATACAATGATGGGATTTATGGGACTTACATGCTGTGAGAGGCACCACGCCCATCCAGGCAAAGGCCACCAGTGTGTAGTGGAACCAGTATCTGATGGCTGTGCCGATACTGGTGACCAGCCCTGAAAAGATATCTTGGACAGGCAAGCGAGACGGCATGTCTGGAGAGTAGACTGCAGAAGAGACGAAGCAGAATAAAAACATTAATCCAAAGTGACACAGTAATGAGTTACTTAAAGATGCCGATGACCAGTGAATACACCATTCGCCTTTATTTTGCCCAGACATGAGCTGCGGAAAATATCCAGAAGATTGAGTTTTGTGCGTGCGTGCGTGCGTGCGTGCGTGATGAAAAACACACTACTTACTTGGGGTAAATGCAAACCTGTGTTTGCATAATTCACAGTATTCTTTCCTGCTGTGTTTCAGCCACTGCAGTAGGCTGTGAAAAGACGGTGGTGATAAGTGATTTTTACTCTTCACATCATCAATCTTTGTCTAAAAGATTTGTTCAATAGTCTGAAATATGGCCAGTGAACTCACCATTCCTGATGGATGAACTTGATGCTGCCAGTGCAGACACACGGGTGGTACAGTGGTTTGTCCTGCGTGCCCTCTGATCGACAGACCCGGCAGATGTCTGCTGTAGAGACGACACACGGCGACATGACATAAAAACAAGGCTGCCAAAAATTCATTATTCATAAATAAACCACATTTTAATCACTAATTGATTAAGAAAGTGATCGGACGTTTTTGAACCAAACTTATTAAGTTTTAATGATTTATTTGTTATATGGAGCAAAGAAACCAGAACATATTCACAATTATTAAATAACCTAACAATTATTTTCATAATCAATTAATCTGTTGACTATTCTCTCGATTCATCAGTTAAGTATTTGGTTCTTAACATGATCTGTGTTTTCCGAACCTCAAAATAAAATTGAAACGTTTTAAATGAAAATTAAGTTGTAATGATTTATTTGTGATATGGAGCAAAGAAACCAGAAAACTTTCAAATTTTAGAAGCTGAAAAATAAGGTTTCCTTGTTATTATGAGAAAAAGAAACTCAAACCCATTAATCCATGATCAAACAGTTAGAGCTGCAACTAATATTATTTTCATAATCGATTAATCTGTTGATTATTTTCTCAATTATTCGTTTGGTCCATTTAATATCAGAAAACCTTAAAAAATGTTGACCTATGTTCGTCAAACCTGGAAATTATGTTCTCAAATGTCTTGTTTTGTCCACAAACCAAAATGATTAACTTTTAATGAATCCTTTATTATACAGAGCAAAGAAATTAAGAAAATATTCACATTTAAGAAGCTTAAACAATCGGAAATCTTGTTTAAATCATGAAAAAAGCTTCAAACTGATTCGATCGATTATCAAAATAGTTGTCGAATAATTTAGTAATCGATTAATCATTTCAGCTCTAAAAACAGTAGCCAATTAATTTAGTAATCAATTAATTAACGATTAATCGTTGAAGCCCTGTTTAAATGAGAAAGTGATTACATAAAAAGCTTAAACACTTTTAATCAATAATTTATTTCACCCCTTGTTTATCTGCAGGCTACACAACAACAAAACTTAAACGTGTGGATGTTTGGGTAAACCATGACGTCTTCAGTGAGAAGAGCAGGACGGGGTCATACACTTACACTAGAGCAAACTGTAATCCTTGGATTACCTGTGTCACTGCCTGCTCAAAATAAAGTAACTATAATTAGCCCAGGATGCATGAACGTAATGCAAGTCAAGTTGGGATACAGAGTACTCACTGGTGAGTGGCTTCTTATATAAGCAGCTAAATACAAATTATAAGAAAGGCAATATCACATTTTACTAGTGGCCCTGCAGAAAATACAGATTAATGATACAGAATTATGTTTTTGGCCTGAATGTTTGGTTGTTTTTTTCCCATCTGAGGAAATATGGTTTACTTACAAAAATAGACCCAAAATTGCTAGACTTTAATAAACTTTTATCAACCAACGCTAACACATTTTAACAAAAAATAATTATATAAATGATATAAACAGTCTCCATAGCTAAACAAAGTATTATCCAAGAATAATAGTGTGTACTAGTGTAGGGTTGCAAATAATCATTATTTTTATAAGCAATTTGTCGATTATTTCCTCAAGTAACTTAGTAATCGTTTAGTCCATAAAATGTCTGAAAAAGCTGAAATGTTCAGAGTTGACCAAACCTGAAGATGATGTTCTCAAATGTCTTGTTTTGTCCACAAACAAAAAATGATTCAGTTTGTGATGTTTTTTTATTATATGGGGCAAAGAATCCAGAAAATATTCACATTTCAGGAGCTGAAAAATCATAGAAAATGTGTTTAAATAATTGATTGTGTTGATTATCTATAGTTAGTACGATAGTTAATAGTTGACGATAAAGTTAGTAATCGATTAACTCAGTGATATATCAGCCCTGAATAACATACACCATATAAGAAGGAAACTTCCGATTCGATTAATCCGTCTCGATTAATTGAGTAATTGTTTTGTTTGGTTCTCAAACCAAAAATTATTTAGTTTTAGTGATTTTCTTTGTTATATGGAGCACTGAAACCAGGAAATATTTACATTTGAGAAACCGATTAGACATTACTAAATTACTCCTACAACACTGTGTCTTAGCGAAGTGTGTAGCATGTGTGGAACATACTAGTTTTCGCAGTGTTATAACCCAGTTTAAGTGTAGTAAATAAAGCTAATCAGTTTACTTCGCTGGTTACCATCGCGAACAGCTGTTCTCATAACGGTAGCACCAACACGTACCACAGGCCAGCGTGGAAGTGGGTAATTAACTAGACTACGTGTCACTTTTTATACTTTACACGACATTGTCGTGTGTTTCAAATTCAAACAACACAACTCACTCGACTTTAAGTGTAACTTTTCAGTGCGCTAATAAAGGCAAAAACACAAACGCGGCGTTGCTCCTCTTTTTTTTTTAACCACAACAGCTACAACGCTACCGGACGCAAGCTAACGCTAGTTAACGAGCAAGCTAACGCTAATTAGCCAGCCGTGTGTGTGCCGGGACGTTGACTCGGTCTCTGCCTCCAACAGTAACCGAAACACGGGTTCCGAGTTTGACACAGTTGTTGTGGGTACGAGCTCATTTTACCGATCACTGCTAATAATTGGGGGAAATTATTGGTTGAAATATGAGCTACCTTCATCGGCGTTGTCCATCTTGGTTCTACAACTCCACAGCAGCAGCCAGGTAGTAGAAACGACAGCGGCTAACACGTAGACATTTGAGGCGAGTTTTTTGTTCAAGCTCCGACTATCTTCGCAGTGACTCTCGGTTTAAAATAACAGCATTTTTGATACTGAATATACGACTCGCTTTCAACACTAGCGAGCGACCAAGAGGACAGACTTGCACGTCAAGTTAGTCTTTCATCCCTAGATGGCGCCTGAGAGCAATTCGGCCATGACCATTTCACCCCCACTTATTTACTTATTGAAGTTTCTTTCAAATATTGCTTAATTTAATTCAGATCAAAAATAGGGAAGTGATTAAGCATTTACTAGTGTTTTGTCTGGTCACCCTAAATGTTAAAAATATTTACTAAAACTCATCAAAAAAAACAACTATGGATTAGGATAAAAGGATTGGGATGAAAGGAGTAGGACACAAAAATAATAATAATGGAAAAAGTCAGATTTTTAATTATTTAAAAACATTAAAACCAATTAAACGGTTATTAAAATAGGTGACAATCAATCAATAATGTACTCACTTTTGCAGCCTTGGAAAAGGTCTGTGTTCTCTGAGTGCTTTCTCTAGTTAATAAATACTAAAGCCACACACCCATGATGTATGATACCATTCAAAACAATGTAGTTAAACAGCCTCGAAACATTAACTGACCTTTTGGTAACATCTTTATCCGTCTGGAAACAATAAGAGACTTCATACAAAGTTTAAAATAAAATGATCTTCCTTGATGATATCAAGTTATACAGAGCAATACTTTATTACAACTAGGAATTGCCACTGTTTGCATTTAATCCATTATCTGGAGCTGATCTTGTTCCTTCTCCTGGACTTAAAAGTAATTTGATGTCATTATACGTCTGTTTTCATTGGTGACTTGACACAAGCTGCTTCTGTTTTGATCTGACGTGTGTGCTTAACTGCAACAGTTAGTCTTCAAGTACTGCATACTGTGCCTTTAAGGTGGAATAAAAAAAAAAAACCCTCCTTCCCAGAGTAGAAGCTTTGGGGATTTAAAAACAGTTAACAGAAGAATCACAGTTCCCAGTGTTCACACTCATGTGTCCTCTTGTTCTGGCATCATCTTTCTTGTTGTCTCTTGCTGCTGCTGCTGTGATTTAAATGTCTTGGCGTCGTACACCCACACAGTGTCTATGCCCTCGCCAACGATGCGTTCAGGGACCCAGGTGGGGAAAGGGAAGCGACAGGCCACCACCTTGGATGAACACGGCAACTCCCTCATTAGCTTCAGCTCCAGCTGCTCCATCTTCATACACAAAGACAGAAAAAAATACGTACAGGACAGGAGCAAACATAATTTCATATTCCATGAACATACATTCTAATTAAATACAAAATAGAAGAACTCACCATTTGAGGAACTCCAAAAATGACCACATTGGAGAACTGAGCAAAACTGACCTGACAAAGGAAGGAATCAAATAATCGAAATTATTATTTAAATGTTTTATGTTTGTAGCAATACCTGATATCTGTAACAAACTTAAGGCACTGACTCATGGGGTTCAAAGGAATAGTTCAGGTATTATATGAGGTACTGTCACACAGTCAGAGCCAACACTGCACCTAGAACCAGCCTGAGAAACAGAGGGTCTCCTAACGTGTCACCTAATAATATCTACACCTGCTTAAGTCTAAGTAATTTGTTTGGCACTTTTATTCAGCCTTTTTTCACTGGAAACTGAAGCTTGTGATGCTTTGTAAACAACTTACTCTCTGCAGCAAAGTCCATTATGAAAATCAGTGATTTTTACAACACAGCACACCGGAGTTGTTGATTCACTTCTGCCTCGATTAATGGCTTCAAATGTGTTATTTTGTGTCTTTGGTGTTTGAAATTCTTCATTTCTATTTAACAAAGAGACACAAACTTAACAAATAAAGCAGTGAAAAAAACAAACACATCTCTTCTTTTTTTTCCCACTGAGAACAAACCTCCATGTCGCAGGCTAGTTTCCAAGTTCCTAAAATCAGAGTCACGTGTAATTTCCAGAATAATAATAATAAATATACTGTGTGTACTAATCAGGTATCACTGACCTTCCACAAGTCTGAGATGTGGAAGGTGGTGGAGCAGTGAACTCCCTCTCTCCATGCCTTGTAGCGAGAAAACCACACAAGCCAGGGATTGAGTTCAAAGCCTGAGGCCTGAAAGCCACGTTTGGCTGCTGCTATCACCTGCAACAGAAAAGAGGACAACAAATGCAACTCAGATTGTCAACTTTAAATAACATATCATAATGAATAAATTGCTTAACTTCAATAACCAGTTAGTTATTGAACAACACTTACAGAAAGTCTCTGCAAAGTACACTTTAAGTCTGCACTGCAGTGGAATTTTCAATAAAATGTTTTATTTATGAATTAATTTTATTGTAAACCTTCAAACAAAGCAAATACAGACACACACAAAAGAAAATCCCCGAAATATGAACAAACAGCAGAAAGAAGAATCATCTTATATTATCTGTCCCTATAACACAAGAGGTTAATAAACTAAACACATACAATAAATAGTAATGTAGAAAATCAAAAATAAACTTTTTAATGACTGACATAGCATCATTTATCAAGTTTCTGAGAACAAAAATGTGTCATATTCTATTATAATAATTGGCCAATGTCGATTACTAATATCAGCGATTAATCGGTCTGCCTCTAGTCAACTTTAAATGGATAACAGCTGAAAACACTTACTATCCTCCCGTCTCCACTGCCGATGTCCACCAGAGAACCTGTTCTGGCTCTCAGCACCGTTAGCACGTTCTCCACCTGAGCGGTGGTCGCCGGAACGAACGGGAGGCAGATTTTTCTCAGTGCGGGGACAACAAACGGTGTAGCAACGGCGTACAGGGCGACCAGCGAGCCTCCCAACACCCCGGTGACGATGAGACCCAGGCGGCTTTTGCTCTTGCTCCCGGCGGCAGCAGCGCTGTCACCGCGAGGTTCTGCGGCGGAGTTGCCAAAAAGCTCCTGCTGTGACATGATTAAAAACAATCACATATTACTGAACGCAATGTTTAAACAACTAACAAAGACGTAGCGACGAAAACACCGATGTCCTAACATTGACAGTCGACCTGTGCAACGCTGTCAGAAGCCCGAGTGGATTACAACGAATAGAACGATGGTTCCGCTCTTCATTTGCCTAGTCGAAATTTTGCTTATTCGACAGACAGAGGGAAAATATAGAATCGTAGCCTTGATAATCTAATCTAATCTAACCTAATAATTTAGTTGTTGTTTTTTAAGTGGAATTATTATTTATCCAGCAACATTTGATCTAGTTTATACATTTTATCACAATATGTAACTGTTATCTCACAACTTAGACTTATATATTTTCGACTTTTGGTCTCATAGTTGACTTTTCAGATCATAAATCCCAGAATTTATCTCTTTCTTTGGACATTTGATTTCATAATTATGACTTTTCAACTCATAATTCCCACCATATATCTAATTATTTGGACTTTATATCTCATAATTATTACGTTTCAACTCGTAATTCCCACTATTTAACTATTTGTTTGGACATTTTATTTCATTATACATTTTAACTGGTAATTAAGGTTTTTAATCTCATAGTTTTCTTTTTCTTCCTCCTCTTCTTCTATGGGACTTGTATCCATCATGTTGCATTACTGCCATCTTCTGGGGTAAGAAAACTCCTTCACCACCCAGTCCATTACATTCTCTCTTTCTTCTCATTACTTGTCCTATTTTCTTTTAAATTTGACATATCTCACAATTTTGACATATTTGTCATTATCATGACCTTTCGTTGAATAACTTTGTAAAAAAATAAATAAAGGGCTATGTTGCCATCTGTTCTTTCTTCCATGGGCTTCCACATTGTGTGAAAGGCTGACAGCACACATAAATTACAGGTAAATGAAAAAGGAAAATCATTTAATGAAATAGATAAATGACTAATAGAGACATTTAATGAACAAAAAGCTGGACAATCCATGCACAAATAAACATCATAAATCATCAACAACAAAAAATAAACAATTCAACAATTTTAAACAAGAGGAAATTTAGTTTGATATAAGTCTCAGTTTGGTTCCTTTTAAGCCTAATGGGAGAATAAGGGCCAAGCTTTTATCACTGCAAGACATCATTTATACACAAAATTATTTCAAACAGCAACTAAACCAAAGTGTTTTAAGCCAAACATGAAACGTGAATTTCCCAGACATGACATTATTTGCTCTCTCTTGCTTAACATTACATTACTCGTTCTGCACGGAATCTCACAGCTAGTAATTATGATTCAACGTTGGTCCTGTGTAGGCCTAGTCTACATACATCAAGTAATGCAGGGCATGAAACAGTTGGTGGCGTCATACCAAACAGGAGAAATGTACCTAAATATCAAGTTAACTTCTTTCTTGCACAAAATGCAAGCACTTTCAAGGGCCTTGAGATGGTTTGAGTGCAGTTCCATTTGTGTCTGGTCTATTTTCATGTACTTCATGTCCATGAAAGCCCATTAAAAGTCATTGGAGAGTGTACGGTGGACGGTGTGATCCAGCCCTGACATGCCGTGGTGGATATGATGGGGGTGCATGTGGTGCTGGCTGGTGGTGGGACCGTCCTCCATCATCAGATCCTCCTCCTCTGCTCGGTACCTCTCTGCCCCGTCCTGAGAATAACTGTGCTTCATCACCAGGATGCTTCGCTGACCTGCTGGAGCAGCTGTGTGGTGGGTGAGTCGTGGCGACTGCTGGCCCGCCATTGCCTGCGGCACAAGAGCGCCCCCGTCGTTGGTAATAGTGGTGTCCCTCATGCTCAGGTTGTTGCGGCTACCGTGCACGCTGCCATGCTGAGAGCCACAGTGATGGTCACGGATGCATTTGCTGGAGGAGCGGCGGAGTTTGTGGAACTTCTCAAAGTCCTCTGCCATGGCTGCGTCGTTCATGTCACCTGACGGAGCGCGGCGCAGAGTACAGAGCTCGTAGTGAGGAGGCTCGAATTCAGGGTGCAGGAGGGCAGAGTCGAAGTCATCTCTGAAGACAACAGAGCAGTTAAGCACAATAAAAAGCTGATGTGTGCGTCACAAGAAAAAGATTTCGTAGTGACCATTGTAACACCTCACCTGCGGATTACGTATTTCTTACGCGGCTGTTTAATCTGGATGACGACAGAGATGATGAGCAGGATGACGACCAGACCACAGGTCACTCCAATGATGGTGAGGTTGGTGTTGTCCAGTGTGTGCAGGATGCTGGCTTTCCTCTTCTCTGGTGAGGGGGAAATGCATAGAATTATAAGACATGTGACAAATACACGATTTGTTTGAAGGTGTGGCAGGTTACCTTTGCAGTGATTTTCATCCCAGGGGTAAACACAGTTCTGGACGCCGTTGCAGACCAGTGTGTGGTTGATGCACATGTTACTGTGGCAGAAGAAGGTGTCTCCTTCACATGGAGCTGGAAAACAAAAGCAAAGACGAGATAAAGATGTTTTCAACACTAGTTGCGTTTTGTTTCTCTGATAGAATTGAGCATATTAACGTATTTCCTCCTCTAGAGGTGCTATTTGGAGGTTTCTTCCCATAGATGAAGCTCATCTGTCACTGAGAGCTTGTGGTGCGTTCCAATTACATCAGAAATTTAAACTGGGAGTGACGTCACCTCCTAGTTGACCGCGTTTCATTTGAGAAATCATAAACAACCATGGGTGCAAACGTATTTTGGGCCAATGTTGGCAATGCCCAATCCACGGGCTGGATCCTCCGAGATGTGCATTCATCGACACAGTGCTGCGACGTTGGCTGTGCTATTTCAATTTGATTCGTTGACTCCTTCAAATGCAGCCAATGATTGTTTGAAGGATACGTCAGAGGTGTATCCTTCGCCAATTCTTCTATTGGCACGCAAAGAATTCTGGGATAACGATCGCCTGAGAAGGATCCATCCGACGTATCCTTCATAGCCGACGACATCCAGAATTCTTTGAGCACCATTGGAAGAATTGGTGATGCTCTCTGTGGGCTAGACCGTCTCATTTCAGCAGGATCATTTCAGGCTCCTCTGAAGGATGCGGTTGATTTGGTAGTGACTTTGTTGACCTTCTTAGGATCCAACCCAGGAACTCGGATATAGCATGTTATTACTAATAATGAGTGGCAGCCATTGTATGCTCCTATGTCGTGGTTTGTGGAGTTGCTTCAACTTTCCAAGCTGAGGGAGTGTTCTATCAACTAGAATGCCCCTCTAAACCTGACTTCCATCTACAACTGGAACACACCATTTGTGCAACCCCAAAAACCACTGAAAGGCCTTCACTCACGCTCATGAAAGGTGGTGAAGAGGATCCTGAACTTGCTCTTCCTGCTCCCCTCGTCTGCCCAAAGTCTCACCACACCCACGGACGACACCAGCATGACGTCGTTGGCCACCGTGGAGCAGAACTTATTCTTCAGGTGCTCAACGGAGCTGCTGCCATCGTAGATGGCGACAAAGTTGCGCTTGCACTCATTGGAGTTGTGCATCTCGTACTCCAGAAAACGCATGTAGATCTGTGGGGGAAATCGGAACCACATTTACCTTTATTTAGTCTGAACCTAAAAAGCCCCACTACCCCTCTCAAATATGTCTCGACCAGAGGAGAAGAAGCAAAGTAAACAGCTTTGTGACAGATATCCATACCCTAGCTCTGGGTGGAGCCCTGACGTACCACCTGCAGTCCACAGCCTCAGTCTTCAGCACCTGACCGTCCTTGGCGATCTGAGCCGACTCAATGAATCCCTCTGGACCGCTCAGCTCAAACTCACAAACTGTGGAGACGCATCTTTTGCATGAAAACTTAAAACTATTTCAGTTTTGAGATCATAAAGATCTCAAATCATGAGATCATGACTTTTAAGTTGTGGAGATAATTTGGGTTGATAACAGAGACACAAAAGGACCAAATCATTGCCACATGCCAGGCCTGTATGTGGAGCTGTTTCGCTTGGTTGTAAACATGAAAACAGACTAATTTTCCAAGAAATTTTGTTTTTGGGCTCCGTAAACATTTGTTTTGCGTGGATAAAAAAAAAAACTGACACAGAACTTTTGGAGATTCTCCTAAACTCTTATATTACAAGTATAAGTATAAGACTCACATGGCAGAGCGGGGAGTACACCAAGGTCTTGGAAGTCGGGATCTGAAAGAAAAATATAGCATTTACTAGCTGGGAATGCTGCGTTAGCATTTTTCCTTCCTCCATTTTCTTTTTAGATGGTTTCAACATTATCACCAACATTTAATTTATTCCCAAGACTACAAAAACCTTTTTAAATTTCAAATGAATAGAAAGTAAAATTTGTTTTTAGATTATTCTCATTCTTTTTCTCTATTATTTTATAATTTGTATTGTTTGTAAGTTATATTAAATATGTCATAAATACAAGAGTAGAAAAACGTCCCATATGCTGTGTGGTGATGAAAATGGTGGAGATAAAACGAAAATCTCTGACCTTCGATTGTCAAAAATATTTAGATTTAGCTTTCTATTAAAAACAGACAAAAACACGGCTGACTGAGGTTTATATAATCTCAACCTATTCACTCTGCCCTCATTCAAAAACTCCAAAACCTTCATCTCGTACATCACACACACACACACACACACACACACACACACACACACACACACACACACACACACAGAGAGAAAGGGAACAGATATTGTGCTCTAAACCTTTGTGCTGATGAATTTACTTGCTAGGTGGATTATAAATCCTGATTTGGCAGCTTAGTTCAAGACAGATTAGACCTCAACAACCTAGTGATCAAAATCAAGAAGATTTTCTTTCATTATTATTTTATTATATCTTACAAACACACACTTTAATATCTGGCAAAGGAAAAATTCCTTTGCCAGATATTAAAGTGTGTGTCATAAAAGCCCCAATACAGGAGCAGATTATAAAACCATATACATATTATTTGGTTTTATAATCTGTATATAGCAAACAAACAAGACAAACGAAGCACAACATGTTTGGCTTTAAAAAGAAGCAATGTGTAACTGTGTTTAAAAATAAAGAGTTTGTGATGTAAGACGAGCAGGTGAAGGAGTCAAATCAACAAAGATTCAGATTAATCCTCTCATTTCTGAACCGCTTCTGCTTCAGACTCGACCAGATTCAGATTATTCACATTCATCCTCTCTCTCTCTCTCTCTCTCTCTCGATGTGTATGTTTCCAATGCATTCCGGCTTCTATTACTTAAGTTATGTATGAGTTTTGTACAAAAATATGTCTGCTACTACCATCATTTTTCAAATTGAAGATTTTTTTATTTTTATTTTACACCTTTGACACTTTTCTTTCGTTAAATTGCAACTAAAGATTATTTTCATAATCTATTAAACAATCATTTTGCTAATCAATTCGTTTTTTGGGTCTATAAATTGTCAGAAAATGTTGCCCAGTGTTGTTCTCAAACGTCTTGTTTTAGCCACAAACCAAAAATTATTCAGTTTTTTGTTATTTATTTGTTATATGGAGCAAAGAAATCAGGAAATTAAGCAGCTGAAAACTAGTTTTAATTCTTTAAAAAACACTTAAACCAATGAATTGATGATGAAATTTCTTTACAAGTTGGTCATTGATTACATTTGCATTTAAATCTTTCTGCACCTTTGAGTGAATTAATTTATTTATTTTGGCTATAACATACAAATGAGAAAAAGAGAGAACAGTTGACCATTGAAGTAAAACTTTTATGTCCTTACTCCTTTTACTGCTCGTCTATTAAGTCACTAAATGACTTCAAATATCCTTGACTGCCTTAGTGTATCTAAAAAAGTGCTGTGTAAACGAAACCTGCCCTGTGTGTGTGTGTGTGTGTGTGTGTGTGTGAAAAGGACTCGAGAGTGTCGTCTAAAACTGAAAGAATCCTTTAAGGAATAAAAAAGAATACGACATAATGAGGCTCCATCATGGTAAATAGAGACAGGAGTGAAGGAGTGAAGGATGGGACAGATGCAGTTTAATCTCTGACTGTCGTCAGTTGAAGGTGCCCTATAAAAAAAAATCTGCTGTTCATAAATAAACCCTCTGACTTGGAGTCTCTTAAGCTGCTGCTGCTGCTGCTGCTGCTGCGGTGGCTCAGCATTGACAAGCTGAATTCCCCTGAAAACAAGCTTTCATTAACTCCGTGTGTGGGTGTTTTTGTATGTGTAGCTTTGTGAGGACCAAGAAATGTATAAACCATAGGGAGTGAGGACATTCTGGCTGGTGCTGACAACTTTAAAAGGGCTTTTTCAGGACAACTTAAACCTAAAGGAAAAAATATTAGGGGAAAATTCAAATTCATGAGAAGGCGCAAGAAAACATAAAATAAAGTGACATAAGTGTCCAAAAGGGATCATTTTCAAATACTTAAGTTGTGACATTAAAAGTAGGTAAGATACTAAGAAAACAATGGCTAAAATGACGTAAAACTTCATTTTTAAAGAAATCCTCACAATACTTTCCTGTTTTCACCACAGCCAAACAAAACCCTGAACTATCCCTTTAACTTCCCTCACTCACCTTGTGTGAAGTTGTACCGAGCAGAGAAGCCAGTGGCCTCCAGTTCCCCGTCAGCCACAAACTTGATGTACAGGTACCTCCCACTGGAGCGCACGTAGGCCGGACTTTCCTGTCCACAGTAGCGGCCGATGATGGGCGAGAAGCCAAAGGGTCCGTCGCGAACCTCGATGTGGTCAAACTTGCACTCCCACGACGGCTCGATGGAATATTTCTCCTCGAAGAACAAGTCGATGCACTGGCGAGGAGAAGCTGGAGGAAACGCGTGAGGTCAACGGAAGATGAAGGAAACCAGGAGGAACAAAAGTTAAAGTCGTGATGAAAAGAATATGACGGACTGCGTAGTGTAGGAGTTTTCTAAATCCAGAAGTTGGCAGTAACGCAACATCATGTATTCAAGCTGCCATTAAACCCCGCAATGCGACGCGCAATACCCTGGTATACTCCCGCGTCAGGTTTCTGTAGTATCCCACTTCACCATTGGGTGGCGGTACAAGTCTGGACGCAGATAGGCCATCGTGTAAGCGCGATTTTTTCCGGAAAAAGTTGAAAAATTCTGTATTCTGTTTATGTCTGTGTGTTAAGCACTGTATGTAGGGCATTCCTATTGGTCAACACGGAGGAGCACGTCGTAGATCTCAGAATAGGCAGGGAAATACGTCAAATCTACGTCCTTCAGTTATGTTACACTACAATCTCTGTTCATCGTATCCAACGTTCATAATCGGGTCTGAAATGTGTCGTCACGACCAAAACGAATAATTTGACGGGATATTTCCCGTCATTACCTTCTATAATGTAGACACACTCTCTGTCAGGTGGGTATCTCTCAGGATAGTCGGGTGAAGTGAAGTAACCTCCGTCAGGCTCTTTCACCCATGTCCCACACTTGTCTGCTGGAGTCACACCTGAGTTGTTCTTCACTGGGAACCAGAAGAAGAAAAAAGAACAAAACACACAAATACACAAGAATGATATCTTTATAATTAGCCTTAGGTACATTTGTTAGGTTTTCTTTTCTTTTTTTAAAAAAAACATTCAGTATATAAACTTGGTGAAGGTGAAATGATTGTAATTTTGCAGGAATTGAAGATAAAATAATCATAATATAGAATCAAGGTCATAGTTTGATATATCTGTATTGATACATTTGATCATCTTCTATACAATTTGTAACTATTTGTTGTTATGGTCAATATTTTCTGGATTAATTGATTTGTTGTTTACATATATATATTTTAATAATGGTATAAAAAAGCACTCAAACCGATTCATCGACTATCAAAATAGTTGTTTAGTATTCAATTAATAAACATTTAATCGATTCGTTTTTTGCAGCCCCAATAATAATAATTATTACTTAAAAAGTATTTATTAAACAATTTTAATACATTTGTTACTAATTAATACAACAGTGTGTGAGTAGAGATGATACCTTGAGTTTTTGTTTTGGTAGCTGTGGCAGCAGACGGCTGAGGTGAGACCAGGCTGGCTGCTAAAACTGAAAGAAGAGAATCATATTATTATTAGTATCATTTATTTTTGAAAAGTTGTAAGTTATCATCAATATAAAACAATTGTGAACTTACCAATGAGCAGTAGAAGTTTGTGCAGCATTTCTGCAGCTCTGTCTCACAAATTAAGACATTCATTTACTTTAAATAAATAAATAAATGAATAAAGTCACGTTCCAGAGAGAATCCTTTGATGTTCTCTCAGACATTTTGATCCCACTCTCTGAGAAATCAGCATTTACCACAGTCTGTGCCCCACTAATCCTCTGCGAGTACACGTGGGCGGGTCTAGAGGCGGGGCCAACTGAAATGTGATTGGTACCTTATTTGTCTATCATTCTTAATTCTGCATTTTTATATTTAAAAAGGAACTTTTATTTTTCAAAAACGTCTGCTCATATTACATTAAATGACATTAATTTATTTATTTTTACAAATTTGTATATATTTCTGTCAGAATAAACTTCACTTTTACCTTTTAGCACCGCCCCCCAGTCACGTGTCCCTTGTTCAGCCAATGGGATTCTAGCGTCAGGAAAAACGGCGCTATTTCTAAATTTAAACATCTGTCAATCAACGCACATTGTGGCAGTGGAGACAGTGACACTTGCGCTGCGCGAGACCTTAAACGTTCACGTTTTTATATGAGTAATAATTTATGATAATGATGTATCGTCAGTGCAGTAACAGGTGAGTCTTTCATCCGCACACACACACCTGTCCACGAGACTGCAAGTAAACACGACAGGTGATCGCAGATCGTATTTGTTTGTTAAAATGGTTTACTCACGTGGAAAAATACGCAAATAGTCACTGAGATCTAGACAACTGAGATGTTTTTACTGGTTTAAAAGCACGTGAGCTAAACAGAGATCGTTAACTGCGTCTTGTTGGGTCAGATGGTTTACTGTGTGAGTCCGTGTGGTGTTTTTTGCTCAAATTCAAACACATTTTGAGATCGTTTGGTGTAAAACCATCTACATTCTTGCAACAGTCACAATTTAAATGTTGGAATGTGTTTTTGTAGTGAAATATCACTCGGTTTTGAGTGTTTGATCGACTTAATGTGAAGTTTAATCGAGGTTTAATCGAGGAACAAACATTTTGAGAGTGTGTGGTGTCACACGTTAGCAGCTTCTCTCTGTATGCTAGCTGAGATTATGCTAATTTAAACATGGAAGAATGTGTTTTTTGGCCAAGAGCAAAAATTATTTAAACATATTCAATTACCTTAATTTAAGGTACCAGTGTGTACAATTTAACAACATTTACTGGTGAAGTTTCACAACACGTTGCAGCTGAATACCTGAAAATAATATACAGCCTTCAGTTAGCATCAAAATGTAACAGATGGTCCAAAATGGGCACCTCTGTAGAGCTGACCCAAATCCTGATATCAAAATTAAAGGCTCAATCTGTGAAAATGAGAAACACTGACATTTTACTGGACCTTTATTATGGTGCATGGATGTGCTACTGAGGATATTTTCTGCTGTGTCCAAGAGGGGGCAGCACATGCTCAGTCCATCATCAGTGAAGTTACAGAGAGAAGTCATTGAATCATAGTGTAGTGATTTTTATTTTTAGTACCAAAGCATAAAAAATAGCAACATAATCTTTTAAAATGACTTCGAACTAAAGACAGTAGTATGAGGAAAAATACTTTTTGGTGAACTGGTTTTGTTTATACCAATTTAACAGATCATTATAATGATAAGATAACTCTGAAATAGCAGTGTAAATTATGTTTTTATAATAAATAATAAGCATGCACTTCATGCACAATAGAACATATAGACTATTAAGGTGATTTAAAAACTAGAATTATCTGTACAGTGTGTATATATATATATATATATATATATATATGAATTAAATAACCTGAATATTTAGAGAATTGGCTTTATATTTACAGTGTAAAACAGGAGTGCATTTGAGATATTGCACTTAATTTCACTATGTCGCTACCATATATTGCTTCTATTGTTGCTGCTGATTCTATTTTTTTGCTGCTTCTACTGTTGCTTCTACTGTTGTTGGTGATGCTGCTGCTTCTACTGTTGCTGTTGTTGCTGCTGTTTCTATTTTGCTGCTGCTTCTACTGTTGCTGGTGCTGTTGCATTTACTGTTGTGTTGCTGCTGCTTCTACTGTTGTTGGTGCTGTTGCATTTACTGTTGTTGCTGTTGCTTCAACTGTTGTGTTGCTGCTGCTGCTGTTGTTGCCTCTATTGTTTGTGTTGTTGCTTCTAATGTTGCTGCTGTTGGTGTTTCATCAAAACAAATTGATGTCACAGAAGTTCAGTCCATGCATGTACACACACTTTCATACATGCACCATTACTATGTACTTTATATTAATTATTTGGGAATACCACGGTAATACTGTGATATTATCACATTAATCACATAGTGTGCTGGAAACTGAAACCTGCATTAGAAATAAGATAAGTCGCCTTTCTATAAGGAAATGATTACCATATAATTAACACAACACTAATAATTAATTGACACTGTATATGGTAATGTTGTTAATGTGCAGTGACTTTCCCACGCACCAGTATAGTCTGCACATGGACAAATGGCAAATGAAATCCCCTCTGGAGTCCTGAAGATTGTAAAGTGCTTGGAAACAGCCAAATATTTGCAGCACGAGTCTTTACTGTCCTGATACTCACACAGGTTTCACCCTCACACGTTACATCACATCACTCTTTGTGTGTATGTATGTATGGGTGTGCGCGTGCGTGTGTGTGTGTGTGTGTATATGTGTGTGGAGCTGCAGTGGTAGGGTTTTGGAGATGGAGGCGTGGTGCGTCGCGTTGCGCGTTGCTAAGCGGAAATTTTGGCATATAAGCGCAAAAAGTGAGCAGCGTTGCAGCCAGCAGCGCGCCACTGGACCTGAGGAATTCCACAGGTCTCTATAAAATAGACCCGTGTGGACTCTCGTGTCGTGTTCACAGTGAGGAGAGAGTGAGCACGCGCTGTGTGAGATATAGATGGAAGGAAAACTGTCGCTCTGTAATCATCTGCATCTGGAATATTACACCTGGGATTTATTTCTGACCAGCTTGACGGATTTTAAAGGTACATTTCAAACACTGTCTGTGTGTGTTTTGTTTTAAAATGTCTTTCTATTAAAAAATAATATCATATATTAAAATGCAATTCAAGGAGCCACAGAGCATTTAGAAGGAAAAACTCTAAGAATTTGCTATTTTACAAAGTGCATATTGGTATATTTTGCACTCTGATGAGTTACAGGTTAATATTTACAGGTTAGTTTAGAATTTAGTGGAAGAATATTTACTATTTAAAAAAGAATCAACATATTACTTTGGGAATATTTCTGTTGTGTCTTTTGTTTTTCATTTATTTTACCTTCATTTTATATTTTTTTTGTTTGTAGTGTCAAATAAATTAATGCATTTTATTCCTTGAGAAAGTGTTTTTCATATAAATCCATATCCTGCCTGCCACCCTGCAGTGATGCAGCATAGTAACTCACACATGTGCACTAAACCTCCTGTCTGTGTTTACATGTATATAAAAAAGCATGAGTTGACACTGGTGCCACTGTATGCAGTGATGCAGTGACCTGTAGATGCACTCACACTGCAAACTCTACTGTCAGTATCATTTGCTGTAGCACTTCGGACGTCATGTGACTCGGTTTGCTCACAGCACCATGTTGGCAGGAAACGCTTTTGAAAGATGAACGGTACCAGTGACTGAATACATCTAGAGGACTAGGACCACATGTGAAAACTCATTTTAGAAACAAAAGGGCTAAATAAATAAGCCAAAATTCTTAATTAAAGCCAGGAAATCTGTCTTTTTTTTTTCATTATTTTCTCAAGAAAATAATCACATGTGGCCCTAATCCTCTTCTGTGTGTGTATATATATATATATATATATATATATATATATATATATATATATACATACATACATACATACATACATACATACATATATATAAAACTTCCAAATACCTACGGGTGATTTTCACGAGTATGGAAATGAGCCCTCGTCACAATAAAAGCACGTAACATTAACAACATATTTAAGTTACATATTATAGCACAGAAATGCCATAGCTTGTCTTAAAATAGAGTAAGGCTTTAGATCTTTAGATGCTTTAGTCCAATGCACTTTCACAACAATAACATGCACTTTCAATTTAAGTTATGTTTTCCCTTAAGTATCCCCTTAACTACTGACCACAAAGCATTAAATCTGGATGAAAAATGTAGGTTTGTGATTCACATCAGTACTTGCTATGACTAGATCACTCTACAAGTAGAATCACTATACGTGGGTATATGCTGTCTGTTTTGTCTATATATGTGAATTAGCACCACTTCCTGCCAAAATGGAGTTGTTTTGGTTACATTACATGGTTGTATGACGTCAGCTACCGGAGCTCTACAGGAAGATTAAAGGACAAAAAGACTCCATTCCATTCAGACATGGTCTTATCTGTCTTGAGTGGACAGGTGTATCTGTGAAATGATTGGGATCAGACCACATTCAGAAGTGGGTTACATTCTTTAGACGGTGTGAATGCGTCTTTGGCCACATATTGAGTGCTAAACTAAGTGCTTTTGAAGTGTGGTTGTATGATATACTTTTAGTCATTTAGTTAGTATTTTTTGACAGGAAACTTGTTTGTATATAAACTGTTTCTGCCCACATCAAAGTCTATAGAGACAAATATTTCTTTAGCTGTCGGGGTCACATTACTTCACTCTCACTCTCTTCTTAAGTGTCTTAAGAAATAAAGTTGTGAAAATTATCATTTTTATCTCCAGCATGCATTCTCTCTGCTTCTTTTGCAGTTATAAAAGTCCTCTTCATTCTGTAGTAGTCGGCTCTTTTCCCCGTCATGAAGAGTCCTCTTCCTGTCCTGGGTTTGGTTAGAGCGGCAAGCTTGTTCCTGTACTTGAGCCAGACCGTCCTGACCATGGTCCTCACCAACTCCACACGTCTCGAGTCCCTCCTGGACAAGTACAGGGACAGGGACGAGGAGTGGTGGACGGCGAGGTCACGAGGGAGGAGGGCCATCAGCGAGGGAGACATGCACCTCATTCTGGACCTGCACAACAAGCTGCGTGGTCAGGTCCACCCTCCTGCCTCCAACATGGAGTACATGGTGAGTGCTGTCGACTCGTACAATCTTCACTGGAATACAACCTAACCCTGTCCAATCATACTTCAGTGATTGTAACTAGGCATGGCAGGCTTGTTAAGCTCTGGAATGCTAAACACGTGAGTGAACATGGGGATGAAGGAAAAGCGATACTCCACATTTTAATGTTTTGAGAGGGATTTTTTTGGGGGGGTCCAAAAACCAAAAACATAAGCAAAACTTCAAGACGTCGACCAAATTATATGTTTTCAACCAAGTTACAATTTACAACTGACCTTACTACCAACAGAAGAAAGCCGGTATTACCTCCAAGGCCAAAGAGTTCTGCTTTTATATCACTTTACAGAGTTGAGGGATTTTGGTTCATTGTGCTGGAAGGCGTCTCAAGGGCTTCTAGAGATTGGTCCAACAAAGATGAAGTGAGCTGATGTCCAGTGCGCAGCAGTTTGAAAGCATAGAAAGGCAGCCACACCTCACAAAAGTAGGTCAAATAATCACTAGTTACAACCAAAAGACTCTGAATGCACAACAGACGTTGCAGATGAGCAACAGAAGACCACACTGAGTGCCACTCCTGTCATTTTGTTAGACATCCTGTGTATCTAATAAAGTGGCTGGTGAGTGTATATTTGATAGTAAGGGATCACAGCTTTGGCAACACGGTTGGTGTAGTGGTCAGCACACTTGCTTGTGCGCCAAGAAGACCTGCATGTATTTTGCATGTTCTCCCCATGTGTGGGCTTTCTTCAGGTTCTCCAGGTTTCCTCCCACAGTCCAAAAACATGCAGATTTGGCAAATTGGACGCTCTAAATTGACAGTGAGAGTGGATGGTTGTTTGTCGCTATGTGGCCCTGTGTTTGTCTGCTGTCCAGAGTGTGACCCCACATTTCTCGATCGATAAAGTGGTAGAAGATGGATGGATGGGTCACAGCTTCTTAAACAGTAAATTATTATTTTTGTTCTAAAGCAAATATAAAAACTACATTTGGATGAATAATCTGGGTGAGGAGCATATGTCCTTGTGGCTGAATGTCTACAATGGTACAGATTCAACACAGGGAAGTGACTTTGGCTAAATTTGAGTGGTTTGACACTTAAGTCCTAAATCTTGGATGTGAGTAAAGCATCTATGTGACTGTGCCAGTGGAGGTCTATCAACTGAAGCCAGCAGAATATGGAGGGAAAGAAGGTCTATCATCTGGCAGGCTCTGGCATCGCTGACTCTGGCCTGGCTCCAGATTTCACCCCCACAGTGTTGTCCTGCCCTCTACCTCAACTATCCCTCCCCTCCCTCCTTCTCTTCCTGCCCTGCGTCTCCTCACTCTATCACTCCTTTTCTTCTTCACTGCTTTTTTTCCCCCTCTTCTCCACTCTCCCTCCCTTCCTCCACCTCCATCTCTCCTCCGTCCGCCGTGGCTCACTCGAACTCTGGCCGAGGCCGATGTTATCTTTTGTTTGATCCTCCATGCATCTCATTTTTGGGTGCCACGGCGGTGAATCTATTTCAAACATGTCGAGCCCTGATCTTTGAAGTGCAGGGCACGCTAGTGTAAATGTATGTTATGTACACTAATCCTGTGTTTCTCCAGCGAGGGATACTATTACTGATGATAATGATGTGGCGAGGCAGGGAACTGATGACGGCCAAGTATTTGGTTTTCAGATCGCGGGATCTTCCGGAGGCCAGAAGGGCCTGCACTCCACTCAGTTCAAACATGATCACAGGGCCTTTCTTTACTACACTGAATATGGATTACACAAATTTACATCAACCAGATTATAAACCTCAACGCTCTGTAGCAGAGGTGGTCCTGCATGGCAGATGGCTGGAAACAGGTTTTCACTTGCAATGGGATTTGGAATGCAAACGAGAGCCCGGTGGTAGTTACTGTGACCTCTCTCTCCAAAAGCTGATGGGTCGTCCATCTGCCCCTCTGCCGGATAATTGAGGATGAAGAATAACAAGAACGCTGAGAGAATAATGAGCTGGCAGAGATTATTAGTCCCTGCTGAAGATTGTTGCAAGTGAGAGTTGCGTAACTGGGCTGGTGGAATGGTCAGACAGTCATTCTTTGATGTTTTTTTTTTGCTTGGTGCAAAGGAATCTAAGAGTTTAACAGTGGCTCAGTGGTGAGAGCTGGAGCCAATCCCAGCTGACATAGGGTGAAAAGGTGGGTTTACCCTGCAGAGGTCGCCAGTCTGTCGTAGGGCAAACGCACACAGACGAACAACCAAATCAATCAGTGCGTTTGCGTGCATGTTAGAAGTCTGACTTTAGTCAGACTAAGACAATAATCCAGTTTTCTTAATGTCATGTAAACGCGTTAGTCCAACTAAAATCAAGCGAGTCTTAATCGGACTAACATACCTAGATAATGCGATTCATAGTCCGATTACTCCTGCAAGGACCTTGCTTTACGAGGCGTCCATCTTGTGACGCCATTTTTCTTACAGCAACCCAAAAACACAAGCCAGCTGGAGGAGGGTGATTCGCATATTGATGCAGAAGCTAAGTACGTAAACTGAGACAGTTGTGATTTAGTGTTTACGTCCTTTTTTGGTGTGCATAACCACCATAGTTTTCTGAATTCGAATCAATGTTAATTCTGTACCACATTTAAAAACAACCAGGCTTTACAAGGTAGAAAATAAAAAACATAAAACCCAATAAATCATGATAAAAATCAAACACTAAAACAGTGTTAGTAACATGTTCTCATCCTGAAGTGAGAGGCAGCTATAGAGAAGGCTTTTTTGAGTTTTTTGCTCGGTCTTAAAGCATAATTTTATTTGACCTCAGTGCTTTGGATGCAGTGTTAAGATGGAGGAGCTCAGACGATCCTTTAAAAAAACTTTAAAAACCCAGAATAAAATTTGAAAATCAATCCTAAAATGAAAAGGATGCCAGTGGAAGGAGGTGTTAATGCACCATTAGAGACTCATGCCATCTTCCGGGTGAACCCTAAACACAGAGAATGATAATCAAATTCTACGCAATGTGTATACTGTAATTGAATGATTGTGGTGGACTGAAAACACCACAGAGCCACAGTGTCTGAGTCACAGCTGGATTAAAATGTCCAAATAATCACATCTCCAACCGAACATGAAGTGAATGGGAAAACAGTGCAACACTCACACTAACACAGTGTGTTGGCCTTACTTAAACATATGGAAGACATTATGGTGGTCGGTCAGAGCAGTTGCAGCACCACATTTAAACGTTATCCGATTAGTTTTGACGTGTGATAGCTTTAATGCGACTAAACCGGGTGTTAAACAGCGGCGTGCACACACACTGCAGCTATTCTTCTACCAACACAGCAGTAACATCTGATTATATACACCTACGTTCTCCTTTTGTGAATAGTTTTCAGGTATTTTCACTTTAATTGAGTTTGAAGAGTAAAGACGTCATCAAGCTCCCAAACAGGGACTCTCTGTTTTGGCAGCTTTTCTTACTGGAAACACACTTTTTAAACAACCGCACTGAATAGAAGCACAAAGCTGCCACTGATGTGGTGGTGATACCTCACTGTTTCTCTTCTCTCATATACGTGTCTGTGTGTTAGAGAGGCTACGTGTGTGTTTAATGGGTGAGGCCTCGTTTTGGCTATAGTGTGTTAAATTTGCAGGCAGTGTGCATACAACCGCAGTGCTTTAAAGGGTGATTTCAGTTTTTTTTTTTTTTAAGTCTGGTTGTATGAGGTACTGACGCATGGTTAGCGCTGACTTTGCTGCCACTGGGGGACACAACAAAAAGCATATCATAGTCACTTAACCATAGACGACAACAAATATACGCCAGATTAAGTACGAATATGTTTGCAGATGTAGAAACGTTAAATGGCTCTCTTCCTGCACCAAATTCCATTGAGAAAATCCATGATTTTTACATCACAGCATACAGAAGTTGTGGATCCACTGCTGCACCCATAAATAAGTTAAAATATGACATTTTTCTGATTTCTGTGTTTGAAATCCTTTATCTGGACTAACCTAAGTGGCACAAACTTGCCAAAAGAAGCAGCAGAAGACCAGCAGCTGCTGTGTCCCCTTGTGGTAAAATCGCTGATTTTCTTTATGGACTTTGGTGTGGGAGTGAGTGGTTTGCAAACTTTAGGTTTTCCAGTTGGAAAAGGCTGTTTATTATGATATAAACTTTAGCAGGCATAGATTTTATGAAGTAGCTGAAATTAGTTTTTCCTTGCATCTCACTGGCGGCCACGTTGTTAGTGAGCTTTCCACGTCTCAGGCTGGTCGCTGACTGTGTGTCAGCACCTCATAAAACCACATGTTAAAAGAGCTGAACTATCCCTTTAAAGTAAAGAGCAGGTTGATCTTTCAGGCTCACTTTGCCCCGCGTATTTATGGTTAGCGCAGGGAATGATGAGATATCTGGTAAAGTGTAATGAGCAGCGACCAAAGCCACAAACATGGTAAGTGGCCACTTTTCCCACTTAAATCAGAAGATGGATCCAGAGTGTGGAGTCACAGGTCTGCAAACATCTGGTTCAGGAAAAGCTAATCTGCTATAGAGCTGATAAACTACACTGTGTGCTGAAAGGAATAACCGTTTACCCTCGCTGACCTTTCAGAACCTACGTCTTTCTCCGCATGTGTATTTGTTCTCTTTAGATATGGGATTATGAGCTGGAGAGGAGTGCGGAGCACTGGGCACACGCCTGCCGCTGGGAACACGGACCAAGCCACATGTTGACTCAAATAGGCCAAAATCTTGGAGCTCACTGGGGCAGGTGAGGGCACTTTTCTAGTCTTGACAATCACTGAAAACTGTTTCACGTTATGTAAATGTCCAATGTAAAAGTGTTTTTGGTGATGAAATTAAAGTACATATATAAAATGTGACACCTTTTCTTTCACTTTAGGGACCGCCCTCCTACCTACCATGTGCAGGCCTGGTATGATGAGGTGAGGCATTACAGCTATCCCTACTCCCAGGAGTGTAACCCACACTGTCCGTTCAGATGTTCAGGACCTGTGTGCACTCACTACACTCAGGTAAACAGCACCTTTTACCTTTAAAAGCTAAGGGGAGGCAACATATTTTTGCCGGGATTGAACATGATCTCTCAGCATAATTTAAGTCATTATGGATTATCTGGATTTCAGTTGGTGTGGGCGACCAGTAATCGCATCGGCTGTGCCATCAATGTGTGTTACAACATGAACGTGTGGGGGATGATCTGGGCCAAAGCTGTTTATCTGGTCTGCAACTACTCTCCACCGTAAGTTCTCACACACATTTGGACACCCTACACAAACCCTTATCCCCAACTTTAACCTAACCACAATTCAAATCTTAGTCCTTAACTTAACCAGTTCCTCAGAAATTAGGTTCTGCCTCATTAGGGACCAGGTTTTGGTCTCCATAAAGACTACTGGTCCTGACAAGGTCAGTGTTTATGCCAAAAAAATGTCCTATATAAGGAAAAATGGTTCATCGTCAGCACAGATGAAACTCGAAAGTAAATGATGTAGATCTTGGTTATAGTTAATGTTAGAATACTTAAAGATGAAGAAAAACTGCTGTGTACTTTTTATTTATTAAAATAAGTCTTGTTGTTTGTTTTGCATTTACCCTGTATTTTTCAGAGGTAACTGGTGGGGTCATGCTCCGTATAAATATGGAACTCCTTGCTCTGCTTGTCCGGCCAGCTATGCTGGAGGCTGCAGGGACAACCTCTGCTACAAGGGTGAGTTTGTGCCACGTCAAGTGCCTTATATCTTTTATAGATTATACTTAATCTACAATGTCTTGAAAAAAAACTTGTTGGCTGCTTCATCTCACCATAAAAAGAAAACTGAAGTTTTTCCTTGCTCTGTGAACCGATTACTCTCCTGCACCAAAGTCCATATAGAAAACCAGCAATTTTACATCACAGCACACAGGAGTTGTTGATCTACTGCTGCCTTTTTTAAATGTTGTTAAATGTTATTTTGTGACTTTAGTGTTTGAAATACTTCATTGAGGTTTAGTTAAATTACACAAACGTTCCAAACAAGGCAGCAGTAGACGAGCTTGCATGTCCCGATGACCTAAAAACTCAGATTTTCTCAATGGACTTTGGTGCATTCAAACACATCAATATAGACAAATTATTCTAGGATGGACTATCCCTTTAATATGCATTGCACCATGGATTCCACACAACAAAAAAAGGTCCTACTAACACGAAATCCATACTTTCAGATGGCGGCGTGGACAGGCGTCCGCCTCCTGAGATCGAGGAGAACTACATCGAGCCTGAACCCGAACCAGTGAGGGACAGAGATCCAGAACCCAGGACTCAGACGCCAGATCCCTCGCCCTCTGACGCCCAGGGAAGAAACCCGGTTGTCAGCACAGAGCAGATGTGTAAGGATATACTGCAGCTCTGAGTGCGGCAAATCGGGAATGTTCACATTATTAGGAACATTTGTTAAATGTTCTTTTTTTTTTCTTTTTTTTTTTAGCTCAACAGGTGGAGTGTGAGACCAAACTGAGAGACCAGTGCAAGGGGACAACCTGTAACAGGTAAAAGACACACACTGCAACTGTATTTTACACGAAAATGATCACATGGTGTGTATATACACATCAACCTCAAAATGTTATGTTTTTCATACTTATTCATTTAATATAAACCAAGTATATATCAAGAAACCAGATCATGTTCACGACAAAGAAGCAACATTTGTAGAATATTTTGTACAAAAAAGTACTAAAACTTACTAAAAAAAAGGTTAATAAGCAGTTCATTATTGCAGCACTGTAGTTTGTTCACTTTTCTACTTTATCTGGATTTTAGATATGAGTGTCCACCTGGCTGCTTCCACAGACACGGAAAAGTAGTTGGAACTGGATATTATGACATGGTAAATGTTCACGAGCAACAGCTACATCTCTATTTTCGTTCCCTGTATGATCTAAGCTGCTGTACATCTGCGTGGTGACAGAATTAAGTCACTTTTTCTACATTAACATTCACGTCTTCCTGTCTCTCCTGCAGCAGTCCAGCGTGTGTGGAGCCGCGTTACATTCAGGTGTTATTGGCGACGACGGTGGATGGCTGGATGTGACCAGACTGGGCAGAAAACAGCAATTCACCAAATCATACAAGAATGGTATTCAGTCTCTAGGGTATGACACCGTTTCTGTGTTTAGTTGTTTTAAAATTTTTAAAGTGATAGTGTGTGACTGTATAAAATACTGACGCATAGTCAGTGCTGACTGTACGGTGATTGCCCCTTCAATCGATTCAAGTCTGTGCTATATACAGAATATGTTTGCCACTTGATCTTGTCATTAGACAACCTTTTTTAACAGGAAAATGCAGTTTGCAAACCATTCTCTATCCTGCAACAAAGCCCATTGAGAAAATCTCAGTTTTCAGCTCACTGGAACGCACAAGCTGCTAGTCGACCGCTGCCTTGTTTTGTAGGTTTGTGTGACTTATGTAAATCCGAGTCACAAAAAAGGCTCACTTACTGTTGGGGGCAGCAGTGGATCAACAACTCCTGTATGCCTTGATGTAAAATTGCTGATTTTCTCTATGGAATTTGGTGCAGGAATGAAAGAGGTTTACAAAGTGAGACAAACTTGGGTTTTTATGTTGGAAAAGAATATCTAAAAGGGAGAAGAATGGGGTTTAATATATTCTTCAGATATCGTAAACATGGGCAGATATAGATTTAATAAGTTGAGTTTTTTTGTTAAGTGGCTAAAATCTGTTGCTGACAGACACATCTCAAGCTTGTTTGCGTAGAAGAACTGCACTAAACAGTTGGCACTTACTATGTGTCTTAGTTACCTTATATTTGCTTTCTTAATTGGAGCTGTTTAAGTAATGATTCATGGCTTTTCTTATATTTCATAGGAAAAACAGAAGTGCAAATTCCTTCAAAGTAGAAACAGTGCCAGGTAAGATTCACACAATCGCATCTGACTGCAATAATGACCCAGAAGGGATGACACTTTTAGAGTAATTTTGCTGCATCTTCTTCTTCTTCTTCTTCTTTTTCTTCTTCTTCTTCTTCTTCTTTCACTCAGTCAAAGCAGTAACATGTGAAACCACTGTGGCTCTTTTCTGCCCGTTCAAGAAACCTGTACGACACTGTCCAAGGTAACGATCTGTCCGCCTCAAGTTCATTCATGTGTGGAACAGCTGTGGAAGGTTCATGTTGACTGTAAACATCTCACTGTTGAAGTTTAACCACATTGACTGGCTTTATAATAGAGGTTATTTACCTGGTTTTGTCCAAGACACTTTGACGTCATCGATCAAGCAATGTTTTTAGAGATATACTTTGTCAACAGACATTTACATACTGCTTTTACATTATTAATTTTCAAAAATAAATTGTATGTAAATATCTTTTTTTAGGTTGTATTGTCCCAGAAACTGTTTGCGTGAAAGTCGAATCCGTGTCATTGGGACAAACTATTACTCAGATGTGAGTATCTGGAATTGTTAATTGAAATCCATTGTAAATAGTTGTTTGTAATTAAAGGTATAGTTTTAAGTTTCTGATTCTAACATTTTTTTAAATGTCTGCAGACACATACCAGACAAACGGACATGTTACTGTTGTGTTCTTCTACAGAAATCTAGTATCTGTAGAGCGGCCATTCACGCTGGAGTGATCCAGAACGAGTCTGGAGGTTACCTCGATGTGATGCCAGTGGACAAACGACAGCAGTACAGTGGCAGTTCACAGAACGGCGTCACCTCAGAGAGGTACAATTACATATATGAAGCCCAATCCCAGTTATCATTTTTACCGCTACCCTTTGCCGCCTGGAATTGAGTTATCAACTTTTGTTGTGTCTAGCATAGCTACACAGCTTGCTAACTAACATTAGCTTAATGTTTGTTAGTTTCTAGTTTGCTAGTTAGCCCAAACACTTCTCCCTACCCCCTGTGTCTCAACAAGTATGGGGACACACGACATGAGAACTTAGTGGTAGGGCTAAGCGGTAGGGGCTAAATTGGAACTGAGAGTAACCCACCTTAAGTTTGCCGTGCTTCACTTGAAATGTCGTCAAAAGTTTCTCAGGCTAGCCATTGTTAGCGATTCCAATCGATAACACTCTACGTGGTGTTTTGTGCACACAAACAGCGTAGCAACATGACTACGGTTGGAAATTAAACAGTACTATGTGTACATGTGATTTACTGTGGAATAAATAAGTAGCAGTGTTTTTAGGGTGGCAGCCATCTTGGAATCCCATGTCAATGTGTGTGAGTTGTTGCTCTGAACTTGGAAACTCTGGGATCCAACTGGAACACATTAAATGCCCAAATGACATCTTTATATCAGAAAACCTTAGTGTACCACTCACTCTCTGTCTCTTTTTCTTGCTCTTCTCCATCCAGTTTACTGAATCCATCGGGAGGAAAAGCCTTCAGAGTGTTCGCAGTCATGTGAAAAACCACTCTTAAAGGCCAGAGAACCGTCAAACATGGCCACTGAACAACCAGCAAACCCACTCATTACACTCGTACAACCTGCAATTACATCACAGTGCTACAGTAAATAAGCCTCAGCCTCTGACCCTAAAACTGTAACATGACTTTCATCAAGGCTTCACTTTTAACTTTGGTCATGACTCCAAACTTAGCTTTGAGAAGAATTTCCCGGTGAGTGATGATCTTGGATCTCTCTCTCCTTACGTCTCTCTAGAGTCGGCCATAATAATCACATCAGGCCACCACACATCATGTCGTAATGCCACCAGATTAAAATCACTCCATAATTTAATATTATAACAGCTTCTGACCGGAATTAAATCAGACGTGGAGTAAATGTAAAAAAAAAAAAAAAACATTTCCAGAAAAGTGAGGACACTGTCTAAAAATGCATGTTTCTTAAAAATGAACCCCAAAGGGAAAAGATTACATAATATCATGAATACTTATAGGTCACAAATAAACACAATACATTAATGTAATAATTAAAGTGGGTCTAAACTTAAAAAAAGAAAACAAACTTAAAAATTATGACATTTATATAACTTTCTAAGTTTAATTTAAATAAACTTTGGGTACCAGTTGAACAGAAAATGGATGACAATAATATTACTTTAACATATTTTTAATCCCAACAACATTTTGGTGAAGTGATAGTGTACGATGAAAATTGACAGTACGATGAAAATTGACAGTGTACACGATATAAGCAGATTCTACACATCTTCAACAAATTTTTTTCGCAAAGTACATTTTTTTTTGACAATGACCTAAAAGTTAAAAGAACAATTATTTTAGTAGAGAACCAGTGAAATCTCTATTTACAGTATAGCAACAAAACAGGTGGTGAAAATACAGACTGTATATTTCTGTACATAGTGATGTAAATAATGTTGAACACTTTTCCATTTCCAGCTTTACAAATCAAACAAGCAGAAACATAATAACATGAGTAGATGTTGAAACAATAAAACATGTACTTATCACACAAGATTTTTCACACGTGTGTATATATATATATACATACATACATACATACATACATACATACATACATACACACACACACACACACACATTATATAAATATGGATCCTGGCTGGCCAGGAATGTGCATGGCAGAATCTTCATAAATATACTTTGAAATAAAGTTTTAATGTGTATTAATATAATTTGTATGCGTTTATTTTTCTTTCTTTCTTTCGAATGAAGTTGGTTTCAGATATATAGTACAGTGCGGTCGATTGGCCTCATTTTAAATATCAGACCCTGCTGCTTCCCGCTGTCTCAAATTCAGCTGTGGGTTGAAACATTTCAAGTTAAATTTTTGTCTTTCTCGAAAGCTGTGGGTATTTCCAGGAACTGTGGGGGAACAGCGGAAGAGAAATCTGCTTATTTCAGGTCCAGGGAGCAGATCTTATCCTCTTGCATTCAGTAAATGTTGGCAGTCAGAGCAGCAAATGTCATTACAATTTACCAACTGGATTTAACACACAAACTATTCACTTCCTGCCAATCTCAGCTAAAATTAATTTTTGTCAGGCTCTGGACCAAAAGTCTAAAATACTACCTTTGGAGTTGTTGATATGACAAAGCAGATATTTCTGCTGCTAACAACTATAGTGACTCAAGTTATCACTGGTTTACAGTTAAGCTACTGTTGGCGTTGCTCTGGAGAAGCTAACTCTCGTTGTAGTTACATGTTAAGCTACTGTGTCCTTTTACTTTGACAATGCTAGCACTTGTTATAGTCAAATGTTTTACTACCAGTAGCTTTACTTTGAATAAGCTAACACCTCATAAAAGTATTTATCTAATGTTAGCATCAATTTGATGAGACTAGCAGTCATGTTTAAACTGCTACTGTTCCTATCACTTTGAAGAAGTTAGCTCTATAGTTATATGTTAAGCACCTGTTAGCATCACTCTGAAGAAGCTAACTCTTTTTATAGTTATATGTTTAGCCACTGTGAGCGTCACTTTAATGAGCTAATTCTCTTTACATTTAACTACTGTTAGCATAATTCTGAAGAAGTTAACTCTCTTTACAGTTGCATGTTTAGCTACTATTACCATCACTTTGAGGAAGCTAATTCTCTTTAGGTATAGCTACTGTTGGCATCATTCTGAAGAAGTTAACTCTCTTTACAGTTGCATGTTAAGCTACTGTTAGAAACATTTTGAGGAAGTAAATTCTTTTTAGGTTTAACTACTGTTAGCATCACTCTAAATAAGTTGACTCTTTTTATAGCTATAGTTAGCATCACTCTGAAGAATCTAACTCTTTACAGTTACATGTTAAGCTACTGTGAGCAACATTTTTAAGCTAAACCTCTCATGGATTCAATAGCTACAAAATCTTGTTTTCTAGGAATAAATACACAATTTTCCGCCTTATCGTATGAATTAACATGATATCTTAAGCGTTAACCGTGTTCAAATGCTTCTCTTGTCATACAGTAAATAACTTCCTATTTGTTAAGTTTAAATAGCCTTAAATGTCCCTTCTGAGAGTTAAGTGATTCTTAAGTGCTCACACTCACTCGCTGTGCCAGCGACTAACTGAACAAAGAGCAACTCTGTGTTTTGTTTATCTCATCTCTCAGCTTCCCAGGATGCATTTCCTCTCCTTCCTCCGGACGGGGCACAGATGTGGTGAGGCGCCAGCTGAGACGTTCACGTCAGTCACCTATAAGTTTACACACGTGAAGAACCAACACACACACAAAGTTAGAGGTGAACACATGAACATTTGTTTGACGTTTAACTGATTCTTAAAATGTTATTGATGAAAAACATAATTTTTTCAGATTTTGTCCCCAAACAATCGAAGAAACTTGCATTTTAACAGTCCATTATTACCAGTTCTTGGGCTTTGACATCTTAAACAGCATTTACAAATAAAATAACAATTAGAGGTTTTTGAATTTAGAGATTTCAGTACAAATGTAAAGAGTTACATGATGAAATTATAGTGGAAGCATTATGTTTTTTTGTTCTTAGTCCGTCTCCTATTTGTTTAAAAGCAATATCTCAAGAACACCTTTAAGGTGACATAGAATGCTTGTATCACACATATATGTTAGTTATGGAGGTCTACTTACGTATATTAACTTGTTTTCATGGTTACAAACCTCCTAGTTGCTGCAAACGAGCCGATCAAAATATCTCCTCACTGATGCTCTCGTCAGCCGCGCTGTTTCAGACCAAAATCACACCCCCAGAACGTGGACAGCCAACGAGAGCTTTCCCACTGTCCTGTGATTGGCCAGGTACCTGAAAGTTACGTAAACGGTAGGCCAGCTCTCAGATACACAGCTCCCCCTCTGGCACGGTGGATGCTCTGCATCTCAGCAGCTACAACGAGAGTAGTTCTACTTCTTCTGCGGTTGAATGTACGCAACCGGATGTGCCCGGACTAGTGCCCGCACCAGGAGGCGCTACGGTGATGAGATGAGTGGTGAGGTTTACTGATGACATCATCAGCATACGGAAGTGCCGATCCGCTTCGCAGAGCCCAGGAAAACAATTAAACCCTATTTTCTCAGCAGTGGCTGAACCGTTTAGGGTTTCATAAACGAGATAATGACGCAGATACACACACAAACGCAGTGTTTATTGGAGCTTCCGGTCTATGTCGCCTTTAAGGGAATTTATTCAAATTCAGTAAAAACATTAACTTGGACTTTATGGCAAACTGTTTAGATTATGGTCAAAAGAAAAACTCATATGAGGAAGCAAGTCCTCATTGTCACTTATCAGAACAATTATCACTCTTTATTATAATGGGCAAATTTTATCTTTAAAACTCAACAAATTTGGAACATGTATGCAGGATCAGACAGTCTAGAATAAGACTTAGATTAATCCAGATCTGACCAGGTTGATGGATTTGGTGGCAATTTAAATTTACCATGGGCAGTCCCATTTAACAACTTCAGATGTGTGTATCTCAGCAGGGTGCTCTAGTTTCCTGCTTCAGTCTGAAAACCTGCGGTTAATTGGACACTCTAGGTGTGAATGTGGGAGTGAATGGTTGTCCGTCTCTCTATGTTGGTGATGTACAGAAAAAAGGAAAACATTGCAGCGCTGTCAAAATTCACAGGAGTCTGTTGCGGAGGCGGCCATTGGCACCAGACTCCTGTAACCTGCTGGGGTCAGTTAGTCAGTCTGTCATTGAGAAAACAGTCAGTCAGCCACAGTGTCAGTCAAACGGCAGTATAAACACCGAGAGTGGACAGACAGCTCTCCATCAGCATGAAACCCAGTGTGTGAATCATAACACCAACAGTCAGACAGACACACAGACAGCTTGTCTGGTCACCCAAATAACCACCCACTTTGCCAAAAAGTCCATACTAGCAAAAAAGCATTCCCTTCTTTAGGCCGTCAATCAAACAATGGCTTTACATTGGCTCTCAGGAATCCAGTTTCTTAACTAAAGGGATAGTTCTGCACTTTTGGTGGAGTTAGATTTCCATTCCAGTATCGCCATAATGTTAAAATTGGGCAATTAAAACATAGGCAAGAATTGTGGCCAGTGGCAAAATGAAGCAGATGACGAGAATTCAGTTTCCCAACATAAAGTCCCCAAGACATCAGTCAGACGTGAAGTTCTGCTCCAGCATGTCTGTCATCAATCTCCAGTGATGTAGTACTCAAGTCCGGTCTCGGACCCGAGATTTCTGCTTCCTCTGACTCGTCTCAGACTCGTTCCTTCAAAGACTCGGTCTTGACTCGGACTCGGACCATAGTGGGAGGAGAAGGACTCGTAATTTCAGACCGAGTCCTCGAGACCAACGCATTTCTTTATGTTGATGTTATGTCCTTACTATGATTAAAAAAGTCAGGGTGGACTTAACATGTTGATGACAGAGCAGCACTGTTGAAGCAGTTTATAAAAATAGGCAGAAGATGATGCATGTGGTAGGGATTTTTTTAATGATAGTAAAAGCATAGTCCATATTAAGACGTTAAGACTGCTCCTATAAACAATTCCCAATCTAGCTTAGTCTGTAGGCCTAAATGTTCTCCTAAAGGACTCGGTCTCGACTCGGACTTGCTTCCTCAAAGACTCTGTCTTGACTCGGACTCGATTGTATTTGAAAACCAACGGACTTGGTCTCGACTCGGTCTCGACCCTTCAAAGACTCGGTCTTGACTCTGACTCGGCATAGGCGGTCTCGTCCCCATCACTGTCAACCTCCTATTTCATCCGTTCATATTTTAACTCCTCTCCACTACAAACCCTTGTTTGTCTTCTCCTATTGTCAATTCCTTGTTGAGAGGGGTAATGAGGCTGACCAAGTTCAGTGTTGTTAAGTATTTCAGACTCCATCTAAGTCGTCACTGAGTATGAGTCTGAAAAGAAGTCCCACTTGACCAATGGGGGTAGATCAAAATGCCTCTGTACGCAATTGGGCCTTCACGTAGGTTGCAGACCTTCGACCAATCATCATAATCTGAATGACAACCATGTAGTTTTCTAGGAGCAATGGCTATTTCATGAAACGAATTTCGGGCACATCCCGCACCCAGCCTTCCAAGTAAAGGTATTGTTCTCAGTTAAAACCCAAGCCTGACCGAGGAACAATGATGGAAACACGGCATATGTGAAGCCAGTGTTTTCAGTTTACCATGTTCCCTTAATCACTGATGACACATCATGGTCGTTTTATGTCTGCATAATACATTTCATACCTTTTACGCATGGCAGCGTATAATTTAAAGAGGCCCAGGTGCACTGCACGACATTCCAGGCCCCCTGACTAGAAAGGAAACTTGGCTTGCATGACCTTAAAGAACTGAACTTAGCACAATATAACCAGACAGTTTGAAAACAGCCCCCGCTGAGGTCAAGAACGTACCATGCCCTATGTGAACCACACTTCTCAGCCAGTCACTGCATACATTAGATACTTTGGTAAAAGCCCTCACTCGGACCAGATTAAACTGAGTCACCCTGCTCCGAATCCGCTTCTATATTTTGCGCCCGAAAGTCATAACTGTCATCTCACGCGTCTTTAAATAATGCTAGTTACAGACCTGGAGAACTTAATCCATGACATTTAGCTGCAAGGGAACGTGTGAGTCTTTTCATAGCCAATGAATAAATAGTCCTGGCTGGTGTTTGTGTAAGTCTAACGACACACCGCTGCGCTGCCAGTTTTAGCGATAAAACCTTTTTTGATTGTGTGTGTTGGTCAGAAAAATATGGAAAACGTCAAAACGAACGTAGCAATTACGGGGAGTTTTTGAGATATGTTTGAAATTTGGACCCAGCTGGTTGTGCCAGATACACACCGGTGTATAGAGTGTGTGTGTGTTTGTGTGTGTGTGTGTGTGCGTGTGTGTATGAATACACCTCCACAGCTGGATGTGTCGTTATGTGTGTGTAGAAGTGAGCCGCTCTCCTAAATATAACTTGCGCAATCACTCTCACGCTTTATAGCAGGCGGTTAGCTCCTGGGCGGACACACACTGTGCATGTGGGCTAACAATGGCTGCAAACAGGAGAGAGTGTGTGTGAGTGAGTGGTTCGACTTCCTGCTCTCAGCCCTCCGCAGCTCATAGATTTAGACGTTATTATTATTTTGACATAGTTAGCAGCTGTGTTTTGGTGGCCAAACGTGGTGATTATCTCCCCGCCGCTGGGTTTTCTGTCGGTTGGAGGCGTATTTTTAACTGCGGAGACCATTTCACTTCACTTTCTCATGACACGACGCAGACGCCGCTCAAAGTCACAGAAGTCCCACCTGTTCAGTCCACGGTCTGATTATGTGGAATGAGTTACAGGAAGACAGTTTAGCTGGTTGTTCACAAAACAAGAAAAAATATTGCATTGTGAAAGTCCTTCATCCACAAAGCCCACAAAATGACTCTAAATGCTGACGTACCATGGTTCTCAAACTGTGGGACGTGTACCACTAGTGGTACGCAAACTTCCTCTGGTGGTACTTGGAGGAAAATCAGAAATTCCTGTTCTACTGTATATACCAGGGTATGTGATCAGAGTTTTGACCACAGTGTGTAGAAAATTAACAAATAAAAGATTTATAATAAATTAGACTTGGTGGTGGAATGGGGAAGTGCAGGAGTATATAAAGAGAAAGAGGTTAGCAAAGAAAAAGTGGGACACTGAGGAGCCTGAAGAGAGCAGACAGGAGTACAGGGAGATGCAGCACAAGGTAAAGGTAGAGGTGGCAAAGGCCAAACAAAGGGCGTATGATGACTTGTATGCTAGGTTGGAAAGTAAGGAGGGAGAGAATGATTTATACAGGTTGGCAAAACAGAGCGATAGAGATGGGAAAGACGTCCAGCAGGTTCGGGTGATTAAGGATAGAGAGGGACATGTGTTGACAGGTGCCACAGAAGTAATGGGAAGATGGAAAGTACTTTGAAGAGCTAATGAATGAGGAAAATTAAAGAGAAGAGGTGACTACTGTGAACCATGAAGTAGCAGAGATTAGTAAAGCTGAAGTTAGGGGGGCATTGAAGAGGATGAAGAATGGAAAGGCAGTTGGTCCCGATGATATACCTGTGGAGGTATGGAAGTGTCTAGGAGAGAAGGCAGTAGAGTTTCTGGTTAGACTATTCAACAGGATCTTAGAGAGTGAGGGGATGCCTGAGGAATGGAGAAGAAGTGTGATGGTGCCCGTTTTTAAGAATAAGGGAGCTGTTCAGAATTGCAGTAACTATAGAGGAATAAAGTTGAGTCATACAATGAAGTTATGAGAAAGAGTAGTGGAAACTAGACTGAGTGCAGAAGTCAGCATTTGTGAGCAACAGTATGGTTTCATGCCTAGAAACCTACCTCTCCAGACCTACCTTTGTAGATCTGGAGAAAGCCTATGACAGGGTGCCGAGAGAGGAACTATGGTACTGTATGAGGAAGTCTGGAGTGGCAGAGAAGTATGTTAGACTAGTGCAGGACATGTATGCCAACTGTGAGACAGCGGTGAGGTGTGCTGTAGGTGTGACAGAGAGGTTCAAGGTGGAGGTGGGACTACAACAGGGTTCGGCTTTGAGTCCCTTCTTGTTTGCGGTGGTGATGGACAGACTGGCAGATGAGGTTAGACAGGAATCTCCATGGACTATGATGTTTGCAGATGACATTTTGATCTGTGGTGAGAGCAGAGACCAGGTGGAGGAAAAGCTCGAGAGGTGGAGATATGCTCTAGAAAGGAGAGGAATGAAGGTTAGTCGCAGCAAGACAGAATGTATGTGTGTGAATGAGAGGAACCCAAGTGGAACCATGAGGCTACAGGGAGTGGAGATAAAGAAGGTGGAGGATTTTAAGTATTTAGGGTCAACAGTCCAGAGCAGTGGAGATTGTGTAAAAGAGAGGAAAAGAGTTAGTTGATGTGAGAGAGGGGGATACAGAGAACAGGGTGAGATGGAGGAGGTTGATTCGCTGTGGCGACCCCTGAAGGGAGCAGCCAAAAGGAAAAGAAGAAGACTTTGAGAGTTCAATAATTTCTCATTTTCTTTGAGAACTACTAGACCCAGCCTTCACGTATCAGAAAAGATGTTTTCCTTGTTTATTTGTGTCGTAAACGTCTACTTCACAATGCAAAATCCATGTCCTGGCTCTGGTTTGTCCGTTCATGTTGCTGTAGAAACATGGTTTGGTAAAGTTTGACGATCACCGATTAATGTTTTTCACCATTTTCGGTATTATATTTTATAATTGCTAGTTGCAGCTCTGCAAAACTCAAGAAAGTGTTTACATTTTTTTGTGCTTCCAGGTGGTACAAGTAGGAAACGAGGTCACTGCCAACAGCTCGGCACACTCTGCCAGAGAGTGAGTGGGTGATGAAAGGTGACAGAAATATACAGTATCAGACATAGATATCTCACTCATTCACACGATTTCTCAACTCCCTGCACAAACACTTGTGCTGGACTGTGACCAGTGGAGTCTGACAGTTCAAAGTGGCACATCTTACACCTCGCAGCCCTGGTCTGCAAAATACCTAAATGTTCAGCTTGTGTTTTAAGATGGCAAATACCTGTTTTTTTGGCTCGTAACGTATTAACTATCCCCCCTGCATGAAGTTAAATTGATTCCAGACTCCTATTTCTCAACTGCTCACCTTCATTTTGTCCTTTACTATTAATTTCTTTAAATCAAGTAACTCAATGTTTCATTATTATTTTTTACTGTCCATGTAAGGATGGTCTGTTTTCACTTTTTTTTGTGCCAAGAGATTGAGGGAAAAACAATTGTTCAGTAAGGTGGGCAATATAAGCTTGAACTTATATCAAGGGCCACATGGTGGTTAGCAAACTTGCCTTTGCAGCAAGAAGACCCGGGTTTCAGCCCCAGTTGGAACAAGGGCCTTTAAGCATGGAGTTTGCCTGTTCTCCCCGTGTGTGTGTGTGTGTTTTCTCCGGCTTCCTCCCACAGTCCAAAAACATGCAGGTAAATTGGTCAGTCTAAATTGACCAAAGGTGTTAATGTGAGAGTGAATGGTTTGTCTCTATATGTGGCTTTTGATGGACTGGTGAACTGTCCAGGGTGTATCCTGCCTATCGCCCTATGTCAGCTGAGATTGGCACAGTACCCCCCCTGACCGGTAAAGCGGTGGATGATGGATGGATTATATCAATATCATATTCATATCCAGTAGTGATATTTAATTTAATTAAAAATGTATTTGTTTTGCTATGGAACGATATATAGCTCAATAAAAACATTAATTATGTCAATTTTATCTCTATTTATATCAAAAACAGACAGAAATAAGTCATTACAACTTGGTGGCGGGCCACATGAAATTGATTTGGGGGGCACATGTGGCCCTCGGGCTGCGGGTTTGAGACCTCTGTGTAAAGTGATACAATTCTCACTTCTGTACTTTGTGAGGAAAAAAAATCTTTGTGATGGAAAATGTGTTACCAACCACTTTACTGAATTTGAATGATTCAAACAGTCGCCAAGTGTTTCAAAGCCACACACCTACTGGTTTGTATGCTTCAGTGGGAACCGTGACGTCTGCGAAGGTCGCAGTTTATCAGCGTTTGTACAGAATATAAACGCAAACACTTCGATGTCACATACATGTAGAGAATTTATATTTTTTGCAGTTTAACAACATAATGTACAAAAACATGGAGCTGCTTTAGCTACAGTCCTGCTCTCTGTCTCCCCCTTCCTCCATCAGTGGTACTGCAGCCTCACAGCGGCCTGCTCCGCTGTTCTTCCTGTTCTTTTCTCTGCTTTATTTCCTTCATCTAAGACTGAAAAGAAACTCTTTCACTCTTTACTCCACAGTTGTAATTTCTTTCCTATAATGTGTGAAGCTGAGAATGTCTGTCTTTACTTTACAAGGACTTTAAAGCATTTTGAGGACAGTGATTTTTGGCTTCATCGGGGCTCCACACCTCCCTCCCTCTGACCAAACACACATTCATGACTGATCCCAAAGTCAAATTATGGCCTTGGCATCTTTCCCTCTCCTCCTGTTTTGTTGGTAACCCACATGCAGACCCACAGTGCCAGCAGAGTGTGGCAGAGGGTCGTCGTTCCCCACAGTCCCACACGGTCCACAGACTTTCTTCTTACCCCCTCGTCCTCCACTCTCGGTCCCTCCACCGCCATAGAACCCCCATTGAAATTTTCCACTTGGACCTAAAATAGTTGTCTGACTTCTGGTGCCCTGAAGTCGCAGGGCAGACTTGAGTACACAAACTGACGATGAGACTATTTTCATCTTAATAGTCACGACATTAAAACATTTGTTTTATTAATTTTTTCCCCACAGTTTAATGAAACAATATCTAGTTTTCATGAGAGAGTGACTTCAGGAAAATAGTAAATAAATAAAAACACTGGGTGTTCTAGGCATTAATACCTAAAAATGGACGGGATTGGGACAATATCAGCTCTGTAAATTATCCTCAGTAGTGTACGGTATATTTATTAATTAATGGATGGCTGAAAATGTTTTCATTATGTGTATTCATTCTACAAAGATTTAAATTAGATCTGTTTCTTTTATATTAAGATGTTTAAACTTTATTTTATTTTTATTTTGTTTAAAAGTGTGTCTGTGTTCATCTGATGAATTTCAAGCTTCCTGTGACACTAATATAATTTAAACAAACAGAGTTCTCAAGAAGGAAGGAGATATTGTCATGGCTTGTCCTCACTCACGTTGGGACATTTTAAGACAGTAATGCTAAAAGCTATTGGCATTCAAAAAACCCAGAATTAAGACAGAAAAGTGAGACTTTTAATTGAAATGTGAGATAGATGATTGATGAATGGTTGCACTTCGCCAATGTGTTATTTTAAATATGTGCTAGTTTACTTGTTTGGTGTTGGAGCTGTGTTGAGAATGGATGAAAATGTTTGTTGTGGGTGTTTTACAGAGCATTTTCCTCTGCTAATGAGGGTTTGACACAAAAGGATCTAGTATGTCAAGACGTCCTCTTGGAATAGCGAAGGTGAAAATAGTGATGTAATGATGATGTACTGGCATGAAAGTAGTAGTAGTAGTGGAGTACTACTAAGAATAGTAGTATTACTGCTTTGTTTTTTACTTCAGTGTGTATTACCTATTTACTGTAGAACCTTTTCTGTCATAAACATCGACCTTGTCAGGACCAGTAGTCCTCATGGAGACTAAAACCTGGCCCTAATGAGCCAGAACCTTATTTCTGAGGAAGTGGTTAAATTAAGGGCTAAGATTTTAATTCTTAGCCCTTAATTCTAGTCAAGGTCAGGGTCACAAGGCTTTGTTTAGACTGTGCACATGAATGGAAGTCAATGCAGTGTTTTAAGAATAGCTGCCCAGACGTGTGTGTGTGTGTGTGTGTGTGTGTGTGTGTAACCCGGTATTCCGTTTGTTGTGGGGACCTAAATCTCTTTACACAGTCACATTATGGGGACAAAAGGTGAAGACATGTTTTAAAATTAGGCTGAGGTTAGGATTAGGATTAGGCCAGTAGTTAAATTGTTATGGTTAAATTATGTGTGTACATACAGCTTTGTGAGGACCAGAAAACCACAGGAAGTGAGGACATTTGGAGAAAGTGAGGACAATTTGGCTGGTCCTTATGTTCTGTCACAACTTAAAATAGCTGTTTTTGGGTTAAGATTTTGTTTTAGAGTTAAGGTTAGAATTAGGTGTCCGTTAAAGTTAAGTCAAGGGTAAGGGGCTATGGGTGTCCTCACTAAGGGTCATAGTTATTAAGTTCTTATTTTTCCTCAGCTTTGCCAGGAGCATTATGATTAACATCATGATTTAACCAAAACCTTAAATTTGAGTTTTTATGTCATAGCACAACCTTATGAAGCTTATAAAGAGGCCCCTCAGCCTCTTGTTAAAGTCCAATTTCAATCCACTTTGTTTTTACAACCTCTAACTTAGGTAACGTCCAACGGGGGGAAACCCAACAGACCACTGCAGTCTGCAGAAATTAAGGAGGTGAAGTCGAAGCTCTGAAGTGAATGAGTGCACGTTAGTCGTGATAAACATAAAGTCCCTTTGCCCTGATGTTGCAGTTTTTGGCCTGACAGCACAGAGTAGGCAGTTAAAACGTGTGATGACACAAGAGGTCGGCCAAACCCTGCAGATGTTTGTGCAGCTACCTGGTTTTCGTGAGAGGGAATAGGGGCTGGTTGGTTGGTTGGTGGGTGGGGGGTGGGGGGGTTTGTAAACAGGTAAAAATGCTACAAATAGAATCTGGCCACGTAAGAATATAGTCTTGAAGGAGGTCGGCCTGTTCCTGGGTCTGCGTCAGCACTGACCTTTTTGCTGTTTGCTGAAGGGATTGGATTTCACCTCCAACTCTCTCGCTTTCACTTTTTTTTTTACATTCACACTTAAGCCATCTGAAGAGAATAAAATGGCAGTTTTGTTTTGGAAGGTGAAGCTATGGTATAGTTAAGTCTCGGGCCAAGAAAGAAAAAAACAACTTTTTTTATTCACATAAATTCATGTAATTTCAGGTATTGCATTTTTTTATTTCTCCTGTACATGTAAATATACATTAACATTTCATAGGACAGTTATTAGTCCATAAACCCTAAAATGTGTCTTCTGTCTCATTACTTTACCCTATTGTCAATCACTGCTAAAAAAAATATTTTGTAATTTTCTGCCTAGTGTTTGCTTACTATAGCCTTGACATCAACTCAACATCCTCAGTTTCTACTTGGGCTGGAATATTTAGTCTTCAGCTCCCCCTGCTGGTACCCTATGCACCATTACATGGCCATATTTTGTAGGGAATATTAAATACAACCATAATAAAGTGATTACAGGACAAGTGAGGACAGTGAAATATGAAAAGTAAAGGACAAACAGCACAGATAAGATACATAATAATCAAAAAATAATCCAAATTCAAATGGTGGGTAGTGGCATAATTCCATACTTTTGTGGAGAAGTAATTAAAAACAACTTAAGACACACCCATAGGAATCAAGTGAAGCACAGCGTGTAAAATGAAGCCAGTGAGGAGGAGGAAAAAGAGGAGAAATGAAAATAAAATATACTTACATGTACATTATTTTATTCACCACTACCAACAAAGCTGAATAAACAGCTCCTTTTCTTTGTGTGGAATCCTGTAATGTGGTTTCTGTGGCTGAGAGATTATCTTCTATCTGCCGGGTTAAACACGAGCCATGTTTTATTTTTTTTGTATTCATTTGTATTTTTAATGGTATGTCGTATACTTTATGAAAGTATTCCATGACGGAGCAATTTTTGATAGGCCTGGGAATGAAAACTCCGTCCACAGAGACGACACCTGGCCAGCACCATATGCACAGCCTGGGTTTTTCCCAAACATAAAAGAGATGGTTTACTACATTCCATTTCTTATAAGTTCACTATAGTCAAGTGAGTTTAGTGTTAAATACCAGTTCAGCTATTTCTAAACTGTCAAAGAACACAAATAAAGGAACAGACAGACCAAACTGTGAAAGGAAACCACCAAATGTTATACACAACGTAGCTAAACTAGCTAAAACACTGGGAAAGAAATTAGCCTAACATTGAATAACACCGTTAAGGCAAAGTTACTGGAAACAAAGAGCAAAAGCTGTGGTTACGTAATGCAGAAGTTAACCTTAATTTAGCTAAACTAACTACAGGAAAGCAGAGAGCAAATATTTGCTAGCTGCAGAAAAAACCCTGAGATCATTTTAATAGTCAAGAGTACACCCTGAAGAAATAGTCTTTAATTGGTTTAAATGATCCACCAATGGAGTCAGCCAGATTTGCTTGGCTAGAATACTTTACATTACATTACATGTCATTTAGCAGACGCTTTCATCCAAGGGGACTTACAATGGAATGGAGTATAATCAGCCAGGGGGTGGAGTTGACCTTGAGACCATTGCGACTAAAAATCTCTTTTTTTTTTTTTTTTTTTTAAAAAGGGTGCAAAATTTAAGAAATCACAAGTTAAGAAATTCTGTCGTGTTAGAAATGTTTACTTAAAACAATATTTTCTTGATTGCGCTGCGTTTAAGAATATATACTGTTGGATAAAATTGGAAAATTATGATTATCATTACAGAGGGGTGCCTCATGATACGATACATGGTCCATGATACCAATAATATCAAGATTATGTGATAATCAATGTATTGCAAGACAATCATACAGAGATACATCACAAAAACTGTCTCACTGAAAACGTTTAAAGTGCAGGATTTTTCTATTTATTCACAACAAAGTGCATAAAGTCTATGTATTGAGCGTGGATGGAGCATCTCTTGACGTAGCTTTCGGTGAGTGAAACTGGCAGGGACTGTTAACTTCAAAGCACCTTTATTTGTTAATTAAAATATCGATATTAGCCCTGGCGTAATGATTATAGTATTGTAGGAGGAAGGACGACGATAAATCACCAAATAGATATTTTGACCCACCCCTACTACTTACACTACTTATAGTAATGACACTATTGTATAGTGCTCACATCCTCTACCGTGTGGATATTCCTCCTTTGTTTATTTTATAAATAATAAAATAAAGAATAAAGTAAATAATTCTTGCCTCGTTTCAGCTTCCATTTCATCAAGATAAACCCCTGTCTCTTTAAACCTTTTACGTAGCCATGCCAGTAAAACCGATCATTCCCACAAACTCAAAACAATCTTGTTTACTTGTGCCTATTGTTACTCAAAGCTCAATCCTTCCCCCGTCTATTGTAAACCACACTGGTGTTCAGAACATGGAGGAAAGCTACAGTGTCCTTGGATTTTCAAGGTGTTTCCTTTTCTGGCACAATATGTGTGTGCGAGTGTATGCACGTGTGTGTAGAACATTAACACCTTACTGCTACCCATAATGCACTGTGGGAAAGGTAACACCCATGTTTTTGTGACCTGGAGCAAAGTGGAGACAGAAACTACTACCTGTCTGAGGAGAGAAGAGAGATAGAACTATCGGCTAACTGAGCAGACAGGGTGAGCTCAAACTGGGTTATGTCTTTGTTTTGTTTTATCGGTTTGGAGTTTGTTTGTGTGACTTTTGGCATCAGAAAGGTGTGAGCGGGACAGAGACGAGGGAGGAGCTGCAGGGTTTTCCCATGTATGGACTGCAGCTCCTTTCATATGGTAAACAGACGATCACATGGGGCAATAGTCTTGAAGCAGTGGGGAGAAAAGGGAGGGAAAGGAACCAGGAGAGTGTGAGTGTGTGTGTGTGTGTGTGAGTGAGTGAGAAAGGACACACACATACTGGAGGACTCTGGCCTGCCCCATGTGCAGGAGGCGGCACTTTTCACCCTGAGGTTAGAGCCCACAGGATCACATTACACAAAGCAAAGGAACCAACAGATTCAACGTGAGTTCCATGTTGTGGTCAAACTGAATCCTGCTTCTTGCTTCTTCACCGAGGCCTCAATATGGCTGTACTACTTTAATTTGTCTCCATGTAGATTCCTTTTTGGGGGGGGGGGAGTGGAAGCTTAGCAGTCAGAGCCACCCAGGTCCTCACAACTGGAGTCCTCTTCTCTGGTCCTAAGAGGGAATTAAAGACCCAAAGATGCCCACTAACTTCACTGTAGTACCAGTGGAGGATGCAGAGGGCGGCAGCAACGGTGCGGGAGCAGCTGGAGACGCCAAACCTGTCAGTCTGGACAAAATATTTCGGGAGGACGCTAATGAGGACAACTCACAAGGTAGGAGTTTACACAGAGAGACAACATATCTGCCCAGAAAGGTCAGCTTTTAGCGCCTTCTTCCTGGTTGTGGTCTTGTTGGAGGTGGAGTCCATGGACCAGCATGCACTGGGACCCAAGTTACGGATTAAAATGTTACGCTTGTATTGGATACGTCACTGTGAAACTAATCGTGTGCAAACGGAAGCGAGTGACACAGACAGTCGTCAGTCTCACACATGCCACGGCAGGCACATGCTTCAAAGAACACACAAACAAACACACACTCACACACATGCTGACTTTTTCAACTGCTCAACCAGCTAGAACTTGCTGGCAGCTTGGTGAGTGTGGTGGGGAGGGGTAGGACAGGAGGAACTATATGCTGTTGTTGTTAGTAATGACAGTGAAGCCCTGATTGATAGTCAGCCTCTGGTGGGTCTTTCCAGTGCAAAAGTACAAACCCTACAATGTTGAAAACCACTGAGGTTGAGAAACGCAGGCTTTGACTCATTTATAGCTGTGTTTTAGATATAAAGGACTGGATGTCACAGACTTTAAAGCTCAACCAGGACAAACCTGATTTAAGATCCTAGGTACAAAAGTTCAGAGAAAGAAACTGACCTTGAAACTTTACGGGATAGGTCAGGTTTTTTGATTTGTTTTCTTATAAAGTGTTGACTCATTATCAACACTTAGTATGTTTTAATGCACAGTTACATCGAGCTACGCCATTCAATTTGACTTCTGGCCTTTTCCCTGTATACAAGCACTAGTGGTTTCCGTCATGGCACAGTTGAGTTTGGAATGGTAAAGCTCTGGGTCAGGCTTGTATTTCGACTGAGTACAGTATCTTTACTTGATAAGCGGAGTGTGGGCTGTGCCCGATGGCCACGTCAGCGAGATACGTAGTGTGATATCGTACAGGTGCGATGACAACAAAAACGACCAGCAGCTCTTTTGTTTCCTGCTCAATTTGTGGCTGTTTGTCTCAACAAGACGTCAAAGCTTTGAATGAGAATAGAGTGCAATAGTGTTGAAGGAACGGTCGCAAGGGAGTTATGGTTTTTCTGTCGCCCAATCAGCTGACTGTCAGACTATACCGTACTATTTTACTCTGGTACCCCAAGGTAAGGGTGCTAAAAATTAAACGTTTGGGGCTGGTTATTTTGGTACTATTCCCAATGGAAAGGCCAAAATATATGTACCATATATTTTGGACCAAACCGTCCACTCGGTTGAAACCTGGCTTTGTTGGGTGAAGTGTGTCCACCTCTTGGTCAAACACCACCTTTCAGCTTGTCAGTATTAGGGGATTTCCAATTTAGCACGAGGCTAGGTCTGTTGTGGATGCTCTGTGTGTCCCAAGTTTACTGTATTCTCGTACTAATTCTAAGATAAGTGTAATAGCTTTGGCCCTCAAATAACAGAAGAACAGCACAAAAGAGGAAGCAATAGTGAGAAAATCATGGTGAAATCCAGACTGGTAGAAAGACTCAAAATGGCGCAGGGCTCAACTTGCTAAGATTAGCTACTAGCTCAACTGGAAACCGCCTAATATTAACAAGCTGAAAGGGGGTAGCATAGAGGAGCCGCCTTCAATCACTCGCTATTACTGGGACAAGGACAGGTGTGCAATGAAACAATGTAGTCAAGCTACAAACGTAGGTTGAACTAACTGTGGATGTAAGGCTCACCAAATAAAAGCTTTGCCTACTAAAGATATCTAAAGAATATCTGCTGCCTTTTTTAGCTAATAGACAGCCTTAACTGCTCTCTCCCTGAGCCAAAGTCAATATAGAAAAAGAATGATTTTACATCACAGCACACAGGAGTCTGTTGATCCTCTGCTGCCCTCAGCAGAAAGTTCAAACGTCTTATCTTGTGACTTCAGTGTTTTAAATCCTTTGTTCAGACTCCATTATGTAACACAACTTAGTAAATTAGGCCACAGAAGACCTATAAAGCTAAAACTGCTGACTTTCCTTATGGACTTTGGTGTGGAAGAGTAAGTGGTAAATAAACTTAATTTTCTAGCAAGGAGAGGCCATAAACTGGAGTTTTAATATATCTGGCTAAGATTCAACACCTTGACCTGGACTTACCTGGAATTTTATGATCGATGTGGAGGGATTTTAGTTGCTGTGATTTCACACAAGACAATATTTCACCAGGAGGAGCCACGACTACTATGACTCATCATGAAAACATGCTGTCACGAAGACACATGAGAGCTGACATAGGAAACGATGTGCAAAACAAGGCTAAATTTGTCTTTGGCTTTGTGTCTACATATCAAACACTGATCTTTTATTATGGCAGTACTGTCAGTGATCTGCCTGGTTCTTCTCTTTTTTACCCATTCTTTCTTTTCTCTGGTGAAGAGCTGTTTCAACAGAGTTTTATTTGTTTTTCTTCATCTGATAAAATATGACTGTTTATTGATAGTGTATTCAATTGAAAAAAATCTATAAAGTAAATATTAAATACAATAAATGCAGTTAATCAAAAAATTAATTTGGTCAAATAAACTGCTTGATGAAAAAAGAAAGTTTTTAATGACATAGTCAACGTTTCTGGGAAAAAAAAGTGTTATTTGTAATAATTGGCAGTTTAAACGATAATAACTGTTCAACGCCAAAAATATAAAATGATCAAGTATCGGCCAGATTAAGTTGACCCAAATGATTAATCAGACTAACTCTAATCCTGAAAGTAGGTCAATCCTGTCAGCCCAGTACTAGGGATATTAAAATGGTAGGAAAAACAGATCTCACTCGTCAAGTATTAACAAGCAGTAAATCAGTATTCATACAGCCTTTACAACCTGCTGGAATGTTCTATGACATCAGCCATCATTCAACTCCCCTGACGATGTGTTCCATTCATTAATAAGAATCATTATTTGATTATTGGATGATCACTAAATGGATGATTTATCATGAGGTGTGCATGGCATGTTGTTTTTTCTTATTAGTCTAATTGTCACTATGATTAAAATGCCAAAGACCAACTTTTAATTAGGGCTTTGGTAACTTGCAGAGCAATGGCACCTTCTTTCTTGATAGATATAGAAAAAGCAGTGTAGTAAAAGACACTCAGCCACATGCAAATACAATGCTGCTGAGTAGACATGATGCCATCTGTATAAACAATAACATCGCAGAACCATCATTTTCCAAAGCAGTATCCTGTCGCCAGCATCAGGTTTCATGCTGCCTCACTTTCTGCCTGTACTGTAGCATTACTATTGGTTTACCTATTTAAAACAGTAAGACTACTTATAAGTAAGTAGTATTATTGCATGTATACACATAAGGAAGAAGGAAGGCAAGCTCCCTTCAGGAATCTACAATTTTCTCCCTCTTACCCATCTTTGTGTTTAGTGAAACCATTTCAAAATTCTGTCAAGCATGTCAAGGAAGTCGGGAAGAACCTGTAACATTACTTAAAATTCAATTTGGGAATAAATCTGACTGTAAATCTTCCTGAACCAAATTCCATAGAAAAAAGATGGCTTTTAGGAGTTTGTTTATCCACTGCTGCCTCCATCAGTAAGTTCAAATGTGTTATTTTGCGACTTCTGTATTTGAAATCCTTTGTTCTGTTTAACCTCAGTGACACAAACCTTCCAAACAAGGTAGCCGTAGACCAACAGCTGTTGTGTCTCAGTGAGCTAAAAACGCACATTTTCTCTATGGAATCTGGTGTGAGAGAGTGAGCGTGTTGTGATTAAATGAGACAAACGTTTTAATCATTTTAAGTCGTACGCCATCATGTCTCCCCCAACTTTGGCAACTGTGAGCACTTTTTTATCCACAGTAAAGTTGAAAAGGAAGTTAATGATTAAAGGTATTGTGGTTTCTGTGTGCTAGCATGCTAGTAGAAACGCTCCCTCTGCTTCTGTTCTCAAGGAAGCATTTGTGGGAAACCCATTTGTTTACTTTGTTTATCACTGGTGTAAAGCCTTATTAATCTGGGTTGACACCAACTGATTTATTCAATCATAATTTGTACCATTAGAGTATTGGATTAGCTGTGACATAACATTGGCTCTGTGGCCTTTGACTTACTTTTATTACATTTGTTGGACTCATTGTGACATAGTTGTGTCACGTAATAATAATGTTACTTCATAGTTTTGGCATGCAGTAGCAGTTTCTTTTTTACTGTACGCTAAAAATCGTGCAAGGTTTCCTTTGTCAGTGGACGTCGTGTTTACAGCTCAACAGGTTTTCCTTGTTTTACACCAAAGACAGTTGAGCAAAGACAAAAACCAAATACAGGCAAAAGAAACATTAATGCTACAGCTTTGTCTAAAAGGAAACACACCTTCTCCACTGTTGACAACTGTGTCATCATTTGTGAGTTTCTTTTTAAAAATAGGTTAGGGACCATTTGCTTGGCAGTGATGATTTGAGAGGTTGTTGGCAGCAAAAACACAGTGTAGTTTGTGTTGACAGTTCATGGCAGTTTCCTGCATTTATGTGTGTTAATCATTTAGTGACGTGTTAAGTGATTTGGATGTTGTACATACAGTGATGTAGTGGATTCATGAGCTGAGCCTCCATGATGCTGTGCCGTTGTACATGATGATATATGGACATCTCCTGGCTAAGATGGGAACTGCATGAAGAAACCTTTTTGGAAATTTGTGCAAGCAAAACATTTAGAAATATTTTATTCATCCCTCTGGGAAATTTAGGTAAACGATAACAATGACTGTGATTTTTAACACTTTTATTTATCCCAAGAGGATTTCAGATGTGTGTTAATTTGTTTGTATTTAAATATTTTTGTTGCTTATACACACAACACAGGTGTAATATAGTTAAGGAACCGGACAATGAAAACCTGGTGTAGCTTTTTACAGTTAAACAGCCTTTTTTATGTGGAAACTAAAGTTTGTATACCTCTCACCAGACACCAAAGAGAAAATCAGCGATTTTACATCACAGCGCACTGGAGTTGTTCATCCACTGCTTCCTCCATGAGAAAGTTAAATTGTTTTATTTTATGACTTTGGTGTTTCAATCCTTTGTTCAGATTTACCTAAGTGACACAAACTTACCCAAGGAGGCAGCAGCAGACCAGCAGCTCCTTTGTTGCTGTCAGCTTAAAATGCTTATTTTCTCAATGGAATTGGAGCGTGAGCACTTTACACTTAACTTCTTTAGTTTTCAGATAGAAGAATGATGAGATACAGCTGTTGACATTCTCTTAAGATATCATAGACTCAAACTACTTTTTTTTTTTAATTTTTGAAAAGCCTTTTATTTAATGGTTAAAATCCATGTTTTTCCCTGTGTCCCTGCTGACAGGCAAACCTGACTGGAAAAGTATCAACAACACCAGTTTATCTCTTATTAATTTAGATTACATTTTTAGATTGCCTTGAAATGTAGTTGAAATGTTGCTATTTAGGTTGGAATTATGCTATTTCGGTAAAGATTTAAAAGTATGTAAAAGTGTTTACCTCCCTTTTTCAGACTAAAACACTGAAGTGTGATTTCTGAACTGTGCAGATCAGAAATCACTAAAACTTTCTCTGACCCCCGTTATCAAACAAATCTTGTTCTTTTACTGTTAATGTACTCGCACATCAGCCAGTGTCACAAGGTAAAGAAATAAATAAGTCATTTATTCTCTATGAAGAATATGTTAGGGTATTTCCAGTCAGTCAGTGCCGGGGTCTTTTATGTCACCCATGTCCCCCAGATCAGTTGAATCTACAGTTTATGATGATGGATGTGGAATAAAGTGATTAAACATAGTGTAACGGACCACTGAGCTTAACCTCTGCTCACCAGGTGTCAGATAGTCCTTTGAATAAAAAATACAGAGGGTTCAATAATCTCCCCCACTCATCACTGCACGCCACATTTTCCATCTCCACCGCGTCATGTGCGTCCACACAGCACACTTCTTGTCTTTCTTATCAACGGCTCCTCGCTGATCCCTGCACCACTGTCAGGCCTCGCATTCTTCGAGGCCATAAAGACGAGCCGACAGCAGTGTGACCTAGTGTCATAATATACCATATCTAAAAGGCTGACAGCCACGGGGGCAACATAAAACTAAACTAAAGGAGCAGTTTGAAAGACATATTTTTTTAATGTTAATCTATGTTCTGTCTGTAAAACTCTGTGCCATCCGAAAACTGAAACCTTTGTCCTTTGATTCACCAGAGACAAATTAATGTCCTTGTGCCAAAGAAGCTGCAAAGGTTTACAAACTGTACTTTGGGTTATAAAGCATTATTGTGTCAAGTTAATTATAAATATAAACACTGTGATCCTCTGGATTCCAGAAGATCTTTGTGGATCTGTATAGATCTTTACCTGCTTATAGCTGTTACCATCTTTCATAAACATGACAAAAATTCATCCTCATCTGTTAAGATGTCGATGAGATAATACACGTCTTAATTTAGAATTAAACCGTAGTCCTCATGGAGACTGAAAACCTGATCTGAATTGAAGTTTAGGACAATTTACATACAAAATTACTTTATGTATTATGAATTATGTGTATTTGTCCTTCATGTCTCATTAGGCGATGACGTCCAGGGTGAGTCCAGTCCATTCATCAACAACTCGGAGAACGATGAAGAACCTTATTATGAAGGGAAGAACATGGCCCTGTTTGAGGTAAGTCCAACTGCATGTATAAAAAACACAATGTCCTCTTTGACTGATGAAAAGAAAATTCATGTTGTATAGTCAGAAGATAATTATATTGTATGGAACTAATCACACAGTATGTCGCTTATGTTTTAGGGTAGAATAAAGCTAATAATGAGTAATTGTTGTGAAGAAACCGGAGCGGTGTCAATGTGTCACATGTTTTTGCTCTAAACTGATTTTTATCCATGTATTCCATCTGCTGCCGATATAACAGATATATATATGTTATATTTTTTTATAACAACAAGGACAGTGAAGATCTATTGTATTCTGTACTAAAGATAAAAGCACACGTTAGAAGTGCTAAAGAACATTTTTAGAAGACCATTGAGGGTTATAGTCACACAAATGAAACCATATCTATTTATATGAGATAAAATAGAACTAAAATATTATTATTATCCTTTTATTAATATTGCTCTCTCTGCAGGAGGAAATGGACAGTAACCCCATGGTGTCGTCTCTGCTCAACAAACTCGCCAACTACACCAACCTGACCCAGGGCGTCCGTGAGCACGAGGAGGAGGCCGAAAACGAGGATGGGGTCAGGAGGGTCACGGTCACGGTAAGGACTTCTTTTAAAAGTTAACTGAAACAGTGATACACTGACTTATTTTGGCTTTTGAGCAGGAAATTCCTGCAGGTTTTACAGTCTTTGATTAAAACTCTTAAAGGTCCTTAAAGGAGGGTTTATTGACACAAATTGAATGTACTACTAATGGACTGCCATCTGTGCTGCCATGTTTCTAAAGCAGACCGAACGGACACGTCAGCCAGGACACATGTTTTAAAGCTGAAGCTCACGACTCAAATAAGTCATCATCTACCGCTTTATCCTCAACCAGAGGGTCGCGGGGGGTGCTGTGCCAATCTCAGCTACATCGGGCGATAGGCGGGGTACACCCTGGACAGTTCGCCAGTCCATCGCAGGGCCACACACAGATAGAGACAAACAACCATTCACTCTCACACTCACTCCTATGGTCAATTTAGAGTGTTCAATTTACCTAATCCCCACATTGCATGTTTTTGGACTGTGGGAGGAAGCCGGAGAACCCGGAGAGAACCCACGCACACACGGGGAGAACATGCAAACTCCATGCAGAAAGGCCCTTGTTCCAACCGGGGCTCGAACCCGGGTCTTCTCGCTGCAAGGCGAGAGTGCTAACCACTATAACACCGTGTGAACCGACTCAAATAAGGAAGAAGGAAATCCCTTCTCGAATCATTCTCTTTGAGATTTCCCAAATGTTAAATTTTACAATCATGCCTGCGGGGATTCACATCCTGTTACCATGGAAAAACGCAAGTTCTGCTTCAGTGACAGGAACGTAATGGAATTTGCATTCAAGTCACCCAACAAACAACAAAACACAATTCTTATCTGCAACAATGTTAATGTTTAAATATATGTATGTATATATATATATATATATATATATGTATGTATATATATATATATATATATATATATATATATATATATATATATATATACATATATACATGTATGTATATTTTTAAACATACATATATATGTATGTTTAAAAGTCTGCTATATCGCAATATACAAGAGACCCAATCCCCACCGGCCGCTCAATTTTAACTGGACACTCTGGATAAATGTTAACAAATGTTAAAGATAAAATAATAATCTGTAATAAACAGGAAAAAGTAGCCACATGTCGGTCAGCGTGGTTCCTTTGGGGAAAAGTCAGTGCAGTTTGTCACGTTACAGTCATTTCGTTGACGTACGTGTCTCGTGTGCATGGACGTCCTCAGTCATTAGAGCTGGAAAGTGGACAAAAACAATTCACAAAGATTGGTGTCCTTCACACAGCTTTTTCATGAGACCACATTCTGACAGAGGCAGCGTTACACAAGCACGCTCTGTGGTGAGCGAAACAAACCCAAACTTCAGTCAGACGGGGGGGGGATCTTGTGAAGGAGCCTTGTCGTTGCCGTGGAGTTCGCTCGAACTGGTCAGTGCAGAGATTTGTGCGTTTTGTTGCAAACACTGTGCATTTCTCTGCTCTCCTCAAACACAAGCCTGCTATGACAAACAAACAATCACACACACACACACACACACTGGTGAGTCTGAAGATCTCCTTCAGGCACATGACGAGAGGCTTTAAGGACTTCAGAAGTCAACAAAAGGAACTGTGTTAAGATGATGCCGTAGAGCCTTTGAGTGTGGAACCAGCTGATGTGGCCGGTAAATGTACGACACGAAATCACTGAGCTGCAAACGAGTGACAAGCTCGAAGCTCAAAGCTACAGTAGATACAACAGCCTCACTCTGATCAAGGGCTTTTAAATGTCCTGTTCCTTTTCTGGCAACGACAAATATTTGGTTTGGGCGTAAAACTTACTGACCTGAACCTGGAGAATCAGCTGAAATCACCATCACTACCATCTGACATCAGACAGTTTTGTTCAAGAGAATCACGTTCAGGCGTCACAGTAGAGGTTAGTGTGATGAATGCGTTCAGTAATATAACATTTTACTCAATATTACTCGTAATTTGCCCAATCCACGCTGTATATTGTTGCCCAATTCCTTCTTTAATTTGAATATTAACAAATCAAAATTCATAGTTTATGTAAAATTGAATGGGTAAAATGCATTGGAAATGAGTATTACAGAGTTTCCATAAGATTACTGATTCCCAAATTCTGGGTCGGGACCCACAGATCGGTCTCAGGAATTTATTTTGATTTTTTAATTTTTCCAATCTTTAGTTAAGATTTATGTGTATATGTTTTAAGTAACAAACATTTAGTTTACAATTCAAAATGATATTAGTTGTTATAGATGTGGCTGTAAAGGAGTTGCTACGCTATACACACATTTGCTCACATCTATAAAATCTATAAAAAGTGGGTCCCAGCTTCAGATGTTGATCTTTTTGATCATATTACAAAAAAACCTGTTTTTAAAATAAATTTGAAGAACCACTTCATTGTGAGGAAATAAATAAATGGGTCTCACATCTTGAGATTTATTATCAAGTTATTATGAGTAGATGCTTTTATTTCCTGTAATACTAAAGACATAAAGTAACTCTGGGCAATTCGGAATATAATTTGAATTTTGATCCTTTGTCATAACAATACGGCAACATTTTGTTATATTTTATGTAAGTAATGTAGTTTTGTGTAAGTAAATATTGTAAACTGCACAGACACTGTGTTTTAAATTTAAGTGAAAATAGACTTTCTTGACAGTGTTTGAACATGCTGTTCATTCTTGCAGTGAAGGAAAATAAATAACAGTAAATAAAGATAAAGATCACTGGATCTGTGATACTGTACTGTTGTACTTGCGTACGTAATTTCACCGCAGTTCAGAGCTCGGCTCCTTGGAAGAGGAATTTATAACTACGATTATTTTATCAATAAAAAAAAACGTAGGAATCTCAATGTTAATTGTCCTAAAATGTTGCCTCCTAAACATTTTATCTCACCCCCAAAATTGATGCCCCATATATCTTAGGAGGCCAAAAAGCCTGAAATCTCATGTACTTGACAAGTTACATTCATGTTTAAGTCGTAAAAATCTTCATCTCTTGCTCAAATACAAAGTGCAGCTGTGAACTTGTTGCAGATGGAGATGTTTTCCTACATGCTCGCCTTCACACGGCCGCTCTGCCGCAGATTGAAAAAGCAAGAATTGACTTTGGCGAGTGAACTCCTTCCTGAACACAACACAACAGTGTCTGTGAAACAGGAAGCTGCTCTGCCAAAGGCTGCACGGAGGCGGACAGTGGAGGTGGTCCCTGTCGGTCAGGTTCACGCTGAGGGTCAGTGTAGTCTAGAGTGTCTGAACCTGAGGCGCTGACTTTGTACCGGTGCTGCATGGAAATCCTTGAAAGTGCTTGAAATGTAACGCTGTATTTTTCAAGGTTGGAAAAGTGTGTGAGATTTCTTGAGATTTATTTGATAGCTCTCTGACTGAATAGTTCCCTTATTAGATGGAGAAATTAAAATTAATCTTCCGTAAACTAATCTTTTTGAGATTTTAATTTGTTGATATTAATTTCAACTCTATTTTTTTTTTATAGACTTTATTTTTGGAAGCAAATACAAAACATACAAAAGCATTTTTGTTAAATTCCTTTTCTTAAACTTTATTACTTTGCCACTATTTGTATTATTATTTTTTATATTGTTCTGTACTTTTTTTAAAGAGTTATTCGTAAAGGTTTTATCTTTTTAACTAACTAAACTGTTATTTCGCAATTGCAGTAACAGTTTTTGTGTCCATATTGACGATGTAAAGCAACTTTTATCAGTGCATCCTTATTAAAAACCACACAAATACAAAATAAATTCACTTTATAGACTTCGGGTTTAGATTTATGTGATCCTTTCACATTAAAATAAGTGCAATAAGCCCAAGGAAACACAAATAGTGACAGTATTTGTGCTCCACAATGAGCAGGAAGAGTCAGTCGGGGTGTTTTCCTTTTTAAAGAAAAGTAGAGGCAGTTGTTTGTCACGTAACACGAAGAATAAAACTAACACAAGCTAATGTCTTCTGCTGAATTTGACTTTTCTGTATATTAGATGCCACACATGCCACACAACACTCATCAGCTGTTTTTAAATAAATAAATAAAAAAAAACCTGTATAAAGCAGTGTAGAACAGAATCACAAAGATTTCATGTGCCGCTCATCCTCATCCTCGTCAGCCTGCCCAGTGCCCCATGGAATCTGAATTATTTCCATGTGGTGGCATTTTCTTTTTGGGTTTTCTTTTGTATCCTCTCTGCTGAGCTGAAACTGAAACCCAACCACCACACAAGATTATTATTAATAATAATACCAATAATAGTCATCATAATAATAATAATGATAACAATACTAATTATAATGATAATAATGATAATAATAAAAAAATATTGTAAGCTGCAGGCCTGGTGACAGTAAGTGCACATACAACAGTTATTTCAGCACGTCTGATCATATGAAACCATTGTGAATAACAACACGTCCATTCTCTGTGGGTTTTCTTGGCAGCAAACATGAAGAATCTTTGAAAAAGAGACAGTAGGACGTTGGACTGTGTAGAAGCATTGATGGTGTTTTACTAACACCCGCCCCCAGACTGGTAGCTCTGCTATTTTCTTTTTTCCCTCCTTCATGAGTGAGTGAACAGAGGGAAATGTGAGGTTTGAGACTGAAGACGGAGCAGCAGAGACAATACTGCGCCAGTGAGGGGGAGTTAACGCTGAGGCAAGAAGAGGATGAGTAGCAAAAGTAAGAGAAAAGGATGTGGGTGTCCCAATCCCTCACATCAGTGCAGAGCAGTGGACACGTCCCAGGACAAAGTGGTTTTATTTAGAAAAATGGTACGTACGCGCTTGTTTTGTAGACTTTGATATGAACACTGTAATTATTACTACTGTGAGTTTGCAGCTTAAAGCTGGTGCTGTATGAGTGAACTACAGTCAAGGCTGATCGTGAGAGGGTAATTTATGCCTTTATCACCTCTCACTTAGATTATTATATTATACCTTTGTATTTGAATCAGTCGTTTACTGCTTCAAAATTAACCGGAGCTTAACTCAGAGAACATATTACACCTGTACTGGCATCCTTACACCGGCTCCGTGTATTCAGAATTCATTTTAAATTTTTTAAATTAAGTGTCTTAATTGTTCTCTTAAAGTCTCACACTCCAGCCGGAGTTCTGAGGTTGGACGACAAACTGCTTTTATACTTTTGCCTACATTGTGGCTATAAAATTAGATGAGAGAGAGCTTTTTTGGTGACAGCTCTACGTTGTGGAACAACTTACTTTTATTTTTGATCAAAGAAACCATAGTCAACTCATTTAATGGTGTTATTGTTTACCACAGCCTACTGTACTTTTATATATAAGAATATAATATTCTTCTATAACGTACATTGATAGAGATATGAAAATGTACGTATGTTTATTATTTATTACCTTTGCTGCTGTGGCACCGCAGACATATCTGTCTGTCTGTCTGTCTGTCTGTCTGTCTATCTATCTATCTATCTATCTATCTATCTATCTAATAGTCCAAGGTCGGAATTAAATTAAGATTCCGTTTAAGGGCAAAGTCCTCAGTTTTCACTCTGTGTTAGGAAAACCAGAGAAAACACTGAGGTTCATATGAGGTCTCAGCAGCCAGAGCTGGTCAATACAAGTTGGTACGTCACAATGTTTTGGACATTTTGGACACATTTTCCTCTATTTTTTGCCAGTAGCATTTCCTTGCTAAGCTGAACACGAGACATGACAACAGAAAAAAAGATTTAAACTGCTGACATTGTTTTGGTCAAAATTTTGTGGCTCACTTTTGCACAAAACAAGGTTATTTTCCTGACATTTTGTACACCAGTAATAGAGCACAATCGGTTCATAAACACCGTGGAACACTGTGTATTATTGTTTTATGACAGGCAATAGGGAAATGCTGTAATCGTCCTGGAATTGTATTGTTTTATAAAAATGGTGTTTTGCTGGTGTTCAGTGAGGGCTAACAACTAAAGATCTCATGTACTTTGTTGGTCAGTCTCACTCATGTGCACACGTTTATGTGTTCATCCACCTCCAGGTCCCCCAGATGGGAACCTTCATTGGCGTTTACCTGCCGTGCATGCAGAACATCCTGGGCGTCATTCTCTTCCTGCGACTCACCTGGATCGTTGGTACGGCGGGAATCCTGGGCTCCTTCGCCATCGTCAGCATGTGCTGCATCTGTGTGAGTCTTTTATAAATCCACCAACAACACTCGCTGACAATGATGAGTGGGAAGATCCAGTTCAGACCTGGTATTAACATCCGTCCTGAGTGATACTAACCACCTCAAAACCACATTTTGAGGTGGTTTATGGATGCATGTGGCCACATTCTTGAGTTTAGTCTGACTAAAACTGGACTTTTAAAATACATGTTAACAGTTTGGTAATATAATTTGGAGTCGATTTACTTTATTAAATTCAGTAAATGACTGGATTTATTACAGTAAATCACTGCACGATTAGGTTGCATCTCCACTACAAAAAAAGTACCTACGGAGTCATCACTGCGCGGCTGAGTGAAACTGAGGTGACTTTGTTTTATACGCGACACACAAACACACACACACTAATGACTAGTGACTTTACACCAGACTCCTGTTGTTGTTGGAGATTAACCCACGTTTTTAGGATTGTTAAGTAGTACTATAAGTAATCTACAGTTCGGTGCTGTTCGGCTTGATTTGTGTGTGAGACATCTCTTCCTGTGACGGCACTCTGGCCAGTCAGTGGCCGGCAGTCTGACCAATCATCGCATAGTACCTACTCAGGCATATCGCCACCTGGTGTAGTGGAGGCAAACATGTTTTATTCAATACATTGATTCCTAGCTAACATTTTGTCAACTGGGACGTGGACAATAGTCCAGTTAAGCGGTGTATTCAAACTACAACTGATGCCTAACATAATTGTTCATGGAAATGCACTTTATGACTTTATTTTTTACATTGATGTATCTTGAGCCACCGCTACAGTTTTAACGGCAAGTGACATGAGTATTAGGGATCAGCCGCTACTCAGTATTGGTATCTGTCCGATAATTTTAAAAATCACTTGATCGGATATCAGAAAGACACATTTTCTTTTTTAAATCTATACAATCCAAAAATCCTCTCACATGCTTCCAGATGTAGCGCGTGCTGCAAATCAGTAAAAGTGGACACCATGATAGAAATCAAGTCGGCCTTCCATTTTAAGCTGTGATAGCAAATTCGGTGCTAGAATTTGAGGGAATTGGTCCTGGAACGGTCATTGACTTTGATGTCAACCAAGGTGTGGGGAACCTGTTTATAGGATAAGAATATCTGTTTTGAAATAGCTTGAAATGACTAGGTGGTAAATGCACAAATGTAGTTTAAAAGGTGTAAAATGACTGTATTGGACTGATATTTTGGATTTTGGTGTCAGGACAGGCAAACGTGATATTGAGTCACTGGTTCTGTGATTGATGTTTGTTAAAACACAAATCAACAACATTCCCCTCGGGCTGTTCTGTATCAAACGCCTGAATGGAGCAATGATATATCTGAGGTTGAGTCTGCGATTTTACGGTGTATTAAAAAGAAATAGAGACCAGCTAACAACCACATACTCTCTCTCTCTCTCTCTCTCTCTCTCCTGACACTGTGGTGGGATGATTAACAGTGACATTAATCTTCAACGTGTGAGTTCAGGGGAGATTCCCCCAAAACAAGCAAAAAAATAAAAATTGGTGTTTTATTTACAACTCGTACGTCAGCAGCTCCAGATGGCCAAACAGAACAGAGAGCTGACTGTTTGAAAAAGTTTGAACTTAAATGCTCATCACTCATGTGATGTGAAGAATCCCCCCCCAGACAATGCTCTTTTTTTTACTATATACAGTTGGGCGACAAATTCAAGGGAAAAGGTGTTTCAGTAAAAAGGTATGGAGTCGTTGCTTACATGCAACTAGACAGTGATTCTACAACTCGCTGAAGTCCAAACACCGTTCTTACAAAAGTTATCCCACCATTTGGTGGGGGAGAAAATCTCCCCAGGGTTCCCACACCTTGGTTGACATTACATTTTCCAGGACCAATTCCCTCAAGTTCAATGACCAAATGTGCTGACACAGCTTAAGATGGGGCTCTTCGCCCATGGCGTCCACTTTTATTGATTTGCAGCACGCTGCATCTGGACAAGTGATTGTCTTTGGAGTCTTGGTCAAAGTCAGTCTTTGTCATTTTCTTTGGTGAACCAGAGATTTTTGGAATTTGCATTTCCCAGGCATCACATCATTTGCTCTCTCATGCTAAACGTTACCCGCTCATTGTTCTGCAACGGAAGAGACAGACAATGGACACAACACCACTCGTAATTACAACTCTTAACAGTAGGTGGCGTCGTAACAAACAAGGGAGACATTTACCTAAATATCAACTTAACTTCTTTGCAAATAATTCAAGCACTTTCAATGACCTGTGTCTACTTAAGTAACTTAAATGTTGTTTTTTTTCAAATTCACAAGCTTTCAAGGATTTCAAGAACCTGTGTAACCCTGGATAACATTCGTGAAAAGAGTAGGGTTGCAATATTCTGGAAACTTTCAAAATTGAAAACTTTCCATTGGAATTAATGAATTCAAATTTTATTTCATTTTTGCTAAAACATTCAGATTTCATGCTATTGCTCAATCACAAGCACTACTGCAGAGCTGTTGAGGCCACGCCTCCTACATGCACATGCACTGTGCATTCCCCATCACATGACATCACACATGATTTCTACAAACCTGAACTACAGAAGACACACATTTTAAATAAAGTAGAGTAAGTTTGATTTCATAAACAAATCATATCAAAGAAATGTTTGGTAAATTATTCAATTCATTTTTTTTATGTATATTGTTTAAAACATATACACATAAATCTTGGCTGAAAGGTTTTGAGACCCTTATAAAAATGGGTGCACAAATTTCAAGCACTTTCAATGACCCGTGTCTATTTAGAGCGATCCTCAAAAACCATGTCTGCCACACGAGTCCTACTAATAACCGACACAATCAATGTCTTTCCAGTTTTTCCTCCCTTAACCTAACATTTGTCCTCTTTCTCTCTTTGCAGACTTTGCTCACAGCCATATCAATGAGTGCCATAGCAACCAATGGCGTTGTTCCAGGTACATTATGAGATGTTGCATTTTATTTTCCACAATTGCATTGAAGACCAAGACAATTTTAAAAAGCATTTGACAAACGTAGATAAACCCACGCTGATGTAAACATAACCTCCTAACAATGAAGACTTATAGACATAAAAGTAATATCAAATGAATAAATGCACTTTTACCCCAAGTCCTTGAGTATTTATGTGCAGTTAAACACAAATTATATTAGAAAAAAAATATATAAAAGCTTTGTTATAATACCCTGTAATTTCAAAGGCTAACAGAAATTGTGCCAGAGATTTCCTCTGGGAAAATGTGGGCAATACTCTGGCACGACACACACAGTACACACAATAATTTATTTGAGTATTTCTAAAAGAGCCAAGAAATGATTTGATAATCACAATGTTATGTAGAGAGCGGGGGATTCTGGGTTCAGCAGATACGTCTGGAGACGACCACAAGACAAATTTGACACTCCTCCGTTCTCCTCATTGTCATTTTTCAACGTTTTTTAAGAAAGCTATTTTTTTCAGAATGTTGAAATACCAAACAATGAATCTGGAAACAGTCTAAGGGGGATTTATGTCTCCACAGCTGGTGGCGCGTACTACATGATCTCCAGATCTTTGGGTCCTGAGTTTGGAGGAGCAGTTGGACTCTGTTTCTACCTGGGAACGACCTTCGCTGGATCCATGTACATCCTGGGAACCATAGAGATCCTGCTGGTGTGTTTTCACGTGGGCACAAGTTGATACCTCTGCTGCTCCTTTTACGATAATTTCACACTATTTTTCTATCTCCTCACTGGCAGACGTACATCATTCCAACGGCGACAGTGTTTAAAGAAGGCGAGGATGCAGCCACGCGCAATAACATGCGCGTATATGGCACGGGCTGCTTGGTCCTTATGGCACTGGTGGTGTTTGTCGGGGTGAAGTACGTTAACACGCACATCATACGTACATCGTGTATTTACGTTCCAGCAGATGAACTCACACCTGTTCCTCCTTGTTTCTCTGCAGGTATGTGAACAAACTGGCTCTGGTATTTCTGGCCTGTGTGGTTCTCTCAATCATGGCCACGTACGCAGGAGTCATCAAGACCATCATCGAACCACCCGAGTTTCAGTGAGTTACCGTGACAAGTTTTCAAGATTTGACGGTCTAATGTGCAATGTTTGATGATGTTTGGTCTCCGTAAACAGAAATGATATGACATTTGCAAATGGGCTCTGCCAAGCAATACTATCAGACCTAAGTGAGGTAGCATTTGTGTGTATACAATGGTAGAGCAGGGACAGGCATGGGCAAGACACATTTATCTTGTCAAATTGATGAATGATTGAACGTTTTTGGAGCAATAGAATTCACTTCTGAAAGTTTTTCATAGACACCTCTTTGTGATTTTAGTGAAACTCCAGCTGGTTCGCAGTTGCTGTTGCCTCTGGCTGTCTCGACAAAAATCATTAAAAGTGGGGCTCTTACAAGTTGCCCTCCCATCTTAATCTGTGTCAGCACATTCTGTCCTTGAATTTGAGGGAACTGGTCCTTGAAAGACCTCGAAAAGTCCTTTACAGGCATAAAGCAGCACTTTCAGATTAGAGAGAAGTTCAGACTGAGATACAGCAGCACACATCTAACCACACCACACTTGTCTCCGTCTCGTTCCAGCGTCTGTTTGTTGGGCAACCGCTCACTGAAGAACGAAAAGTTTGAAACGTGTGCAAAGATGGAGCTGGTGAAAAACAAGACGATGACCACCGAGCTGTGGCCGCTCTTCTGTGACAGTCAACTCCCCAATGCTACCTGCGACGAATACTTCATCTTGAACAACCTGACGGAGATACGGGCCATACCGGGTCTTCTGAGTGGAGTTATCAAAGGTGAGAAGGAAATCCTGAGCCGGCTTCAATGGGAGTTTCACCTTTAGATGCAATAAATTATCCACTTTATCACAGCAGACAATGAAAACAAAACAAATTTTCGGTGTCGGACGGAAACTGCCAACAAGCTAAACGGGGATGTGTCGCCACCTAGTGTCGTGGAGGCAGACACACTGCTCAGTTATTTCGATGCCAGGCTAAAATTAGAATACAACGGCAATGGTTTCCCTTTTTGTGGAGCAAGAAATGGTCGATTTCATTGGAGATTATCAGCTTCCTGTTAACACTGTTGACACGCGCCTTCCCACTGTACTTGAATGTTTATGTTCTGTCTCACATAGTTTCAGAGCTAAAACACTTGTTGGATGGATTATTGTGGATATAGCCTGACTCTTAATGTTCTCCTTATTCATTCTTCTCCCTCTGTATGTGTGTGTGTGTGTGTGTTAGATAACCTGTGGAGCACCTACGGTCCGGCTGGTATGTTGATAGAGAAGAAAAGCCAGCCGTCAGCACCAGCTCAGGAAGCTGTGGACACATATAATAAACATTATGTCATCAACGACATCAGCACATACTTCACTCTGCTGGTGGGGATTTACTTCCCGTCGGTCACAGGTAACTGAGCCGAGGTCACTGAGAAAGTAAAAGCTCAGATTTGGATGACGTCGTTGTCGAAAGTGTCGCATTTTGGTGTAACTTTGAATTCAGATACAGTTGTTTGCTAATGTGAGATGGATGAGTTTATTGATACTGTGGGAAACTCTCTCCCTCTCTCTGTGTTTCTTCAGGTATAATGGCTGGTTCTAATCGGTCAGGTGACCTCAGAAATGCCCAGAAGTCGATCCCAATAGGAACCATAATGGCTATTCTCACCACCTCCTTTATCTGTATCCTTTGCACTCCCTCTTGTCGTGTGTGTGTGTACTTGTATTTGTTACCTCTTTAGGACCCTTTCTATTCAATTCAAATAAAAACAACAACTTTATTTGTTCCCAGTGGACAATTAAAGGCACACAGGGCAGTTTTACATAACAACACACAGACGAGTTAAAGATAAATAGTGTTTAACTATTTAATGTATATAAATAGTAGATACATTCAAATAAATATTGACAGCTGTGCAAATTGTTGCAAAAGTGTTGGAATGTAAGTTCTGTCCTAAACACTGACCTTGTCAGGATCAGTAGACTCCAAGGAACTAAAAAGACTAAAATTTGAATTGAAAACGACTTTATTCTCATAATATTAAGTATTTTTTTCTGTTCAGTTTGGCCCTAATACTCGTACTAATACTCAGAGTTGATAGAACAAACTCAGGTCAGCTGTGCTGAGTCTTTTCTTCTTAACGTCCTGCTCAGACCTGTCTTGCGTGGTCCTGTTTGGAGCCTGTATTGAAGGAGTGGTGCTGAGAGACAAGTACGTCTGATCTTCACTGTAAAAATATTTCGAAAAACAAACATTAGCATCGTAAAACGTGTGTGTGTGTGTATGGACGCAGCACACGTAATTCAACTGTGTGTGTGTGTATGTTTCAGGTTGGGTTTCTCGGTGAAGAAAAACCCAGTGATTGGTGTTCTGGCGTGGCCATCACCCTGGGTGATTGTGATCGGCTCCTTCTTCTCCTGCTGTGGGGCGGGGCTTCAGAGCCTCACTGGCGCCCCCCGGCTGTTGCAGGCTATTGCTCGGGACGGCCTCATCCCGTTCTTACAGGTCAGTGTTACAACACAAACACATGTTCACTACATTAGTTCTACATATTGACTTCAGTAAAACATGGATCCTTTTCTTTGTCTTGATTGACTGTTTGTCCTCTGTGTCTCTCAGGTCTTTGGTCATGGAAAAGCCAACGGTGAGCCGACGTGGGCTCTGTTACTGACAGTCGGGATCTGTGAGATCGGAGTCCTCATCGCATCTCTGGACGCTGTCGCCCCCATTCTCTCCATGTACAAAAAAAAATCTAAATTTAAACCAGTTTACCACTAAAATAAAAATGAAAACAATTGTCATAAACTTTCTTTACTCTCGTCCGCTCAGATTCTTCCTCATGTGTTACCTGTTTGTGAACTTGGCCTGTGCCGTTCAGACTTTACTCCGTACGCCCAACTGGAGACCTCGCTTCAAGTTCTATCACTGGTAAGAACAACGTCTCAACTTTGTCTCCAACATGTTCTTCCTCCAATCCAGACTCACAAAAGCTACATAAATGAACTTTAACTTAATTTAATACATCATTTCTGATCTTAATGTTTTGATCAGTCGCTTCAGCTTGTGTTTCTGCATGTGTCCTCTAGGACTCTGTCCTTTTTGGGGATGAGCCTGTGTCTCTCCCTCATGTTCGTCTCGTCCTGGTACTACGCCCTGGTTGTCATGGTGATCGCAGGATGCATCTACAAGTATATAGAGTACAGAGGGTGAGTATGACGGCTCAAGGGATCAATGCAAACCAGAAACAGAATAGATATTACAATTGGATTTGTGTTATAATTTAATAAATGTTGATGTTCTGTTCAATATTATCCATGTAATTGATATAATATATCAGTCATGTATATACATATAAATGTCATGTGGTAGTTTTACCACATGATATATGTATTTTACCACGTGTATATGTATTTTATAGAATACATATACACAGATTTTACACAGTTTGTTGATTTCTTGATGTCACAGATGAAAACAACGTGCTTTAGATTTGCCCTCACTGCCATTTAGTTGTTATTTATTGTTTATTTCAGCAGCCATTAATAAAGTAAATCATGTTCTCTTTTTATTTTCTTTCTTTTTGTTTGCAGAGCAGAGAAGGAGTGGGGAGACGGAATCCGAGGCCTGTCCTTGAACGCAGCACGCTATGCTCTCATCCGCCTAGAGGAAGTTCCACTACACACCAAAAACTGGAGGTGAGCATTTATGCTTTTACAGTTGTGTTTATTGTCATTTAGACACTTTTTTTGTCTTAAACTTGTCACTGTGATTTTAAAACTGATTGTACAGTGTCATGATGATACTGGTACAATACAAAATACATTATTCCCTAAAACAATATAAAAAATAATATATATATATACATATAGACATTTAATTTAATTATTATTATTAATTGTCATTTTTACATTCCTGTCTTTCTTCAGGCCTCAGGTGCTGGTGCTGTGTAAACTGGACTCAGACCTGGCGGTGAAACATCCGCGTCTCCTGACGTTCACGACGCAGCTCAAAGCCGGGAAGGGACTGACCATCGTCTGCTCGGTCCTGGAGGGAACCTACATGACCCGGGGCAATGAGGCCAAGACTGGAGAACAGGTTTTTGCTCATTTACTGTGTATTTTACTCACATGCCATGAACTTGGCTGAACTAAAGCCTCCATTTGCCTCCTGCAGAACATGAAAGCTGCCATGGCTGCAGAGAAAACCAAGGGTTTTTCCCACGTGGTGGTGTCGTCCAACCTGCGAGACGGTTTCTCCCTGCTCATCCAGTCAGCAGGACTGGGAGGAATGAAACACAACGCCGTCCTCATGGCCTGGCCAGCGGGCTGGAAACAGGCCCTGGGCTCTTCTGCGAGGAGGAATTTCATAGGTATGTGAACCACACAGGAGTCTGACAAAGAGAAAATAAAATCCTCTTCCCAATGAGATGGTTAATCAGAACAGTTTTAATTAGGTGTGGGACTCACAGGCGACCTCACGATGCAATACACGATACATGGTCCACAATACCAATAATATCACGATACAACGATTCTGCGATAATCGATATATTGCGAGACAATCATCATCACGGTGTCTGTGTGAGTGAAAAGTGTAAAGTGTAGTGAAGTAGTGATGCCCGGCGAGTGAAACTGTTTATGTAAGAGCGCCTTAATTTTGTTAATTCAAATATTGTAGTAGTTGTTTACATTATGCTAAAAGGTTTATTAATGCCAAATAAATAGCATGTTGCCTACCCCAGCTTTAATTTCCCCATATTTGTAATGATATCTCTAAATTTAAATCCCCCCCCCCCCAGAAACTGTGAGAGAGACGACCTCGGCGCAGCAGGCTCTGCTGGTCGCTAAGAACATCGACCACTTCCCCAGCAACACGGATCGCCTGGAGGGAAACATCGACGTGTGGTGGATTGTTCACGACGGCGGTCTCCTCATGTTGCTGCCATTCTTAATCAGTCAACACAAGGTGCGTTTATGTGTGTGGGAGAGTCGACAACCATTTTGAGGTTGGCGAGGTTGCTCTGAGTATCAGAAGTAGAAAATCACAGTGTTAGGGTTAGAATTATACACCTCTACAAACACACTGATGGTTAAATAAATCTCAATTTATGCCACATGGGACCTTCACGTGTTAATAAAGCAAATGTTTTTGCATTAAAGTAAACGTAAAATAATCATCTTCAGGTGTGGAGGAATTGCAAAATGAGAATCTTCACAGTCGCCCAGATGGACGACAACTCCATCCAGATGAAGAAAGACCTGCAGATGTTCCTCTACCATTTACGTCTGGACGCGGAGGTGGAGGTGGTGGAAATGGTGAGCGAGTCGTTCATGTTGTCGCGCTGTCACGCGGCGTCTCTCAGCGGTTTACGTCTCCTCATCGTTTTCCTCTCCGTCGCCTTTGCAGCACGACAGCGACATCTCGGCCTTCACCTACGAGAAGACACTGAGGATGGAGCAGAGGTCGCAGATGCTCAAGCAGATGCAGCTGTCTCGCACTGAGAGGGAGAGAGAGGTACTGTGACACACATTTCACAGCACATTTATCCAATCAGCTCGTCTTTTGCTGAGGATATGAGGTCCTTGCATGTATTTTTTTAACAGTGTGCAGCAAAAAATAGAAACTTAACTCCAGCGAAGGCGTAGCATCACCACTGCCCTTGTTAACCTTTTGAATTCTTCCCCAACGCCCCCTCACAACCCCTCGCCCCTCCCCCACCCCCCGACTGGACGACGGGCTCAGATTCAGAGCATCTCAGACGTTTCACGCAGCTCCATTAGGAGGAAGAAGTCGCCGCCTACCTTCAACGTGCTGTGCATACCAGAGGAGGAGGTAGCCACGGCAAACTAACAGCCCTCGACCACGGCCGCCATCTCTCCATTTGTCCATTTTTCATAACCTTCATTTCCTCGCCATCACCAACTTTTCATGACCAGTACAAGGACAAAGAGGCTGAAGATTCTTTTATTCTGTTCACTGAAGCTCATAGGTCTTTATCTGTGCACCAGAATCAGTGTAGTAGAGGCCAATATACAGTAAAAAGTCTATTCTTAAATTGATTTAACATTTCCTTGTATTAAGAAAAAGAATCTGCAAAAAACAAGCTTGCACTGTATATTTTGCTACGTTCAGATAGTAAAGTGTCTTAAAATGAGGGAAAAAAATGCCAAAAAGTCAAGCAATTCTGTCTTGAGAGAATTTATTTTACCTAAAATTAGTCTTTCTTTACTTGATTAAGCTGACAAGTGACAAGATTAAGTGAGATAGTGAATTTGACTTCTGTATTTAAAACGTCTTTAATACAGGAGCAGTTGGGATTTCATGCTTGTTACTGGTAATTAAAGTTTAAAGTAAGCTGTGATGGCTTTTTAAAGACCATGTTGGATATTTTCCTTCTTTCTAGTGCAAAACTTGCTTGCAAAGGTTATTCTTTTTTGGCGAAAGCATAAAAAATGATTTCCCAGAAAATAATCGTATTTTCCGTTTGATCCCAGTTTCCGAGAATTCCGAGTTGAGACCTTGGGAATCCCGACTTCCGAGTACATGTGGAGCGCAGCAATATTCCTACAATAAAGATGATATAGACTTGATTAGATTCTAATCTTTTCTTAAGTTGCTAAAAATCTGATTTGGAAACCAAACCAAACTATCGTTTTAACTTCAATGTGTGTCTCTGTTCATGTAATACTGCCTTGTCTTTCACTGCCATCTCACTGCATCTCACCAGCTCGCTCTGATAACATCGCCGCGGCCTTTGTTTTGCTGTCATATTATTTTTAAAGACAAACTGCCCTGTCTTAATTTTGTGACCTGTGTTTTTTTTTTCTTTTTTCTGTTATCAGGCCCAGTTGATCCACGACCGTAACACGGCGTCTCACTCTACAGCGAACGACAAAGCCGCGGGGACCACACCTGATCGCGTCCACATGACCTGGACCAAAGACAAGCTGATCAACGAGAGGAACAGACAGAGAGAGAACATGGCAGTGAAGGACCTGTTTAATATGAAACCGTAAGTGGATCCAGCTCAGTTGTAATGCCTCTTAAAGTGGCAGTAAAGGGTTTATTTAAGTAACATGAACATACCAGATGAGGCAGCATAAGACGGGGATTTCCTTTACTGACTTTAACCTTGTGTGTCCACCGAGTGGAACAGTTTGGTTTGGTACGGTACGTATTTTTTTGCGTTTCCATTAGGAATAGTACCAAAACAACCAGTCCCATCCATCTTATTCTTTGGCAACGTACCCTTTGGGTTCCAGAGTGAAATACGGGATGTAACGGTCACGACAGTCAACTGATTGGACGTTACTCCCTTTGATCGGTGTTAATATTCCATGGAAGTCAAGACAAACGCTTGACGTCAGGAAAAAAAGAGCTGCTCGATTGTTCTCTGTTTTGTTGTGTTCGCACCAGTATGGCGTCACACTAGCCCACACCCCGCCTACCAAGTAAAGCCTGACCCAGCGTTCTTTACCATTCCAAACTGTACTGTACCATGATGGAAACACAGCATTTGTGGTGGAAGAGAAGGATCATGGATGTTGAAGACAGTTGGTGTAACAGAAGAGGACACAAGGGAGAGGAGAAGATAGAGGCAGATGATTATCCTAAAGCGAGAAGAAGAAGAAGTTGTGGGAGAGACACACATTTCAGTTTCCTGTAAGAAAATACAGTCTAATGCCGATATCTAACAGCAAATACATATATTCTTAGGTTAACGTACACTTGAAAGGCAAATAGACAGTAAGGGACCATGACTGGTCGTTGCAGTTGAGCACAAACTTCAAACCTCATAGGTCCAGAAGGAGAAGTCCTAGCTCAGGGTCATTTCTGAGGCCTTTTGTGGTTCATAAAGTGGAAACACCAGAACAATATTAAGCCTGGTCTTGTTTTTCTACTTGTTTGAAGGTACAAAAAGGTACAAAAAAGAGCTTGCATTAGTTTTTGTGAGAAGTAAATCTGGATACTGAACTCAAGAAAAGTCTTCAGCTTGTGAACGTGACGTGATGTGAATGCTGTGTATTCATACACAGGTGTTTCCTGCAGCTAATGGTACAGGGATCCTGACAACAAGCAGAGAAGCAGTGTGACATCACTTTCTGCTTATAACATGAATACTCTACTATACTGTACTGCACTCTTTGCCTGAAATCGATCCTCATCTCACCAAGGATGTGTGTCATATTCAGTGTGTTTTTGTCTTTGTTGTTTTTGTATGGATTTGTATACGCTGTTGTTTATTTGCTGTGGTTTTTTGTCTTCCTCCAGGGAGTGGGAGAATCTGTAAGTCACTTTATCCTTCACTTTTGCTTGTGCATGAACTCGCTTGTGTGCATGAGCATGTTGAGAATGCGTGAGAATCTCCTCTGCTGGGTTTTGCTGGTGTCGCCCGTTCCATTCGCCCTCCCCTCCGTTTACCGCCGTCGTCTCCAAAGCTGTGTGTGTGTCATTTCCCCGTGTTTGTCCACAGCCTCATCAGATTCCCAATCGCACACATTCCATTTGGAGTGGATCCTCCAAACCGATGCATTACAGCTACTGTACATACTGAAGCTGTTTTTTTAACATGTGTGTGGTTTAAATGTAGGAGCCAGTCCAACGTTCGGAGGATGCACACCGCCGTGAAGCTCAACGAGGTCGTCGTCAAGAATTCCCAGTCGTCAGAGCTAGTGTTGCTCAACATGCCCGGACCGCCAAAGAGCAAGAAAGGAGACGAGAACTGTATCCTTTGTCAAACCAATGAAAATGCCTTTGTACGTCGACGTTTCTTGATTTGAACTAGAAGAAGAAGATATTGTCACAAAGACTTTGCAGTATTCAGTTATACTTTCATAGTCTTGGTTTTTAGTAGATGGAGAAATGCCAGTAAGTTGTAAAATGGGCCTCAGTTCCTCTGTAATTGTCTGCTTACAGACAGGTGACATTTTAAGTGTAAAACACATGCGTTTTCCTTTAATTTATTATTCCAAAGCTATTAAAAAAGTCACAAAATTGGTTGCTTGTAGCTTAAAATCAACTCTTGAAATGCAATGTAAAGAAGTGAAATAATTTTGTAATTTGAGGAGGTTTATGTGATTTACCACAGCTTTAAAGGTGCTGGACAGTGCTTGAAAATGGACAGTGAAAGTGCTTGAAAAGTGCTTGACTCTGACCTTCTAAAAGGTGAACAAAGAAATTCCAAAACAAGACATTGGAGAACATCATCATCATTTCCAGATTTGGGAAACACCAATGAACGTATTTCAACATTATTAGACCAAACAAGTACCTGATAAACATAATTAACATAACATGAAACCCTAATCTAAACTAATCTAATCTATTTAACCTACTCATTGTGGGAAAAAAAAACCTCCTTAACCAGCCCGTGTATCTCAGACATGGAGTTCTTGGAGGTTCTGATGGAGGGTTTGGATCGTGTCCTCTTGGTTCGTGGAGGAGGTCGGGAGGTCATCACCATCTACTCGTAGCATCTATATGTTCTTAAACATGTTAACACGGTGGGAACCCAGAGGGCAGGAGGGCGTTGTCCATGGCTTCAAGCTGGGACATGGACAGAGACAAGTGGCAGACGAAATTCAGTACAAACGCCCTCACACTTGTCAGGAGACAGGAAGCCCACATGGTGCGGAACATTCTAGAGAACTACGGTGGCTGTGAAGGACTGGTGAAGCCTCCTGCTCCACCGCCTGGACTCAGTGACTTGTCTCTCTGCATCGTGTCCTCCTGGAGGTTCCTGAACGCCTTCTCATCTCTAGACTGTGAGATGACAACTGTGAAGTCGCCCTGAGATGTTCTGAGATGAACCTGCACCTTGTAGTTACTTTTAGCATTTCGTAGCCTTTCCGTAGCTTCCGGATTAGCTTATTGATTTTGATGAGGAACGCTGACATACAAGTAGTAGGGGGTCTTTATTTCAGCACAGTAGAGGAAACCAAAGTTAAACGTGATTTTTAAATCATAATCTTTTATAGAGTGAGATGTCAGAGGAAAACTGATGTTTGTGAGGACAGCGTCGGGTAAATGTGACACAATTGATCCATAGGAATCAACACTAATGCTTGCATTTAAAAGCTGCAGTGTGCCACTTTTAAATATAAACATATGTCCGTTAAGCCTCTCAGCACCATGTGACTCTTTTGGTGCTTTTCCATTATACAGTTCTAGTGTTTGTTTTTTTTTGTTTTTTTTTTGCTTTTCCATTAGGGATAGTACATGGAGCTTTTTTTGGTATGTGCTCTGGCAAGTTTTTTAAGAGATACTAAAATGTGACATCATCAGACTAATTGGTCAGAGAGTGACGTCATTGGAAGAGTCATGAGCACGACGTCCGACACAAGAATCAAACTGCACAATGCCAAAGTGTAGATCACTTAAAAAGACATAAAAATCCCGAAAACATGCGTTAATCTCCAACATTTAGCAAGGAAATGTCTAAAATAGTATTATTTAAGGAGGAGTGTGGTGTATTTAGTCACAAATCCCAACCTGTTCAGACATATTTCAGTCTACGCTACAGCCATGCAGGAAGTACGGAACGATTCTGTGAACAAATTAATTAACTCATTTTAATAATTCAGTACACCGAAAACAACTGCTTTGCACTTGTGTCGCATATAAAATTAACATACAGTGGAGTCGAGTAGAGCTAGAACTGTATAATAGAAAGCATCTTTTTTATGTTTCGCAGTATAGCAATGTTCCGACTCTCGTGTCGCCTGTTGACGTTCCTGTACTGCACACAGGAAGTGATTCATTTTATGTCAAGACTAACGGACGATACGAGGAGGCAAAACGGCAACATTGCGTTAGTAAAGCAAGACGGCAAGAAAATTGGTGCCCACAAAACTTTTCAGGAGTGGATTCTATTGCTAAAACCACCCTAGATGTTCAGCAGTTTGACGACATGAACAAGTTTCAGAGAGAAGTTGGAAAAAAACATGGACACAAACATATCCTAGGCTAGCCATTGCTAGCAATATCAGTTGATAACAACCTGTGTGACTGATTTTCTGTGAAACAAATACAACACAAGTGCATTTAACGGTAAAGTAGCACTGTTTGTATGGAGTACAAAGGGTGTTCCTGTTTGTTCAAGAACCATTAAGTTTTAGCTTGTTACTGGTATTAAAGTTTAAATTAAGCTGTGATATCTTTGATGATTAATTTTATTTTTCTAGTGCAAAACTTGCTTGCCTAGATTTTTATTTTCAGAAATTAATCAAAATCAATTTTTGCAGTTGCTAAAGCACACAATAAAGAAACAAAGTGGAATTAATCAGAACAGGGCTGAACAATTTATTATTATCAAATTTTCATACTGCAGGTATAGTCCCGACATCTTAAAATCATCAGTGTAAATAAAATTGTAATTCATATGTTTGAACAAGCACATACTGTTTATAATGTGTGTGTATAGAGAAAAAGAATAATGTTCTGGTGATACAAAAGTGGTAATGCTCCTGTGGTAAGTCACAAAGCACAAAATGGCTACTGCTACCTGTCCAAAGGAAAAAAGGACCTTGATTTCAATGTTAAGATGAACTTAAAGTTATAAATTGGTAGAAAAATAGTTGATTGTCACTTTATCGGGTAGTAAATATAGATTTCAGGATCACCCATAGTGAAGTGTTGATTCAAACCACCCATAACATGTCACAAAAACACTTGTCTCAACACGCACACAGACAAAAGGACCGGAAATAGTGACAGTGACAACAGAAGACATGAAGCATGTTTTCCAAATGTTGTGTACTGGTTGTGACATGAAAACGCAAGAATGGTGTTCTTTCTTCTTTCATTTTGAGACACGTTTTGCCATAGTCCAGACATTCTCGATTGGCCAGTTACCTGGATGTAATTGGCACGTCAGCTCTCAGATCCGCAGCTCCCCCTCTGGAAAGGCAGATGCACCGCTAGCAATTATCAAAACATTGAGTAATGCCGTAATCTCTTACACTGCTGCAGGACGCCTGTAGCTTGGATAACGTTGTGGTTGCCGAGATGATAAACACACATGCAAATGAAACACGAGCATAGCATGTAGCTCAGCATGTAGCTTAGCCTGTAGCCGGCTATCACTAATGCTAAACGACAAAACAAGCACACAAAGACAGTTATATACGTATTGTTGGCACTGCTCCTTCCTTTAGGTGAAGTTTTTGTATTGTGATTTAAGTTTGGTTTCATTTTCCATTTCACAGAAAAGACGTCAAACAAGCTATCAGTGTTTTACAATCAAAATCTGGAAACACTGTGAAGAATATATATGTATAAAAAATAAAACAAAACAAATGCTACTCCATAACTACAACTACTAACAGCTAACACTCCCACTTCATTTTGCTCACATTACATAAGAAGATTCTGTTATTGTTTGTTTGATCTTCATGTCTTCAATATTTTCAAATAGAAACCGTTTCTGTGTGACTCCTCATGACTGAGCTGGACTGTTGTCACCTCTTACATAACTGACCCTGAAGCCTCACTTTCCAAAATTGTGTTTAATTCTGAACTCATCATTGTCTCTTTATACTCACAAAAGAACAAAGAACATGCTGTAATACAAAGATGTCTGGAAACTTGGCCCTGGATAAATGGCTTCCTGTTTGTCAGCACACGCAGGACCAACAACAACAAACTAGTCGCTCTGATGCTCCTCTGATCTCGGTCTGAACAACTTTTTTCGTGCATGCACAGAACGACCAAGTCCGACTCCAGTCTGACTAAGCGTTTACATGCAGGAGTAATTGGGCTATGAATTATCCCAGTTTATTAGTCTGACTAAGACTAGCTCGATTTTATTTGGACTAATGTGTTAAGATGACATTAAGAAAACCAAATTATTGTCTTAGTTTGACTAAAATCTGACTTTTAGGTCTGTGTCTGCTGTGTGTAATCTTTCCTGTTTATTTCATTTGAAAAACACACACTGAGACTCTAAATTAGACACTTTATTGCAGTGTTTCCCAAACATACTACTAAGGGGACCCAATAATTGACTAATTTCATATAATTTTTAATTGGTAACTAAATTATTTCCAAAATGTGTTTATTACTTCATTATAAACACATAAATCTTGACAAAAAAGATGAAACAAATTCAGCAAATTTGGTTGAGGACCCCCCCCAAAAAAACTCCTGCGACCCTGTGGGTGCCAACCCAGTGTTTGGGAACCACTTCTTCATTGTTTCCTCAATGAAAATTTTGTTTTTTGGCCAACAACCCCCAAAACCCATATATATCAACACTTTTGCTTTGTTTCACCAAAGAAATGTGGTTGAACATGTTGTAGGTGTGTCTTCCCTTCATGGCAGACCTTGGTAAGTTTATTTAAATAGCTGTTTCGTGTAGAAAGAGAACATGTATGTGTCCTCAGGGGCCCTTTGGATGTGACATCATCTCCCCAAGACAAGCCTCATGACCGGCCCCCGCACAGAGGCTCTTTGACACTGCCACACACCGTCTACCATTTTCCCAAAAAACGCTGCTTTTGCAGTCAGACACACTGAATAGGTTTGGTCATTCACCAGATCATATCGACGCTTGTTCACAAGTGCACAATGATGTACTTGTCACAAGCCAGGTTAAGATTTAAAGTAGATAATCCTCAAAAGCTTCAATGAAAAGGGTTTATGTATATACAGTACAGTGAATCCTTCTTTAGAAAGAAAATCAGTCATCACTTTTGGTTCACACTAAACTATCCTCAGCAACTACTGGAGCCATTGTGATTCAATTCAGTCAGATATTTTCAGCACTAAGCGGAGAAATCTGAGGGAATGGCTCATTATTTTCTGTGATAATCATGTAAGAACTCCCTTAAATCCTGGGATCTGCTTCAGAACACATTGACAAACTCATTCGGCACAAACTGAGGCTCAACCATTCACCGATTAGTATCATGGTTGATTTGAATCAGTTGCCCACAAAATTAATTATAGTGACTCACTGCTGTCACTGGACTTAATGTGATGGATGACTGAAACCAGGGCCGGCCCATGCCTTTATGAGGTGTTGAGCTGAATTTGATTTGGGGGCCCCCCTCCTACCAACTACTGTTATTTTTTTCTCCACACACTATTGGGGGCGCCCCCTGGTGATCAGATACAGGGCATGATGCCAAATTTTTGTGCAGCAGGTTTACATACAAAGTCAGTCAGTGTGTTAAAAGTCAAGTTTTAGTCAGACTAAGACAATATTTCGGTTTTCTTAATATCATGTAAACACGTTAGTCCCACTAAAATCAAGTTTGTCTTAGTCGGACTAACATACCTGGATAATGCGATTCATAGTCCAATTACTCGTGTATGTATAGAATAGAATAGAATAGAATGCCTTTATTGTCATTATACAAGTTGTACAACGAGATTTACTTGACTTCACCTTGAAAGTGCATACAGCTAACAACGAAGAACAATAACAACAACAACAACAACAACCAGTGTATGGGTCAAGGACATTAAAAAGAAAAAGTGACCCTAGTTAACGTGAGGTGGGTTTTCAGTTGCAGCGTACTACATTAAAAGGATATACAGCCATCAAATTCGTATTGCACAATATGAAATAGTCTGTAGCAGGGTTTAAATATAAAAAGTGCATTTCTATGAGACGTGACCCATAGCAGGGTATAAAAAAATAATAAATAAGACTATTTCCACAGTATGAAGTGTATTTTTTTTTTTTTTTTTTAACAGTATATGAAATATAGAAATATAAATATCACAGTGTGAGATATGATTTTAGCAGCATATAGAATATAAATATCACAGAGTGAAATGTAATTTTGCAGTATATAAAAATAGAAATATAAACATTTACACAGTATGAAAGTGATTTTAGCAGGGTACCATTTAAAAATACAGATATTGCACAGTTGGAATGTAATTTAAGCAGGATAAAAATCTGTATATACAATATAAGTAGTGCACAGTATATAAGTATTGCATAGTGTGGAGTAAATTATTAAATAAATAAGCATTTCAGCATGAAATGTAGAGTATTGCACATGCCAGAATGTGTGAGAGTATGTGGTAGAGGTAGGATGGTCAGTGCATGTCCATGTTCAGTGTGGTTATGGCTCTGGGGAAGAAGCTGTCCTTAAGTCTATTTGTCCGAGCTCGGACACACCTGTAGCGTCTGCCAGAGGGCAGCATGTCGAACAGATGAAAGCCGGGGTGGGAACTGTCCTTAACAATGTTCCTCGCTCTGTTCAGGCAGCGAGAGTGGTAAATGTCCTTTAGGGAGGGGAGAGTGCAGCCGATGATCCTCTGTGCTGCGTTGATGACTCTCTGAAGACCCTTCCTGTCTGCTTCAGTGCAGCTGGCGTACCACACTGTGATGCAGTACAGCAGCAGGCTCTCTATGGAAGAGCGGTAGAAGTTCACCAGCAGCTTCTCATCCAGGTTGTTTTTCCTGAGCACTCTCAGGAAGTGCAGGCGTTGTTGGGCCTTCTTGGTGATCTCCGTGATGTTCGGGGTCCAGGAGAGGTCAGCCGAGATGACGGTGCCCAGGAACTTGAAGGTCTGGACCCTCTCTACACAGACACCGTTGATGTAGAGGGGAGCTGGGTCTGCGCGGTGCCTCCTGAAGTCGATGACGATTTCCTTTGTCTTTGTGGCATTCAGTGCCAGGTTGTTCGCTGAACACCACGTTGTCAACTTTAGGATCTCATCCCTGTAAGCAGACTCATCTCCCCCTGAGATTAGTCCAACCACAGTGGTGTCGTCTGCAAACTTGACGATGGTGTTACCAAGGTGGGTTGGGCTACAGTCATGGGTGTAGAGGGAGTACAGTAGTGGGCTCAGCACACACCCCTGTGGAGAGCCGGTGCTGAGTGTGCGGGTGGAGGAGATGTGGTTACCAAGTTTAACAGTCTGTGGACGGTTCGTGAGGAAGTCTTTTATCCATGAACAGGTGTGTGGGTGGAGGCCTAAATCCACAAGTTTACTGACCAGAATGTCCGGGATGATTGTATTGAAGGCTGAGCTGTAATCGATGAAGAGTAGCCTCACATAGCTCCCCTGGTGTTCCAGGTGGCTCAGCGCAGTGTGGAGAGCTATGGCTATGGCATCCTCCGTGGATCTGTTTGCTCTATAAGCAAACTGATGTGGATCGAAGGTCTGAGGAAGGCTGTCTTTGATGTGGTGAAGAACCAGCCTCTCAAAGCACTTCATGATGACCGGTGTTAGGGCGACTGGGCGGTAGTCGTTGAGGCTGTCTGTGGATGATTTCTTGGGCACGGGGATGATTGTAGCTGTCTTCAGGCAGGATGGGATGGTGGCTTGAGACAGGGAACGGTTGAAGATGCAGGTGAAAACTTGTGAGAGCTGGTCTGCACAGGCTTTGAGCACCTTCCCTGGTATCCCGTCCGGGCCAGCTGCCTTCCTTGGGTTTACTGCTCTTAGCACCCGTCTCACTTCAGAATCCTGTACAGTCAGTGTGACGGTGCTGGGTGCTGGTGGCTGCGGAGGTGGTGAGGCTGTATGGGGCTCAGTTTTCTCAAATCTTGCGAAGAAGCAGTTCAGCTCCTCTGCCAGCGAGGCGTCTGGGTTCCCAGGTGTGATATTACAGCCCCTGAAGTTTGTGATATGCTGTATGCCTTGCCACACCTGTCGCGGGTTGTTATCAGAGAGGTGGTCCTCTATCCTCTTCTTGTAGGCCAACTTAGCATCCTTGATTCCTCTCTTCAGGTCTGCTCTGGAGGCACTGTACAGTTCCCTGTCACCTGACTTGAAGGCAGCGTCACGCTTCCTGAGCAGCATTCGGACCTGGCTGGTCATCCAGGGTTTCTGGTTGGGAAAAACCCTGATGCTCTTTTCCACAGTGACGTTCCCAATGCAGTACCTGATGTATGACAGTACTGCTTCTGTGTGCTCTGCCAGGTCCTGGTGTTCAAATACCTCCCACTGAGTGTTCGCATAACAGTCCTGTAGCTGAGAGAGTGCATCGTCCGGCCAGGTTGTAACAGTCTTTTTGAGAGGTGTAGTTCTCCTCCTGAGAGGGGTGTATGCCGGGGTAAGGAGCAGAGAGAGGTGATCTGACTGGCCTAGATGAGGTTGTGGTATGGCTCTGTATGCATGCTTGATGTTAGAATAGACATGATCCAGTGTGTTTGCACCCCTGGTTGGACACTTAACGTGCTGAAAAAATTTCGGAAGAACCGTCTTAAGGTTCGCCTGATTAAAATCCCCAGCTATAATGTGAACTCCGTGTGGGTGCGCGCGCAGCTGTGTGTTTATTGTTTTTAGCAGGCTAGCGAGAGCTATGCTAACGTTAGCATCCGGAGGTATGTATACAGCTGTAACTATCACTACTGTTAGCTCTCTGGGTAAATAATGTGGTCTGCATTTAACTGACATGTATTCTATGTCCGGGGAACAGTGTTTATCTATGATTTTGCTATTGTTTGACCAGTCATTATGTACGTAAATGCAAAGACCTCCTCCTCTGCTCTTACCGGAGTCTTGGTTTCTGTCCCAGCGGTGGAGAGAGCGGCTAGCTAGCTCTACTGCGGCGTCGGGGATCCGCGGGTGAAGCCAGGTTTCGGTTATAATCATAACACAGCAGTTCTTAACATAGCGATTCCCAGCCAACTGTAGTTCCAGCTCGTCCATCTTGTGAACCATAGATCTCGCGTTTGTGAGGAACAAGCTGGGTAGGGGAGGCTTGTGTGGCTGTGTCCTGAGTTTCACCAACAGGCCTGATCGGCGTCCTCGCTTCTGCTTTCTCTCCCTCCGCCGTCTCCGACGCCTGCCGGACCCGATAACAATCCACGGAGAGCCCGGTTGCCTCGCGACGTCGTCGGGTATATTGTGAGTTCGTTGAAAGTCACTTGTGGTGGGTAACTTATGCCTAAAACCAACGTCGAGTAAGTCCTGACGGCTATAGCAGCGATTTGAACACGTACTTACAAAAAACACGAACGAAAAACACAGAAAATAGCACAATAAGGGAGAGCCGTGAGCCGCTGCGTCCGTGCGCGCCGCCATCTTGTATACATTTGATCGGACTGGAGTTGGACTTGGCGACCCGGAAGTAGAAGGAGGCGACTTATAGATGTTGGCGGCATCAACTTTGGTGGCCTGTCTTAGTCGGACTATGGCCTTAGCTTGATTTAATTGTGCACGTAAACATACTGTATTATGTAAGTACCTCATAAAACTACACTTCAAAGAAGAAGAACAAACCTTAACTCCTAAGATAAAAAATAGTTTCTGTGAATTTGATTCCCCCTCTAATTGGAATTTGAAGAGAAATGATCAGAGAGCTAAATATGGGAGGAGAGCTAATGAGGGAAAACACAAGTGGATTAGGGAGGGAATGCAATCTGTAAAGACACAAGAGGGACAGAGGATGGAGGGGGAGGAGGAGGAAAGGGAGGACACCTCTCTTTCTCTTCATCCCATTATCATTCCAGCATCTGCTAATAGCAGGGTGTGAACATCCCAACATGGGTTATTTCACTGTGACTCCTTGAGACTTTGTTAAGCCCCCAAAGCTTTGTCTGTTTGTTTGGAAAAGAAAGTCCAGCAGTAAGTGGACAATTCTGGAGAATTTTACCTGAAAAGGGGGTGTAAAACATGTAGACCATATAAATGAGGATTTTAGGGCCGTTAATCCACAGAAAGACAACTCAACAATGAGTAGGTACAGATAATGAACAGATAATCAGCTATTTTCTTTAATCTCTGGGAAAAATTGCCAATATTTTGTAGCTGCTGTTTGTATATTTCTGTAACTATGAAGAAGAGTGTATTTTTCTTTTTAAACTTTTTGGGGACTTTTAAACATTTTTTACTGATTAATTAATATATTGTGTCGTTTTACCCATTACACTTCCCTAACTTGTGCTGGTTTAGTCTTTGCTTCTTTTTAGTTGCTTGTTTTTTCTTTATTTTTTTTAACATTCCAACATTATTTTTCCTTCTGGATTTTAATCAATTGGTGTGTGCAGAAAATGAAACAAAATCAAATTAAACAACAGGGTTTAAAATTAGATGAGGGGCGGTGTTTTTAAGGTGTTTGGAAGCCCTAGAAAAGAAGTTCCAAGGAGGCCCTACATCAAATTAGAACAAACCCCCCCCCCTCCGTGCCAACTCCAGTTTGAAGGCAATATCCCATGAATTTGGTGTTAATCCAATCCAACATTATTTGTAAAGCACTTGAAAACAACCACAGTGGACCAAAGTGCTGTACAAAATAATAAATAAAAGATATAAAACATAAATTATGTTAGTGCATAGTTAAGACAGAAGTTAATGTAAACTAAGGGTGTCACTTTTTATCTGATATTCAGACGGGTTTTCAAACTCTTAAATCTTAAAAAACAACAGCTTGAGTTCAACATACATAGCCTAGAAGTTCATCAGAATGTTTGAAGAAATTGCCCAGTTGTCCAGCAGAGAGCGCTGCGAGAGCAGCTCTTACATAGTTTAGGACATTCTAAATTCTAAATGTTGATGGAACCTGGTTCTCACATTGGTGTTTATTGAAGGTTTAGATTTAAAATAAAACTTTTGGAAGATAAAATCACACAAATGTCTCTAGCAAATTAGAAATTAATACATATAAGGGCATTGGGGGATAAATGGGTAGATTTTTCTTGAATGAGTAGAATGGAATAATAACATACATGATATTAAATTATTAAAGGACAGTGACTGAAAGAGGATTGGAGGGTCCACTGGGTGAAAGAGGGTGGAGGGGTCCCTTTTTTTTCCTTTCAAGGGAGTCGAATTTCCCAACTTCGTGGGTCTTACAGTGACTTAGACCAGAACTGAGAGAGTCTTTGTACTGGGAGAGAGAGTGAGAGAGCGAGAGAGAGAGCGAGAGAGAGAGCAGTGTATTTTCAGGTCTGCTCAGTGGGGCAGAGGGACACGGAGTTTGCCTGAATTTCGTCACACACATGCACTTGGAGTTCACGTCAAAACCTGGATTTTCATTCACACATTTACTAAGATGTTTCAAGGGTAAGACAATTTAACATATGTATTCATTTTTTTGAATGTAAAAGAAAAAGGGACCAAAATTTCAAAAGACTTCACACCTTCATTAAGCACTTTTCAGTTCCACCTCAGAGGAGAACTGTAATTTAGAAGCTGTTTCGCTAAATCCAATTTCCTCATTCACTCAGGAGGACTTCAAACAAGAGCTCATTTAAATGAACGTCTTTATACCAAAGTTTTCTATTTTCTCCAAGTCAGAACTTTTAAGTGCAGCTTCAGTGACTGATGTGTCTCCTCAGGTGGTCTCTTGCCCTGCATCTGGCTCTTCTGTGCTGGCTGGCTGCTTCCCTGCAGGTTATAGCAGGTAACGTTCATGTTAATTCTGCACTTCTTCCTTCATTACATTAACTATAAACACATTACACAGTTGAGATGGTTCAATGAATGACTTAAATGAGCACAGAAATGAATGAGTGATATGGGAATCTTCCTCACATTGATAGTATGGACCTGACAGTGGTTTTAGAATTCACGATGACCATGGAAGGCAATGACATTTTTTGTTTTGATATTTTAATTCAGTATATCACTATTTGACCAGATAAAATTCTAAATATTTGTCAAGAATGTATATCTATGGCGTATCTAAGGTAAATAATACAAATTTGATCATGCAGATATCCTTATTCTCCCAGGTGATAATCTCTGATTAGATTTAATCCTATAAGAACTGTTTGACACTGAAGGATCTCCATGTATATAGGATAATGTGTAACACAAAAATCTCCTCTATAAAAGGAACAGCATTTTCCTATTTTCCCTCTTTACTTGGTGAAGTTGACTTGTTTAAGGATTATCAGGTCAAATGCAAACACAAAACTAGCCTATTAGCATCGTGAGGTTGTTTGACTAATTTGCCTGCAGTTGGTCACTATCACTCTGCAGCCATTTTGATAACATACCTGAGCTGTTATTTTAAATTAACCAGATTAGTTCCTCCCTCCATCAGTGTGACCAAGTGATTATGTGATTATTGCCTTATTGTGTTATTGTTGTTTTGGGCATCTGCTTACTGCCATCACCTGGTCCTGGTCTCTGATTGGCTAGAGTAATAGACTGTATATAAAAATGGACAAAGTCACACAGAGCACAAGAAACTCCCATTCTAAAGCCGTGAGATCTGCAAATTTGACCGGCGCCGGGACAGTTTTGGCAAGTTTTCTTCACAGTTGTACAATATCAGCTGTGAATCTTAGTGTTGTCCACTCAGGCATTATCGTATCTATGTTCTTCTAAATGGGAACATAAATATTGACACCATGTTCTATTGAAGAAGAGATAAAAACTAGTGAGTAAGTCCATTAACTCCTCAGGAAAACATCCACTGGCATTATAAATCAAGTGAGAAGGTCATTTTCACACAGACTTCCCTTCAAACCAAGTTTTTTGAGTCGCGCCCGGGAGGCTAACTGCTACTATTGCCCTACTTCCTGATCTTTGGAAGACTATTGGAAGTCCATTTCTGTTTACAGTCTATGGCTAAAGTTGAGCTCATGTTTATGAGCCTGTCAAGTCTATTTGTGTGAGTGGAATGTACCAATTGGTGGCTTTTTTGTCCTCAAGCTCCAAAAAAGCAACTTGATATTTTGAAGGCTTTATTATTAAAGTGGTTCTCATTTATAATGGTTTTGTTACTGTTGCTGCATGCAACCCAGCAGATGCATTTTATAATTGTAAAAACTATCTTATGAGTTATTTCAACTTCTCGTTACTTTGCTGTCATCATAATTGCTGCTATGTCGCAGTCTCTAAAGCGAACGAGCCGTTCAAATCCTTTTCCAACACCAAATAATGTGGTCTTATTTTGAAAAGCACAAAAAAGCTACACGTCGAACTCCATCCTTTGCTCTTTGCAGGTCAAAGCCTGTTTCCATCTCCATTTTCACACGTCTGTCTGTGGTTTTCACTCACTCCCCCCCCCCCCCCCCCCCCCCCGCTGTGTGACTCTTCTCTGTAGGAGAGAGAGTGTTTTTGTTTGTTTGGCAACGGACTCTGCTTCCTTTGCCCTCTTTATCCAGTGTGTTTGTGTGTGTGTGTGTGGAAGTGGCAGACAAGTCAAACGCTGCACCAGGGTGAGAAATTAAGTGTATAGTGTGTGCATGAAGAGGGGGTTAAAACTGAGCTTTGAAGACGGACCTTGAGAACATTCTTGATCCTGTGCCACTTTAATGTCTGTATGTGTGCAGGTGTGTTTGTGGCAAAAAAAATGTTTTCTTACTTTTTCTTGTTATTTTACCAGATTCAGCGCAAACAAACAGTTTCCCTTTCTCACAAAGGAATTTTCTGTGGAACATAGTTGAACTTGTTGCCACCGGCAACGATGAATAGCGAAGACACAATAGTGACTGTAACAGCTGAAATCCCAGAATCAGCTTTAAATATCATACATGTCTATGAGTGTAGCCTTGAGCAAATCATCTCGGCTGCAAATTGCTAAAGCAAAGCTGCATCAAATTTTTTTTGGTACACTACGAAATTTACTTATTTTATCCTCCAAAAACAGTAGGTATATACAGTATGTTGTACATGTTTTTGCTGTGGGCAAACCCACACGTACCACAAGTGGCGATAGAACCAGTCATACTCACAAAACATGTGATACTTTTTAAATAATACTGTATCTTATCAAGTTACCATGCTCTAGTTTTGCTACAAGACATCATTACATTACAATACAACATTTACTGAATGAAGTAAGTCCTCCTCCAGTACTCTAGGTGTCCACTTTCAGGTTGTTAGAATGTGTTTTCCAGTTGACTTTTTATATCACAGACCAAAACAACTTAGGCTGACGTCTTGGTGGTACCATGACGAGCGCCATTTTGTGCCTTTCACACCATAAATTCAGTCACCATGTTTTTATCGTGGTTGTCTTTTAGTCTTTTAGTCAAACACATCTAATAATCTTTTTCTTTTGCCACATTGGTTTTTAATGCATTGGTCAGCAACTGGTGGCCCGTGGGCCAAAACTGGATTACTATCCGGCCCGGTAGATTAATAATATTTAAAAAAAATTTGATTTAAATTGTTTGCTTTTCTTCAGAGCCTTTATTGTGAAAACATGTTTGTTTATGTTTTATGACACTAGTATCAGTCTGTGGCAAATTCAGGTTACTTTTTAAACCAAAAGATCTCCTTCTTTGTGGGTTTACCTTTGCAGAGAAGCTGCAGCTTGAGCTGCAACACAGGAATTCTTCCTGACTGTTGTTCACACACCAAATTTCACCATGTCCCCTCAAACACACTCTTACCTCCAGGAAACTTCACTCTCCATTTACAGCTGGTTGAGTTGCTCTGAATGGATTCTAAATGGATTCTATGTTTAGCCAATATCAGTGATTGTGAGCTGAGCCCAGTAGGAGCATGTTTTGATGTTTGTGCATACAGTTTAAAACCAAGTCACATTCTTCTTTAGCACTTGATGTCAAAAACATCATAGTTAGTAGCCCTTCTGCACTTGATTCACATGCAGATGTCGATGTGTGTCCGCACTTGTGATAACAAGAAGCAGCGTAGTACGCACATGACACCAGGAAGGGACAGCAGCGCACAAATAGAGCACCACTTGGTGTCCGGGAAGTCGGGGTGAAGTTGTTTGCGCGTAGCCGGGTCAGAGATCACCGGATTTACAACCCCCCCTTGCCTGTGCCCTTGACAGAACATGTTCTTTGGAGCATTCACAGGTGGTCGTAGCGGTGGTTCCACAACTGGGCCCAGTAAAGCGGTCCTGGGACAGACGGATCGATTTACACCGAGTTTCCACTCCCAATTGAGATTTCTTATCCCGTACGAATTGTCCATTAATATTACAGATCTGTGGTTAAATCACTTTACTCCACCTCTCCATGTAAAACTAGTACTGTCCGAATAGGTCTTTACGCACAATCCTCTCAACTGTTTCCACCACTGACCTTACTTCATCTCTGCCACTCCACTGAAACTCCCACCATGTTCCATTCCGTGTTTTATGAGTGTGCAGAGTTGGCAGTGGAGCGTGTGATAGATCTTCTACCTTCTAAATGTCTTCAGTATATTGGGGGCCTGAACGCTCGGCTCTCACAGCAGCGGCATCCTGTCTGGAATGTGCTCAATGAGCTAAAGTGACTTTGATTTGACCACAGCTGGACACAATGGGCCAACTGTAAAAGGTGTGTTAACGGTCAGCTCTATTGGATTTTAATGTGAATTTTTTTTTTTTAAATCTCTGCCTGGAAACTTTACATTCAAGAATCAATGTTTCTTTTGTTTTGTTTTTTCCTCCCTCTTTTCCGTTGTAGATGGTGTCATATATTCCATGAGGTGATGCGGTAGTTCTCACTGTGTGTGTGTGTGTGTGTTTGGATTCCAGAGTAAAAGCTCTAGTGTGGTTGACCAATATCAGAAGATGGACAGCATCAGATTTACTGCTCATACAGTCACGGTCCTTTAGAAAGGAAACATTGCACTGCCCCCCCCCAGGCTGGGCAGCTGTTGTTGTTGTTTGGGTACCATGTTACCGTGGTTACCATATGAAAAGTTTCACCATGAATCATCATCATTGTCTATCTGTTCCACACTATCTCATGCTTTTTGGGGCCAGAAACAAAGACTTCCCTTTGACTTGAGGAGCTCCCGGGGCAGTCATTGTCATTTATGTGCAAACGTTACCCTTGTTATTTTAATGACGTTTTTATTACCTGATTTACACGTGAACAAACTGATTACAACTAAACGCCATCCCGTAATTAAGTGTTGCTTTCCGAAATAACTCAAAGGCCAACCAACACCATGGTAAGTGTAACATTGTGGCTGTTGGCCTCCCATTGCAAGATGTTACTCTATTTATTCTTATCATATTACAGAAAAATAGTGTGATTTTTTAACGCAACACCCCTATGTTTTCAAATGTGGGTGTGTAGGTGAGCATTAACTTGTGGATTTGGTCCAGTAAAAATCTTTGTCTGGCAACTGCAACATCTTGTGAGACATGAATGGACACATCCGGCATCCACACTCTTGACAACACAGACATGCTGGCTTTGTGGGCAATGAGTCACAGAAAAGACAAGTAACATCACCACCAAACAAACAAACAGGAAAGGCCTTTGCATTCAAACAGCTCATCTTCAGTTTCCACATCATTTTCAGCCATAATAACATAGTAAATCATATCTCTCAGTAGATTCCAAACCCTTCACATTTGCCACTTCATTATCCTGCAACAACTAAGTCTCATGAGAATTCAGAGCGAGACTTGAGCGAGAGTTGCTAAGGCTTCAGTTATGTTACGATAATTTCAGCCATTTCAGCATCAGATCCAATCCACAAAGCCCTGAAGCTTTGTTTGTGCTAACACGAGTCAGCGTGGGGCAGAAGGGGCTTCCTGTTACAAGCAGGCACAGAGGTGTTTATGGTCGACACGCCAACATGCCTTAATATGTTCAGAACAAAATAAAAAGTAGTCTGGGAATAAGCAGGAAGTCCACAAGGAGCTTATGAAGGGAATAACTTGTGATTTAGATGCTCATAAAGGCTACATGAGAATGGATGGAAGCCTTTATTCTGTATTTTGACAATCAGGACATGATGACGTGTTTAATATTTTACTGAGTGGTCAGTAGAAATGAGAATGTTAAGTGAACCCCTTGTAACCTTCTTTAACCCTTAGTCCATGCTGCGCCAGCACCCTTAATCAAAGTAATTGTGCAGAAGTCACAAAATAGAGAGTTTTTGATTTTGATTTTGTTTCATAAAAACAAGCCAAGTGAACTGTGGAAAAATTGAAAATTTCACAAGTTCAATACGACTTTTGCTCAGGTGTGTTTATATAGCTGGTGAAAATGAAAATCACACACCCACATCTTATAACCTACGTTTAAGTAGTGACGAAAGGAAATGTCTCATTGCAGGTGACGTCGGTAAACTTCCAGTCTCAGAAAACTGACATAGTGCCAGTCAAATGGTAAAAATCTGAAGCCTGGAAAGTGGTACAGTACAGCCCAAATCCATCTGCTGCGTCCAGACTGTCCTCCATGTTCTGATCATTCAGTCAGTGTAGTTAAACTCTGAGCAGAGATCAAATTGTGTTCAGAAAGTTAATGAGATGAAGTCGTGACTCGTGAAGAGGAGCAGGGAAACACAGGGTTTGTGTGTTTCAGGTCAAACTAATTGCTTTAACCACTTTGAGTTTTCCTTCCTGTCTCAATTCGGCATTAATCTTAATTAATAATGAAGAGGTTTGGAGAGCTGTGGACGTCCACGCCAAAGCTTTAAAATGTGTGTTTACATTTATAATCTGAAAGCAAATACAGCTTTGAATGACGACTGAGACGTTGTGACACAAAGAGTTTTGTATCGTAGTGACTTTTTATTCACATAGAACTTATATTTTAGGGGCCCTAAGAAAACACAAAACTCCCACTACCCTTGTTTTTGTGTGTAACCATTTGGGGGAAAGATGACATCATAGTCCCACCTCTTCCTCTCACATCTTATATGCATAATCCACTTCTTCTTCTCCACTAATTTTTATATTGTGTAATATTGTAGCAGCAATACAGCGCCACATACAGGCCTGGCATGTATACTACAGGGCTATCAAACTCTGTCCAGTCTAGTCTGGTCATTAGGGGGGGCAGTAAAGTGAAAAAAAAATACCTTAAAATTAATTAAATCTCACCTAATTTCAAACATTTATGATGCGAAATTAATCTATAAATACATTAAAACAGATTGATTGAAGGGCCTCATTTGGCCCCACAGGCTGCATGTTAGTAATTTTCTGGGTTTTCATGTGTGGGTTTCACAAAGACATTTTTTTAAATGGTGCAATGCTTTTTAAGAACAGAAGAGAAAAAGAAGAAAACAAGATTTTAAAGGGAAATTTCCTTTTTTATAAACACACTGACTCTAAAGTGCAGTGTGTTGTTAGAGTTCCCACTTCGAGGAAACCCACCAGCGAATTTAAAGAGAGAAGGTTGAGCACGCACGCACACACACACACACACACATACACACTGTGTTTCTGTTTGAGCCTCTGCATATTTGGGTCTGTGGCCGCTGAAATTGTGGAGCCTCTGCTGAGTTTTCTGCACAAACACGGCACTCACTCTGCAACACTTTTAAAAACACAAACCTGTTTAAAAACACTCAATTACTCCAAACTCCAACCAAACATCTTTATCCTGTGGTGACCTTTGACCTGCCTTGGTCCTCCATGTGGAATAATCTGGAACCAACTGGAAAACACTTTACTCGTAGAGAACGAGTTACAACATTTTCATTCTGATTGTGACAATTTCAATTTTCTTTGTTTCCTGAGAATCCATTTACACATTAGCTCCTGTTTCCACATCCTGTTCCCCGCTGACCCGTCATTGTTTACCTGTGGATTAGCACATTTAATTCTTCTCCTCCACTTCTCCTCCGCTCTCGTAGCCTGAGGTGACGTTAATCTGCTGCTGCTGAGATCCAGCGCTTAAGTCTCTGTTTTTGGTTGTCAGGACAGAAAAGACCAAGCCTCAGTGCTCACGAACAATAATAACATTAATAATTATTATTATAATTATAATAGTAATGGACATAGACTTTTTGGAAATATTCTATTGGATTATGATGTTTATGTGACACCGTTTTATGATGAAAATAACAAAATTGTACATTTATAGAAATGTATTATTTATTACTTTTACCTTAACTGTCTTTGCTGTGACATTGTACAATGTCCTCACATATGTTAGTTATGTTAGCTTTTTTTCTTATCTTGACTTATCTTATCTTATTTAATCTTATTCTATTTTATCTTAGCATATCTTATCTTATCTCTAAAACATGAGTGAGTTGAAAAGGGTTAGGGTTATTGTTTCCTCCCTTCCTTTCCTCTCTTCTTTTCCTCACTTCCTTGTCTTCCTTAAGTCTTCTTTTCCTCACTTCCTTCTCGATCTTACCGCTTCTTTTCCTCTCTTTCTCCTCTTCCTTACTTTATTTCCTCACCTCCTTACCTCATCTTTTCCTGACTTTCTTCTCTTCCTTATTTCTTCTTTTCTTAACTCCCTTCTCTTCTGTACTTTGTTTCCTCGCTTCCTTCTCTTCCTTACTTCTTCTTTTCCCCACTTCCTTACTTCTTTTCCTCACTCCCTTCTCTTCCTTACTTTGTTTCCTCACTTCTTTCTTTATCTTACCTCTTCTCTTTCCTCACTTCCTCCTCTTCCTTACTTTTTTCCTCACTTCCTTCTCAATATTACCTCTTCTTTTCTTCTCTTCCTCCTCTTCCTTACTTTGTGTCCTCACTTCCTTTTCTTCCTTACCTCTTCTTTCCTCACATCCTTCTCTTCCTTCTCTTCCTTACGTCTTCTTTTCCTAAGGCACTTCTTCTAGAAATCAATAATAGTGTCGATATAATGTGACTTTCTTCTTCATCTGGATTAATCAAACACTCTGGTAGAAGCACGACATTCATACAAACATCTGGTATCATAGATACAAGCTCGCTATTTACATCTGCTTACATCCTGCTCATGCATGTATATGACACTGTGTGTGTTTGCTCAGCTGCGAGTGTCGTCCTCAGAGCAAACAACCCCTCGGAGCTTCTCATCTCCTCCTTTAATACGAATGTTAATGAAGGACAAGAGAGGCACAGTGACGGGGGACGGTCGACCGTGTCACCGTCACTGTCGTGGTGTGAGGAGTCGTGGATCCCGCTGTGAGCACCACCGCTGTGACACACACACGCACACACACATATTCATGGACAGAGAGTGAAGACAGTGAAGTCCTTCAGGTCTGAGATGTTGTCATTTGGAAGCGAGTGGAATGAAAGACAACCTTCAGAGAAATGTAGACAGGAAAATATTATCTCATGTTTCCCTGCATGGTCCCTTTGGCAGAGAACCATCTATTGACATCAACCCACTGAAAAGTTCACCACAAAATTCACTATTGTTCAGAACTGCAGAAGAAATGCTGACCAGCACTGTGGCATTTTTTCCTCAGCTGTTTCTGTGGAGACACTGTTACTGTGCAGTGTGTGTCGGTGGAGATGTGTTCAGGTGCAGAAACACTGTAGCTTTTTCATATTGATTGAAATCCTTCTGGATAGTGATTATAATAATTGAGGCAGTTTCTCGAGACAGAAACAAAACTATTAGAAAAAAATATATATTATTATTGTGGATCCTTTTTGGTCTGGCTTTTTTGTTGTTCCTCTCTGTTCTGGTTATTAGTTCTGGTTCTGGTTCCACCTTATGTTACATTTTTACCTCATTATTTAGGATAAGATAAGTTAATTGCACAAATTGTACAGTGTCTTGTTTTCTGCTCTGACATACAGTATTGCACAACTTACATGCTGCGCAGATCATGCTTAAATTCATATTTTCCTTATTTTTGTATCTTGTTTTTAATTTTTTGCTTAAATATTGATTTTTTTTGCTCGTTTTGCACCAACCATTCCTGGCAATAAACCTCATTCTGATAAGATAAGATAAGAAATGAAATCCAGCAGGGGGACTCTGAGTTTGTACTCGAGGGGGAAGTGAGGGTGAGAGAATGGCAGGGACGTGGGTTTGGACTTGATGTAATGGAAAGTGTCCTTCCACAGCTGTCCACCTCTGACCTCCTCACGGCGGCCAACAAAGCCGCCGTTCATCTGAGGCACAGTGTGGAGCTCGCAGTGCGGAGCTCGCAGTGAAGGCACTGGAGGAACGCGTGCTTTCACGAGTCACACGCTCTGAACTGAGCTCTGAAGATAAGCAAATCATTTAAGATTTAGATTTGTTAAATCATCTGCCGGGCCAGATACTGATGCTGCCACGGGCCAGTTTCGACCCATGGGCAGCCTGTTAACCGTCAAACTAATCAGCTGTGATCACACGCTGCCAAAAAAACAAACAAACATATGGATCTTCAGCTAAAACTGATGGGAGTTATTTTCTCATATATACTGTACACAGTATATACATGTATGTATATATATACACAGTATATATACATATGTACAGAATATACACTGTGTATATTTCTTCCACCTGATAAAATACAATAGTTTAATAACAAATTATATTAAAAAATAGCTTTTCTTTTATAAACATTTGTTTAACAGCACATCATTTCTGTATAAACTTGCATAAATAAGTAATAAGCTGCCATTTCATTATATAATAATGTAGATTAATACAAAGTGACATCCTGATTAACGTACTAATCTCTTATCTTAGTTTTTTTTATCTCAGACTTGCTGTTTATAGAAACACTTGTTATCATTTAAATGTACACACACACACATGATTTGTCAGTCAGCATGTTTCAATCTATGAGATTATTCCTTCGTGTTTTTGTTATTGGCTCAGGAACTCCCGCGATGGTTTTACGCGCATTCTTCATTTTTAAGATAAGACGACAAACTGTTTGGAGAGAAATCAGGCACTTTGCACTAGTGTTTCACTCCTCTTACATCTGTGTTGAGGTGTGTCTGCAGGTCTGCAGGTCAGGAGTTTGGGGTTAATCCCACCCCAGGGCCCAAACTCTCCAATCTGACAATCTCACATATACTTTTTTTTTCTCCTCTAATTTAGAAGCCCTTTCCCTCTAACGTTCTCAGCCACCCCCTCTTTTCCCAAAGGCAAAGAATGGGCATTAAACAGTGATATGGTGTTTGCAGTATGTTCTGTGAAAGAACATCAGTCATGCAATTGCTATCATTTGCACTAAAACCAAAAACAAAAGTTCAAATGATCTAATTTATCTTTAATTTTGAATGCAGAGACCTTTTGAGACTCCTTCATGCTCATATTTTTCCACCTGCACCTTCTTCCTTTGTCTCCACTGAGGTTGGAGGTTGAGCCACAGGTTCATGGAGTGCACGTGTCGTTTTCATAGGTGTGTGTGTGTGTGTGTGTGTGTGTGTTGTTGTGCGTGTGCACGTCCGACACCATCCCTAACATTCCCAGCATTCCTTGTCCCCCACCTGCCGTCCACAGACACAAAAGAGATGTGATCAAAGGGACAGATCCATGTCCGGTTCAGTCACCACGCTCAGTGTGTTTGCTGCCCCCCAGTGACGTGAATGTGAATTACAAGCTGTCCTACTTAATGCGTTCACGCAAAGAAAATGACACAAAATCACTTTTCTGTTAATAACCCATTGATAAATTGAAACACAAGGTGGAAAATCACTTTTCATTCACTTTAAGGAGCAAAAAAAAGTTGTTTCCTCTCATTTTCACCATCAATACTGTTGAATATCAACCTACAGTACACGAATGAATGAATGTATATGAAATATGAAACAAAAGTAAAATAGAGAAATAAAGAGCACAGTGAACATGAATGAAACAATTAATTACCAAATCATTTAAAATAAATGATATTGCTGCCCATTAATGTGTCCAACTGTGTTCAACTGTACTCATATTATTGTAATTATGTATTTATTTTTCATGGGGAAATGATTTTTAGTTGTGATAAATTAACCCTTAGTCTTCAGTTTAATTTACTTCCCTCTTAAGTCATTAAGGACAAAAATGTCCACCACTTCCATAAAATTGGTATAAAAACTTTACAGATTCATTTATTTTGTTTTTTTCCTGCATAAATCTCTTAAACAGCTTCAGTTGATGTTGCTGTATTTATGTTGTTATTTATGGATTTTATTTTATTTTATTTTTCTTAAATCAGTCTTGGATATGTCAAAGATTAGCCAAAATATTGAGTTTGATGCATTATTGGTTTTCGTTTAGCATCAGATTTACCCTCTGACAAAAAAAATCCACTTTTTTTCATAAATAATAACAATTTTTATGGTGAATCAGTAGTTTGTGCAGAATTTGTGCCGTTCATATTTTATTATTTGCAGCACTTGGCTGCTAAACAAGTTTATGAGCCATGTTTAACTCTGTTTAACTCTGTCTACATGAGTTATCGACTCACTGCTCTACATCACAAAGCCTCTGAGTCTCAGAGTCTCAGTGGATGAACAGTTTTTCTTTTTGGCCAGAGTTTATAAAGGGAGTCTGACGTTTCCTGAACGTGGCCTTGAAATATGAAATGAAAACACGTTGTAGGAGGAGTGAGGGAGGAGGTAGGCGGGAGGGAGGGGGAGGGGCATGATAACAACACAGGCTTCATTGACTGCTTGGCATGTGTGTGTGTGTTTGTATTTGTAACCTCTAAAGGACCTTTTCTGACACACACTAACCTCGTCAGGATCATGGAGACCAAAACCTGGTCCTAATGAGGCAGAACTTTACTTACTGGTTATGGTTATGGTTATGGTTAGTTTTTCAATCCATTCAGTTTTTTTGTGAGGACATTTAAGACTTGGGTTTTAGGTTTAGCATTTGATTTGGGTTTAGGTTAAGGGTTAGGGTTACGCCTTTAGTTGTGATGGTTAAGGTTCAGGTAATAATCATATTCTCACTAAGAATGCTGCACAAACGTGTGTGTGTGTGTGCATGTATTTATATCTTTGTGAGGTCAAAAAAAATAAACGTAGAGTGGGGACATTTTGTCTGGGTCCCACAACTTTAATGGGCTTTATTATAGGGATAAAAACCTGGTTTTAGGGTTAGGGTTAGGCACAGTTGTGATAGTTAAGGTTCGGGTAAGGGGCTGGCAAATGTGTTACATCTATGACGTGTCATCACTTAGATGCAAAAACAAGTTTGTTTGTGTGTGTACTTAGGCATTAGGCTAACATTAGGCATTAGTTAAGGATGGTAAATCTTCTTTTACTTGCATTTTTTGTGATTTTTTAACTGTACTGCAAACTGATTTGATAGTGCACATCATGGTCCTGCTTTTTACATGCATTACTGTTTATGGCCACTAGATGGTAGCCAACACTACATCAATAAGAGCTCAGATATTGTCATCAGTACAAGGTCAAAAAGTTGGGGTTGTTTCTGCTTGTAGGTCTTTTTTTTCCCATCAATAGTTGAGGGAAATAAACGCGACTATAAAATGACACATGATGTGTTATAAACATTTTAAACATGATTCTCTTGAAATCAAACATTCTGATGTCTTGTGATCATGTGACTGCAGCCACTTCAGACTGAAAATGACCGTGAATAAATTCATAGCATCCCCATGTGATTGGCTGTGACAGTGAACCAATTAGTACCAAGTTTATTGATGGGGAGGTTTGCTTGGCAGAGCGGGAAGTGATTGTGTGAGATAGAGAGAGAGAGAGAGAGAGGGAGAGAGAGAGGTGAAGGGTGAAGGGGTTATTCTTTCTGGAATCCGGAGGCCCTAAATGGGGTCACTTCATAAAGGAAAAAAACAAAGGGGGAGGTTTTGAAAATACTCACAGCTTTTCTCATGAAAGTGTCTCCTCTCTCCTCTCCTCTCAGTGATTCCTCACATCCTTTTGTTTTACTTATATATGTATATGAGCACTTGTTGATGACCATTAAATATAAATCAGATCTTTCCGGAATAAACACTGACCTTGTCAAGACCAGTTGTCCTCATGGAGACCAGAACCTGGTCCCAATGAGGCAGAACCTAATTTCTGAGCAACAGGTTAAGTTTAAGGCTAGGATTTAGAATTTTGGATCATTTCCTTGTGGATCAGTTTTTCTGCACTCATGCTGATCTCCCTGAACATCCTCCTCACCCTGTCCCATTCCACACCGCCTCATCTTTGGCTAATCCAGGACTAATCAAGCCTGGAGGGGGGGACTCTCCTTAGACCTTAAACCTATCATCTGCTCCATTAGAGACCCCCCCCCATCCCTTTTTTATTTTACTCCCACAGCTTGCTCCAACCACAGCATCAGGACACACATGTGACATTCAGGTAAACAGGTGTACCTAATAAAGTGGCTAATCCTTGTAATTCATGTCAGTTGGGTTTCCTGCTCCTTTGCACCAGATTCCAACCGTTCTTAAGCTTTTTTGGGGGCCTGGGAAATCTTCATAAACCTCTTCATAATCCTCATACAGATTAAGCATATGATGAATGACATTTATATTCCTAGATGCCAGAATAACCCTCTGCGAAGCTCAAGTGGCAACCAGCAGCAGAGATTTTTTACATGATGATCCACTCCAGAAGAACTTTCTGGATCTGTATAGGACTTTACCTGCTCATAGCTATTACCATAACTTGTAAAATGAGACTCAACCATGTTACATTTAAATCGCCATAATCCAGATTATAGATTTGGATCTGGATTAAATTTAGTGTGATGGTAGTGTGTCTGATTCTGCACACACACACACAATTCCATTCAAATCTGATGAGTTTTGACAGAGATATGATTTATTTACTTTGTTTTTCCAATGAGAAAAGAGGAATTTCTTGGAAATGTTATGTTATTTTTCGTGTTGTCATCAGTGGGTAAATTATTACCAAACTTCAATGGGGATTTACTTGAGTGATCATCTACACATCATGGAAAATTCAGATTGATCTGTCAAAAACTGTGCACAGGACACTGTTAAAAAGAGGACAAATTTGTCACTTGTTTGGACAAAAACTGTCCAAGTGAGTGAAGATCAGGAGTGATTTCCTGCCAGACTGGAAACATACACAGCAAATTGATGTTGTGACTCCACGTTTCAGCCTGAAACAACAAACAGCAGCATGCACCCTCCACTCGGAGCTCCATCCTCAGCAGGACTCCAGAATTCATCGTGGACCTCATTTAAACATTTAGAGAGAAGCACAATACGACAGAACAGATCAGCCTTTGTCATCACAGACGCGGGGCCTCACTCTTTCTCTCTGCCTGATCACTGAGCTGCTGCAGGAAGAAACATGTTTAATCTCTGTTTTTAGTTCATTTCTGGCTTAAAGATGAGCATTCTCCTGTCATAATTGGCAACAAAATGGAAATGATTATGTTATTATGAAGCTGAGGTTCAGATACTAACATAAACATGAACAGAAAACCAAATCTCAATAAACTACAGTTTTTAAATCCAATATTTATTTTACATTTTAGTATTATTTATGCTGAATTTTATTGTTTTATTAGTTATATGTTTACATTTTTATTACACTTGTTTCCAAGCTGCAGTCTCCTCTTGTACATTTTAGAACATTTATATTAAGACAAATCTCATATTTAATGTCTTTTCATTTGATTTTCTGTCACACTTTTTGTCATATAGTAAAAATATATACTGTATGAGGGGAGTTGAGAGTAAAGTTTTACCTCGATTATTTTCCTCGATATACCAAGTACTTGTTAGGTCCATAAAATGTCCAAAAAACAAAAATTATACAGTTTTAATGATCTTTATTCAACGGAGCAAAGAAAAACAGAAAATAATAACATTTAAGAAGCTGAAAAGTCAGAGAAACTTGTTTTAAAAACCTCAAACCAATTAGTCGATTATCAAAATAGTTTAATACCTAATGCTTTGTACGGTTTTATTACTTATGGTGGGAAAGGAAAGATTTCTTGGACAGGTGTCGTGCCAGAAACTGATTCGTGTTCAGCTGTTTTTTCTCCAGATTAAATCATTATAACATGCAAATATACATCATGTCAATGGTAAAAGCAACGCTATGTCTTTGATTGGTACATTTCATATGATAGGATATTTTTCTATAAAGAAATAATGGGTTTTGCAATTATCCTAACAGAAATTTGCAGTATTTAATCCAGCAAAAAATGCGATTTGTGGTTCCTTTAGCTTTATTTTTTGCTACAAAAACACTTGGTTTCATTGAGACCTGAATCAGTTTCTGGGACTATACATTTAATCCAGAACACACAGAAATGGGAGGAGAGAGAGGGAAAGAGGAGGAGGAGTGAACTAACTAACTCTCTAATCTCTCTGTCTGAGTGAAGCGAGGAGAGAAAATCAAGTCTGACTGAATGTGGTGGAGTGACAGAGGAGGGGGAGTCAGTAATTACACAGGGAGAGAAGAGGGGGAGGAAAGAGAGAGAGAGAGAGATGACAGGGAGTTAGAAACAGACTTAAAACGAGAGAAGAGGCTGCGACGTCTGCTCCTGGATCTTATGACCGCGGACATTTTTCCTCTGTTTGCATCTGTGTGAGAGAGATTTGGACACAACTTTTGAGACGCAGTAAGAGGACGATGGGAGCTCTGCGTGTCTCTTTCGCTCTTCTCGTCCTCCTCTCTTCACCTGCTCAAGCCCAGTGGTGGAACTTCTTCTGGGCGCGTCCTAAATCCAACTCCAGCTCCTCTCATCATCATCCTCCTCCTCTTCCATCTGCCTCTCCATCCATCACGTCCTCGGGTCCTTCTCACACCCCGTGGACAACAGAGCTCCTGGGAGGAGAGGAGATGGACAAGGTGACGGAGGAAACTGTGGAGGGTGGAACTCAGGCAGCAGGGTCTGTTCTGACCACGACTCACAGACCCGGAGTTTTAATCCCGGGCATTGGCACAGCAGAGGCTGAGATTATGGCTCTAGAAGAGAAAGCAGGTGGAAATGACAGAATCAGGTCACAGCACAAACCACTGAAACACTGGAAAAGTGGTGAGTGTTACAGGTGTCAGATTTACTTTCATATCTGGAGTTTCATTTGCTTCACAAGAACTTTTTGAACTTATAATCAGGGCTATAACACCAAATCTAAACCTGTTTTTCTTCATAATCATGGCTCAGGTGCTTTGGATTAGATCATTCTGTATGGCTGAAAAAAAGGTCCTTCCGTATGAAGTAGTTGGGGTCATATTCTGGCCACTTAGGGGCAGCAGAAACTAGCTGTAAACACAGCATTTACATATTTTTCACAAATGGGGAGAACTTTGAGACTCTTTTGTGACTCTAAACTGGAGTTTGTAAACCGCTAGCTCTCGCCTGCACCAAACTCCATTGAGAAAACCAGTGTTCTTTGGCTAGTGGTGACACAGGAGCTGCTGGTTCACTGCTGCCTGGTTTGGTAAATAACAGTGACTTATTTCAATACAAATGAAGGATTTCAAACATCAAAGTCACAAAACAACACATTTCAACTGACTCATGGAGGCAGCCATGGACCTACAGCTCCGGTGTGCCATGGTGTAAAATCTCTGATATTCTCTATGGAATTTGGTGCAAACTCTCCAATCTCCAGTCAGAAATGGCGTGATAAACGCGGTGAGCACAGTCTTAAGATGGACAAGACTTAAGCAGATGTAGATTTGACCATAATCACAGTGACTTCAGGGGAACAGAGTCGTTCTTGTGTTCATGGTGTTTATGTTGTTGAGTGGTTCAGTCCCTGTAATCTACAGTTACAGTAACTGATCTTAATATTTTATGCTTAGAGGACAGTGAAGAAGTCTCAGGACATGATCACAGCCGGACTTAAGGTCTGATACAAATAGTCAAACCTGTACAATAATCTTCAAAGGTCAAGACGACCTGTGTCCTCTCTGCAATGATACAGTCTTTGTTGTCTGAGGTCAGACGTGGAAGTTCTGATTGGCTCGCTTTCTGTGGAGACGACCTCGAACGGAGCTTTCCTCAGGACTTTAGAAGCAGCAGTCGTCTTCAGTGTGTGCCACTTTAACGTCAAGTTAGAACGTTGAATTTAGGTCTCACGATCGAGGACAGAGATGTGACACAGCTGTACCTGAGTGTGCTTTGCTCGATCCTCTGAGAGAGTCTGTGTGTGTGCAACACTCCGGGGTCAAGGTGGATTTAAAGGGTCGTGTACGTCGAAGGCAGTCAGGGGGTCGTTAAAATATTGGTTTTATGAGGCTCCGTGAGAAAACTGAGCCTCCACGTGGCCTGCATGATGAGGATTATAGACTCAGGAGCGGAGAGGGAAACCAGAAGACTGGCACACTGAACAAACCTTCCGTCACATTCATACGCCACCAAAACAGGAAAATGCACATTTTGTATAACCAACCTTGGTGATTTACCTCCGTACTTTACATGTTCTTGACATCTAATAACTACTACACTTATCTGCAATGTTTAAATGTTGCTTTAATTCTACTTCACTTCAGTTTCACAATCTGGATCACATGAGCTGGGTGTGACACTAACACCAGGTGTGAACAGCTTATTTTCTGGACCCTGGGAACTTTTCCTGGCCTCGTCCTCCTGCATCCTGAAATGGCTCCTTTCCAAAAAAATATGACTGATAATCACCAACCAGACCCATCTCAGACCCAGATTCAGACCTGATCCCAGCAGCAGGATTAACTATGTCTCACGGGAGTGGAGAGAAAAGTTTGAAGAGCCAACGTTTGTGACTGTTTTCAGAGCGTGGTCGTTCATTGTTTTTACTACAGAGCTCGAATGACTGCACACCTGCTGTGTTACAGTGTGTGTGTGTGTGTGTTAAGCGCTTGCTACGCCACCTGTGTTTGCAACAATAAATGTGTAAATGTAACCCCTCCCCCTTTCAGACATCCACCTTCTCTCTCACAGGTGTGTGTGTGTGTGTGTGAGAGAGAGAGAGCCTTTATTCCAGAGGTCTCAAACTTTGCGTGGCTTGTTTTTTTTACTCAAGTTTTCCCTTTTAGGAACTTTTCTATACAAAAATGGCTTCTGTTGCATCCGTCGTTACTTAGCAACCAAACGCAGGGTGCTGCTGAGAAAAGTTCACTTTTCTGCAGCTTCACTGAATTAGGAAAGAAAACAGACAATAGTGACTCACTCATCACTGTGATTTAACTTTATGTTAAATATTAAGGGGCTATTATTAATGTATAATGCTCGTCTTGGATTAGTTCCTCTTCTTTAAAGAACTAAAAGCCACTCTTCTATTCATTCTGTAAGAAATAGGGAAAAAGAGCGTTCAGCTTTGCCGCTCCCTGTGCATGGAACACTCTCCACACTGAACTGAAACTGAGCTGATTTCACTTGAAGCAAAAGTTCTCTTCCTCTTCTTCATTTCTGTTTACACACTCATCTGACATGTGTTTTTTTTGTCTCCTTGTCTCTGTGTTTCTGTGTCTCTCTCAGAGCGAGGCTCCCGGGCTCACCTGGACCTGACAGAGTTAATCGGCATCCCTCTGCCTCCGTCAGTCTCCTTCACCTCTGGCTATGAGGGTTTTCCTGCCTACAACTTTGGGCCTGAAGCCAACATCGGTCGACTCACCAAGACCTTTGTACCGGGGTCCTTCTATAAGGACTTTGCCATCATCGTCACGGTAACAAACACTTAAGATTTTGGCTCTGTAACCTTTTGAGTTCCCGCCCCAGTGATGGGTCAGTGATGGCTTTGAAAATACAGTTTTTATTTGTATTACAGGAGTTCAGATCAGGGTAAATATTTATGCAGGTGTGTGGAGCCACCTTGTGGAATTCTAGTGATAAAACATCTCAGTTATTTCCTAGAGTGTCAACTTAGAAAACTGTATACATTATTTTAAAAGGTTGTAGAACTCATATTTATAATAATGTACACTATAATTAGGCTTCTTATTTACATTCATCTTGCTTTTGGTTCCTACCTTTCTGTGTTTGTGGGGGAAACTATTCAAGGTGACGGCTGGATTTGTTTATTGTCTTTTTATTTAAAAGTTGATGTTAAATGTTTTATGGTTAGTTCAAGAAGTATGTGCAGATGTAAATGTTGTATATAAATCTTTCTTTTTTATGCTTCTGTGTTGCTGGAAACTTTACTCTCTTATTTAGCTACTTACTTATTCACTCACTTACTTATTCACTTACTAACTTACTTATTCACTCACTTATTCACTTACTAACTTACTTGTTCACTCACTTATTCACTTACTAACTTACTTATTCACTCACTTATTCACTTACTAACTTATTTATTAACTCACTTATTCACTTACTTGTTCACTTACTAACCTACTTCCTTATTTACTTACTTACTAACTTAATTATTTACTTACTTATTCACTTACTAACTTATTTATTTACTACCTTACTTACTTACTTATTCACTTTCTAACTTACTTACTTATTTACTTACTTACTTATTTACTCACTTACTAACTTAATTATTTACTTACTTTCTTATTCACATACTAACTTACTTATTTACTTATTCACTTACTAACTCACTTATTTACTAACTGACTCTTTTATTTAGTTAACCTACTCTTTTACTTACTTACTTACTTACTTACTGACATACTCACTTACTATGTACTTGCTTATTTATTTACTTGTTTACTGCAGGTGCGACCGTCGAGCCAAAGAGGTGGGATGTTGTTTGCCATCACCGATGCCCAGCAGAAGGTGGTGGAGCTGGGATTGGCTCTCACTCCGGTGCGTGACGGCCTGCAGAGCATCTTACTTTACTACACTGACAGAGAACAGATGTCGCACAGTCACAAAGCTGCCACCTTCACTGTGCCGGACATGACTGAGCAGTGGACACGCTTCACGGTGAGTGGCGGCACATTTGATACAAAGTCATGTGATAGGAATACACAAGGAATAGATCATTAAACAACAACAGTTCAAATAATCTAATATTCCATATAAGTGTTGTCATTTGCCTTTAATTTGGCACTTAGTCTTTCTATAGAACATTTTCTAGCCAAAAATACAAGTTTTGTTTTAAAGGTGTGTGTTTGTGTGTGTGTGTGTCAGGTGGTGGTGGAGCGTGATGAGGTTCGTCTCTACATGGACTGTGGAGAAGCAGAGAGGACGACGTTCCGCCGACGGCAGGAAGGACTCACGTTTTCTCACAACTCGGGCGTCTTTGTTGCCAACGCTGGAAGCACCGGGCTGGACAAGTTTGTGGTGAGTGTAGGAGCATGTGTGTCCACATCAGAGGAAAAAGACCCTTTCTTAAACAACATCTGGATCTGTCTAAACAGAGACTAACTGCCACAGTGACCGTCTCGAGGCCACATTCTGCACTGGCTCTGATAAAAAAAAAACTGCCTTAGACCAAACTATGAAGATCAGAGAGGGATGATACGAAGAAGGGAGGAGAGGATGAGGAAGTCAGAGATGTCAACAATGTAGAAATGTGAGGATAAGTCTTAGTTTTAGTCAAAGCAGGGCCTTATTTTTTACTGCCAAGTGTGTCACATGTGAGTCACTTTTCTGATTGGGAGAATAGAATAGAATAGAATAGAATAGAATAGAATACAACAATCAGAGTGTTGCAGCTATTCGAGTGCCAGAATTTAAACAATTAAAAACACTACACAAAAAACACAACAGAGTAACAGCTTGTATATATGGCTGATGCCTACAGGAGGTGCTGTGGCTTAGTTGGTCAAAGCGCCTGTCTCGTAAACAGGAGATCCTGGGTTCAAATCCCAGCAGTGCCTAGTTATTTATAGAACATAAATGAAATACATCACATTACCTTTGAGGGGCACACATTCAAACTGATTCCACCCATTTAACAAAAGGTTCTTCCCATAAAAGTGGGTGTTTTAAAATCTATTTCCTATATCACGTTTGTGTCTCCTGTACATGTTATATAATTACCTGTATGTATGTGGGGGTATAGCTCAGTGGTAGAGCATTTGACTGCAGATCAAGAGGTCCTCAGTTCAAATCTGGGTGCCCCCTGTCACATGACATATTGGGCTTTTAACTGGAGGGTCATCGGTGTAAATCCCTGGACAGGTCAAAGGTTAGAAAAAAATCTGCATGACATATAGTATCTCTGAATATGTTTCTTCATGGAGAGCAAGCATCAATGTCTCAAGTCTTGTATAAAGTACCTGAAAGCGATACTTGAATAAAGGTACATTACCAGAAAATTACTTTGGTATAGTGCTTGGCAATATCTTGATATTTTAATATATACCTATATATTTCTAAACGAGATATAACACGGGACAATATCGCTTGTATAGTTCATTTTGTGTTAAAATGACAATACATGTTCACACCTATTTCTCCTCTCCCTGCGTCCCTGCACACACACACACAGGGGTGTCACACACGTGGGGGATGTGGGTGTTTTAAAAAGCCACACTTTTTCTGCAGTTTGTCCTCAGTTTTGCACAAACGCCTCACTACAGTCGCTCCGTTTCTGTCTCCTCTCCCCCTCCTCTCCCCCTCCCTCTCCTGTTGTTGCCTCAAACATGACACTAGGGTTGAGTGTGACCGGCTGATGAATGGCTGTTCCGCCCTAAGTCCCGCCTCTCTTGGTGTGTTACATTTATTGTTCAGCTCGTGCTGAGGAGGCACAAACTAGCTGGTTCATAGTTCATACACTACGGAGTTTTGACTTATTTTCCAATGCTGTCAGTCACTTTTGGACATATGGAAGCCCGAAGTTGTCAATATTGATAATAAAATATAAGACATTAATTAATTATCATATCAACAAGCTGTGTTAAATATCTATGTGAAATAATCTGTTAAAATTGTAACAGTATTGTATTTTTGAATTAATTACTGTATATTATTGTCATGCAGGAAAGACATTTGGCATGTTGCTTCAACTTAAAACGGACTGTTTGTTTATTTTTTTAAAGGGTTTGCCTCCGAAGAACATTTTATTTAATATGCTATAATGCTTTGGGGGAAACCCCAAATACATCACAAAAGATATTGAGATATATATCGAGTATCGCCAGTCAGGTAAAAAATATCGAGATATGGCTTTTAGTCCATATCGCCCAGCCCTACTTTGGTAGAAGTTGAAGTTACTTTTTTTTATAATATTACTTAAGAACAAGTCTTAAAGTACATGATATTTATTGTACTTAAGTATCAAAAAGTAATTGTCTGATATAAAATGTACTTATCCCCAAAACATGAACTATTGCTTTAACAGCCTCAGCAGTTTTGTTTGTTTGTTTGTTTGTTTGTTTTTTTTACAGAGAATGTAAACTGTCTCTCTGTCTCTCTTTGTCTTCAGGGCTCCATTCAGCAGCTAGTGATAAAAGACGACCCGAGGGCAGCCGTGGAGCAGTGTGAAGACGATGATCCTTATGTGAGGGACACACACACACACACACACACACCTAAAACCAGGTGTTAACCCCCAAAAGGCCTTTTAAAGATGTGATGACCAGACAAAATGTCCTCACTTTGCCAAAATGTCCTCACTCAGTATGATTTACATGATTTTTGGTTAAAACACACACACGCACACACACACACACACTTCAGACTTCAGAGGACATTGTACTGATTTATTTTCATTTTCTGGAGATTTACCCTAACTACTACTACATGCCTAATCCTAATCCTAGTCCTGATCCTAACCTTAACCCAACCCAGACCTCAGCCTCACTTTAAAACATGTCTTCACCTGAAAATGTAGTAATTTACTTTATGTGGACTTGATTTTTGTCCCCTTAAAGAAGACAAGTCCCCATAATGTGAGTGTGTAAACAGATTAGGTCCAGCACGTAGTGGTCAGATTATTAGATTTTGTGTGACAAGTTAAATATATCAGTGTCACATGAAAGCTTAACCTTTGTTGAACTCCTCACACCTTTGACAAACAATGGCCTGTATATATTCTCCATTTACAACATGATCATCTCTTTAGTTTAAATTTTAGATCACACCATAACAAAAAAAAACTCTTTGTCAGAAAAGGCCTCATATTTGATGTTGGGTATTTGGGCCACATTTGCTACTTTACATCTGTTTTTTTCAGGCCAGAAGAAAGACAGAGGTGTCCCCCATGTGTAGCTGCTAAGATAGAAAAATTGAAGTAATTAATATGGTGTAATTACAGTAAAATAAACATAAAGCATTCATTTGTAATGTGTGATGGTTGACGACATTGTTTATCTGTTTCCCTCTGGTAAAGGCATCAGGATACGGCAGTGGAGATGAAAATCTGGACGACAGAGAGACAGAGGAGGAAATGATGAAGAAGATGCAGCAAAGAAAACCTAACACAGAGCAGGTACGTCACACTCATACACACATCTTTTAATACATGAGTGTGTGTGTGTGTGTGTACTTGAGCTCATTCCATCTGCTGCTGTGTTTGTTTCACACCCACATCTTATCACCATCATCAGGATCCTCAAACTGAACTCCTTCGTGCCCATATGTGTGTATTTCTTTCCGGTTTCCGGCTTTATCTTTCATCCTCCCACGACCGGGAAGTCAGTCTGACCCCAAACATCCCATCCCATCAAACACTGGCTTCAAAAGAAAATGTCTTTCACACATTGAGTGACTGTTACCAGGCATTTAAGTTCTGCTGAACGAGCTTTAGACCTGAACCTAAACCTTAAAACTGTAAACACTTCCTGCACCAATATATATATATGTACCACATATTTTCACACTTAAGAATCTATTTAGTCATACTTGTACTGTTAACTTTTGATTTAAATCAACATTTTATGCAATCTGTCTTTACGATTTCTTAATTTCAAACAAAACTTAAGTAAGGTTCAAGTAAAAGTATAAAGGGAAAAAAACAAAAAACACAACAACAAAATGTTTTTTTTTAACCTTTTTTTTCAGGAAGACAGTGTTCCAGTCAGAGCTCCGCCCACTGAGGCTCCAGAGGTGGAGCTTGATGAGTATTCTGGTCACATGACACCAACAGAGGCCAATGAGGAAATGTTGATTACAGGTCAATGAGTTATACATTTATTCCTTGTGTGTCACAATATTTTAGTTATTGAATTAACTCTTCATTAATATTGTCACAAAATCTAAATTTGCAGGCATTATCGGAAGACTCAAGCTTTTGCAGCGCAACAAAATCACTGTAATGATGATAAGAATTTGTTTGGTGAAAATTGACAAATGTCTTTTCCTGTTTTCAGACCCACGTGAGACGGACGAGGCAGGAGAGAAATCAGGAGACGTGAGTTCTGATGTGATGTGGACTTTCTCACTTTGTTGTTCTGCCACATCTGTCAAAAACATTACAATATGCTTTAAAGGTCCAGTGTGTAAAGTTTAGGAGGGTTTTATTGACAGAAATTAAAGGTGCTACGCATAAACATGTTAACACAAGTTGAATTTTGCAGTAGAATGAAATGTGTTTGGCTTTTCGTTACCTTTTACGTACAGTACTGTTTTACAGACCATATTTCTACAGTGGCCAGAATGGACAAACTAGCAAGAATTTGCACTTTGCTTTTTGTACACTACACAATAAAATAAAAATGACAACCTTTCTGATATGAGAAGGCCATCATAGTTCGCGGATGTGCTTGGGTAACGGGAGGGACGTTGCATTCTGCAGTCTCGCCACTAGGTGTCATCAATTCATACACACTGGACATTTAAATGTTGAACATTTGAGTGTTTTTTTATGAGAGAATTATTTTTAATTTCCAGGGTCACCTTAAGCCTGGGTTGAAAGGAGACCGTGGAGATCCTGGACAACCTGGTCCACCTGGTCCACCAGGTCCGACCCCTCTACCTGGACAGTCTAAGCCTGGACCACGGGGGCCCCAAGGGTCACCGGGGACCCCAGGATTCCCTGGACTGCCAGGGAAAGATGGAGAGAAGGTGAGTGTGTGTGCACTTGTATTTCTATCCTTTAATGAAAGTGTAATTTGTCACCCAATTTCATCCGTCCATTCTCCTTCTTCACAGGGAGACAAGGGTGTTAAAGGCGATGCTGTGAGTTATTTTAGCTTGCTTTTCTTCTTCTGTTCAATTAATCATCATTCAATTTTAACAAAATATTTTTTCTCACCTTCAGGGTCAGAGAGGAGCTCAAGGATTTCCTGGTTTGGACGGAGAAGCTGGATCCAAAGGAGAGAAAGTATGACAGACTGTGGCTGTATTATTTGTGTTCACAAGTACAAGAACATACAAAGTCATGTTCGCTTTTAGCTCAACACGAATTACAACTTTCTTTGTTTAAAGTGACATCTTAATTTGTGAATTGCACTTTCTGTCCAACTCTACAGGGAGAAACAGGACTTGGTTTCCCAGGCCCTCCAGGCCTCCCCGGACCACCTGGACCTCCGAGATCCCGGAGTGTACCTGTGAGTAAAAGTGTTAATTCATAATTTGATTCATAATAATTAATCATAATCATAAATTTCCACAAATTGAATTGAACAAAATGAAGGACAATCTCCACATTTGTCTGATCATGTGTGTTTTAGTACGGAGCAGACGCTCTTGGTTCTGGCTTTGAGGACTTTGACAGCGACACTGAACTCATCAGGGTAAGACAAAGACCAACGAGGTGAATGACAAACTCTCATATTTGAAATGAAACATTCTCGCTCTTTTCCAGGGTTCTCCTGGTCCACCAGGTCCTCCCGGGCCACCCGGTCCCCCTGGACCCAACCTGTCACCTAACACACCTCACGGCCTCCTTCCTGGTCACGCTGGTCCACATGGTGTCCCAGGAAAAGACGGACTCCAAGGAAAACCTGGAATACCGGTAAGTCACAACACGTGAACATACATACAGGTGTTTTAAATATATGGGACCAAGTGAGACATTTAGACCAGAGAGATCATTTTAATTTTAAATATTTAGCTGTGCAACAGTCCAGAGATATATTAGAGGTCGGAAATTGAAAGAGGATTTAAGAAAATATTGTGATAAATTGCAATTTAGTACTTTTTTTCAACTGTTAATGATGTTGCACAATTAAAACCCCTATACAGAGCCATAATTGTGCAAATAAAAGTGCATAATAGTGTGATTTGCACAGAAATAACTGAATATAAAGTTTGGGAAACAGCCACCAACACCTTCTTCCCCATTTTTAAAGGGTTTAACACTTGGACAAAAATATTATAAAATTTAGTTTATACCACTTGCTTCCTGGTGAAGCAGAGAGGGCTTTGAAGTCCACTCTTAATCATATGTTGTTTGTGATTCAGATCTTGTGTTAAATCATTTTCTAAAATCAAAATAATTTCTGCTCAAAATTGACCTTTAGTTTGTGTTTCTTCAGTATTTGTGTGTTCCGTGACCAATGACTTGTCTGTCTTTTATCCTCCCTCTACCACTGTACCCACATATCACCCACTCTAATTCACCAATCTTTATTCTGCCCACCACCTCCTCCTCGTTCTTCATCTTGGACTCCCCTCCTGCCACCTCTCCGTTTGCCTCTCCCTTCCACTCTGTTTCAGATTATTGATGATTGGTTTAGTGGTTCTGGAACCGGCGAGTCAGGTTTGAGCTCAGGGTCGTCCTCTGACCTCGGCTCAGGCCTGGGCTCTGGTTTCAGCTCTGGGTTCACCTCTGAATCCACTATTGCCTCTGAGTCTTGGCGTGTCTTCGGGTCTGCCTGGGGTTCAGGCGAGGTATACGCTGCTGGTTTTTTGTAAACCAGCAAACGGTGAAAGGCAGGGATACAGTCAGAGGCTGGAGCAGTGAGACCATCAATATGTGCTTTCATATTGTCAGAACAATGATGAAGCTCACTGCCACAGTGCTCAGCCTAAAGACTGTATGTCATTTCTTACCATGTTGTATTAACTGCTGGCTTGTTTTCACTCAAACGACTGGGTCTAAACTTCCTGTATGTCTTGCCCAGAACTCTATTGGTTTCATTTTCTTTCAGTTCAAGATACACTTCAGTGTAACATGACATCTCACAGTCATTTTATATGACCGGACTGATCTGACCCTGTCCAGACCTGGTATTAACATCCATCTTACGTGATTGGATCGCATGCAGATAGTCAATCTTGAACGCATCCTCACATCACAACCTTGCATCCTTGACCACCAGTAGTTTCACAGTATATTTAAAATTTCCCCATTGTGGGACTAATAAAGGACTAACTTATCTTAATTTTACACTTCTCAGCACCCAAACATTGATTTATTTCCTGCAATATTACCACTGATTGCCACATGTTTTCTGATGGTTAAAAACCTTACTTTCATGTTACATCAGCGTGAGCAGAGCTTTGATTTACTCTTCTCTCTCTCTTCAACTCTCACTCTCTGACAACTGTGGGTACACATATAGACACACCAAATTTGTCCACATGAGAATGGATATGGTTAAAGCCAGGTCTGAATGAGGCCACTGTCTAAGGCCATGACTCTTTATGCTTCATGCTTCTTTTATCCAACATGGTAAAGCAACAAATCTGTCTTTTCACCAATTTTCTCTTTTGTGTACTGTACATTCTTGTATTTTTGCTGCTCGTCACTAAGGCACACTGACAGGCTCAGAGAATATTGAAACCGTGGTTAATTTTATCCTGGAATCAAGTACCACTGCATGTTTTTCAGTTCAAGACAAAACTACAGCAGCTCTTAAACCATTGCAAAAATGGACATTGTCCAGAAGCAAGCAGGGGAGGAGCTTCTCCCACTGGAAGTTTGACCAGGAATCTGCCAGCAGAATTCTAGGAGATTGTCCAGAGAGACTTTTGCAAACATTTGTGTTCACACAACCTGCCCATTAGGACAATTTCTGCAGGAAGACCAACAGAAAGACACACAATGAGACACAAAACAAGTCCATCAGTTATTGAGCTAAGACACTTGTTTTTTTTTGGGGTTGTTTCTGTAATATGAATTTTGGCCACAAGAGGGTGAAGTGCAGCCCTATGTTTCCAGGTGCAACTTCTGCAACATTACTCTGGCTGGCAGCACGCACTGCACTTTTTCCATAGTAAGATGTGATCATCTCAATATTTTTTAACTTGTCAGTTCTGAATACAGTTATAAAATCAGTGTGCCTTGGGTTTTAGATTGTTACTGAAACAAACAACATTCTTGTACATTGCTCTCAGGAATATGCCGACTTTGAATCTGTTCAAATTTCCTGTTAAGTGATGAGAAAACAAACAGAAACATCCTCGCTTGCAAAGTTGTTGACACCATGTGATATGATTCGACTGGCCATCTCACTTCAGTCATGAAAGCTTCGAGAAATCTGAATATTTCTTTATTAGTTGTCCCACCTGGTAAGGTCATCACCATCCCCAAAACTTTAATTTCCGAGTTGAGAACCAATTTATTAGGTGATAGTAAACACACACACTGTACCTTTAAGTTAGCCTAAAATGAAAATGAATGTGAAATTGTTAGCATGTTGTAAAGCATGTGAACAGTGCCTGCATGGATGATCTCATCACTTACGGAAGCTGAATGACGAGTATTCCTTCACATTGACTGTGCCGACCAACTTTGAGCTGAATGATGGCTGATGAACTGCTTTTGGCTGCCATGTTTTTCTTCATCACAAACCGGTTCATCTTGTGAGGTTGTTGCTGATTTATGTGTCTGTGTTTGTATGTTCAGGGTTCTGCAGGAAACGATGGAGTTCCAGGTCAACAGGGAACCACCGGAGAGAAGGTATGTTCATTCAGATGGACTGGAAGTCCAGTCAGCAAATGTGGAGAGTGGAGAGCAGTGCAGGATCGTGGCCTGATAGTGCGGATCTCTAACTGCTGATGTCATAGCATAGACTGCTAAAATAAAGTACAAGTAGAAAAATAAATGAATGCATTTGTCTTGCCGTCGTTTCTCCACACTTAAGATCTTAGTTTAAGCCAATACAAACACGTATCCAATGCAAGCAACGACCAGACTCATTTACTTTTTAATATTTTTTTTCGTATTTTTAAATGAACGCTAAAACACACCCAACATTCATAGGAACATCTGATTCTTACAAAACATGACTCACATTTCCAGTTTTGGGCTCCTGTGACCACACGGTTTCTCCGATATTCATGAAATTGGGCACAACTGTTCGTTTCTGAATGAAATTGAGTGAGATGATGAGGTCAACCCAGATGAAATGTCAGGACACACAAGTCCACATTCACCGGCACTAAACAGTGCAGAAAAATGACAAATGTTACCTGCAGTTTGATCATCATCAGAGATGATCCATCTTTTTAAAGCCAAAATACAATGAATTATTTAAAGGAGAAGGCTGATTTACGGATGTTCAATGCTGATTATGTTCTATAGGCCATGGCTCCCAAAAAAGAAGAAAAAGGAATGGTTGAAATGGATTTTCTTGGTTTGTATCACTGCTCTACCAAAGTCATGAGGTTTCTCACACTCTTTCTTCCTTCTTTGCATCATCAGGGTGATCAAGGCTTACCTGGACCACCTGGACCTAAGGTAACAACACAGACTGATGATAAAGATAATTTATCTTTAAAGATGAAGATAGGTGGTTAACTGAGAGATGTTTGCTAAAATGAACTTATCTTCATCTTTGCAGGGTGAATGTGGGTCTCATGGCACAGCAGGATCACAGGGTCCACAAGGGCCCACTGGCCCTGAGGGGAGGACAGGCCCTGCTGGTCCTCCAGGACTACCTGGACCCCCTGGTCCTTCAGGAACGAAATACTTTATAGAGGTGACACTATTTCATCAATCCAGTCACATTCAATAATCCGGGAAGGAAACAAATAAAGTTAATCCAGTGAAGACAAGAGCAAATAATAACATAAAAAACCCTCACATTTAATTTTAACGTGTGACATGTTTTTTGTTGTTGTTGTCAGGATATGGAAGGATCTGGAAAGAGTGACATGCTCATTGGGGCTGGAGTCAGAGGTCCACAGGTCAGTTTACAAGTGTGTGTATAATATATTTATTTATTTATTTATTTAAACAATATACAGAGTATTAAATGTTTCCCTTTTGTATGTTTCTGTTCGTCAGGGTCCTCCTGGTCTACCTGGTCTACAAGGACCCAAGGTAATCAATCAATCTATGAATATTTATGAGCTGTACTCATTAGAGAAATTGTTGTGTGATTGTTTATTCTTTTTATTTTCTCCATCTCATGTTTACAGGGTGAGGATGGAGCTCCGGGGATCTCTGTTAAAGTACGTTTAGCCACATCATAATGTTTGATTCTCTCATTTTGTGGGCCCAAAATACCATGTTGTTAGTATAGATAGTAAATCAATTCTTTGTCTAATTTCAGGGTGAACCAGGAGACCCAGGACCTGAGGGTCTTCAGGGTCCTGCTGGACTACCAGGCGCTCGGGTGAGGAGGAGTTTAAATAATGTGCTTATTATTACTCATTTAACACCACACACATTCATTCTTTTTTAATTCTCTTTACACAACACACAGGGTGCTAAAGGAGAAAAGGGAAGTCTAGGCTTGAAGGTAGGTTTGGTGACTAAAACTCATGTCAACACAAACATTTATTCACATCATTTGATTATTATTTTTAATAAACTGTGACTAATGACTTTGTGTTGTGTGTCTTGTAGGGAGATCGGGGTGAAGGTGGACTCAGTTTCCCAGGACCACCAGGGCCCCCTGGACCTCCGGGGACTATTATCAATTTACAGGATGTATGTGCTCCTTACCCTAATCTTAAAACCAGGTCTTAACCGAGAAAAAAAGCAGAATTTATTCTTATTCTATTATAAATAAGTTTGATTTTATATTAATTAATTTAAAAAAATATTTAAATGTTGGTACATTTTTATTTCAATGTCTTAACGGTGGGAAAAAAAACACATTATTACCTAGATTATTCTACTAACAAATCAGTTTTATTAGCTCACATGTTGAACATCAAGATCTGCTGCTTAAAAAAACCCTCATTGGCTGGAAATAAAACATACTTTTAGTTCTTTTATGCAGCAGTAGAAGAGAAAAACACCCTTAACCTGTCATCTTAATACATCTTATATTTGGATATACTTTCTACATTTGATTACGGGTTGTATTGTACGCTGTAATGTTTTATTTCATAGCTTTTCAATTCTCTACATGGAGAAGCTAATCAAGCTGTTAGCATGTAGCGTGTTTTACGTGCTGTTAGCATTATGTTAGCATGCTGCTAGCATGTAAAACACATTAACAGCAACTTGTGTTCCGTCTGCAGCTGCTCCTCAATGTCACAGATGGAATTTTCAACCTCACAGAGATCAGAGGACCACCAGGACCCAACGTGAGTAGAAAGAAAAACACGAACATGTTTCCTAGTTCTGCAGTTTCCAAAGCAAAATACAGCCAACGTTAAAGGAATTCTAGCATCTTAACAAAAGTGTTTAGCATCTAAACAAAAGTATATGTTATTCGTATGCTGTTATAAGAATGCGTTCACTGATTTATCTCATCATGAGAAAGCATTTCCCAACTGGAAAGTGAAGTTTGTGTCACGTTTTGAAACGTTTACATCATTCCAAACCTCATTGAGAAAATCAACACTTTTAGCTCATGAGGACATGATAGTCTCTGGGCCTACTGCGGCCTCATTTTTTGAATGTTCGTACTTCCCATGAGTATGACCACAGGATTTCAAACACTGAAGTCACAAAATAGTACATTTTAAACTCACTTGTGGAGGCAACAGTGGATCAACAACTAAACAGTTGTGTGATGTAAAATCGCTTATTTTCTCTATGGAATTTGGTGTGGGAGTGTGAGTGTTTTACAGTGACTAAAACTTCCAGTTTCCAGTTGCAAAAAGGCTGTTAAACGTTGCGATAACACTTTGAATATGTTATTAAGTAAGTATCATAGACTTAAAATGGTGCAGATTATAATAGCACTAATCTTTTGTTAAGTGGCTGAAATCTGTTTTGGTTTTTTTCTCCTTGGCATGTTTTCAGTGATTCAATTAAATGAATGAGCTGCCATTTTGTCTGATATGTTAAATGTGAGCATATGGTTTCAGAAATTAATCCTATTTTGCTCCTTTTGCTTGTATGTGTGCTTATGTCTGTGTGTGTGTGTGTGTGTGTGTGTATTACAGGGACCTGAAGGTTTGCCAGGCAGAGCTGGGTTTCCTGTAAGAGCATTCTGCTTCATCATCTTATTTTGTGCATGTGCAACTGCACTTGAACTTTTCGTTTTCACACAACTACTTGAAAGCAATATAACCTTTTATTTATTTTTCAATTTTGTCTTTGCTATCATGGGACTAAACAGGGTATGTGACTGTGCTTTCACCTGGAATTGGGATAAAAAATAAATAAATAGTTGCTTGGCTAAAATATTAACATCTTTGGATCATAGCTTTCTGATTTTTACAGTAAAATATAGGGATTCACTGTAAATATACACTGATCACTCGATTAACAGAAGGTTATTATGAAATCCTGCCCACTGTAGCTTTGAGGGGTCATTTAGGTAACTTAAAGGTGTATACCATTGTTGTTTTCACATTTTATTATCCTAGATTAAACTCTCAACTGTCCTTTGCAGGGTCCCAGAGGACCAAAGGGAGACAGCGGCTCCCCAGGTGCCCACGGGCCACCAGGGATTAAAGTGAGATGCCTGTGAGGTTATACAGAAACCGTTCTGTACAGTGTATGCAGACTAATATTAAAGATTTCATGCGTTTGCTTCAACAGGGAGAAAAAGGAGAGTCAGGAGTGACCATTGCTGCTGATGGATCTCTATTATCTGCTCCCAGGGGTCCACATGGGCCCAAAGGCATCAAGGTGACACATAAGTGAACTGGCACTTTAAATTATTAACACCAGTGGCTAGTGACACATTTCACTGTACTGTGTTCTTCTTGTTGTTGTTTTTATAGGGGGACCGTGGGTTCCCAGGAGCTACTGGACTGATGGTGAGAACATAACATAAATTACCACTTTAATAGCTACCAACACACCAACACACTTTTTAAAAACCATAACTTAATGTGTATGACACAGTGATGAATTGTTGGGTTTATTTTAGGGCCCGATAGGACCGACTGGACAAAAAGGAGAATATGGTTTCCCTGGTCGCCCGGTGAGTTACTGCGACTCATTTGTAATTGTCAAGACTGATATCACAACTGTCAGCTAGTTTTTTTTTTTACAAACACAAGGTAACTAATTCACTCAGGTGTAAGTTTATTAAAATTTCCTCGAATAATTGGCTTAAAAGGTGAAAGTTTTTGTCAAAGATTTGGCTGCCTTGTCTGCTCGGTGATTCAAATTATGTTCTGCATTTGTACAAAGAACAAAAATTATTTCATTCTTTTTTTAAATCTTCTAGGGGCGACCTGGTTTGCCCGGAAGAAAGGGTGACGGAGGAGATGCTGATGGTCGGCCGGTAAGAGGAAGCAGTGGCAAAAACATGGAAAAAAGTCTCTAAAACAAGAAGAACAAACAGCAAACTCGTCCATGTTAAGCAATAATCTGTTTTTACTTTTTCCCTCTCTGTCTCAGGGACCACCGGGTCCTCCAGGTCCTCCAGGACTTCCAGGAAGAATTCTTGGTTTAAATGGAGTGAGTATTGATCTGTGTTTGTTTATGCTAAAGCAATTGTATATGGACGAATCCAGAAACCTTTTTTGCCATTACTGCGGTGGCAGGTCGTATTAATGACATATTGTAAGTTACAACAAACTGATGTCATGTATACGGTCGCACATGGATAAAGTAAAAGCTTTCATATTTCAGGTTTTTTTCAACAAGGATAAATCTTATAACTACTGCTGAGAGCAACACAGGTTATTCCAGACACTGTTGTAACTGCTGGAGACATACCTGCACATTTCTGGTGCTTTGCTGGATTTTATATGGAAACCAAATGTACTGCTCCACCTTTTTACCAAAATTTCCACCAGTGTTCAACAAACACACGTAAATGGTTGCAAGGACGGGACAATATCAAAGATTATTTCACAAAAAATGCACTCACAGTAATGGAAAGACACTAAAGTCTTATTATTGTGAGTTATTGTGGATAATTTTTACTTGTAAATGCTAAGTGGCTTGCCAGCATACAGTCCTAGTGATTTCTTATGAGTGCCACAAGGGAGAGCCTTCATCCTCCTTGTAATTACTGGACTTCTATTTTTGTTTTTTACTTTAAATTGCTCACTAAAAATATTAATCATATCTATGATACATTAAAAAGAGTTTGGAAATAAAGCAATATAATAATATTGTGAACTGTAATTAATTTGGTCAGGAAAAACAAATAATTAATTGCGTCCTGTGACATTTGGTTTTAATTTTTTTTCTTGATGTATGAAAAGATTTTTTTATGAAAAGGAAAACTCCTGTCAGTTTGATTAATGTTCATTTAAACTTCCGCCTGACACCGCTGCTCTTCTTTGAATCCTTAAAGACAGTGTTCCCGGTGCGACCCAGACCGCACTGCAAACAGGGACCAGTAAGTCTGACTCAGACCGTCTGAGTGGTCTGTTTAACTTTGAAATGGGACCATGACTCGTGGTTCTGATGGTGTGTGGGTGTCGCAGCATGGCAGCAGCTCTTAATTGTCTCCTCTTTGTTGTCATAAGGACCTTTGGAAGGTCTGAATGTTTGTGGGTGTGGTCTAATTTCATCAGGCGTTAACATTTGTCTTGTAAACAGCTTGTTATTCTCCTCATTCACAAATCTGTGATCAGGTCTACAAGAAAAATTGATTCTATGTATCTGCCAAATGCAGATTAAATGGATATTTCATGTTTTGTTTTTTTCAATCTGAACTGTGTGCGCCCTCTGCTGGTTGAACCAGCAACTGTTTGCCACTTCATCTCATGGACAGACTGTCTTTTCTGACTGGAAACTCAAATTTGTACATCCCTCTCTCTCCTCCACCAAAGTCCATGCTTTTGCCTCACAGCACTTAGGAGTTGTTAATAAACTGCCGCCTCCATCAGTAAAGTTCAAATGTGTTGTTTTGTTACCTTCGGTGTTTTGAAATCCTTCATTCAGATTAACATCAGTGACTTTGGTGCAGGAGAGTGAGAGGTTCACAAACTGCAGTTTCCAGACAGAAGTGTCTGTGTAACACTGAGAAAAAGTGGTGAATATGTACCCTGCAGAGGTCCAGCAGGGGGCAGTGTGTCAGTACCTTGTACAGCCACACCTCAAAAACATAAATTATCACTTTTTTGGTGATAATGACATGAATTATCACTTTTTTAAGATGCATTAGCTGCAAGACTCAAAATGATCACCCAGGACAAATGTTGACGCCTCGTTCGACTTTCTCTCCTCATCAGCTCAAAGCTGAATGAACCTCTGACAGGAAGGAGTATTTACATCCGAATCCCGATCACTTTCAGTTCAATCAGATTAAAAAGGAATGCTGTTGTTTTTTCCAGACTAAAATATTGACTGCTATAAGCTTTGAATTGTTAATTATCGTAAAGAAAAGCTCCCTCCTTATTAATCGCTGTAAGTTGTATTGAAAGTGAGATAAATCAAACTCCCTTTGTTCCTGGTGTTGGGTTTATATGGTTTCTGTTTTTACAACTTTGTGTTTTATTCTCATTCTTTGTGGTGATACTTTGTTTTTTCTGGACTAAATCTTTTTCAAATCTCCCTTTTTACATTTGGAGTGCAATCTCTAAACTGGATTATTTATTGTAATTGAATGTAGAGCTGATAATATTACCAAAAAGGGGGTTTATCGTTATACAAAATGTGTTAAAGCAGAATAAATATGGATTTGAGTGAAAGTTGAAGGACATACTACCTGACCATTAAATAAGAAGTCACATGTTCAACCAAGCCTGCAGGGGGCAGTGTTATGATCCGTGGTTGCTTCAGTTGTTTGGGCCCAAAAACATGAGGTCCGCTGATCAAAATATTCTGAATGATCAGATTAAAGGATAATCTTGCATTTACGAGGCTTAAATTGGGAAAGAATAGTTCAAGCATGAGCATGAGTCAGCATTTTCGCCACAGATTCCAGGTCCTAACCTTATTAAGAATCTTTGCAATGTGCTGGAGAAGATTTAAAACAATCTTGGCATCGTCATAAACACAAGACCTTGGCAAAAGTTTATTAAAATGACACCACAGCAAATTTGTGCCGAAATCAAACTAAATTTGGTTCGAAAAATATGTGTGTGTGACTTTTGTTTGGCCAGTCAGAGTAATGAACCTTCAAGGACGAATATTGAATTATTGCCCTGCTGAACCTAGTTGAGGGTGAAATGCCTGCCAATATGGCGTCCGTGTTTGCCATAATTATGTCCATAAACCGAAGCTGTCACAGTCGAGTTCCAACAGTATCTTCCTGGTCAATACACGTGTGAAACACACACACCATGTGATGATTAGAAAAACATAAGGAAAGATTTGACACTCACATTATCACTATTAACCCCAACGATGTTGTGTACATTTTTACTGCTTAAACCTTTGCCCTAACTTTTTGTATTTTGACCTACTACAGTCAGGTGATGGTTGTGTGTGCTGCTGTTTAAATATAACATGAACCCCACTGTAGATGAAATTAATGTTTTAATGTTTGGTGGCTTATTTAACACGTTTTTTTTTTTATCTGTATTTTCAGCAGTCTCCATGTGTGTTTTAACCCTTTGTTTACATGTGTATGTCTGTTTACTCCTGTCACAAACAACCCGAGCCCCATGTTAATCTGTGTGCTTGTGTGTGTGTGTGTGTGTGTGTGTGTGTGTGTGTGTAGGGGTCAGTGGCAAGGAGAGGAGATTCATTTGGATCCAAAGGCGACAAAGGGGAGGTTGGATTACCTGGAGAACAAGGGACACCTGGTAAGACTAACAGAAACATTAAAATCACTGTAATATGTATTATTATTATCCCTATTAAAGAGTTAGTTTGGGTTTGTAAAGTGAAGATTATTGACTATAGTATCGTAACAATATGTTCACCACTTTATCTCACTGTCAGTCTGCCTTTGACAACCGGAAAGTAAAGACTGTAAAATCCCTCACTGGCCTGCACCAAATCCCATAGAGAAAATCAACGTTTTTAGCTCACGGGAACACAGATCAGCAGATCAGCTGTTGCCTCCTTTGATGAATTTGTGTCACTGAGTCAAATTCACAAGACGAATTTCCAAAACTTAAAAGACAAAATAACATATTTGAACTTAATGATGTGAGGCAGCTGTGGATCAACATTTCCCGTGTCCCAAGGTGTAAAATCGTTATTTTTTTCAATGGAATTTGGTGCAGAGGATGAAGAGCTCACATTGTGACACTTTCTTAGATTTTATTAAATGAGTTTTTTGGTTGGCAGCACATTTTGTCCTATTAAGGTTGTGTTGTCTTTCTTCTTAGCTCCTGCATTCGTAGATGGAATTGTGGTGAGTATTGATTTATTCTTCATTCTATACAATATACATACCAGCAGTGTTTCTCAAACCTCTTATATGCGACTTACTCTTTTTAAAGATCACAAAATATGGTGTATATCATTTAGGTGAAAACACTTTCATTTGGCACAAATTAAAATAGCATTGTAGATGTTTTTGGAACATATTTTGAAGCACTGAATGCTACACTGGACCTTTAATACATGTGCTGTTAATAAATCTGAAGAAGAAGCCTGAAAACAATTCTATGTCAGACCAAAACAAGTGCGTGTGTCAGCAAAAATAGTCATGTAACATTATGTATGTGAGTAATGAGTAATCTGATATTCTTTGGAAATAAACCTGGAAAGTTGCCTTGAACTACCTAATGCTGCATTCAGGTGAATGTTTGATCCATAGCTCCTAAAGTCCTCATGCCATGTGTGTCCTTGAGCAAAACTCTTACGTAACATTAAATCATAAACCTGGATTTGTAGAAGAAAAAGAATCCTCTCAATCTAACCTGTCAGGGAGAAAAAGGTGATCAGGGAAACCAAGGTGAGAAGGGAGAAAAGGGTGACGCCGGTGAACCTGGACCTCCAGGACTGCCCGGCAGATCTGGTCTTGTAGTAAGTTCATTTTTTTTCTTTTTTATTAAATCCATCCTCCTATTGATGTGGAGTTTGGTCTGAAGTCATAATATTCTATTTCTTTACCTGTAGGGTCCAAAGGGTGAGTCCATCGTGGGTCCTTCAGGTCCTGCTGGTTCTCCTGGCCAACCTGGACCCGCTGGGTTTGGACGACCTGGACCTAGAGGCCAGCCAGGTCCTGCTGGACCTCCAGGACCTTCATATGAATCCAGTACATGTAAGTATACATGAGGGATATTTTTAGATTATTTTGTGAAAAGGTAGTAGATACAGTCACATGTAAATCGGATGTGATGTCCTCAGCTGTAAGCGTTCCAGGTCCTCCTGGTCCTCCAGGTCCACCAGGATCTTCAGGACATGGAAACATGGTGAGATACCTCCTCCTCCTCCTCCTCCTCCTCCTTTTGTGCAACTCTGTTATAGTTTCGACTGAAGGACATACAGTATCATATCACTAATGCTGTTGTGGTGTTGTGTGCGTCCAGGTGACCACGTACAAAACGGTCCACGCTCTGACCAGAGAGAGTCAACGCGCTGCAGAGGGAACACTGGCTTATGTGTCAGAGCAAGGAGGAGAGCTGTACGTCAGGGCTCGGAACGGCTGGCGTAAGATCCAGGTGTGCAGTGTGTGTGTATGAGAGAGGACATGTTCTTTCACTTTCTGTCTCCCCCATTTTTCCTTTCACCCCAACCTGTCTAGGCAGATGACGGCACATTTTTGTGTCTGGTTCTGTTAGGGATGTCCTAATACCACTTTTTTGTGTCCGATACCAGTATCAAAAAACTTGAGTATTAAGAAATCATATTAGACCATTTATGAACTATGAAGCTATGAAATAATGTTCTGCAATTTTGACTGTCATGTTTTATCAAGTGGAAGAATGAAAAAAGCACAAAAACAAATGTATTGACCAAAACAATGGTACAGTATGATATGTCAACCATAGGCTGCATTGGTTTCTGATGATTCGGAATCTAAAATAAAAAAAAAAATCCATATTGTTTGACATTTAGGTTGAAAAAAATTCTGATTATTTGTTTGTCTTCCAGCTTGGAGAGCTGATTCAATCAGGACCTTCGTCCTCAGCAGCGTCTCATGCTCTCAGCAGGACTGGAGAATGGAGCAGGACACACAGGAGCCACAGCCAGGTGAACACACACACACACACACACACACACAGAATAGAAGCCCTTTCCCTAATCTTAATCATAAAAAACAGATTATTTCTCTCACACACTCGCAAACATACTCGCCGGACATTTCCAGGCAACTTGGAACAACTGCTCCCTGTTAATGTAAATATCTTATCCGCCAATCAAAAGGCAGCAAATCAATGCATTTAGGAGTGTTCAGTTCAGTTGTTGTTGTCTGGACTTTTTTGTTTGTTTGTAACTTTAAACTGATCCTGAAAATTAAGAAGAAAGATGTAATTATTTTAGAAACTAGGGTTTTCACGCACAGCTATCTCTATAACCACTTGTTTTCAACACTGCCACTTTATTAGTTGGCCTGTGTACCTAATAAAACGACAAGTGATATGACAAAAAAGAGTGTGTGTTGGTCCATATTGGTTTGTTGTGTCAGGTCCATTCAGCCCATACACTCCTGTATATAACACACCGTGTCATAATCATAATTTATCAGACAGGAAAGAAAGAAAAAATAGGAACCAGACACGCTCACATTTATCTTCTTTGAATCTCTTTGAACAGGAGCTGCAGGAGAACAACCGAGGATATCAGCCCAGCTTTAATGTTCTACCACAGACCTTCAACGACGTTTCTGGGGTGAGGGATTTTGGCCAGCATCATGATGTCACCTGAAATCAGACTTCCACTACATGATACCACACTGGTGTCCGCTCACCTGTCCCATACTTTATCATCTATTTTCCTCTAAGTGGGCACATAATATACAAAATTGATGTCATTTGCGATGAGGAATATCTGGAACTAGTGATTGAGGTCGTTAACTCCTGTAGAGGAAGCTCATTTTCCCATAGACTATCCATCCAAACTAATTGCAGCTTAGTGGATTCGCCCTCTGGTGGTTATTCAGTATATTCTCATTTCTTTGTTGGCCTGTTCTTGTTTTTGTTTTTCTTCTAATAATAATAATTTCCAGCAGACTAAAAACTGACAGGTGCAATGCTGCCCTCCACAGTTCAAGCTCCTTCTCATCCTCTCATCCTCTCATCTCCTCTGTCCCATCCTCAAAGTTCCAGATGTTTCCAATCCCAGATCTATTGTGAACATGAAGACAGTGGTGCATTGTTGGTTTTAGTCCAAGTGTCCTCTCTCTACCTCTGTTTTAGCTCCACCTGGTGGCGTTGAACGCTCCACTGAAAGGGGACATGCGCGGAATCCGCGGCGTGGACTTCCAGTGCTACCAGCAGGCTCGCTCCATGGGACTGACTGCCACCTACAGGGCCTTCCTGTCCTCACACCTGCAGGACCTGGCAACTATAGTGAGGAAGGTGGACCGCACAGCCATGCCTGTGGTTAATCTCAAGGTCAGAACACAGTTTAGATTGACAGGATTTTTTAGATTAGTGATGTTACAACAGTTTGTCAACTTTAAATGTTTCCTCTCTTATCCTCAGGGTGACGTGTTGTTCAGTAGTTGGACCTCCATCTTCTCAGGAAATGGAGGCTCATTTAATCCGTCCACACCAATTTATTCCTTTGACGGACGCAACGTTATGACTGATTCAGCCTGGTGAGTGTGTGTGTGAGTGAGGGAGTGAGTGTGTGAGTGAGTGAGTGAATGTGTAATTGTGTGTGTCTGTGTGTGAGTGTGATTTTACCTTCTTTCTGTCTGTGACTCTCTCACTTACACATTCACTCTCTCACTCAGTCAGTCACTCACTCACTCGCTCACACACACTCACCCACTCACTCACTTGCCCTCTCACGCTCACTCACTCACACTCACTTAGTCATTCACTCTCTCAGTCACTCACTCACTCACTCACTCACTCACTCACTCAAGCACGCACTCACTCACTCACTCACTCACATACACTCTCTCACTTGCTCACTTACTCACTGTCTCACTCACTGACACTCACTTAGTCATTCACTCTCTAGTCAGTCACTCACTCACTCACATACACTCTCTCACTTGCTCACTCACTCACCCTCTCACTCAATCATTCACTGTCTCACTCACTCACTGACACTCACTTAGTCATTCCCTCTCTCTCTCAGTCAGTCACTCACTCACTCACTCACTTGCTCACTCACTCACCCTCTCACTCAATCACTCACTGTCTCACTCACTCACTGACACTCAATTAGTCATTCACTCTCTGTCATTCAGTCAGTCACTCACTCACTCACTCACATACACTCTCTCACTTGCTCACTCACTCACTCACTCACTCATGTGTCTGGTGTTTGTTCCTCAGGCCAGAGAAGTTGATGTGGCACGGCTCCAGCTCGGTCGGGATCAGACTGACCACAAACTACTGCGAGGCGTGGAGGACGTCCGACATGGCGGTGACGGGTCAGGCGGCGCTGCTGCACACGGGACGACTGCTGGGTCAACACGCTCGCTCCTGCTCCAACCACTACATCGTCCTGTGTATAGAGAACACGTATGTGGGCAGCACACACCCACGGAGGCCGTGACCACACACACATGGCAAACACACACACACACACACACGTGAACACATGAGGAAACACACACACACACACACGTGAACACATGAGGAACGTAGGGAATGTGAATGGGAAACACATGTAGGCACATACATACATACATACATACATACATGATCATTTGTCACTGTTTCACTGAAAGTACAGACAAAAACAAAATTCCCCCAAAAACTGTTTTGCCACTAAATTCTTGTTTCCTTTTTTTTTAAATCTATGAACAATACGGATAAATGGAAGTTAATCTGTCTGAGCAGATTTTTAATTTTGAAAATCTCTAAATTTCTATCTTTATTTTGCGTTGGAAATTATGTATTTAATTTTTTTTTTGTCTCTAAACTCCACAAATGTTTTTTAATGTCTCATTTTCACCTTTTATTTTTCCAATATGGTTTGAAATGTTAATCTTAAAATATAATAATATATATATATCCAAGAGTATCAAATTCAGCCATATTCGACGAAAGAAAATAATCTTGTACAAACAGACCCGAAAAAAAATCTCCTAAAAGTCACCAATCCTTTCTTAAATTTTGAACAAATTGTGTCATTTTAAAAAATCTCCCCAAACATCCAATAATTTCTTCCTCAGACTGAAACTTTAAAAAATACGTCCGATATTTTTTTGACTTTTCAAATGGAAAAAAACGTCCGAAAAACGTAAAATGTTTGGCAAAGAAAATTTAAACGAATCAACGATTGCTTTCTTTGAGGAAAAATTGAAGGCTTGACTCAACCTTGATCACTGTCTGGCGCCCCCTGTTGGAACGAACCTCGTCAGGAGGATGTGAACTTTAACCCCGCTGCTTGTAATGTACTTTAGCGTTAGCATTAGCGTTGAAATCAGCGTGTGAATTTCATTAATTTATCCTGTAGCAGGTCAAAGTGTGAAAATCTAGTCCATTCACTTTTTCTGTCTTAGACTTTAATGATGTTGGAACATGTATATATATAAATATATATAATTGTGTTGTCAGGTTTTTTTTTTTCTACTCGTAGACGTAGAGTTTTTTGTTTTTCTTCTCACCGCGTACGTCTCTGTTCACATTCAGTTCAGTTGTTGTCTGGACTTTTTTGTTTGTTTCTTTTTTTTTATTGAGCTTCGAAAGTAAAGAGACACATTTGTACTGACCAGTGTTCACGCTCAAATAAAAGTACACGTCTGGTTCTGTGGTTTTTTTTAAAGTGTTGTCTTTGTCGTCGTTTGTTTCACGTGTGAATGTGGAATTAATTGACATGAGTTATGACTAAGTACCTTATTATGACTTAACATCTCACAATAATGACTTAGTATATAATTATGACTTAAAATCTCATTATTATAACTAAGTACCTTATTATGACTTAGTATCTCAAAAGTAAGACTTATTTTCTCATAATTATGAATTAACATCTCATAATTATGACTCCCATCCCATCAGTGACATGGTTCAATAGCGATGGCAGACTTGGTCGACATACTTATCTATGACTTTATGTCAAATTTTGGACGACATACTTATCTATGACTTTATGTCAAATTTTGGACAACATACTAACCTATTACATTTTTGTCAATTTTTGGACGACATGAATGACTTTTTGGTCACATTTTGGACGACATTAACCCATGACATTTTTGGTCAAATTCTGTACGACATACTAACCTAAGACTTTTTTGTCAAATTATGGACGACATACTAACCTATGACTTTTTTGTCACATTTTGGACGACATGCTAACATGACATTTTTGGTCAAATTCTGTACGACATACTAACCTATGACTTTTTTGTAATTTTTTGGACGACATACTAACCTATGACTTTTTTGTAATTTTTTGGACGACATACTAACCTATGACTTTTTTGTCACATTTTGCACAACATACTAACCTATGACTTTTTTGTCATATTTTGGACGACATGCTAACATGACATTTTTGTCAATTTTTGGACATCATACTAACCTATGACATTTTTGGTCAAATTCTGTATGACATACTAACCTAAGACTTTTTTGTCAAATTATGGACGACATACTAACCTATGACTTTTTTGTCACATTTTGGACGACATGCTAACATGACATTTTTGTCAATTTTTGGACATCATACTAACCTATGACATTTTTGGTCACATTTTGGATGACATACTAACCTATGACATTTTTGTCACTTTTTGGACATCATACTAACCTATGACTTTTTGTTCACATTTTGGACGACATACTATACTGTGACTTTTTTGTCACTTTTTGGACGACATACTATATATACTATGACTTTTTTATCAAATTATGGACGACATACTAACCTATGACTTTTTTGTCACTTTTTGGACGACATACAATACTCTGACTTTTTTGTCACTTTTTGGACTACATACTATACTATGACTTTTTTGTCACTTTTTGGACGACAGTAACCGATGACTTTTTTGTCACTTTTTGGACGACAGTAACCGATGACTTTTTTGTCAAATCATGGACGACATACTAACCTATGACTTTTTTAGCTAATTATGGACGACATACTAACCTATGACTTTTTTGTCACTTTTTGGACATCATACTAACCTATGACATTTTTGTCACATTTTGGACAACATACTATATATACTATGACTTTTTTATCAAATTATGGACGACATACTAACCTATGACTTTTTTGTCACTTTTTGGACTACATACTATACTATGACTTTTCGTTCACATTTTGGACGACATACTAACCTATGACTTTTTGTTCACATTTTGGACATCATACTAACCTATGACATTTTTGTCACTTTTTGGACATCATACTAACCTATGACTTTTTGTTCACATTTTGGACGACATACTATACTGTGACTTTTTTGTCACTTTTTGGACGACATACTTTATATACTATGACTTTTTTATCAAATTATGGACGACATACTAACCTATGACTTTTTTGTCACTTTTTGGATGACATACTATACTATGACTTTTCGTTCACATTTTGGACTACATACTATACTATAACTTTTTTGTCAAATTATGGACGACAGTAACCTATGACATTTTTGTCACTTTTTGGACATCATACTAACCTATGACTTTTTGTTCACATTTTGGACATCATACTAACCTATGACATTTTTTGTCAAATTCTGTACGTCATACTAACATATGATGTTTTGGTCACATTTTTGACGATATACTAACCGATGACTTTCTTGTCACTTTTTGGACATCATACTAACCTATGACATTTTTGGTCACATTTTGGACGACATACTAACCTATGACATTTTTGTCACATTTTGGACATCATACTAACCTATGACATTTTTCATCAAATTCTGTACGACATACTAACCGATGACTTTTTTGTCAAATTATGGACGACATACTAACCGATAACTTTTTTGTCAAATCATGGACGACATACTAACCTATGACTTTTTTGTCACTTTTTGGACGACATACAATACTCTGACTTTTTTGTCACTTTTTGGACGACATACTAACCTATGACTTTTTTGTCACTTTTTGGACGACATACAATACTCTGACTTTTTTGTCACTTTTTGGACTACATACTATACTATGACTTTTTTGTCACTTTTTGGAAGACAGTAACCGATGACTTTTTTGTCAGTTTTTGGAAGACAGTAACCGATGACTTTTTTGTCAAATCATGGACGACATACTAACCTATGACTTTTTTAGCTAATTATGGACGACATACTAACCTATGACTTTTTTGTCAAATTATGGACGACAGTAACCGATGACATTTTTGGTCACATTTTGGACGACATACTAACCTATGACATTTTTGTCACTTTTTGGACATCATACTAACCTATGACATTTTTGTCACATTTTGGACGACATACTATATATACTATGACTTTTTTATCAAATTATGGACGACATACTAACCTATGACTTTTTTGTCACTTTTTGGACTACATACTATACTATGACTTTTCGTTCACATTTTGGACGACATACTAACCTATGACTTTTTGTTCACATTTTGGACATCATACTAACCTATGACATTTTTGTCACTTTTTGGACATCATACTAACCTATGACTTTTTGTTCACATTTTGGACGACATACTATACTGTGACTTTTTTGTCACTTTTTGGACGACATACTATATATACTATGACTTTTTTATCAAATTATGGACGACATACTAACCTATTACTTTTTTGTCACTTTTTGGATGACATACTATACTATGACTTTTCCTTCACATTTTGGACTACATACTATACTATGACTTTTTTGGCACTTTTTGGACGACAGTAACCGATGACTTTTTTGTCAAATCATGGACAACATACTAACCTATGACTTTTTTATCAAATTATGGACGACATACTAACCGATGACTTTTTTGTCAAATCATGGACGACATACTAACCTATGACTTTTTTATCAAATTATGGACGACATACTAACCTATGACTTTTTTATCAAATTATGGACGACATACTAACCTATGACTTTTTTGTCAAATTATGGACGACAGTAACCGTTGACATTTTTGTTCACATTTTGGACATCATACTAACCTATGACATTTTTTGTCAAATTCTGTACATCATACTAACCTATGACTTTTTTGTCACTTTTTGGACTACATACTATACTATGACGTTTTGGTCACATTTTTGACGATATACTAACCGATGACTTTTTTGTCACTTTTTGGACATCATACTAACCTATGACATTTTTGGTCACATTTTGGACGACATACTAACCTATGACATTTTTGTCACTTTTTGGACATCATACTAACCTATGACATTTTTGGTCACATTTTGGATGACATACTAACCTATGACATTTTTGTCACATTTTGGACATCATACTAACCTATTACATTTTTCATCAAATTCTGTACGACATACTAACCTATGACTTTTTTGTCAAATTATGGACGACATACTAACCGATAACTTTTTTGTCAAATCATGGACGACATACTAACCTATGACTTTTTTGTCACTTTTTGGACGACATACAATACTCTGACTTTTTTGTCACTTTTTGGACGACATACAATACTATGACCTTTTTGTCAAATTCTGTACGACATACTAACCTATGACTTTTTTTTCACTTTTTGGACGACATACTAACCTATGACGTTTTTGTCACTTTTTGGACGACATACTATACTATGACTTTTTTATCAAATTATGGACGACAGTAACCGATGACTTTTTTGTCAAATCATGGACATCATACTAACCTATGACTTTTTTGTCACTTTTTGGACGACAGTAACCGATGACTTTTTTGTCACTTTTTGGACGACAGTAACCGATGACTTTTTTGTCAAATCATGGACGACATACTAACCGATGACATTTTTGGTCACATTTTGGATGACATACTATACTATGACTTTTCGTTCACATTTTGGACGACATACTAACCTATGACTTTTTTGTCAAATTATGGACGACATACTAACCGATAACTTTTTTGTCAAATCATGGACGACATACTAACCTATGACTTTTTTGTCACTTTTGGAAGACATACAATACTATGACTTTTTTGTCACTTTTTGGACGACATACTAACCTATGACTTTTTTGTCACTTTTTGGACGACATACAATACTCTGACTTTTTTGTCACTTTTTGGACGACATACTAACCTATGACTTTTTTGTCACTTTTTGGACGACATACAATACTCTGACTTTTTTGTCACTTTTTGGACTACATACTATACTATGACTTTTTTGTCACTTTTTGGAAGACAGTAACCGATGACTTTTTTGTCAGTTTTTGGACGACAGTAACCGATGACTTTTTTGTCAAATCATGGACGACATACTAACCTATGACTTTTTTAGCTAATTATGGACGACATACTAACCTATGACTTTTTTGTCAAATTATGGACGACAGTAACCGATGACATTTTTGGTCACATTTTGGACGACATACTAACCTATGACATTTTTGTCACTTTTTGGACATCATACTAACCTATGACATTTTTGTCACATTTTGGACGACATACTATATATACTATGACTTTTTTATCAAATTATGGACGACATACTAACCTATGACTTTTTTGTCACTTTTTGGACTACATACTATACTATGACTTTTCGTTCACATTTTGGACGACATACTAACCTATGACTTTTTGTTCACATTTTGGACATCATACTAACCTATGACATTTTTGTCACTTTTTGGACATCATACTAACCTATGACTTTTTGTTCACATTTTGGACGACATACTATACTGTGACTTTTTTGTCACTTTTTGGACGACATACTATATATACTATGACTTTTTTATCAAATTATGGACGACATACTAACCTATTACTTTTTTGTCACTTTTTGGATGACATACTATACTATGACTTTTCCTTCACATTTTGGACTACATACTATACTATGACTTTTTTGGCACTTTTTGGACGACAGTAACCGATGACTTTTTTGTCAAATCATGGACAACATACTAACCTATGACTTTTTTATCAAATTATGGACGACATACTAACCGATGACTTTTTTGTCAAATCATGGACGACATACTAACCTATGACTTTTTTATCAAATTATGGACGACATACTAACCTATGACTTTTTTATCAAATTATGGACGACATACTAACCTATGACTTTTTTGTCAAATTATGGACGACAGTAACCGTTGACATTTTTGTTCACATTTTGGACATCATACTAACCTATGACATTTTTTGTCAAATTCTGTACGTCATACTAACCTATGACTTTTTTGTCACTTTTTGGACATCATACTAACCTATGACATTTTTGGTCACATTTTGGACGACATACTAACCTATGACATTTTTGTCACTTTTTGGACATCATACTAACCTATGACATTTTTGGTCACATTTTGGATGACATACTAACCTATGACATTTTTGTCACATTTTGGACATCATACTAACCTATTACATTTTTCATCAAATTCTGTACGACATACTAACCTATGACTTTTTTGTCAAATTATGGACGACATACTAACCGATAACTTTTTTGTCAAATCATGGACGACATACTAACCTATGACTTTTTTGTCACTTTTTGGACGACATACAATACTCTGACTTTTTTGTCACTTTTTGGACGACATACAATACTATGACCTTTTTGTCAAATTCTGTACGACATACTAACCTATGACTTTTTTTTCACTTTTTGGACGACATACTAACCTATGACGTTTTTGTCACTTTTTGGACGACATACTATACTATGACTTTTTTATCAAATTATGGACGACAGTAACCGATGACTTTTTTGTCAAATCATGGACATCATACTAACCTATGACTTTTTTGTCACTTTTTGGACGACAGTAACCGATGACTTTTTTGTCACTTTTTGGACGACAGTAACCGATGACTTTTTTGTCAAATCATGGACGACATACTAACCGATGACATTTTTGGTCACATTTTGGATGACATACTATACTATGACTTTTCGTTCACATTTTGGACGACATACTAACCTATGACTTTTTTGTCAAATTATGGACGACATACTAACCGATAACTTTTTTGTCAAATCATGGACGACATACTAACCTATGACTTTTTTGTCACTTTTGGAAGACATACAATACTATGACTTTTTTGTCACTTTTTGGACGACATACTAACCTATGACTTTTTTGTCACTTTTTGGACTACATACTATACTATGACTTTTTTGTCACTTTTTGGACGACAGTAACCGATGACTTTTTTATCAAATTATGGACGACATACTAACCTATGACTTTTTTGTCACTTTTTGGACTACATACTATACTATGACTTTTTTGTCAAATTATGGACGACAGTAACCGATGACATTTTTGGTCACATTTTGGACGACATACTAACCTATGACATTTTTTGTCAAATTCTGTACGTCATACTAACATATGACGTTTTGGTCACATTTTTGACGATATACTAACCAATGACTTTTTTGTCACTTTTTGGACGACATACTAACTAATGACATTTTTTGTCAAATACCTGTACGACATACTAACCTATGACTTTTTTGTCAAATCATGGACGACATGCTCACCTATGACTTTTTTGTCAAATCATGGATGACATGCTAACCTATGACATTTTTGTCACTTTTTGGACATCATTCTAACATATGACTTTTTTGTCACTTTTTGGACTACATACTATCCTATGTGACTTTTTTGTCACTTTTTGGACGACATACTATACGATGACTTTTTTGTCAAATCATGGATGACATACTAACCTATGACATTTTTGGTCAAATTCTGTACGACATACAGAATTTGTCATACAAAACGTGACTTTTTTGTCACTTTTTGGACGACATACTATACTATGACTTTTTTGTCACTTTTTGGACGACATACTATTCTATGACTTTTTTGTCACTTTTTGGACGACATACTAACCTATGACTTTTTTGTCACTTTTTGGACGACATACAATACTCTGACTTTTTTGTCACTTTTTGGACTACATACTATACTATGACTTTTTTGTCACTTTTTGGAAGACAGTAACCGATGACTTTTTTGTCAGTTTTTGGACGACAGTAACCGATGACTTTTTTGTCAAATCATGGACGACATACTAACCTATGACTTTTTTAGCTAATTATGGACGACATACTAACCTATGACTTTTTTGTCAAATTATGGACGACAGTAACCGATGACATTTTTGGTCACATTTTGGACGACATACTAACCTATGACATTTTTGTCACTTTTTGGACATCATACTAACCTATGACATTTTTGTCACATTTTGGACGACATACTATATATACTATGACTTTTTTATCAAATTATGGACGACATACTAACCTATGACTTTTTTGTCACTTTTTGGACTACATACTATACTATGACTTTTCGTTCACATTTTGGACGACATACTAACCTATGACTTTTTGTTCACATTTTGGACATCATACTAACCTATGACATTTTTGTCACTTTTTGGACATCATACTAACCTATGACTTTTTGTTCACATTTTGGACGACATACTATACTGTGACTTTTTTGTCACTTTTTGGACGACATACTATATATACTATGACTTTTTTATCAAATTATGGACGACATACTAACCTATTACTTTTTTGTCACTTTTTGGATGACATACTATACTATGACTTTTCCTTCACATTTTGGACTACATACTATACTATGACTTTTTTGGCACTTTTTGGACGACAGTAACCGATGACTTTTTTGTCAAATCATGGACAACATACTAACCTATGACTTTTTTATCAAATTATGGACGACATACTAACCGATGACTTTTTTGTCAAATCATGGACGACATACTAACCTATGACTTTTTTATCAAATTATGGACGACATACTAACCTATGACTTTTTTATCAAATTATGGACGACATACTAACCTATGACTTTTTTGTCAAATTATGGACGACAGTAACCGTTGACATTTTTGTTCACATTTTGGACATCATACTAACCTATGACATTTTTTGTCAAATTCTGTACGTCATACTAACCTATGACTTTTTTGTCACTTTTTGGACATCATACTAACCTATGACATTTTTGGTCACATTTTGGACGACATACTAACCTATGACATTTTTGTCACTTTTTGGACATCATACTAACCTATGACATTTTTGGTCACATTTTGGATGACATACTAACCTATGACATTTTTGTCACATTTTGGACATCATACTAACCTATTACATTTTTCATCAAATTCTGTACGACATACTAACCTATGACTTTTTTGTCAAATTATGGACGACATACTAACCGATAACTTTTTTGTCAAATCATGGACGACATACTAACCTATGACTTTTTTGTCACTTTTTGGACGACATACAATACTCTGACTTTTTTGTCACTTTTTGGACGACATACAATACTATGACCTTTTTGTCAAATTCTGTACGACATACTAACCTATGACTTTTTTTTCACTTTTTGGACGACATACTAACCTATGACGTTTTTGTCACTTTTTGGACGACATACTATACTATGACTTTTTTATCAAATTATGGACGACAGTAACCGATGACTTTTTTGTCAAATCATGGACATCATACTAACCTATGACTTTTTTGTCACTTTTTGGACGACAGTAACCGATGACTTTTTTGTCACTTTTTGGACGACAGTAACCGATGACTTTTTTGTCAAATCATGGACGACATACTAACCGATGACATTTTTGGTCACATTTTGGATGACATACTATACTATGACTTTTCGTTCACATTTTGGACGACATACTAACCTATGACTTTTTTGTCAAATTATGGACGACATACTAACCGATAACTTTTTTGTCAAATCATGGACGACATACTAACCTATGACTTTTTTGTCACTTTTGGAAGACATACAATACTATGACTTTTTTGTCACTTTTTGGACGACATACTAACCTATGACTTTTTTGTCACTTTTTGGACTACATACTATACTATGACTTTTTTGTCACTTTTTGGACGACAGTAACCGATGACTTTTTTATCAAATTATGGACGACATACTAACCTATGACTTTTTTGTCACTTTTTGGACTACATACTATACTATGACTTTTTTGTCAAATTATGGACGACAGTAACCGATGACATTTTTGGTCACATTTTGGACGACATACTAACCTATGACATTTTTTGTCAAATTCTGTACGTCATACTAACATATGACGTTTTGGTCACATTTTTGACGATATACTAACCAATGACTTTTTTGTCACTTTTTGGACGACATACTAACTAATGACATTTTTTGTCAAATACCTGTACGACATACTAACCTATGACTTTTTTGTCAAATCATGGACGACATGCTCACCTATGACTTTTTTGTCAAATCATGGATGACATGCTAACCTATGACATTTTTGTCACTTTTTGGACATCATTCTAACATATGACTTTTTTGTCACTTTTTGGACTACATACTATCCTATGTGACTTTTTTGTCACTTTTTGGACGACATACTATACTATGACTTTTTTGTCAAATCATGGATGACATACTAACCTATGACATTTTTGGTCAAATTCTGTACGACATACAGAATTTGTCATACAAAACGTGACTTTTTTGTCACTTTTTGGACGACATACTATACTATGACTTTTTTGTCACTTTTTGGACGACATACTATTCTATGACTTTTTGGACGACATACTAACCTATGACACTTTTGTCAAGTTTTGGACAGCATACTAACCTATGACCTTTTGGTGTCAAATGTTGGACGACATACTAACCGATGAACTTTTTGTCAAATTATGGACGACATACTAACCTATGACTTTGTCACATTTTGGACGACATACTAAGCTACAACTTTTTTTGTCAACTTTTTGGACGACATACTAACCCATGGAAAAACATTTAGTTTTCTGCTCAAAAATGTGAAAATGTCAAAGACAAAAAAAAGAACATTTTAGCAAGACTCATTTTATTAAATGGATATGTACAGCACAATCCTGAAAATTTTTTTTCCTCTTTTTAATGTTGAGAAATGTTTTTTGCTACTCCAAAAAAAATATACTACAATTTACAACAGGTGTGCTTCATTGATTTATTTTTAAAACCTCCTCCTACCAGAGCCTTTCAGACATGAGTCCCAGCGACGGTGTTAAGTAAAATATCAGTCCCACAACATGGGGACAAAGTAAAGACGATTTTAGTCATTGATTTTTAACAACTACAGCTGCTTAAATCACTGTAGTTTCACCATAAAACATTAATGAAACAAAAACATTATTAGAAAAGACATCAAGATGTCTATGTGTATCAATAAAATTAATTTCTTTGAAAAAGAAGAGAGATTTTGAAGAGAGTTGGGGGAAGGACTTCACTTCAAAGGTTTCACTAAATGTTCCAAAGTTTAATATACAGAAGCATCTCAGAGACTTTTCGGAAGAGTGTGATTGCTCTTTGGCTTCTTTTACACGGATACAAAACAACATTTTCACCAATTATGCCATTAAGTCACGTCTTTGTTGAAAATCACCACTTTTTTTGACTGAAATGAAAATATTTGACAATACAAACTCCACACAATCAATAAAATCTCATTTATGGTTGCTTTTTTGCATTTAAAACCAGAAATTATTAAGATTGTTATTACTGTTATTAACATGTTTTTAATCGTAGAGGAAGAAGGAAAAAAAAGATAATTGCACCTGTGTAAAATCAGCCAAAAATCTTCTGGCACCATTCAATTAAAAACAGAAAAGTTTTTTTTTTTTTACAAAATATTCAAATGAGTACTGTAGACCACAACACTAAAATGAAACGACTTTCACATGGTCCGCTTTACAAAAAGAAATCAAATCAAAAATCGTTGCGAGGTCAAGTCCCGGTTTATCTGCTGGTGTGAAACGGCTCAGCAGGGAACAACGTGAGTGTGTGTGTGAGTTTAAAGATAAGGGTTTTTCTGCCGTGCATTCAGTGCATTTTTTAAACTTTAGATGCATCGCTCACAGTCCACGAGAAAGTATAAAAAGGCAACAAGGAGTAAAAAAAATGTCAGCGGAGAAATAAAAGGCTGTGAAACTCAGTGATAAAAGAGTAATAAGCACAATTTGGGGGGGGGGGTGAATGACTGAATTATTCATGGTGCGTTCCATTTGCAGTAACGGCCCTTTAGACTGTATTTGTGTGTAAACTGTGTGTACGACTGATTAAATGTGAAAAAAAATAAAGGAAATAAAGTGTTTTTTATGACTGACATGAGCGGCAGCCATCTTATGATCTGATTTCTGCTGTCGTGGAACGCACCAAAACCCCAGATGTAAGTGGTACAAGTACAAATGTAGCCGCGACAGAAGCTGCGTTGTTTCCCTAATTATTGTTTTTTTTTTTTTAAAGGGTAAAACACAAGTTTTCTAAATAAAAAATACATTAAAAGTAAATCATTTAGAATGTGTAACTTCTGCTACAGCTACTTGTCCCTGAGAACCGTGATCTCAGTTTGATCTGTGAGGTTTTTTTTTGTCCCCTAAAAACTTCTTAGAAGGGCACAGCGTGTGAAACAAGAGGAGGATGCATCTAAGAAAGTGTGTTGCCAGGACAAAACAACAGGGTGAAGAAAGAGTGGGAAATAGAGGCAGAACGTGTGGGCGGGTGTGGTTGCATGGAGGCGGAGTCAAACAGAGACAACAGAATATTTTTTGGAAAGGTGATAGAGCAGGGGTCTCAAACTCTGGTGACCTGGGGGGGAGGGAGCCAATGAAAGGCTAGTCTGGTCAGGAGGGGCCAAAAAAAAAAAAAACAAGAGTTCAGTAGAGATGGACGATCTGAGCTTAAAATCATGTCACGATAATCCAATTTGTAATCTCAACAACGATATTTAAGACGACATTCCACAGAATTTCACAATAAAAGTGTTGGAACGACGATAAAAATGTATTTATGATGCAAAAATTAAACTACAATTAACAAAAACGGACAGGACATCGATTAAGGGGCGCGCATGTGTCCCAAGTTTGAGACCTCTGAATTAAAGGGATAGTTTGGGTTAAAGTGTGAACCGGACAATCACTGAAAACATGGCTGCCTACGGCGTCAAAAGGTAAAACAGATTTTCAGCCACTTAACAAAAAGATTCGATTTACTTTTCCTGCAGGAAACTGAGGTTTGTAAAAACGCTCTCCGTCCTGCACCAAAGTCCATGGAGAAAATCAGTGTCTTTAGCCTGCGGGGGACACAGGAGCTGCTGGTTCACTGCTGCACTCACTCTGTGGTCACTTTGTGTCAATGAGGTGACTCGAAACACAGACGTTCAAATAATAAAACTACAAGATAAACACATGTGAACAAACTGAAGAGGGCGGATCAACAACTCCTGTGTGCCAGGATGTAAAATCACGATTTTCTCTATGGAGTTTGGTGCAGGTTTTCTCAAACTTGTATTTTCTTTCACTTGTGTTTACACAGTAAAACAGGAAATTATGTTTGTGTAAACCCATGATTTATAATGTTAAATAATTGAGTTAATCATTGAATGGATACTTAAAGTCATTTTTAGACAAAAATTGTAAAATTCCTTTTCACACATGCTGAACGACACCAGGAGAGCGTCCGGATACAAGGCCGGATCCAAAAACACCAAACTATCCCTTTAAGCAACTTGTACACTCACAGTGACCACACCGTGAGCTTAAGAAAGCAACACTTCAGAGGGCGTTCAGAAGAACAACAGCTGAGTTTGAGTGTTTGAGTGGTTTTTCGGCTGAGATGCTGAGCGAAAACAAACGTTCACATTTGATCAGAGCAGCTGAGTCCACTTCCACTTCCACACACACACACACACACACACACACACACTCAGCCTTCGGAGACTTTAGCAGCCTCAAAGTTGACCGCCAGTTTCCTGTGTCTCCTCTTGGAGGCGGAGCCAGGGGTGTGGCCCGTTGCCGGGACGTTTTGTCTGGGTGGCGTCTGCGGGGCCGCTGTCGTCATGGCTCCGTCGGCGAGGCTGGTGGAGGACAGGGAGGCGTTGCTGTTGGCAGCGTGAGGGTGCGGCTGCTCCACTTGCCCGCTCTGTGGCTCACTCTGAACATGTGACTGGCCAGACGGCTGGTTCTGGCCTTTCTGTGATTGGTTCCTGGCCACGGTGTGGGCGGCGCTGTAGAACTCCCGAGTTTCCTGGTTCTTCTTGTTGGCCGAGACTCGCTTCTTAGTGACCTGTCAGAGGACGGAAACCTGGGTTACAGTCGACAGGAGTTTCTTACACACTTTTACAATTAGGCTACATCCACACTTCCGTTTTCTTTTAATATGCCTCACGTCACACGACCCCAGAGCTCTAAGGCTGAAAAATGCTGCCGCCTCCATTTTCTTTTGAAAACTCCATTGCTGTGTTTTAGTCTGGACAGAAAGAAACTGAGACCTTTGTTTTTTTTTTATCGCCACAATGTGAATATGAACGGTGTAAGAAAAACTCCTAAAAGCTAACACTTCAGTTTCACTTTGACCACGTCATTCAAAAATACCTCATTAAGGCTTTGTATCAGGGCTGCAACGACTGATCCATTATTCAATTATTAACTATTTTAATAATCTGATTTTTTCAGCTTCTTAAAAGTGAATATTTTCTTGTTTCTTTGCTTCATTTAACAAAGAAATCATTAAAAACTGAATCATTTTTGTTTGTGAACATCATCGTTTCAGGTTTGGTAAACACTGATCAACATTTTTCAACACTTTCTGACCACACAAGTACTCGATAAATTGAGAAAAATAATCAACAGATTCATCGATTTTGAAAATAATCGTTTAGTTGCAGCTCTACTTTGTATCCAAAATTATTAATAATTAATATCCGAGTATCTTAGCTGGAACAGCGTGTCATGTAACGGCATAACTGAACAAAACAGTTTGCTTGACAAGCTTCAAACTCGGCAGGTGACTTCCTAAGGGCACCAGTGTGCACGACGCCGTCTTTGACGTTATTTGGAAGAGAGGTGCAAGAGATATTGGTGGAAATGCAACAAATAAATTAACATATAATGGCTCATATTGAATGGGAACTGCAGTAGTTAGACATACAGAATGTTCATAGGCGTGTTCGTTTGGACACAGATTAGTTCTGATAACAGAGCAGATCGTTTATATGTGTGTTGTGTTTTCAAATCAAACTCAAGTCGTATTGGATGCAGCCGTATTCATCCTCTCTACCTTCTAGCACGCGCTTGTGTTTACCTGTAAGGGGATGAACTGGTTATGTGAGCCGATGGGCACAGTCGTCGCTGCAGGCTGGGGGCGGGCGGCGCCGGGGAAAGTTCCCGCCGCTCCAAAAAACGGTTGGTTCTGGTGATGCGGAGGCAGCGGCATTCCCCACATGGGGGGAGGACCGTAACCCTGGTGAGGCAACAGTAAACCTCCTGGAGGGGAAATCGGAAAACAACATGTCAAAATGATCAAATGACGGGACAAGAGAAGACAATAGAGAACAATAGAATATGAGAGGACTGACCTTGTTGGTTAAAGACCCGAGTCATGGCTCCCATTGGTGGAGGTCGTATGTGACCCATCCCTGGGTATAGAGGAGGTGGGAGCGGGAAGCCCGATCCAACTGAGTTCTACAGTCACACACAAGGATCAGCAGCAAGTTAACGACAACAATTATTCTTTATTAAGATCAGATAGATTCAAAACATGCGTGTGTGTTATGTACCAGTCTCTGAAGGGCAAAGAAAGCAGCTTTTTCCTTGGCATCGTTTTCAGACTGGCACTGTGGTCCGTGAACCATCAACCCATTGGACAGCTTCACCTGACACACGACGAGCCCCTGACGAGACAAACATCCAAAAAAAAAAAGTGCCAAATTATTTAAAAAGCCGGAATATATGAAAAACAATGTGAGTAACACTTGTGCACTTTAACCTTTAACCCTAACCCAGCACTTAAAGGACAGAGAATAAAGTAGAACACAATAGAAAAGAAATAGAACATGAAAAACTCATGAGAACTAAGGAAATTGTGTGTTACCTGTCTGTTGCGTATAGAGCTGAAGTCGGGTGGTGCCATGCCTAAGCCCACACAGACACAAGCCAGCTCTGACACTTTATTGTTCAGCAAAGCGTTGGGGAGGTTGGTGGGTGGAGCAGACGCAGGCGGAGCTAATGGCATGTCGCCGTGTGGCGAGTTCATCTTTGCCGCTGGAGGAGGAGAAATAGGGATGATTAAAAACACTTTTGTTGTGTGATTCTGTAAATCAGCTGAGGTGTAGGAGTCGGTCGCTTGCCTAGTTTCTTGGACGATCGTCTCCTGTTCTGCTGCTGACCTCCAGAGGGGGTGGAGTTGGCCGTGTCCTGGACAGGTGGACTTCCTGGGCTGGAACTGTCAATCTTAAGCATCTCCTTTAGCACCATGGTTCCCTTCTGTAACAACGAAACGCACAAACTGAGGTCAAACTATGGACAAAGTCGTCCTGCTGCTGGAGTGAGTTTGCCAGCAATTTCTCAATATAGCCACACAAGACGGCCGCCTATGTAAAATAAACATTTATTTTCATTTTTAAAGCAATTATATACTTCTACTAATATAGTGTATTCAAATGTTGCCAATAAATGTTACACACTGGACCTTTCATTTCAGGTAAACACTGTCACACTGTCAGCTTTGAGAATACAGGTCATGTAAAACTGGAAGTTTTAAAATCTAATCTATTCTGATTTGTAGCAGACATGAGGTTGGAATAAACAAATAACACTTAACCCCAAATCAAAATGTACGACGCAGCACAATGGGCGTCATTGCTAAGATGTAAACACCTTCAAAACACAATGGGTGCCTTAAAATGGTGTCTCCTTACTTACTCTTCAGTGATGTCTCACACTGTCAGTGTCCACTTGTGTAATGTTAACTTAACCAGGAGCTGACTGACGGCAGAAAACCTGTACCCAAATCCAAACTAAAAGCCTGGTTACACTGGTAATGTCTCCATGCAAAAATGCATACAATGGAATAAAGAACACATCATTTGTCTCCATTTTAAAAATCTATTGTTTTTTTTTACAGTCATTACATTAACTGCGAGATATTTACTTGATACTGAATGTGTTCTGATGGCAGGGAAACGGTCAGAAATCCACTGTAGCCATGAGTAACTTTGACCCGTGTCTCCAGTACTCACCATGGCGAAGGACTGTGGAGACAGTGGTCCGTCGGACTCGCTGGTGGGTGCCTGTGGAGGAACAGGAAGAGGTGGGGTTTGCTGGCTCCCTTTAGAGATGTTAAGGCTGGCAATGAGATCCTCAAACTCAGTCGAAGCCTACGTGACGAGAAAAGTGACAAGATGCTGTAGAAGGAAAAGTTTCCACCACCAAACAGTCCACGCAATTATTCACAACAGAGAAAACAAGGATGTGTGTACTACCTTAGTGGGCGTGTTGTGTGCTGGGAAAAGGGCCTCTGCATTTTCGGTTTTCTTCAACAGCCTGATGCCGCTAACTGGAGCCTACAAACACAGTCACACGCTCACATTATACAATAACACATGCGTGTCTACATATTAAACCAAAACACCACAACACAACAGGGCACACGTGTGGATGGACACACCGTCTGTTGTCAGCCTCTACCGTGTGTGTGTGTGTGTGTGTGTGTGTGTGTGTGTGTGTGTGTGTGTGTGTGTGTGTGTGTGTGTGTGGGGGGACTCACAGCTTTGTTGGATGGTGTGTGCTGGTTCTTCCCTGGCTGCGAGTATCCGTCCTACAATTAGAAAAACAAAGTTCTAATTTTTACATTTCTACACACTTTATGAACGTTTGTTTTTCCCTTTTTTTCTTTTTTCTATCAGTAAAAGTAAGACGCTCTTCTGTGCTCTGTGCTCTGTAATCTCACCCTGCTACGTGTCAAGCATTTGCAGGTTGGAAACTTTGAAGTTTGAGTTTACAAAAGTGACACAAGCTTCAGGTGTCAGAGACAGACACTTCAAAAACCTGAACTATCCCTTTAAAATCAATTAATAATCAGCAAAACAAACCTAAAACTTGACAGTATAAATACGACAGAAGTGCTATTAATGGTAAAAGCAGCAGTGTTTGTATGGAGGCAGCCTAATCCTAACTTTCGAGTTTCCAAGATCGAACTTTGAGTTAAAGGGGCCGAGGTATGGCCCTAATCTCGGAGATTCCGAGTTCTGACCACAAATGGAATGCACCATTAGAGTAGTTTGAAGTATTTACAATACTATACACACACACATACACACGCACGCAGACACACACTCTCTCTTACCTGATTTTGCCAGTGAGCAGGAGGTTTGTTGGGAGGGCCCACATTCTGTAGCGTCTGCCACGCATTACCATACTCCTCTTTACTCTGAAGGGAGAAAAAATATAGTATATAAAATGTTTACCATTTGTTAAATTAAATGCACACTGAGGAACATACGATGTACATTTACAAGGTCACAAGGAGAGGATAGAGTGCACTTACCTTGGCCTGTTGTTTCAGGATGGGACCCTTAGAGGGAGAGTTTCTGTTGCCATGTTTGTTGTTATGCTACAGATAAAAAATTCAGAGTTGGAGGAGAGAAGTGTTATTTAACCCCCTTTTCTCTCATTTCAGACAGGGAAAAAAAACAGTGTCATTCTCCACTTACCTGTGTGGGTATGAAAGGTGAGCGTGGTGAATGGTTGAGGCCGGCCAGCTGGCGGTGTGAGTGGAAGTTGGCGCCAGCAACGGGCTGAGGTTTGACGATGGCGGTGAGTTTGCGGGAGGTGTGATCCGCTCGGGCTCCGTGGGAGAGATTGATGAGAGCGCACGGAGGCAGGCGGTAACCACGTGGTGACGGACACCTGTGGAGACACGCGGATGACACAGCAGTCACACGACTGGTCAGAAATCAAGTCTGGTTTGATAAAGTGGATACTGGAACACAGTGTATAATACAGTATACACATGCAGTATATGTTGTGTACAAATGTGATCACCTGATGCTGAGACCACCAGCAAAATCATCATCAAACAGGACCTCATATAGAACCTCTGCCTCACGGTCGGCTGAAAACACAAACACACGACTCAATCTGGGATTCATATGAAAAATGGACATGCTCTCTTTTATGAAGTTCAAAATATTACTGCAATAATTGTAAAAATATGCTTTAACCCAGTGATCCAGGAAGTATAAGCCCAAAGGTAGAGCATGTGGGCAGTTAAATAAATCAACAAGTCTCACATTTTCAGTTTTGTGACTAAGGCTAAATAAAAGTAAATAGTTTTGGTCAATTGGGAATTGATCATGGTTATTTGGCTTGTAGCTGGTGGGTTGCTGGTTTGAATCTCAACCCCTATTGTTCCCTGGGTGCTGCTCAGTAGCTGCCCACTGTTTCAAGATCTTGGAGCATTCCTGGTAGAGGATGGGTTAAATGCTTATTTCCCTATGTGGATTAAAAGTTAAAGTTGAAAAGATAAGACCGGTGTGGTTAAGTGATTTAAATAATGTCACCTTTCTTTTATCTGACCATGCAGTCTGAGGACGTATGATAGGCGTCACTAGATTTATTGACCGCTCACATCCACAGTGGAGCCTCTATCTCGTAACTGATTGAGGAAAACAGTTAAAAACTAAATCAGGTCACGACATAATTAAAGTTTTTAACTTACTAAACGTGAATATTTACTGGTTTCTTTTCACCATATAACAAGGAAATCAATAAAACTGAATTGTTTTGGTTTGTGGGCAAAACGAGACATTTTAGAATATCATTATTTTGAGGTTCAGGAAACATTTTTTTTAACATTTTATGGACGAAATGATTACGCACTTAATAGAATAAATAATCGACAGTTGATTCAATTATGAAAATAATTGGTGCAGCCCAAGAATGTGAACGCACTCACCTCCTTTGATGCCGACGACGGTTCCCCTGAGTCCCAGTGGGACTGAGAAACCCTCCCTGACATTGACGACTCTGTCGAACAGGCGATATTCTGCATCCGGGTCTGGAACCACACCCTGCTGCTGCTCCAACGGCTACAGACACACACATACAGACATTTCTTCATTACTCCTGTTCAATCAATCACATCAAAACACTAAGCTGAATTTGTTTAAACATTAATTGTTGAATATGAAAGGCAAACATTCTCACCCTGAAGAGCAGATGAGGCTTAACGGTCACGCGGACCTTCTTGGTGTTCTTCTTCACCTGAGAGTGGGTTAGAGAGATGATGTTAAGCAAAGACACACGGTGTAAAACAGGAAATGAATCATTTTAGCGTGCAGATGCCACATGTGAGTCAAAGTCACCTTAGTTTTCTCCACTGCCTCCTCAATTTTTTCCACAATGGCGGTGTCCAGCACCTGTAGATCACATGACGTTCTACTGATGGAGCTGACTGGGTGACTTCTCAGCCATGACGTGATTTCAGAGATTTTCTCTGCCCTGTGGATTTATCCAGCAACAACAGGGATCATTCGTAAATACACAACCAACTCAATAAAGAATCTCTTCAAAATATCCACACTTTATATGAAAAGGGATTTACGTCTCTAACATCCATAACTGAAAACACATCACATGTATTCATGTACACTGGGTGTGTGTATGCTGGTGTAACAGGAAGTATTTAGTTAATTGACTGCATGTGTGTTCGGAAGGAAGTGATGACATTTAGATTTCTTGAATGCATCTTGAAGCTGCTCCTCTAAGCTCAACACACCACGTATGCTGCGTTTTCTTGTGTACGATACCTCTTCTACCTTTTCTAATGATTTGTTTGAGCTTAGAAATCAAAGCGAGTCCTGTGAGTCTGGTGTTTTTTTGTTTTTTTTTACCCATTCTGGTCCTCTTCAGGCCAGATGTCATCTTCATAGAAAACATCATCGTGGCTGTTTCTGGCCACTGTGTTGAAAACCTCAGAAAATCTATCAAAACAGAAATTGATTACATTAAATATACTGATCTACAACACTTCAACAGAATTCTAAGTTGTGATCTCTGATAGTAAACAAAATCGTTCAGTTCATTATGAAATTGTGGCAGATCAAATTAGATTGTGTTAGGCAGCCACAGCAACAGGTGTTTCCTGACATCTTGTAGAGCTGAATGTTGTATATCTGACCGTACAGTAGTTAAAAGAAAAAGTAAACACATTACAGACTTGTCACTTCCTAAGCTGTGAGACTTTTTACCTCTCCAGGTATTCAGCCAGCAGTTCCTCCACAGCAGAAGAGTAGAGCCACTCCTTTTCAGTCCTCTTGGTGTATCCAGGAACCTCCTCATTCTTCTTGTTGAACTTTAGGTTCAAGCCAACGTTGGCCTTTTGCTCCCCACAGGGACTGGACGCAGAGAAGAAAAGGAGATGATTGGAGCAGAGAAAACTGTTTTTAAGAGATGATTTACAGCCGATGGTGGTGTACTCACTTCTTCTTAGAGCCTCTGCCGATGAAGATGCTTCCAGAGAAGCGGGAGACGAGGTAGCTGGTGACGCCGAGATGAGACGCCAGAATGTAACCAGGACTGTACCTCACACAGTATTTCTAAAAACAACAAAACAAACGCACTCTCAGGTATGTATAAATAATGAGAGGCACATGAAAACTCTCAGACAAACATGCACGGTGTCTCTTACATGCTGATTCTGGATCAGGGACTCCATCTGCGGCTCGTGCGGCACGTTGAAGACGACACGTATTCGGCCGTCTTTAATGACGTCGCTGGAATCCTGCACCTGTTCAGCCAGAGACAAAGAAAACAAATGAGAGAGTGCATGTTGCTGATCGCAAATTACAAATATGTAAATGGTAATTGTGCAGGAAGTTGCTTGTTATTGTAATTGAATATACCATGCCATGTAGTAATCACGATTAAGCTTACATACATACATGGAAGGAGAGGTTTGGCATCACAAAAACACAGTTAACAAATCACATACCTCTCCCATGGCACCGTAATACGGGTTTCCCACCATGAAGACCGTAGTTGCTTGGGGAAAGAGGTCGTCTAAGCTCTTAAAACAGGTCAGTGCAGAGAAGAAGGCCTTGATGTCCTGAAAAAAAGAAGGGTGGAGGAAGAACATGGATGAGTGAGTGTGTGTCAGGTGAGTTCACTGTGAATGCATCCAAGTGTTTATGTAGTGTGATAAATATGTGATGAGTGCAATATTTCACAGTTTTTACACCAGGTCTAATGGAACTTCACGTCAAACACACCGTCTTTTAAAAGATTAGCTGGTTAGACCGTTTGTTTTCATGAGATTTGTGTGTGTGCGAGCACCTTGACGATGGTCTGGAGGGCAAAAGGGAGAACTTGTTTGGACCACTGCTTCTCGAGTTCCACGGCTCCATTGGCTTTGGGGACAAACTTCCTTCCTGTCAGCAGCTGGCCGTACAAAACCACTGACGTCTCATTCACCAAGATGCCTTTCCTTTTCACGTAACTGTGAGAATTACAAAAAAAAACATCAGCCATACAATCATGAGCTTTGTTATTGTGGTTTAAGGGTCTCGCAGACCTGTTTTAGTTTTTTCAAAGTTCCATTGAGATTTAGAAACTCAAATAAAACATCATCATGTAAGCATAAAAGACAACATAAGACAAACAAATAAATATTTGAGGATTAAGGGGCAGGTGTATTTCTGTTAATATTTCTGTTAATTCACCAAACGGTCTTGTTTTTATTTATCTTACTGTTCAGTGATTCCCTGGACATCTTTCACCCAATCCTTCTGCTCCTTGTCAGACAGACAGGTGACTTTGGTGGGAGGGGGAGACGTCGGCCTGTCGTACACTTTCTGGACGCCCGCTGGTTCCTGGAGATAAAACCTACGGAGGAGAATGAAAAGATTTATGCTTTAAACAAGTACAAAAAACACTCTTAATGCTATCAAATAATTAGCACAGATGGTGGAGGATAAAGCGGTAGAAAATGGATGGATGGACACACTTGCTGCATTTAGTGAATGTTGATGACATTACTACACGTGTCATCATCTCAAATTGACTCTATAGAGTGATTTTAATATTTCTAATGGCAGCAGACGGCATTACGTAGTTAGATCTTAGGACTCCTAGGATTCTTACTTGGTGTCTCCGTCTGACACTGCAATGATGCGAGCTTCCTCTAGATGAGGCCAGTTCACGAACACGGACTTGCCCAGCACTTGTGCAGCGACGTCATCACATATCTGGAGTTACAGAGGGGAAAAAACGAGAGTGAAGTGTTGAGAGTAAGAAAAAGGCTAAGCCAATTTTGTCTGTAAAATAATGAAAGGGAAATATTAATAAGCTTAATTACATGTATGTGCTTCATGAGCTTCAAAGGCCCAACAACAAATTTTAACAGTTGTATAAATAAACAAAACAAAACTTTACCATCTCTTCTTCATCTCGGGAAAGGATCTCCAGCATCATGTTCTCTCCTCTGCTGCTCTGCTGGAACACGACCACGCCACTCTTCTTCTTATAAAACTGAACACAGAGAGCGAGGATGTGGACGAGAGGGAGAATGAGAGAAAAATAATTTGCCATCTAAAAAGAGTCCTTCATCTGAACGGGCTCTGTCAAGCACATCTTTCAGCAATTGTGTGTATACAGCAGCAGTGTAGGGGCGGGCGGAGACAAGGTGTTTTTATCCCATCAAACTGCTGAATGACCTGGTTTTTGAGCAGGAAAATTTACTTTTGAATTTTTTCAGTCAAACTCCAACATGTTGGCAGCTATCATGCTTTGATAGCTCAATGTTGCTCAAATGTAGCCTTAATCTTGTCTTGACATAAAATGTTACCAAAATTGTTACATGTTTGCACACAAGGTCTAAACACACACATTGTGATTATACTGAACACACACACACCTTGTGCTTGATGTGTTGCAGAGAAGGGAAGCCACAGAAGTACAGAGCTGAACGGTCCAGTCTCCTGCTGACATGGTCCAAAGGCACCACCCAGGCGTCCATGGGGATGTCTGTAAACCTGTGTGAAGCAAACAGAGAAGAGTTTAACGACATTTAACAGCGGCCTGCAGGTAAAACAAGTGGCTGTGTGCCAATGTGGAAACAAATCCAAGAGAATCCCCAAATAATTAACTGCAAACAATTGAATTGCAACAATCTGCTATTGGGAACGTGTCCAACTTAGACAATCTCCTGCTGTCTTCATCAGCTCAGAATTTGTCAACACCTAATTCTCAAAGTCCATGTCTGAAAATAGATAATGTTGGCTCACAGTCATGTGAGATTTTTTTTTGTACGGTGATCATTTCAAGTCACACAAAATTCCACATTTATCTGGATGAGTGCGTTTCTACCTGACGTGGCAGTGGTTGATGTCGGGGAACAGCTGAGGCAGCAACGACGTGTATGTGAAGTCGGCCTCACCATCGTAGGAGTAGACGGCACACTCCGTGTGTCGATTTCTGGATTTTTCCTCTTTAGTCAGTTTGTAAACACAGGGCTCCATGGCTGCTAGTAAACACCGCTGTTCATCAAACACAAACATGGTGGTTATATTGTTAGAAGGTGCTTTTTTAAACATTATTTCCTCTGAGCGTGTGAATGTGTGTGAGTTTACCTCATCTATGAAGGGGATGAGCACCACAGCCTCCCACTCCTGCTGTTTGCCATTCAGGTCTGTTTTGAAGTCAACTGGGTAGTACTCAATGATGGTCGAATTTTCACTGGTCATCAGGTGCTGAAACAATGACATTAATATATTATCATCTTATTAGATTGAGGACATACTTTACAACCTGCTCTGATGGATATTTGACAGTAGATACATTTGTGATAACTGCAGAGTTCATACAAATACGATCAAGGCTTTGTTTAGGCTGTCCAAATGAATGAAAGTCAATACGAGTCCCTAAAAGGAAAGCTGCGTGTGTGTGCGTAACTGTTACCCTGTAAGCCTGAGGCAGCAGCTCCGCACTGGCAGCAGGCAGGACTCCCAAAAGCTGCTCAAAGGGCATGAAGGGTTTTCCAAGGTCGAATGTTAATTTTAGGTGAGCGATATTCCTGATGTCAGATAGGAAGGGTGCGTAGTGGTAGGGGTAGTACCTAGAGAGACGGGTATATTGTTTTATTAAAGACTGATTCGGCTTCTGCTGGTTACAGAGAAATGTGAAACTTCACTGTGTGAAGAAAACATATGAGAAATTATCTTATCTACTTCTAGAGAAATTAACTGAATTATTACCAGCTCCAGGATTGAACTCCGTGGTAATAATAATGAAGAATCCACTGGATGCCTTCCACGTAACACTTGGCCTGCTTGGCAAGAAACTCGCTGCAAATGGTTAAAAAATAAAATCAGACAAAATCCCAAAAGCAGGTTCCATTTACATTCTCTTTTTACTTTACGTATACATTTGCAAACTTATTGTCCAATGTTGTTGTCCATGAAAAGTGATACTGGTTTGTGTGCATCTCATTATCGTGACTCACTCAGACACGACGTCCACGCCCATCTTGGTCATATAGTAGGTGCGTTTGTATTGTCTGAACTCGGTTTCAAACATGTCTTCCTCCTCTTCTTCGTCGTCAGCCATCTTTCCTCCTCCGGTTACTCCATCTGATGAGGTCAGAGCTGCCAGGCAGAGGGAAGAATCCTACACAAAGAAAATAATGTATTCATTACAGGGAACATACGCAGGAATGTTGCGTTTAGTTAACTTTTTTAAAAATCACTGCATGTTTACCTTAGTCTTGTTAGTACGTTTGCAAGCAGCTTCCTTCTCTGCTGCTCGTCCCGCCGCCTCATTCAAGTACTTGTTACCGACTTTACTCTCGAACCACTTCAAGTCAACAAACACTTCGCTAAAATGTTCCCGGTCAAACTGAGGAGAAACGAAGAGGAAACGACAGAAACCAAACAAAATCAGACCTTACATATTTTCCTGAAATTTCTTATACTATTTTAACATATAACAGATGCAAAAAAAGGCTAGGCATGGAATTGTAGAAACCCACAGACTGGGTCGAAACCCACCTGTGGTGGGTCCAGTAATTGTCCAGTAATTCACTTAAGATTAATGAAATAACTTTCTTTCAATGAAGTCTAAAACATGAATATCTTCAAATATTTCTGGTTCATCCATTAAAACCCATATGAAGTGTATCATAGAGGTCAGAGACTTTATATTTTGCAAAGATTTGCTCTTGCTGTGATTTAGTATGTACCGGAATTTAGCTGGGTAAGAAAACAAATTAACTCTAAGCTTCACAGCAGTGACTCACCTCTGCAAGCTTCTCCATGTACTTCTCAAAGTTTCTGAGGTTAAGATGGCCGTTCTCATTCAGATAACCTGGGGCCGAAAAAGGATGTTTATTTTTATTCAAAGGAAGACACAGAGAGATAAAAAATGAGAACTTCTATATGACAAAAAGTAAACAAAAAAAGGATTTTTGTGTGTGTGTGTCTCACCCCCCACACTGGGTAGTACACTGATGTAGGTCTTGTACAACAGTGGCAGAGCATCATGGCTGATGTGCAAATGAGGGAGATGAGGGATGAAATCGTTTCCCACAAGGAAGCCCATTAGGATCCAGTCGTCTATTATTCGCTCCAAATCATAATCAGAACCAATGTGATTCTGAAATTCAAAACACAAAACAAATTCAGCATAAAGCACAGTGGAACACATTGAACAACGTAACTACTGCTGAAACTATGAACATTTTATTGACTTATTTGTCATATGGAGCAAAGAAACTGATTAATTGATTAACAAAATGGTTGAAAACTAAATTCAGTAATTGATTATGAATCTCTTTTACTAATTGTGCGGTTCATTCTGTTGTGTGTGTTTGTGTGTATGTGTGTGTGTTACCCTGAGCGGAGAGAACTCATAGTCGATGTACTCCCTCATCAGTGACAAGTGAAGTAAGTGAAATGTTGTCTCCTCTGGAGCTGTTATCCTGGTTGAGACCAAAAAGTAAGACAAGAGCAGGGTTTAGAAACTTAACAGGAAATTCTGACACATAATTACACATTATATTTTTTGATTTAAACCTGAATTATTTCAACAGTAATAAGATAATAACATAGGAGCAGGTAAATGGCATTTTCCCACCACCTTGAGAAAAGCGTCACACCTTTTCTGAGATTTCTTTCCTCCGAAGCGGACTTCTTCTCTGAGCAGGGAGAAGTTTGGCTCATGGCTGGTTAAACCCAACATTATCTACAACACAGAGAGCAAACAGGAAATTAACATCTACATTTCAAGACAAGTGTCTGTATTCAAACTAATTAAGGCAAAAATTATTATTATAATTATTAGAATACATTATAATTTTCAAGTTTGGTTTTGTGGTATTGTTGCTATTATACTGGTTTATTCCATTAATTGTACAGGTTAGGCCAAAATAAGACTTTTACTATTTTTGTTGGTCACCAACTTTGAGAAATGTATGTTAAACGAGTTTTTTTTATTTAAGAATAAAACAAACAAAGATAAAAATTGAGAAATTCAATACATCCAACTTGGAAAAAATTGAACGGACTCTGTAAAATGTAAAACAACACGTTTGTGAGTATTTAGTGGAAATAATGTAAATAAGAACACAAATTCCACATGTAAATTATTGCAAAATATGTATAATAAAAAATTTAAAAAGCTCCAAACACCAACAATTAAATTAAGTGCTGCAACGTCTGTTACGTTATCACAGAAATGGTATTTATGTATCATGTTTCAGTTAACAAGGATCTACCATTACATGTCATTTAGCAGACGCTTTTATCCAAAGCGACTTACAATGGAATCAAGTACAATTAGCCAGGGGTGGAATCGAACTTGCGACCATGATGTCTTTCGTACACAAGGTAGGGTCTTAACCACTGAGCCACTCTCACCCCCTACCATCTTCTCATGGGGCTTTGAGGACTAAAGTCATACATTTCAGGTTAATTATATCCCACTAAATTGTCTTAAAACATGGCATTAGATGGATTATATTAATCAACTATACCAGGTCGGCATCCAGGCCATATAGGCAGTGACGGGTGTTGGGGTCATGACTCGGCTTTGAGTTCTCCGAGCGAATAAACTCCATGATTTTATGTTCTCCTTCCCCTGGTGTCTATAAGAAGAAAATCACACTGTTAGTACAAACAATATTTACTACAGTGACAAAAATCATTGCAAGTGAAAAAGGGACTAATAACACACACCTCGTGACCAGACAAGTAAACTCTGACATTTTGCCACAGTCTGTCAGTGGAGAGTTTGTTGTGGACAAAATATTTGAGCTGCTCCTGAAGTCTCGCCATGAATTCAGTACCTGGAGAGAGCATGTGATTAAAAGGAGCCAAGATTTTAACCACTTTACTAAAGGCTCACTGAATAAAATCTACAATTACTTAAACATATGATATTTAGGACTATGAAAACTGAAGGTCGTGCCATTTTGTAAACTGCTCGCTCACTCCCTCATACCAAAGTCCATAAAGAAAATTTGTGTTTTTAACTCATGGGGACACCGGAGTTGTCAGTCTACTAATGCCTTGTTTGGTATGGTTGTGTCACTGAGGTAAATCCAGGCAAAGGCTTTCAAAAACCAAACACATTTGCACTCCCTAATAGAGGCAGCAGTGGATCAACACTTCCTGTGTGTTGCGGTGGAATTATTTGAGATTTTTCCTAGTATTTGGTGCAGGGAGTGAGCGGTTTACAATCCAAAACAATTCTTGTATAAATAGAGGGTTAGAAAACAAATGAACTACATTCCAATTTTCTTTTGGCTCCGTTTAACAATTTTAACTTGTGGGGTTATTCTCTGTAAAGCTGGAGAGCTTCCCTACCAGGAGTGATACAGTTGGAATCGAAGCGAGCCTCTGTAGGAAGGACCTCTCCTTTGTCCAGGGCCTTTTTTATCTTATCTTCTGCTTCTTTGGCAGACCTTAAAAAAAACACACACCAAAAGGTTAGAGTCAAGTTTCTGAAGGCAATCTGGTTTCTTCTGCAACGTTAATTTAGTCTGTTTGAGGCTCACCCAGCCTAGTAAACAAACACTTCTAATGACATACATCACTACATATTTGGTAGCACAGTCTGGTCATGAAATGAAAAGCTTCTTCAGTTATATTTAACAAATAATACTATTCAAGTGTTTAGGAGGATGAGAAGAGGAGCAAGTATGTGGTAAGACTGCAAATAAAGATAATTTCCATCAACCAATCCATCAGTTTAACTGTCGATTAATCAATTAGTCAGTCATAAAGTTTCAGGAAAAAAACGATCCTCAAATGTCTCCTTTCGTCAACAGACCAAATGTATTTCCTTGACAGTGACAGACCAGCCAATTACTCCATTGTCAAAATAGTTTAGTAGTTGATAACAATATGATTAAATGACTAAACCTTGCAGTTCTTGTAAGCTTATTCTTCTTTTATTCTAAAAAATACTTAAAAAATTAATTTTACGGACCAAACAAGTAATCAATTGATCAAGAAATTAGAGAGATAAAGAGATTAATTGTGAAAATAAACGAGTAAATATAAATGTAAGTTCCAATCTGTCCATGTTCCTTTCATCATCTACCTGAATCTCCTCCCTCTCTGCTGGTTCATCTTTGCCCTTGGTGCCACACCATCCACAGCCATGAAGAAGACCTTGCGAGGCTTGATGATCCTGAACAGCACCTCCAGGTAGTGGAAGATGTCTGCAAAAATCTTTTCCTCAGAAATGCGAAAGTGAACATCCTCGTCGTTTGGGTGGGAACACTGGTGGATAATCCCATTCATGTCCAGATAGAGATTATCAAACTCTGGGATCTGAGGAGACACAGAACCAAAAAAATAATAATATATATATATATATATATATATATATATATATATATATATATATATATATATATATATATATATATATATATATACACAATGCAATGACTATGGTTAAATAATATACAAAATAAAAGATATATAACTATGTTAGTGTGTTTACATTCATTGATGACCAAGCTTGAATCTCTCAATAACAAAAATGTCACTTTGAGGAGTTCCTTAAGATTTGTTTTGGACATGTAGATGTTTTCAGACATGTACTGAAGTCCAAAGATTCCCTGGAGATTTATCAGAGAGAGATATGTGAGAACACATATGTCCGCTACAGTAATTTCAAACTTGTTATCAAATTCTCCTGCCAGTTCCAAAGTCATATATCCCCATTAATATTTAAGTGAGCTCAAATATTAACACAGCAGGAGAAACACTCTCGCCTGAAGACATTCTCTGGAGATTCTCCTGCTGTGAACGCAGCTCATCCAAAACAAACAATCCCCTGCTGAGTTCGTCATATGTGAACATTAAACTCTGGACAATATCCAAACCCAACCCTAACCCTCTCCGCTCATAAACTTGAGGTCATGTCTGAAAACAGCTGAGTATGAACCAGGATATACCAGGATAAGAGAAAAGATATTTGTCTCTGTCACAAGCCAGAAGCATTCTAGTAGGATCCTCTAACCAAAGGCAGACAATGAATCCCAAAACATTTTCCAATTACAATGACAACAATGTTGATGGTTATTTTAAAGTGAAGGCCCTTAATGATGTCAGAGGTGGACAGAAAATATAGTTTGTTCAATATAAAGACAGTAACATGGGGACAGGATGACAACATACAATAAGTTGTGGTCAACAGCTCTGATAATAAGTAATAATAATAATTAAATTTCTTCTATCAGGAAAACCATTAATAGGGCAAATTGCTAAGCCTGTATTCCATTTATATTCTTGAAACCAAGACCTCATGAATTATAATGATGGTAAATTTTGTTTTTTTCTTTGTTACTTGACTTTGTAACATTGCATCATTTTTTTTGGTAACAAACATAGGTTTTTGTTACATCTAACAGTTCATCTGAGTTCATCTGTTTCCTCAGAATGTGTACGTTTTGAGAAAATACATTTTTTCTGAAAGCTTCCAGACACAAACTAAATATAAAGAAAGCCCAGCCTATTTACTTTTACAACACCAAAAACAATATATTTTCGCAATTTTAACATAGAATATTCAAATCGCACTTATTCTGCAGTTCGTATAATGGCTACAGGAGCGTTTCTACATTGTCCCATGGCTACATCTTTTAGATTGTCTATTACATTGTTGTCTTATGCAATGAGTGACTCTGAGAAGTGTGATACAGCTGATGAAACTGCTGCACCATCACTGAAATCCCCCTCCTCACTACACAAGGAACTAGGTCACTAAAGTTCAGTCCACTTCAGGCTGAAGGAGCCGAAAACCCCTTGTAATGTGAGGATGACTAAATATTCTCCTTCTTTCCACAAATGAACCACAAATTGTAAAAATTCTCAAAGTAAATAAAGCCCGGTGGCTGTAAACTAGCTTTTCATTGCATATTACTTCACGGCTAAACTAACTGACTATGAGGTGTTAATTGTGGCCCACAATGTTCTTACAAAACAAAAGACATAAATAAACTCCAACACACTTGGTGCGTTATGTTCATTTTGCCCCGTTTATGGTGAAAATGTGAACACGTAGAATACCAAAACAGCACATTTGCGCACTAATGTTACGTTTTAAATCAAATTTACGTGAGCAAACTAAGACAGACTTGCTTGTTAACAAGAGAGCTGCTATGTGACCGGATATTAACAGTGGAAAAACCTACGTGGAATCAAACAAAAGTTCCACGTTCTTCTACATTTTTTGTTGGTAGCCGGGGAGCTAGCGAAGCTAACGCCCGAGAAGCTAACGCGTATGTTCTCACCTGATGTTCCTTGACAACTTCACTGAGACACGGGTAGCGCTCCGAGATCCATCGGTAAAATTTCGGAACCCCCATCTTCACTTCGAAACCTTCACAGTCGGAATCGAGTGTATTTCTAATCAAAAGTGAAAAAAGAAGCCGGGGTTAGCGAGACGTAGCCTCGGTTTAACAACTTGCTTTGACTGGAGTCGGGTTTTGTTTCCGGCGGCCTCTAACTTGCCATTTGTCCGTGGTCCGTCTGCTAAACCGTTCCGCCGCTACACGAGAAACAAATGTTCCCACTGATGATTTTTTTCATTAGTTTTATTTACTTTTGACTTTTATTTTTTTCAAAATTAGTTAGTTATCGCTTAAAACAATCTAGTTTATTTTATTTCAATTTGAAGTTTTCGTTATTTTGTCAGTTTTCGTTAATTAACTATAATAACCTGGAATCCATGTACCAACTATCTATTTAAAGATTTTGCTGCCTTCTTGTGGCCATGTAAAGTATGTACTTTTCTCTCATCAAAACCAGATGATTCGGACACAGTATAAAATAATAAACCTAAGATAATAAAATAAGATATATCATGCTGTGCCAGTGTGACACTTAAATAAAACAAAATAATTGTTAATATTTAGCATTAAAAATTCTTGCTTTTCATACTACAATCATCACAAATACCAGGTGTAGTTGGATAAATATGGACTTGTGAATTGATGATAAACAATAATGTCTTTGTTTTAAGTAAATGTGTATTTACACGTCTTACTTAACATACAGATATATTGAAAATAAAGAGGGATACTCTGCACAGCCAAAAAAACATGGTCAATCGCAGGAAAAACTAAACTTGGAAAAGATATTGTACATATATATTTGTCAAAGCATAATAAATGTTGATGAATTAAACTATAATGTAATGTTGAGAAGCATTTATGGTGTACAAAGGATCCTTAAGGACTTGGGCATACGCGCAACAAATTAGTTAAAAGATTATTTTGTACAATTTTGTCCTTTTGTCTTGTTAAATAAATATTAAACTGAACTAATTAATGATCTCTAAGCCTTAATAATGGACAAAATCAGTGATTAAATGAATTCAGATTGTCAGGTAAATATGAACACATGGAAAAAATAATATTTGGGTGCACACAAACCAAGACTGAATGGGATTCCTTTGACAGGGCATTTAGAAAAATGTTGTTAACTTTGATAAACACTTCTCTTTAGAAAAAAAAAATTGAGTGGCTATGCAGATGTTGAGCTGTGAAAACATGCAAGTATCCAGCAGCTGACTCCTTTGTTTTACCTATTTTTCATGTCATTATAGAAAGACGACATCACAGAGATTCCAAAGCGGAAGTCTCTCTCCTGCAGTAATAGGTTTTCACACGACATATTAACAGCCATCAGTGTAAAGACAAACATTCTGTGGCTCTCTGGTGTTTCAGTTAATACAGACGTGTTCTGGGAGACTGCAGATTGAACAGATTTACAAGGTCTGAACGGCCCCGCGAGACCAATCACCGACAGTAAACACATAACTCTCGCACAACAACACTCGGGAGGAGGCTAAAAGTGCCAAACCGACCACGTAAAAAATATAACCAAACCAGACAAAATCGTTTCGAAATAATTTATTCAGTTATACAAATACAAAACACCTCTCTCACTCAGTTATCATAAAATAGGCAGGTTCTTGGCCGTGTTTGCCAAATCCCCTCGATGTGTCAACGTGGATCTGCGCTCCCCAGAAACCCAACAGCAATTACAATGCAGCTCTGATGGATTTTTACCTACAGTATATGAAGAGAAACTCCATTGCTACTTAAGAAAATATGATTCTGTGAGGTTTATGTTTTTTTAACCCCGCCCACCCCACTAACAAGCAGCTCACATATGTGGAACGGAAAACAAGTCCAGTTTGATGTAGCACTGTAAATCAATGCTCTCAGTTTACGCAAGACAAAAATTGTGATCACAGACAAAAATCATCTCATTTTGTTCCGATAGCAACAGCAACATTTGCGACAGTTTCCCACAATCCATTGGTGCCTCTCTTACTACACTCTGAAGCCAGAAAATGAACTGATGATACGCTAGACAGAATGAAATTCAAGTCATATTTATTAAAACTGGTTTCTCCCAATCGGAACAACACATAAATACACACAAGGAAGGCGGCGATGGGTGGGGGGTTGGTGGACGTTGACAAACGAGGGAAAATAGGGAAAGGACGGGGGGTTTAAAAGCTTCATGTGAAAACATCATTTTTGCATGTCATTTTGTCTTGTGCTTTGGCCTTTAAAAAAAAAAGGGAAAATGCATCACACGAGTAGCGTTTGGCTGGATGTACCCTTAGAGAGCAACAGCTTAATTAAAAAGGTAAAAGTTTTTTGATTTGACCTAAAACCATAAAGAGGTGTTCTATTGTAGGTGATAAACAAACAACAAAAAAAGCTTTCTAAAGTCTCTTGTTCCATTTTGTGTGCCCAAGCTCGGTCCTCGCTCCGTTCCGTCGCTGTAAAAATGACTGCTCGTGGACTTCGTATGTGTCCGTATGTCTTTTTGCTGCCGTCCAAAATAGTGTAGCTCATTAAAATAAGATAAAGGTTCGGTTCGTTTCAGCTGTGTCCTACTGTGATTCAGCAGGAAGCCGAAGTTCTCCCTGCGTCCGTCAGACTGATCCTCGAGCAAAACAAACAGAGGCTGACGGTCGTCGCCCTGTCGTCCGTTGAAGACGTGGTGGACGTTCAGACGAGTTCGAGTACCTGCACAGAGAGGAAACACAGCACCGTTATGTTACCTGTGGGTCCATTAAGATCCGTTTACAGCCGTATTATAGCCATAAAGATTAGTCAAGAGGCAGAAAATCAGTAATGTCTAACGCTAAAAACAGCTGCTAATTTTGTTGATTCAGACACTGCGTTCCATTTGTGGAACGCAGAATACTTTTACCATTAATAGCACTTCTTCTGTCACAGTGCAACATCTCATGCAGTTCTCAAACACGGGGTCAGGACCCATAAATGGGTCATAAGATTATTTCTTAGCTTTTAATTAAAAATTTAATTTTACTCCTTTAGAAATGATTTGTTCGCCAATTCAATATATAAGCTGTTACCATTTTTAATAAATATTTAATTATGATTGACAATGACAATATATTTTTTTGATAAAAAAATCCAATTAATTGTTCAGCCCTACTTCAAATATGCCTGAAAATGTCTTGAATCTTTAAAAAAAGTCTATCCCCAAATACAAAATTTGTACAAACCTTGATTGTTCCTTGACTGTTTGCAGCAATCAGCACATTAGACTCCTGAAACAAAAAAATATATGATTATGGAAGATTATTACATTTTAAACAGCTGTACATCAGAGACTGTTCATGAATTTACCAAATCATTAAATGAGAGAATAAGGTGTTAATAATAACAAGGTGAACTCACTCCATCAGGCAGTGCCCTCCAGCACACAGCACTGACAAACTCGTTTGTGTCGTCCTCCTTCTTGTCTTTGTCCAGGACACTCTTCACCGTGTCAAACTTGAAGGTTAACAACGTCTTAGAAAGTCCTTTGTAGTAAAGGTACAGGGAGTTGTTCTCACTGCCTGTAGAAACACACACACACAAAAACATCAAATGTAACTGTCACACTGGTGTTTCTGTGACAAAAGAAAGAAAGACAATGAAAGAGACAATGAGGGGAATGTGGTTATCAGTAAATAAGGTGATTGTGTGGCCAAAGTGAGCAGAGATGTCACTGGATATGATAATTAAGACACTGTTTGACACTCAAAAACTAGTTTCTCCTTACATATTAAAGAAGAAAGATGCTCAAGGACAAGGACAGTAAAAAAAAAAAAAAAACTACACTTGATCGTGAAAGATAGTGTAGCATCAGTAAGTCAGTTAAGTGTCAGGTATGGAAACAGTTTGTGTTTAAGGTGGATAAATGGTTGCACAAGCACATAAAGTGCTTTCTGCTCTGTGCTGTTGTGTTTTTATGCTTTTTTTATTTTAGGTTTATGGTTAAAGGGACGATTGCTTATTCCTAAACCACAACCCATAGAAAAAAAACATCGATTTTACTTCACGGCACACAGGAGTTGTTGATCTACTGCTGTCTCCATCAGTCAAGTTTAAATGCGTAATTGTGACTTTTGTGTTTGATGTACTTAATGTTGAAGACACAAACTTAACAAAAACAGGCAGCAGTAGACGAACAGCTCCTGTGTCTGTGAGCTAAAAACACTGATTTCCACGTTGGACTTCAGCGCAGATGAATGAGCCGTTTACAAACTTCAGTTTCCATTTGAAAAATGCCGTGAAACAATGGGATAAAACTGAAATATCCCTTAAAATACATGGCATTCATAATTTTTTTCCCCCTGTGGTATTTAATCATGTTATTCTGCTGGTGTTGGTCCAGACGACTACATTTCTGGTGTTTGCGACATCCCTGACAGTGAGGAGTTTCCAATTGTGCCGTGGTGGCTTTGCATTGCAGCAACAATTACTTTTGAGTCTTGATTCAAAGTGAATGCTCACCACAGGCGACATAGTCTCCATTAGAAGCCAGGCCGACGAAGTTCTTCTCGTTGATGTGACCCTTGAAGGAGCGCAGACAGTGGGTTTTGTTGACGTTCCACAGCTTCAGTTGACTGTCTGTTGAACTGAGAGTAAAGAAAACCCAAACATGTCAAATAAAGTCGTGATGTCATTTGAAGGATAACAATTATCAAAAAGTAAGTATGAAATAGTAACAGTGTGTCAGGAATTTAAACAGAAAAGAAATAAGTATCTAAACATGCAAAACTACAGGAGATAGTGTATTTTTAATGTATTTTAAAAAATTTCCAGACATTGCAATAAAAAGGCAGAAATGACTTACGCAGAGACAATTTCCTCTCCGTTGACAAACTTGGCATAAGACACCGCTTTCCTGTGGCCTTTGAACACCATGATTGGCTGCTTAGTGTTGCGGAGATCGTAGTAGTGGACACAGTGATCTTTGAAGAGGGATTTAAAAAAACAACAAAATAAGTAATGGTATGTGTTTAAAGGGGACAGGACACACAATAGCATCATATCATTGCTCTGGAGGAAGAAATTTGCTCATCTGGACAAAGTTTTTTTGTCCACACCCAACACACAACCTCACACTGCTCCTAATCTTACCTGCACAGCCGAAGGCCAGATGATATCTGGAGGTTGGGCTGAATTTTACGCAGCACACGTTGGCCTTGGCCTCGATGCTGGCTACAGAGTTGTCAAGATTAGTTGACCATAACTTCACTGGAAAGAAGGGAAATGAGACATGGGAGAACATTAGGACATTAGTCCCTCGGTTAAAGCGCAGACGAATAAAGGAGTGGAAACCTGGAATATAATCGAATGTGAATAAATTCACCTTTAGCGTCATCGGAACCAGAGGCTAAGAGCTTGGGGTCCATCAGGTTGAAGTCGACGCTCCAACACCTTTTTTCATGCTCCTGAAAATAAAACAGAGGAAACCTTGAAAACCTGTCACTGTTAATTATAATTACTGTTGTTTTAATCTGTGATCTTTAGCGTAGTCATTAACTCATTGGCTGCCATTGACTGCTCTGAAAATGGCTGGCAGCCAATGTTAAATGTTCTGCTCATATACAGTGTCACATCTTCCTGTGTCACTAATTGTTCTGCTCCATAATTTATTTGGAATTTGCATCACAGTTGATGTGCAAAGGCCTTTACAATCTCTAAATATTGGGGGGAAAAAAAGGTATCATACCTGATAAACCTTGGATCTCTGGCCAGTGAATCCATCCCACAGGATGACTGTTCCCTCATAGTCACTGCTGGCCAGAAGGTTCTTGTGATAGCTGCTCCAGCTGATACAGCTGCGACAACAACACAGGGGTCAATACAGTGAATCAGCACCGCTATGGGCTGGAAATGTTTGGTTATCATAAATAGCTCTCATAGCTTTTGTCACTCTATGAAATCATCAATCAACCAGAAGCAGTGGAACTGCAAAAATGTAGATTTAGTGACTGTAAATGAAAGTCCTGTCACATCTGATGAAAAGTTACATGGTGAATGAAGGTCCAACTACGATCCTTCCCCCTTTAGTGATTAATGAGCGATCAATGTAAGAACAGAGACTGTGATCTTTGACTTTAAAAATACTAGTTTACACATCATGGCTCAGAATAAAATCCATTCACCGTCTGTCTTTATAAACAGAGACTATGAACACATTCAGACAGCTGTTTGGTTGTTAATAAGTTACTCCACACTCACACAGGACCCAACTATTCATCTAGTCGGCATTTGTTATTTTCCCCCTTACCTGATTTTGGAATTACAGGTCATTTCGTTGACAGGGTAGTGGATGTCCACTGCGTCCTGGATCACAGTGCCGTACTCAAACACCTTGATCTTCTTGGTCACACCAGCGATGGCAAAGTAGTCACAGTCGCGGTCAAACTCAATACTGAGAGAGAAGTGAGAACAAACATCAAGAGAACATAGTCAACACTTGACACTTAAATAAAAATAATAGATTATGTAATGAGTGAAAACATTATGTGAGAAACCGTGAGGTTGTAGGCTCACTTTACACCCAATTACAGGTATGTATTTTGTCCCTGTTAAATAACAAATTAATATGTAAAAAAAAAAAAAAAATAAAAAAAAATTAAAATAAAAAAATCAGTATTTAAAAAGGCAGAAAAATAATAATTCAAGGTCTGTGTTTTTAAGAAACATGAAAAATGAGAACCAATATCACCAATAACGTGATTATTAACCTGATTAATTGAAATTGTGTAGGCCTACATGGAAAATGCTTAAAAATGTACAATAGTCAAGGACGTAAAGAAATAATTTATCTATAAGGGAAACCATGTTTTAAAGATGACAAACGATTGTGACCAACGACAATATAAATTGCGATGATGGCAAATTTGTGCATAATTTACAGCCATATCTGTAATATACTATAGTTTTGAATTAGCAAATGAATAATTTCCAAGAGATGCTTCGTAAATTCATTAAAACACATGTTACTTAATACATACATATATCAATCTTAATGAAAAGGTTAAAAGAAATGGTGCAAATGTGCAGACCCAAAAAACATATGTGGGTCAAAACCCAGTCTTAGGGAAGTTGTAATTGTGAGTTATATTTTAACATACCTGGAGACAATACTGGAGCCGTTGTAGAGGTCACTAGCGTAGGAGAGAGTCGCCAGAGGCCGAACAGAGTTGTAGCGCGTGAACTTGGACAAACACTCCATGAAATCATCGAGTTGGTTCAAGTTCCTGCCCTCATCTGAAATCAACACATGTGTAAGGATACAATATAAAAGACTTTTATTAACAGCACGTGTGATGTATTAATCTGTGAGTGTTGATTTGTTTTCTTTTTTTCAGCATGAAAACTCTTGAGAACCACTGCTCTGTGAGATCCGGTACCTGTGATGCGTGACATTTTGTTGGAGAAGTAGCACTGCTCTAGATCCTCAAAATGAGCCGTCAGCCTCTTTCTTCTTGACGCCAGCGTGCTGTTGTACCAGGTCTGTCGTTTTCCCTGAGAAAAATAAACAAATGATTAAATAAACACAGTGGTCAAGAGTGCAGTCAAATCATGTAAACATTAATTTTGTTATACTCTATTAGTCTTAAATTAAAAAAGAGGGCTGCAACTAAAGATTATTTCTCAATCGATTTGTTGATTGGTCCACTATTGAGGTTTTAGAAACTCTAATCAACTCTTCTCCACATTTCCTGATGTTCTTAAATGCCTTGTTTCATCCACAAATAAAAATGATTCAGCAGTTGTTGCGATTTCTTTGTTATATGGAGCAAACAAACCAGAATATTTACATTTAAGAAGTTGAACAAAATCAGAAAGCCTGTTTTAATTATTTACAAAAACACTAAAAAAAAAAAAACAGTTAATTGATTATTGGTTCATGTGCAGAGGTTTTTTTTTTGGTTTGTTTGTTTTTGGAAATCACTGACAGACTTTTTCTACTACTTCTTTTAAACAAAATAAATTTGATGCCCAGACTGTGAAAAAAACAACAAAAGTAATACCTGGGGTGTTCCACCAAATCCTGGAGGCTGGCTGTAGTCTGGTGGATCAATAATACTACTACAGCTGTTCAAAAACACAAACACAGAAAGAATATAAGACACAATATACAATGATGCTCTGATATGTTCACTCTGATATGCTAGAGTGTGTGTGTGTATGATCTGATGTATTAAATCCAAGTTACTGCTTCATGAAAAGTAGTCGTAATCAAACAAAAAGGCAAAACATCATCACAGTGAGCTCATATCTGTGCAGGGGGAGGAGTTTATATTTTAATTTCCAAAAGGAATTGGATGTGGTTATTAATACTGTGTAGATGAGAATGATGATAAAGGAGTAATTTCCTTTACAGAGAGAATTATTTGTCAGCACATTGTTCAGCAGGTACCTGGGCGCTGGTGAGGGAGCTTCGACGTTAGGTACCGTGCACTCTGCCTCCATCATTGGAGAATACAGTCCGCTCATTTCCTGGAGAACGACACAGATATAAACAATTTTATCTGTCTGCCGGTGACACGATAAGTGGATTCAGTTGTCGCCATTTCACAATATGTAATGTGGCTCCATACAATAATGCTTTACTGTCCCTTTAACGGGTTCTTTACCTCAACACGCTTAATGTCGTCTTCAAGAAAGTTGAGCTCTTTCTGCAGCTGCTCCAGTTGCTGTTGACAGAGCCAGAAACACATTGTTTTACATGCAACTTAAATTTTAAAAGGTTGAATTTTCTGTAGCACTTTTATATTTTCACAAGCTTTTATATTATGCATTTAAAAAAACAAACTAAAAACACCTCTCTCTTATTTCTTCTGGCTTCTTTAAGGAACTCCATGAGGATCTGTCTCTGAGCTGCTTGAGATTCCTAAAAAGAGTCACAGAACACATTTGCTTTTACCACCAATGAGACAAGAAGATGGTACTTAAAATTGTTTGTTGTCAGAGATCCACAAACGATACCTAGAAGTGGGCATTTGCAGTTTTTAAGAAATTTAAAAAGGAGCACAAAGGCACAGGAGGTAGTGACACACAGTCACCCCTGAGAACATGGCTGACTAAAAATGATTTTAGCCTCATAACAGAAGGTTCAACCTAATAAAATGTAAATCGGCTTAAATTTATGCTACCGTCGGAATATGATGACCACTTTATCTTGCGGTTAGACGGCAGGAAAATCAAGTTTATGCCACAGTTTGATACAAATGTGTCAGTTGGGTAAATTCGGATGAATTATGCAATTTAAATCATGGGGGTATGTTTTTGATTGATAAACGATTGATATTACCATTGTCAGTGAATTAAGTCTGAAATTTGACTTGCATAACAGCCGTACCATTTGCAGCATAACAAAAAAAAAGACAGAAAATTGACTGATGCACAAAAAAAATCTTTAGGACGATCCTATTAAAATCGTGGAACTATGCATCTCCATGACTTAATAGTATGAGGCTGAAGACATGAGAGACATGAGGTTGTGACATGCTGCATTGATCATGTTTCTAATTCAAGAGCATGCAGTTAATTCTGTCGTCTAATATGAAGCAAGTTGGTTTGAAAACTGCAAAGGTTGCGACTGCAGTAGCTACTTCCCTTTTCCTGCAACTTGTTTTAATATTGCACAGACTGACAAAAACAAGATAAAAAAAAAAGAGGATGTGTCCAGCTATCTGAGAGAGAGACGGAGATGTGTACCAGGTTTTTACTTCATTAACTGTGTCAGTGTGAACCAGTGAACAAAAGAACGCACACGCACGCACGCACACACGCACACACACACACACACACACTGGACCTAGTTAAGCATTTCTGGATAATCGTAGTCATACGACTCAGTAACACAGCCTGAATCTGGTGCCTGCATTAAAAAAAAAACAGTGGCATGTTAAAGTGTTCTGCATCGACAATGACCACATTCATTGTTATGGTAATGAATGACTAAATCAACTCCTCAGACTGTATAGAAGTTAATTATATACCTGCTCTCATGCGGAAAAGAAACGAATGCAGATGTAGCACAGAGGTAAATATCGTGGCTCCATATGACACAATTCTTCCATTTGTATTAATAAATGATAAGTAAATTAATCTGATTATTTAACTGTGGATCATTAAACAAAGAGTATGTAATTTCTGTCACTAAAAACAATAACAGAAGACCTAGTTTGACGATGTCGGGGAGCAGTGTGGGATCATGGGAATTGTCTTGTTGCCTCACTTGGTTCTCTTGCGCGTTTGCTCTGGATGGGAAGAGCTTTGACACCAGGGCTGGGTATCACAGGGTACCTCCCAGGTGGAAGTTACCTGGCTGAAGTACACAAATGTGAGGGAGAGTCCCTTCATCCACTTACTCACCGCCTCCAGCTGCTTCTTCTTCTGAACCAGGAGCTCCAGCATCAGATTAACGTTTGCCAAGTCCAAGTTCTCCTGGTCAGGACTCAAGACATCCTGGACAGCATTCCACCTGGAGCCGTTCTGAGAGTCACAGACACTATCAGTAACAAATAAAAGGCAGGGAAATGAATAGAGTAGGAGAATGAAACGAGTTATGCGAGTGCTGCGACTTACAGGATGATCTAATTTTAGTCTCTTCTCCTCCAACCGTTGTTTCTGCTTCAGGATCAGTTCATTGACTGGAACACAGTGGAAAGGGATGGAGTTAATGGTGGGAAGAAAGTAAATGAGAGGTGGAAGAGCTCCGTAAGTAATTTAGGCAGATAAGGTGTTTGATGTGACAACTTCTTGGATACAAATGACGAGCAATGATGCCACCATTAAGAAGCTACAGTGGGCAGGATCCCACAGAAATAGGGATGCCACTATAAGCACTACATAATGTCGGCCATAGTAAAATCAAATTAATGTTTTCAGGATGATTAGAACATATTTTGGCTGTGTGACATGAGACAAAACAGTTCCATTGCTGACTTTTCCTTGGTGAAAGCAGGACAGTTTACACAAATTTCACAGTCCTATGAATTATACCTACCGAGAAAGTTTGGATAAAGCTGATCTACATTATCCACAATATAGTTACACTTGGGACATCTGTTGCTGTCCTCAAGGCTCTGACGGATGCACCTGTAACTGTGGGGAAAAAGAGAAAGAACTGAATTGAACAGAGGAACTGAGTTCTCCTGTCAGCATCAGCATGTATCAGTGATGCACAGGATGGTGTTGGTTTGTTGTTGGTTCCTTTAAAAAGCCAAGATTGATTTAAGAGCTCCAAAAAGAATGTTATCCAAACACTTTGGGCCTTATATGTTTACTATTCCTATGATGATTCAGCCATTATATAAACATTACACACATTAATACATTTCTTGCTAATTATCCACACTTGTATTGATCATGCTTTAGTTGAAAAATGTAGGTTATAGCCAAAGGAAAATGTAATTAGATTTGGTTGGTGATGTACAGATCCAGATAGAGGATTTTTTTTTTTTTTTTAACTGCGAGATAAGGGAGTGTATAGAGCACCAGTCGTCGTGTGACAGTTTGTTGGCAAAGCTCCTGCAAAATGAACCGCACCATTGCCGACTAAGAGTTCACTGTGCACTTACAATCCATGTACTGAGCAATACATCACAGAACCTGGCAGACTGAATATATCAGACCTTGCAATACCCCCGGGTGATTTTCACAGATATGGAAAAAGCTGGAGCAGACATTACAACATCTTCAACTCACTGATAAACATTTACCTCATTTAACCCTGGAGAATGCTTATACATCACAATAAAAGCATGTAAAATATTAAACAAGATATTTAAGCATGCTTTACATGCAAGTACTTTAACATAAGAAGTGTAAAAATTACAGCTGGAAGAGGATGCTGCGAATCTAGAGGCAAACTTCATATACTTCTACTGTATATTGCGCTTGTTTTGAGTGGGTTTTTTTTTATAGCAGTGATCCAGTTCTGTTGGCCTCGGGATCTTTGGTGATCTGGTAAAATGTTCTCCCATTAGCTCATCCCGAACTACCTTAGCTTCCAGGTGCACAACAGTTATCCACACACGTTTACTTTTTTAGGAATATAGCTGGTGAGTTGTCTTGACATATTGTCTGGTATATGCCAGTCTATGGATGTGAAAGGTGCTGGTTCCTGCCAAAATGGAGTTGCTTTGATTGCGTGGCGCCAGCTACGAGAGCCCTATAAGAAACTGAGCAGTGTTGGCGGATGTTTTTGCTCTCTGAGTGCTTTCTCTAGTGGTTTTTAAGGGGCTTGACAGATGGAGATGAAAGTTAGGGCCTCCTCCATCCTCTCCTGAAAGAACCTCTGACAAACATGTTTGTGACATCTCTGGCACATCACGTTAATCATCAGGAAAACATTGATCCACTTACCAGAAACTGTGTCCACACTTTGTCATGTATGCCTCTTCAATCATTTCGAAGCAAATGGGACTGGAAAAAAGCAGATTAACAGTGTTAAAAAAAAAATACTCCCAAAACACGACACTTTCCCATTACAGTTCATTTTTTAACGGTGACAGAAAGGAAAATGCATCTGAGTGTGTTTGAAAACTAACCAAACAAAATCGTTGCTTTTATCTTCGTATGAGTTCAGCAGGCCGTTGTGTAAAGGTGCTTGATGGAGGGATTTCTTTCTGCTGCCTGAGGACGTAGAGGGTCTGCCCAGGGAAGCAAACCCGCCCCGGGACGACGGAACGGCGGCCAAACTTGGCACCGACGACAAGCCACCGTCGCCGGCTGCTGCAAGGGTCCGGCTGGGTACAACATTCCCCGAATTGTTCCCATTACTTGTGACGGCGTTGCTGCCTCCAGCGCCTCCCGTGCTGCTGCTGCTGCTGCTGCTTGTGCTGGGCACAGAACTCGCCCCGCCAGCGCTTTGCTGTGACCGGTTGCTTGACATCACGCGAGGCCGACAAGAAACCCCGAAATCCGCTGCGTTGTTGTTGCTCAAAGCATCCGGACGGGTTGGCCGTTTTTAACAGGTCGGTGAGCTAGCTGGCTCGCTTGTGTGCTAGCATCCTGGGAGAACGCAACGGCGCCCGAACGTCCAGTTTTTAAACGTGCCCGCAGCAGTCTGCCTCACTCCCGCCACTGACGGAGCACAAGGACAGAAGTGTGCGTGTTACCGGAAAAATGCAAACAAATACGAACACAAGAGCTAACAACAGCCACAACTGCGCTGTCTAGGAGATTAGCCGGCTAGCAACTGTTAGCCACAGACAGGAATCGCTTGAGCTTCCTCGATTATCCAGTGTTGCTCTTCTTAACTTTCGGTTAACGCCCTCTAGCGAGATGGAGTTGAACTGTATGTTTACCACTTTCACCCGCAGGGGCGGCCCTAGACACTTTGAATTTTGATTTGTCACATGATAACGACAAATCTTATCTGTACTGAATCAGAACATTGACTTTTAATGTCTTATATAATCAAACTGGATAATATAATTGTGACACTAAATGCTTATTTTGAGGATATTTAATGTCAACTTTTTTCTTCTCAGCTTTCCACCACATCACATAGTATATGTATAGTATTAAAGACATTAAACATTATTGAGATACGGGGGGAAAACACCAAATCAAATATAGCCATATATATTCCAAGGACATTTCAAGAGACTTCAAAGGCCCCAGGACAAAGGAACACGGGGGGCCCCTGCATCGAAGCTCCCCAAGCCGGGGGCCCCAGATAATTGCCCGTTTTGCAATGCCCCATGTTCCTGTCCACATTTAAAACATTAATTTAAGTCAAAACATTTAATGTAGAAACGTTTTGATGCAAGTTTTATTTTTTTATTTTTTTGTTAAAGGGGACATATTATACCCTATTTCCCCCATTAAAATAGTTCCCTGGTGTCCTAATGAACATGTCAGTGACATGCTTTGGTCAAAATACCATAAGGATGAAGAATCATAGTAGTTCAATAACCCTGCTAAACCCGCCCCTTTCAGAACGCTCGGTTTTCGTGCAAGGTCCCTTTATATGCAAATGAGACACAGGCAAACACACACCCACTTCTTCCAGGGGGTTTCTGATTTGTCCTCTTTACAGCTCTATTCGTCTCCCCCTCCCTCCACTAGCTCTCTGACAATATCAACATGTCAGCGAGAGTGCCGTCACAGGAAGAGACGTCCTACATAAGGATCGAGCCAAACACTGTCCAACTGTAAATCAGATAAAAACACTTAGGAACAGAAGATCAGCGGTGACACAGAGAGTGCAGCACCGCTGCACAGAGAGTGCAGCACCGCTGATCGCCACCGCTGATCGCCAGCGGCGCGCTGAATAAACTGTATGTTGCTGTATCAGACCGGAGACTGTGCTCCGGAGACCTCACCACCGCTGACCAGCTCCGGTGCTCCGGCGAGCTGGCGATCAGCGGTGGCGATCACCGTGTAACGCGCCACCGCTGATCGCCAGCGGCGCGCTGAATAAACTGTATGTTGCTGTATCAGATCGTGTGTTCGTGTGTTCGCACCACTTCACATCAGACTGCAAACAGCGGTCGCCGCATTTAGTCAGGGGACGTATTTCACCGACGTACAAACACACACATTGTTAAGAAAAGATCGCATAGAGCTCATAACTGACCATTCTGACACGTCCTAATTAAACATATTTGTTCAGTACGTCCTCCATGACCGGAGCACAGACTCAGTCTGATACAATCACATAAAGCAGCTGTTTATGCAGCTCGCCGCTGACGATCAGCGGTGCTGCACTCTCTGTGCAGCGGTGCTACACTCTCTGTTTCACCGATAGCCTAAACTGCCGCTGGCGATCAGCTGATCGCCACCGCTGATCGCCAGCGGCGCGCTGAATAAACTGTATGTTGCTGTATCAGACCGGAGACTGTGCTCCGGAGACCTCACCACCGCTGACCACCTCCGGTGCTCCGGCGAGCTGGCGATCACCGTGTAACGCGCCACCGCTGTATCAGACAGTCTCCGGTCTGATACAGAAACATACAGTTTATTCAGCGCGCCGCTGCCGATCAGCGATCGCCAGCGGCAGTTTAGGCTATCGGTGACACAGAGAGTGTAGCACCGCTGCACAGAGAGTGCAGCACCGCTGATCGTCAGCGGCGAGCTGCATAAACAGCTGCTTTATGTGATTGTATCAGACTGAGTCTGTGCTCCGGTCATGGAGGACGTACTGAACAAATATGTTTAATTAGGACGTGTCAGAATGGTCAGTTATGAGCTCTATGTGATCTTTTCTTAACAATTTGTGTGTTTGTACGTCGGTGAAATACGTCCCCTGACTAAATATGGCAACCGCTGGCCGCAGTCTGATGTGAAGTGGTGCGAACACACGAACACACGATTGCTGACTTTATCCGGCACATTAGCTTCATATATAAAATCCTCTGTAAAACACTGTGCTCCACTGTGCAGCCACCAACAGCACACTTGTCCCGCCACGTTGACATAATACTGCTCTTCCTCCCTCGCCTGCACTCTGGCAGGGACAAGGTGGAGCTAAGGTGGAGCTTGCGAAGTAAACGTACTGGTGGGGCGGTAACATTCGCGGTGAAATGCGCATGCTGACGTCATAAGCGCAGGGAATTCAACATCGAGCGTTTTATCGCCTATACTTACACTAAGCGGAACCACGAAAACATGACGGAGTATTGTTTTTCCACACTTTGGCGACTGGTAGGGCCCCCAGAGTCCCAAATATCAGTATTAAAATGGTTAAAAAGTTGATTTTGCATAATATGTCCCCTTTAATATTAATGCACAAAATGCTGTTGTGTATTTTGCATTTTGCACAGTTTTGATTACTCGGGGTATAAACTGGAGGTTCAAGATTCTATTCTGCTTTCAAGAGTCACACCTATCACATTTAATTGTGAAAAGTAAGAATAAATGCTATGAATCAGTTATGTTGTATAATATCAATATCCAGTTTAGAACAATATAATGGTTAAATGACTTTAAAAGGACAAGTTCCTGTAAAAGAAAAAAAGTTTAACATTAAATGCCAAACATTATATTGGCTGTCAGGCAATCTAATGCCCCATAAATCTCATTTCAGTTTGTCATAAAGTTGCCTCCTCGCGTTTATTGTGTTTTTCTCCGCAGATGATGTTACATTGACACCAAAACAAAAAACAAAACAAAAAAACATCACATCCATGAAGTTGAAGCGAGGATCTGCGCCAAGACAAACATGTCATTCAAACATCCACCTGCAGCTTTGCAAATAAAACCTTGGGGAGCTCTAACATATTCATGCTCACAGTTTATCCAGCGCCGCTACTTGATTTTCCATTTTTACCTCCACGTGAGCAAACAAGGGGTCCTCCACGCTAGGCACGCACAACGTGGATTTTCCCCATGTTTTTGTTTGCGGAAGAAGTTTTTATATGTGTCATTATGGAGATCCGCTATGGGATGTGAAGCGAGGTTGTCAGCAAGAGGAAAATTACTGGACACATTGACGACGGATGGATTGATTTCGCCCTCCCCCCGACCAAGGACCACCGTGTAAAAATGTCTCTCTCTGTGCTGCACGGGTCAGACATGTTTAATTTAATGTGACTCAAAATACACTTGAAAATACAAGAATACTCCACATTTATGTAAAATGTCTGTCCAACTGCATTGAGAGATCAGTGTGTCATTTAGGAGTGTTCAGTGGCAGAACAAATGTCAATTTTCCATCATACAAACACAGCTACTTTTAACTTTTTTACTATGGTTTATTTGTTATTCTTGAATATGTTGCTACACTGATTGTGTGTGCAAAATACCACGTAGAGCCTTGGTCTTGACTGGCATTGCTAACAATGCCTAGCCCAAGATACATCGTAACAGGAGTGCGATGAACTTAAAAATTAAAGTTGTTTGGGTTTTCCTCTCTTCAAAATAAGGCTTTTATATGTAGGCTACGATCGGCAAGGGCCTTGCTTTACAGAGGCCACCATCTTGAGGCATTGTGTTTCTATGGTAGCCTGGGTGGACGTGTGTTTTGCAAGAATAGCTCTGCCCACCTTAATCTGATGGATAAACCAATGAAAAAGAAGGATTCAAGTGCAGAGAGAGAGGAAGAGAAGAGTTGTTTACATCCTTTCTGGTGTGTGAAGGCCACCGTAGTTCCCCTTGAAAGAGGGAGGAGTCAGCAGAGGTTGTTGCAATCTGCAGTCTTGCCATTAGATGTCAATAATTCTTACACAATGGACCTTTATGGTGGTTTCACAACTTTTAAACAAATAAGCGAAAATAATGAACCGTTCAAATTCCCTGAAACCTTGAATATAAATGATACGATTGTGTGTTGATGAAAGATGCCTGGTGTGAAACAATCATTGATCGGGAACCGCCCTTAAAATGGTGGCCAGTGAAAGAAACGTTTACTATAATGCAGTGTGTGTTTTCTTTTGATTTTGGTCTTTACCACTAGTGGTAAAATACTAATGACTTTGTTAAATTGCGCCATAGTTGCTGACGTATCGGTGATGTATCGTTTTTTTTAAAGTTATATGAAGACAACATAGAAAATAGATCATAGTGAACAACATCGGGCAATCAGACTTTATTTCTATAGCACCTTTCAGTGCAACTCAACTGGCGCTTTTCCATTATACAGTTCTAGCACGACTTGTCTCGGCTCAACTCTACTTGTTTATTTCGCTTTTCCATTAGTGATAGTACCTGATACCTGGTGCTTTAACCTCGTGCTACCAAGGTTCCAAGTGAGCTGAGCCGATACTAAAGGGTGACGTCAACAGACTGCCGTCCACTGATTGGTCAGAGAGTTTCAGCATCAAATTGAACAATGTCGAACTGGAGATCAGTTAGAAAGACTTAGAAATCCTGAAAACGTGCGTTAATCTCCAACATTTAGCAAAGAAAATGTCTCAAATCTCAATATTTTTATCAGAGGAGTCTGCTAACCCCCCCAACCAACACTTAAGAGTAACAAATACTAAATGTAAAATGGAAGTAAGGGGAGAAAGGAAATTATTTATCAATCAGTCCCAAGGGAAAAGACAAAAAAATATGTCAAGAACAAAAGAAAAATAAATATGCACATTTAAGTATTTTATATTTTTCCTTTTAAATCGTTAAATGCACAGCAACAGCTGACTGAATATAAGTGCCTTTTAGAGACATATGTGTGTGTGTAACAGCAATGTTGTTGCATGGGAGGTGAGGTGAGTGAGCAGCCGAGAGGTAAAGGTAATAATGAGGGTGTGCGGAGACATGAGTGAGTGAGTGAGTGAGTGAGTGAGTGAGTGAGTGAGGAAAAGTGGGTGTGAAAGACAGAGCGCGGGAGGAGAAGGGAAGACAGAGTGCGGGCCTCAGGGTCAGTGAGGTCAAGACCGACAAGCTCAGATGAAGGATAATCTGTGGAGGTTCCTTACAGTGGGGGGTGAGGCCCGGTAAAGCACACCCATTCAGACTCTCGCTCTCTCCCTCACTCACTCCACACCCCCAAAATCGCTCCGCTCTCTTCTTCTCTTTCTCCTCTGTCTCTTCTCCTTCATCCTCCCTCTCCCTCCCGGTTTTTTTTGTTGCTTTCACTTAAAACCCACCCCTCCCTCCTCTTTCTCGTTTCTTTTTTCTTTTTTTTCCCCCCACATACACACACACACCACCACCACCAACACAGTTGCAGCTGGATTTCAAAGGGCACTTTGCCAGCAGAAAAAGCTGAATGTTTAGCAGGCAGATCCCCTTAGTAAGGCAAGCTGGGATTGTGGAATTCCTGCCTCCCACTCTTTAGGAACTTTTCTTTTTTTTTTGCCCCTTCGGGGGCCCCTGCCGTAACTGCCAGTAGCCTCCTCTTTCTCCTCCTCTTCCTCCATCTCCATCTTCAGCCTCAAGCCAGAGCCCTGTTTGCAAAGTTGAGTCTGACAAAAAAAAAAACAGGATATGGAGAAGCAGAAGGAGCGTGTTAAAGAAGGCGTGGAACTGCAACAATCGGCTTTATTTCATTTTAAAATCCTCAAAACACCAGATTCGTCAGGTGTCAGGCGACAGAATATTGCGGCTTCGATTTTTGTGTCTTTAAGGACACTTCCGAGGGCCTGAAAATGCCTAAAAACTCACAAAACATGTGAAAATTGTGATCTGACGTTGTTTTTTCCCCCCAAAAAATCCCTGCAAAATTCATCGGATCACGCTCAAACTCACTCCCATGAAGCATATTTTAATCGGCCCAACAGTTTGCCATGCAGTCACGGTTATAGCGCCACCTTCTGGCAACAGGACACTCACCTCATACGACAACACCATTCAAATTTCTGTAAAAATTTCACTTTTATCAACCGCACTTAAATGACACATGTTCACTAATTGTTGTATTGTATTTAGTGTCATGTGGTTGGTATGATTTTGTAAATAAATATTTCACGTGGCTGTGTAACCTGTTTTCAACTTTTCAACTGACAACTTTCTGTGTCATCTCATCTCAAAGAATCTATTCTCTGTCATCTGCCAATTCTGACTTAAATGAGCATATTTACATGTGTATTGTGCTTTGTCCCCTTTAAATAAACATCAAATAATATAATTAAATAAATTGTACCAGTATAAGTAATAGTGGTATTGTTGTTGTTGTTGTTGACAGTAAAAATGTGGGTTTTTACAGTGATTTTAATGCTGAAAAGTAAGTAAGTGCTGGTTTTGCTGAATAAATAAATACACAGGTGTCATTATTAAGATGTTTAAAGAGTGAGAAAGAATATAATAATAATAATAGTACATCCATCCTCCTTTCAAGCACATATAGGAGAAACTGTGGTATAGCCTTCAATTAATGATAATCTGCTGTTTATTGGATGCAGTATTTGGAGAGTCACTTTATTCTGGATTATAAAATCTAGCAGTGTTTCTTCACTGTTCAAAAAAAAGAAAGAAAAAGACAGTGGAACAAACTTAGTCACACCTTGGAAAAGTTAGTCTGATAAAAACAAAAAAATATAGTCCGTGTGTTTGGTTCAGTTTTGGGAAATTTTTCGATCAGTTTCCATCCACAGATGGAGCCACATCTATGATGTGGCTAAAAGCCTCAGAAAAAACATCTTCCTTTTAATCATAGAGCATGAAACTTTAATATTTTGTGTGCATTAAGATGTACAATTTCCCCCTTTTAACCTCTTTATTGGTTCTTTATTGGTTCTGTACTGAATAAAATAAAAACCAATGAGCAAAGAAAAATAAAAAATAAACCATCTGGTGTTTCTTTTTCCACCCTGACTTGTAGAAATATTATATAACATCCGCCCATATGTTTCTCCTGACATCTCCACTGCTCCTCTTCCTCCCTGTCTCACCTGATACTTCCTCTTCTCTCATCCTTTTCAGCCAGTGTCTCATGCTGCCTCTCTTCTCTCTCTCTCTCTCACACACACACACACACACACACACACAAAGGTAGCATATTTTGGATGACATAAAGCTTACAAAAAATAAAAGAAAAAACGCTCTTTTTCATGTGTGAGGCAGATGTTTTGCCTGTCCGTGCTGCACCACTAAAGAGAGCCAGAGCATGAGTGAGTGAGATAGATAGATCAAGGGGGGGGGGGGGGGGGGAGTAGGGAGGGGAGGGGGGGAGTAAAAGGAAGAGAAAGGGGGAGAAAGGCGAAAAGGGAGGGAGAGAGTTATTCAAACCTCACCTCCTTCACCACTTTGTGTGTGTTCTTGTATTTTTTTTGTTACCCCTTTTGGACCCTTTTTTTCTGGCATAAACACTGACCTTGTCAGGACGATTAGGAGTCCTCATGGAGACCAAAACCTGGTCTTAATGAGGCAGATGTTTAGGGGTAAGATTTGATTTGTGGTTAGGTTAAGGTTGGACATTTGTTTATGGTTAAGGTTAGGGACAAGGCTTTGTTTAGGCTGTCCAAAGTGTCCAGATGAATGGAGGACAATGCAGGGACGAATAGCTGCACAAACCTGTGTGTGTGTGTGTGGAGATCAAACAAACTCATGTTACTGAAGTATGAGCAAACACCTGTCCACCGCAATCAGGCATGTGTACTATTTTAATTAAGTGACAGAAATAATTGTAATAAAACAACAAATATTTACACCATGAACACCGATGTCAGGTGTCTCCACAGGGAAGGAAGATAAAGAAGTGCATTGGCACAGGATTATTCCACAGATTTATACTTGCACAGACAGATACAAGAATAGAAACAAGTATTGTGATGTCTGCAGAAGTATGAATACTCACAGAGTTGTATAAACTTTTATTATTACATCCATTTCTTATTAATTAATTATGATATAAAGACTCTGGGGTGGGTGGATGAGGTGAGGACATAAATAGTAAATACATGATACTTTACACACACACACACACACACACCGGATCTCCCCTACCATCACCACTACGCTTCCCCTACCGGTGATGTCAGGGCGGGCAGGGGCTCTCTGGACTCAGGAGAATAAGAAAGAAGAGGGAGAGGGAGAGAGAGAGAGAGAGAGAGAGAGAGAGATGGAGGAGTGAATGGAGGAGGATATTACAACCAGTGCATGGACCGGTGCAGAGAAGAAATAGCAACTCACTCTCTGAAGCTCCCAGACGCACAACAATTCCAAGAGGAGCCGACATTACACGGATTCCGGACATTGATGGACTGCTATTTTTTCTTCTTCTTCCAATAATACACAATAATAATTCCTGTTCTTCTTCAAAACAAGCTTCTTGCTCAACAAGTAAGGTCACTGTTTTAGAGCTGGCACTGTGCCCTGCACTTGATTCTGCCTCTGGAGATGACTTTTTTTTTTAAATTATCACTCTGATTCACCTTGCAGCCATGTTTTGGGACAGGACGCATTAATGGTGCCGCAGTGGTCAGGTAAAAATAAAACAAGAAACGAGAGGCTTTGGGGGGCAACAAAGGTTTAATAACGCAGAACCTTAAGAAGGGAAAGGACATCCACACCTTCCATCGCTGATACAAGAAGTCAGATTCTATTGATTTCAAATCTTTTTAATCACCGGTGGGATTTTACCCTCACCGGTTGTGCTTGTGTGCTACAAAATTAGACTTGAATCAAAACAGACTATCAAATATTACCAGGATCAAAGTGACAGAGGTTACACACATGAATGGGAAAGAAGCAGAGCTCTGCTTCTAAAGATCCGCGCAAAGTGCGAGAGAGAGAGAGAGAGAGAGAGAGAGAGAGAGAGAGAGCGAGAGAGAGAGGAGAGCCACTGCAGCTGCGCCAACAAAAGAGTTGGGCTCACTTTAAAGTGTTTTCTGTGATTAGATTCTGACATTCTTCCTCACTCCTCCTGAATATAACACACTAAATATAATCCGACATTTACGCACGGTTACGCACGAAGCCCATGTGTGAGACCCTCCAGGATGCACTGATGCTTAAGATTTGGTTATTTCACTCATGATTTTGGGCAAGTAAATTAATTGCAAATCTCCGAACACGCAAGAGCAGTTATTCTTTTTTACTGCATGTAAATAAATCGGATGATCACACAGTCTGCTGGGAAACCTCTTGCTGCTGAGTTGGAAAACAGGGGCACATTCTTCAAAGAGTGACATTATTTTTCCTTTTTTTATTCAATATAAATACAAATAAAACTTGTATACAGGCTATACATTAGTATAACAATGTTATTGATCAGACTACTGGCTGTCTTCCTCGTCCTCATTACGAACACGTGGCTGCTCAGCCCGGTTCGCTCCAACGCGCTCAGTCGCTACAAACGCGCCATGGCACAGCGGGCGGACCATGAGCTCTCGAGGCTAGGAGGTGAACCCTGCACCGTCGCCGGGGTCTGGAGGTCCCGGCGGCAGCCCCGCTCCCTCTCCCCGTCACAACATCGCCCTCCAGCGGCCCATCCGAGGACGCACACGACGAGCCTGCGAGAGCTGTACACTGTGAAGATCGCTGCTGCGGTCTGTGCAGGAGGGTGCGGGGGTGACGACGCCGGCCACCGCCGGGTCCAGGAGAAGGCAGGCTGGAGCAACGCGGAGGACGGAATTGTGACGTTGCATCAGAAACGCTCCACAAGTGACAGCGGAGGCGCAAGTCATGTCAGCGAGGACGCGGGCAGATCCGCGCGTAAAGACGCCGAGCAGAGCGCGTCCTCCTCGGCCAGCGCGCCATCACCACTCAGCTCCGGCTCCAGACTTGCGCGCAGCGTCGACACCAAGTTTCCATACGAGGATGAGGGCAACTCCAGCTGGGAGAAAGTTTTCCACGACAGCGTAACAGATTCCAGAGGACTCCAGGTTCTCCACAAACTGCAGCGGGGAGATGCAGCGACCGTGGAGGACGACTATTCCGGGGAGATGGAAGAGGCAGACCCGCCGGCGAGCCTGCCCGTCGGCGGCTCCTCAACGTGGGGGAGCCCAGTGCCCCGGGTGCCCCCTTCATGGATGACCGCCCTCTACTTCAGCGGTCGTAGGGAGTTGTTGAAGCTGAAGCCGGCGGTGACAGTGGAGCTGCCGAGGGCCAAATTCAGCCTGGAGCTGTGGGTGAATCCTGAAGGAGGGCAGAGCAACCCTGCAGTAATAGCAGGTGGGTGTAAACTATACTCACACATTTGTAGGTGGTGGAGCTAATAAGTTCACCTTCTGCCTAAAATAGTAAACTCAACGTGCTTCAACACATACGGTTAAACTCGGGATAGATGATCTTGTCAAGCAAGTTTCAGAAACTGAATATTGTTTTTGAATAGATTATAGATGTTTTCCTTATCTGAGCGTTTTGTAGGTGATTTAATGGCACACTTAATCAAAATTCAACAAGAACAGTGTTTATTTGGTTTCTCAGTCCTGTGTCAGCAGTCAGTTTTTTAGTAATAGTAGGTGGTAGTTCTTAAATGAAAGTTAAAAACTTTCAATGGCAATGGATAACAATATTTGCTAATATTACTAATATTTTAGATCGCACTATTATGGTCTCAGGATTTGGAATAACATTCTGATGACAAACTCATACATGTTTATAGTGTTGTTAAGGCTGGGCAGTAATTCACACAGACATTTCAGGGGGCAGGGGCTCAAGAGGGGAAAAAAAGGGCACTACAGTGGCTATACTTATTTATTTCATAACCATATAGTTGTGTTTTATGAGCCATCTTTACAAAATTGCTGTTGGCAACAAAATTAATTACAACTTACATGCAATCTGTGGGACATTTACATGAGAATGTATGCCTTAGGCCACAAAATAAACAAAATTGGAGAAAAAGATTCATAAATATATTTTTCAAAAGTGGCCCTCACCTGCTAAAAACAGGACTGACAGATGGACACAATGTGAGACGACTGCAGGCAGGTTGAAAAAACAAAAATGGCCCGTGTAAAGTGTTAAAAGTGAATTCTGCTGCTAAAAAAACCTCCCTGTTATTTAGCAGTTTGACTGGATAAAGGTTTCTTGTCCCCGCACGCCTCTGCACTGCCTCTGTATACACACAAATGCACCCTCAGTCAGGTCTGATGTTGCTTAAAAAGGTACATCATTTTTAAAATACCAAACAGTGGCAGAATAAGAACACCAAAAATCCCCAAAAGTTACGCACTGCATGCCCATTGAACAACAGCACATATAGTGAGTTATTTGATGACAGGCCACTTTTTTTTTGTTACTACTGATTTAAATGTATTTTCATTGAACACACTGACTCCACTTAAACATGTGGTTACATAACTGTGAAAGTTCCCAGCGTGTTTCATTCACTCTTCTCCCTCAGAGTTGTGGATTTCCACTGACGTCGAGCAGCGGCTCTCGTCTAGACACATCAGTCTCGTGAAAGAAAATAACGACAAGCCTAATTTAACCATTTTTTTCCCTAAAGAGTGAAAACTGCACGTTTTGACAGAACAACACGTTCATCAAACACATTAAAGAGGATAAAAGTGTGATGGTGGAGCGCCGCGGCTGCCCAGATACTGAATGAGACCACAAACTGTTACGTCCTCTCACATTTACCCTGATCAAAGATCCCACTCCATTATTTACTTACATTACTTTCCTCCACTCATTGCTTCCTTATGTGTGGGCAGCATTCACTGGTGCAAGCCTGTCACGTTTTTTTTTTTTTGTCTTGAAGGAATCTGACTACAGAGTGAAAAACAAACCATTGTTTCCACTAACGATGACATCACTTTGACTTCTAATTCTAATGTTACTCTATGTGTTCCAGATTGTAAACAGTAGTGATGTTCACAGTAGGCTACTGGACAATGTGATGACATCACAGTTTCTACATTTCTGCTGCTTTAAATGAGATATATTAAGAATTTGTGGTGATACTAATTAGGGCCGAACAGTTCATCTTATTTGAATCATTCTATGTTTGATTATTACTTGTTCTTTCTTAATATATTGAGGTGATTATGCTCCATGTCGTTTTAAAAATGCAACAATAAATATTGAACTGAAGTCGGACCTAAAGAGTTACATTACAAATTACAATTACAAATCAAATGTGTCATATCTAATTGTGAAAATTCACTCCAGGAAAATCTGCAAAAAGACACAAATCTAAACAATGTTTTTACAAAGGATTACATTGACATAAACATTAGTTGCATTTCCATACTTCTCCAATAACTAATGGCTACCAAAATAGTACTAATACCTAGTTTTTTACCTAGTGGATTAGATGTGTGTTTGCAGAGGTGATGGCATTTACAAGGTTCACTGAATTTACCTTGTAGATATACAAGACAGTGGTGAGACCAGCGATGATGTATGGTCTAGAGACAGTGGCACTGAGGAAAAGACAGGAAGCAGAGCTGGAGGTAGCAGAGATGAAGATGTTGAGGTTCTCTTTGGGAGTGGATCAGCAATGAGTCAATCAGAGGAACAGCACATGTTAGATGTTTTAGAGATAAGGTCAGAGAGGTCAGAATGAGATGGTTTGGTCATGTACAGAGGAGGGATAGTGAGTATATTGGTAGAAGGATGCTGGGGTTGGAACTGCCAGGCAGGAGGTCTAGAGGAAGACCAAAGAGAAGGTTTATGGCTGTAGTGAAAGAGGACATGAAGTTAGTTGGTGTGAGAGAGGGGGATACAGAGAACAGGGTGAGATGGAGGAGGTTGATTCGCTGTGGCGACCCCTGAAGGGAGCAGCTGAAAGGAAAAGAAGAAGAAGAAGACTGAATTCACCTTGTGGTTTTAACATGAGAATATCATGTATACGCAGCAGATGGGGGTTAAATTATCAAATATAATCACTGTTCCATGCGTTGTGCTAGGCGTGGCTGTCGAAGCCAGTAGGTTGCAAATTCCACTCAGAGGATATTATTCAAGTACAATAATTGATCGCGTGACCTTCAGAGACCACAAAGCTTTAGTTTGAAATCCAGATTGAATATTTCATGTGCTGTCATGCACTTTACATTTTCATTCAACCCACACTAGAGGATACTTGGCCAGATCTCGAGTTGAGGCTGGCAAGTTTCCCACACCTTGGTTGACAACAAATTCAAGGAGTTTTCAAGGACTTTTTACAGGGCCAATTCCCTCAAATTCAAGGACCGAATTTGGTAACACAGTTTAAGATGGGAGGGCAACCTGTTTCACTTTCATTGATTTTCAGCACGGTCTGCATCTGGACAAGTGATTGTCCTTGGAATCTTGGTCAAAGACAGTCTTTGTCATTTTCTTTGGCAAAACAGAGATCTTGGACTTTGCATTCACTCTTGCTTAACGTTACTCACTCATTGTTCTGCATGGAATCTCACATAAACGGCGAAGAGAGACAGTGGACAGTGTCCACAACATAGCTAGTAATTATTACGTGACATCTGTTCTGCGTAGGCCTAGTTTACATACATCAAGCAATGCAGGGCATGAAACAGTAGGTGGCGCCGTAACAAATCAGAGAGACATTTACCTTTACTTACTAAACTTCTTTCTTGCACAAAATTCAATCACTTTCAATGACTCATGTCTATTTAGGCCGATTTCAAATTGTAAGTATTAAACATATTTGGGGGCGTGAGCAGAACCCCACAGTGAGCGAGGTTGACTGGGAAACAGATGTTGCATACTTTTGTTGACGAGGGTTAATATCTAAAACTGGCATGATATCTAAAAATAACAGTGGTTACAGGTATCCACTGTGTACATATATACACGTAAAGCATTGAGGAGGGTGAAGGGGTTCCCTGACCTTTGGTTGTCCCAGAGTTAGACATCTGGGCTGCAGATGTGGATCTGTGTTTGTCTGTTGCAACAGCAGATGAAAACATGATGGTCTTGCCTTGGCTGAGTGAAATCCCTCCATCCTCCCTTTGCCTTTGTGTTCTCTCCTGCTGTTTCTGACTCGGTCTTTTCTCTCCAGGTCTCTCTGTGCCTCTGTTCCCTGCAATCACTTGGACGGATTGCTTGTTTGTGTATTTGTTTATCCGTTGTCCTTCAGGGTGATGACAATTTCCAGTCATTGGACTAAGCGAGGAAGTTTTTGCATGATTTCCAGTATTCGTTTAAAGTAATTATTATTACCTCTGCAAAGATAAACCTCATCTGCGTGGGTTTATCTGTAAGTTTATCCTTCTGCTAGCAACTTCCTCTCACCCAAGTTTGATCCCATTCAATTTTCGTAAGATTCTACTCGAGATGAGGTCAGATAAATTATAAACATTTCAAGTAATCCCTTATAATGTCTCTTACAATGGGCAAAACAAATCATGTCTCTGTAAAAACCCATCACCCTATGTCAGCTGAGGATGGCACCAGTGCCCCCCGCGACCCTCATGTAGAGGACAAAGTGGTAGAAGATGAGTGAGTGAATTTGAACAAATCTAGTATGTGTATGTAGGATTAGACACACACGTTTTTTTTCTCTGGATCTGATCCAGATCAAGGATTTGGCAGGAATTTCAATTTAGCATGGGGAGTCCCAGTTAACAAATTCAGATGTGTATATGACACCTTAACAGATCGGGATGAATTTTGTCATGCTTGTGTAAGAAGGTAATAGCTATAAGCAGGTTTGTATACAGAACCAGAAGATCAACATGTGAAAAAATCTGGTCCTGGTTTTAAAACCCATTGGCGGATGTCGGAGCTCACTGTGTGCTTGTGTTAATAATTATGTTCCCTCCTCTTTCCTGTGCCATAGGTGTATTTGACAACTGCTCCCATTCACTGAGTGAGAAGGGCTGGTCAGTAGGTATACGCACTGTGGAAACTGCCGGCATCAAAGACGCAAGGTTCTACTTCACGCTCCGGACAGACCGGGCAGTAAAGTCTACCACCGTCTACAGCCACCAGCGATACCGAGCCAGTGTCTGGACTCACTTAATGGCCACTTACAACGGCCACAACATGACCCTGTATGTTGATGGCGCTAAGGTTTGTGCTTTTGGTGCATGATTAAATTTTCATTCACTCCAAGGTTAACCTTGATATCTGTTATTAGGTCCATGATATGTCAACTTAACAAACTCCATCTAATGAGGACAGTGGGAGGTGCCTGAATGCCTATAGCAAAAACAAGCAGGTCAATTTCAGTGGCTTGTATTGTTGGCTCACTGCAAGAAGGTCACTGGTTTAGATCCTGGTTTGACTTAGAATGTAGGTTTTCTCGGGTTACTCCAACTTCCTCCCACAGTGCAAAAACATGCAACATTGGGGATGAGGTTAATTGGACACTCTAAATTGACTGTATATGTGAATGTGAGAGTGAATGGAGTTTGTATGTTGGGATGGACTAGCGACCGGCCTAGAGCCACAGCCTTCCACCCAATGTCAGCTGGGGTTGGCTCCAGGTCCCCCTCTGACCCTCATGTAGAGGATAAAGTGGTAGAAAATGGATGGATGGTTACTGCTCATTGCTTCAACATCAAATTGCATTAATGCCAATTCGGATACGATGGTTACAGCCTGTGGAAGTTCCTTGGTGCTTCAATCTTGGCTTCAACGACCACTTAGTTCTAGGGGAAAATAAATAATCTTTGAGCCCGAGCATGCCTAATAAGCTGTAGTCGTGTTGCCAGTTGAAAAATTGTGAAATCACACTGACAGCTGTAAAATTTAAAGAGCTTGGGTGTGAGAAATGGGTGAGACTTCAGATTGCAACAATCAGACAACTTTTCTCTGCTCAACGCCCTCTTACCCAAGCATAACAGACATAACCAGATAGGATGTTACACTATATTACAAGTCACTCCTTCCACTGATTCTTCTTTCTTCTTCGTTTGTTTATGCATTGGGGCTTATGTGGGCAGGGGTAAGCTTCTGCTTCAGAAGGCTGGTTGGTTTGTTAGTCCAGGATTCTGTACAAGAAAACGGCACGAAAAGATGGTGGCCCTTAAATACTTCTAAAAGACTTACAGTAATTCTGAAAATCAAACAATTTACATTTTCAAAGCAATTTTACACTTATTCAGTCATACCATAAATCCAATTTCTGACCCTTCAGACTATTAATTATCTATTAAATTTGCAAGATAATAAGAGAGAGACATTTGTTTTTAACTCTTCTTAGCTGCTTTTCTTTGTTTTTTTTCTCTTAGGTTGGGGAAAGCAACCTGCAGTCTGGGAATCTGTACAGCCCCTTCATGAGGACCTGCAGAACCCTCTTCCTCGGCAGCAACCAATCAGATCTAGGATACAGCTTCAGGGGCCACATAGGGGGCGTGGTTTTGTGGGGCTACGCCCGCTCTCATGAGGACCTGCTAAAGCGTCCGCTTCAAACTGACAAGAGTGAGCCGGTCTTGGCAATGTGGGCTGACTTTTCTAATGTAAATACCCTGCCTGTTGTTTTTTATTAGCATTACATTAAAAGCTTTACTTAATTAACAAAATAGTATTTTTATGACCGCTCTAAAATGTTATGACTTATAGGTGGAACAGCTCTGGAGTCCATATAAAACTGGCCTTCATCCAACCATTATCACCATTCCAGTCCCTGAACGGGAACTAGTCTCCTCATTCCTGCCACCACCCTGTGGCCTGACACTCTGCGACAACACTGACATCATCTTCGGCTACAACAACAACTGGCAGCTTCGTAACTCCAAACAGGTTCGCTACCGGATCGTCAACCTCAGCGAAGACGATGGTGGAAACCCCACGGTAATGCCAGCCCAGATCCAAGTCCAGCACCGGGCTCTGACTGAGGCCTTTCTCCCCTACAACATCACCCTGGATCTGAGTGTTCACACTGTCAGAAACTCCAGCCTCAGGCAGAAGTTCATACTGAGCAACTGTCGAATTGGAAAGATCGGTAATCGCCAGTGTGACCCTGAGTGCGACCACCCAAGAACGGGCCACGACGGAGGGGACTGTCTTCGACTGGGACCCTGCTACAACTGGAAGAGGCAGGATGGGGTTTGTAACATGGAGTGCAACAGCATACACTACGACTACGATGATGGAGACTGCTGCGACCCGGAGGTCACTGACGTCCTCAAGACCTGCTTTGATCCTGAGTCCCCTGACAGGTAAAGTGATATATTCTCAATATTGACGTCATTCTCATCACATTGCTGGAGGGCTGTCACTTTTTAACCAGAATTCTTATCTCTGTTGAGATGAAGAAACACAGTGAGCAAAGGCCTTTCTGCATGAAGTTTGCATGTTCTCCCCATGTTTGCGTGGGTTTTCTCAAGGTTCTCCGGTTTCTTCCCACAGTCCTAAAACATGCAGATTTGGCAATTGGACACTCTAAATTGACCATAGGTGCGAATGTGAGAGTGGTTGCTTGTCTCTGTGTGTTCCTGTGATGGACTTGCGACCTGTCCAGAGTGTACCCCATCTTTCGTGCTATATCAGCTGGGATTGGCACCAGTGCCCCCTGCGACCCTCATGTGGAAGATTAAGCGGTAGAAGACGAATGCAAATACATAGCCTAGAAGCACACCATTAGTAAAATAAGACAGGTATGTTTTGTTGTTTTGCTGTGAAAATTGAGGACACAAGCAAACTCCTCCTAAGTAGACGCCCATGAGCCTAAAGCACCTGAAAAGTGGCGTGTGGAAATATTGGGGGTTCTACACCATAGAACCTGTTAGCTCCACCCAAATGAAACTGCAGAGGAGACACCACAGACAGCAAATACAGTCTTGGCTTAGATTCCACACTCTGCAAATCCCTCATTTTCAAACATAAACTTAGTCACTAATAACTTCCAATTGCTTCTAAAGTGTAGTCTTTTTTTTTTTCTTTTAAAAATGGCTGTTAAGCTAATGGAACACTTTATAAGCCTGTCAGGAAGTGAGAGATCATGCTCCATGAGCCGCTAAAAGGATTTTAAACACAAACACCTTGGCAGAGTGTCTTGAGAGTTTGAGCAACAATGCCTCAGATGTGATCAAAAAATCAGCAAATTAGAAGTGACATGAAATAATTAGTGAATAAAAAACAATACATTTTGTCATATTTTTAGACTTAGTCATGGGTGCAAACACAAAGGGAAACAGTAGTGTTCTGCTGTTGTCCCCACACGACACTGGAGTCGAAACGACTTTTTTAGGCCACGTTGAATTGCTACTAAAACAACCACTAAAAGACAGTGTAAATGTTTTTGATAACGTTACCTTACAAAGTCTGAGAGGCCCCCTGTGACCATACGTTAAGGAGCTAGCATGCAGTGGCATATAGTCAAGTGGTCAGGAAAACCAGAGTTTGTTTTTAACAAAGGACAGTGGACAGTGGACTAGGCATTCAAGGCAGAGGTATGTAGTAAGCTAGACTGGAGGGACGTCGTACAGTAGTCAGAAGATTAAGTCTTAAGCTAAACATCATGGACACATGTTGCCTCAGTGAGTGATTGAGCAGGACGGTACAATGAACAACAGCACGTAATGCTACATGTACAAATTGGTACTCTCAGAAAGAAGCTCTGTGAAGTATGGACGGTGGGTTCAGAGGCCAAAGAACACTTTTATTTTTACTAAACAACTCAAGCGGCAGCCCGCTGGCTTCCATTTAGTCTGACAGACAGGCTCACGCAGAGTTCCAAATAGCTTGCATGAAGTCTTGCCATGAGGTCGTTGGCCCAGGTTTTTCAAGGCTCTATCCTTAATCCAAATTGTAACCACAAGCTTTACACTGGGCCACTGGAAAACAGAACTTAAGAATTGGAGCTATATTTTAAGTGACAGATTTTAGCATGCGGTGTGTTGGAGTTGACAGACCGTGACAGCTTAACACAAGGATATATTAATGTTTTTTTTTTTCTCAAAGGTGCAGGATGGACATTTGTTTCCCATTTACACTCTCTTTACCAATAAACAGGATTACAACTCTTTGTGACGCAGTTACACTCACCACCTTGTGAGCTGTGACGCATGTTAGGCTAAAACAAAATCAATGGTGGCAGCTCCCATCCTTCACCAAATAGAACAGACGTGAAACATAATGTATGCATCAAGTTACACAGGAGTCCACCAAGGAAGAAGGGCTACTTCAAGGCTTATAGCGCTCGCCATCACTTTAATGCCAAACTAGTATTAACCCTGGTCCTTCCTCTGTCCCTGTGTGAACAAGCTGTCTCTGGAAACAAATTCATAGCCTTCATCAACCTTCTGGTGGATGTCTTGAAAAACTTTCAGCTATTTCTGAGCTGCTCCTCTTGCTGTGCAGCGTTCCTGAGGAATTCGGGATGAGGATATCGTACACAAGACATCTTGAACTCAGAACTAGCAAAACACTTAAAGTTATCGTGAATTTCACATGGGGGGGTCAAATACTTGTCCCATGAACATGGAAAACAACCCCTTTCGAACACAGCATATTTGTATGCAGAAAAATACTTACTATACTAGCTATAGTTGTCCAATCATCCCTGTCTCGACAGTATGGACTGCAGCCAGGAAATGGACAATAATGAAAAAAGCTGGACAGAAGCAACATTCTACTCTGATATTTGTAAAAAAAAAACAAAAAACAACACACGCAAATACAAACTATATACAAATAATGTCAATACAATTAAAAACAGGCCATATATTTTATCAATATTGATCAACAATTCCATAATAACCTGTAACTAATAAATATTTTCATATTTTCATAGTTGATAGATTTCCGCACCTCCTCTGGGTTTTGTTTCCAGTCCTGGGGAAATCAGGCCCTTGACAAGCAACTTTGACCAATCACAGGACTGTTCAGATAGAGGGCGCCTCCTATTGGCTGTTCTGCTAAGTAGCTGCTGCCTATACTTCAAAGCAACTTAAAAACAAGAAAGAGAGTTTGACAGCCAATGCAATAAAGGACGTTTCAGTACATAAAGAACGTTTCAGAGATGGGGAAGTTGTTTTAAGTCATGTGTTGCATAGGACATATGTCCATGCTCATCTGGTGGGAGGGGCTTAGTACAGAGAGTCTCTGCCCAAGAATGTTAGTATTTAATGACCTGGTGATTAGATGAGACTATTAACTGCTTTTCTAGGGATCTTGACTATGAGAGCAAATGATCTTATTGGGAATAAATCTGCCTCCTGTGAAAAGTCAGTAGCTGACTTTGCTCGACCTATTTATCTTAACGTTGGCAAGAATGGTTTTGAGAATCACTGTTCTAACGCATATAGCTGAACAAATTACATTGTAGCACACTGGTATCTGTCTATCAGAGACACAGATGTTTAGGTTTTTTAGAAAAAAACACACCTCTGGACTCTGTTTTGTGGAGTTTGATATTGTTTTGTTCCCCTCAAAAGTCATATTACGTGTGCGCTCACCTTGTGACGTAAACCCTCGCAGTAAATCTCGATAGACTTCCTTTCTATAAGCTCCCGACCCTTACTTAAAACAACATGAACAGGCGAATACACAGGAGGGCGGTATCATAAAAAAACTAGGCCCAGCCGACTAACAGTAGTGCAGAACCTCTGGAAAGGTCCTGACCCCAGCTGTTTAGCATGCTGTGACATGCCTGCATGTGCACATGTCCCTGGATCCAAAATCGCAAATTAGTAAGGCAGAGAAAGAATTAACAGAAGACTGACATTTTCCTGGCGTTTGTTGAGCCTTTTTTCCTTTTAATGTTCGGGATCTGGGTTGTTTTTGCCCCACCCCTCATTTTCCCCCTAACGTCTTTTCTTGGCCAGTTTTCCCCTGATTGTGGGACCCCGTTAGTGTGCAGCTGCTGCTGGCCAGCACAGGATCAGAGGTTTTTCAGAGCAGCTGCTGTCACGACAGATTTGTTGTCGAGAGCCAGTTCTACAGTGATGGGCAGGTACACTACGGATTCTGGCTGCACAATAAAGGAATAAGAGCAGGGAGGCAAGGGCAGAGAGAAAGGGATGGAGTGGTGTGGGACACCGTGTCTACTTATGCTAAGACACAGGTCCAGAATCTGCGCACATTTTTGGATTAGCAAATCCTGGACGGTACACCTCTGTGGAAAGCGATCCAAGCAACTCCCCAGAAAGAAGGAATCCTGTTCCAGCCTTGTTTGATGCTTCACACGCGTGTGAAACTCATGCATGATATTGTTATTTTAGATGCAGTTTTATTGGTGAGCTTGCGGCTTTGTTCTGAATGGTGATTGCAGCTCCACATCTGGATTCAGTCGGTTCTCACAACTGCTTTGTGTTGATGTGTTGGTGTTGATATATACTAGCGATGGCACGATACCACAAAATCGAGTATCTGCTAATCAGGACATCAGTCTCATACTCATGTTTGGACTTTTGTTACACACATTTGTGTAATTTTCCCCTGTGATTCTCCTTTTAAAGAAGATATAAACAACATGACATTACATTTTTACAGTCTGCAATAGAAAGGATTTTTTGGATTGCATTACATTTGTATCTCACCGATATCCAATCCAGTGACTGGATTATCGGTATCGGCAAAAAGAATCTGACAAAATTCTCAGTTTTAAACCAAAAAATGTGTGGGCTATTGAGTGTCCCTCATTTTTAAACACCCTCTGGATACTTTTGGTATCCACAAATTTGGTATCCACAAATTTGGTATCACCAAATCCTTTCTCTTTCCCTGACAGTCAGCGTGTCAGCTCAAACAAAAAAAAGTATATTTTGTTTTCATGCCACTGACTCATTGGTCAGTGCCTCACAGTGCCGCAAAGTTGAACAGTCGTTGGACGTGACATTGAAATGCCACATGTGCATGCACGATAATCAAAATCTTGGGGACGCGCAACGTCAACATTGATCAGTGTCATCAGTCAAGTCATGCTAGAAATGATCTGCCAACTTATTCAACCATTTTTTGGAGAGTTCTTACTTCCATAACTCATTTACAAAATAAGTGTAAGTACCAATATAATTGAAGTCATATTTAAGTACAATTTAAGGTTCTTTCTTTGTACCACAAGTTTTGTTGCCACGAGTAATCGGCAAATTGCATTCACAACAAACCACCAATCACATTTGTTGACCCCAAATTGCTCCTGCTTAGAGCAGACGTGCTACACAAACACAGACCATCTACCACTGTATTCATGAACAGTTTGGATTATGGAGGTTTTGTATTTGCTTCATGTAAACAATGAAGTCTCATAATACATCCAAATATTTGCCCGCTGCTAGTGTGATATTTTTGTCCTGTGGTACTTGAGGGTTAAAAGTATCTGAGTTGTCAACAATAATATTTAAAATGGACGCAACATCTTCAGTTTATTTGGTTTATTTTTTTATTTTTGGTGCTGACTCCGCTGTTTGTTCACGCTGCGTTTGACTTGCCCACAAGTTAACTCATAACAGGTTTTTGCCACGATGGCTGATGACTTCCACCGAGGCATCTCAGACATTTAAGAGTCAGCCCTTCAGCGGTCAGTGTCCTGTCTTTTGTAATTGCCCAGCCGAGGGTGATGGATACTCCACGCAGCCTCGGGTGAACTCAAGAGAGAGCAAGGTTTCCCTGAAGCATCTTAAACCTTATTAAGTCGGGCGGCGAGCCTGAGAAAACACACACTTATTTACTGTACTACACATTTTCTCTGGAGGACGTTCACACACGAAAAGCTCTTGGCTGATGTGGAAAGCCTTTGGACCTGTTTAGAAACTAAGTGCCTCAATTAAAGGGGCATTGACAGAAGTGCATGTGTGTGGATGGGGATTAGTGCTTGAAGCTGTTGGAACGACTTAAACAGCGCTGAGCCAGTGAAATATTTAATAAGCGATTGTATAAATATTTCTCGTAAAAAATAAGCACTTTAAGCCTCTCGACATGGAAGTGTAGTTCAAGTAATAATACATTTGAGCTGAGTTTGATCAAAACCATAAACTTTTATGTCTATTTTAAGAAACATACATAAAACAAATCGTCCAAAGAAACTTGAAGTAACTGTGGTAAAGATGAAAACTTTAAAAGCTTAATTTAGCTCCACAGCTGACGTTCATCAACACATCATTCCTCACACAAATCACATTCATCATCTATTTGATCTTTATAACGATTAAATAAAAAACATTTTGTTAAATGTCTCTCTTGTTTGTTAAGACGCCACTTACTGTTTCATGCCCTGTATTGCTTGATGTACGTAGACTAGGCCTACACAGAACAAGTCGTAATTACTAGCAGTGTTGTGGACACTGTCCACTATCTTTCTCCACCGCTGACGTGAAATGCAGAACAATGAGCGAGTAAAGCAAGAGACAGCAAATGACGTGATGCCTGGAAGATTGAAATTCCAAGATCTCTGTCTCACCAAAGAAAATGACAAAGACTGACTTTGACCAAGAGCCCAAGGACAATCACTTGTCCAGATGCAGAGTGTGCTGCAAATCAATAATAGTTTACAAGGCGGCTCTCACAAGTTGCCCTCCCATCTTAAGCTGTGTGAGCACATTCTGTCCTTGAATTTGAGGGAATTGGTCCTGGAAAGTCCATGAAAACTCGTTGAATTTGATGTCAACCAAGGTGTGGGAACCCTGCTAACAAATAGGAATTGGATGATTTTATCGCGCATTGTGATACAGATAGAGATTTTCCTGTAGATGTTTCTCTTGGGGTTTCATAACCATTGAAAACAGTTGGGAATTAGTTATTGTATGGACTGAGCTAGCTTCAAGATTTGCTCCAAAGAAAGCTAAACCAAAACATAGACAAATGGAGCCCAGAACAGATTATTCCACAGGAAGAATGTGTCTTCCTGATTCTAATAAAATATCTTTAAGGTCATTAGACAGATGATTATATATGTCATCTTGAGGTCTGATCTTTAGAATTGAAGGTAGTGTCGGACCATGTACATGTCTGTCTTGATGTTGCCTCTGTTCTCCTTGGTCATCCATTTTCTACCACTTTATCCTTGCAGGGGGTGTAGTTGACATAGGTAATAGGCAGGGTACACTCTGGACAGTTTGCCACACACATATAGAGACAAAAAAAACTCACAATTTAGAGTGACCAATTTACCTAATCCCTATATTGCATGTTTTTGGAGTAAGCTTTTGGAGTAAGTTTTTGGAGTTAGCCGGACAACCTGGAGAAAACCCACGCAAACTGCATACTGAAAAGCCATTGTTCCAACCGGGGCTCGAACCCAGGTCTTCTTACTGCAAAGGCAAGAGTGCTAACCACTACATCAACGGTGTGGCCGTTAACTCATCACAGACTTCACTGTTCTCCAAAACCTCGATAGCACAGTTTCCCAATAGCTGAAATCGTTGATTTAAGGAATGACTCTAAAATTGCCTCTCCTTGTCTTCTTTTGTCTGCAGGGCCTATATGAGCGTGAAAGAGCTAAAGGAGGAGCTAAACCTGAGCGGCTCAGACACACTCAATGTTTTCTTTGCTAGCAACTCAGTGCGCGAAGAGCTGGCAGGGGCTGCAACGTGGCCGTGGGCAAAGGAGGCGCTGACCCACCAAGGTGAGATCATCCAAGTATATTCCAAACATGTGTCCGAATGTTCTTTCTGACACAAGTGAAAAGATTAATGCTCGGCTGAATTACATACATGTGTCAGAAGGATTTTACTTCATGTTTCTTGCTTCACTCTCCTTTGCTCTCCATCCTTTGCTGTCCACTTTGGTGTTGCCCAAATGAGAAGGGTGAGAGGAAATAAAGCTTGGCGAAATTTTCCCTGCACTTATTCCATTCCCAGTCATTAGACTCCTGTTCACCGGAGAAGGCCAACAACAACCAAACAAACAAATAGCAGTGTGGGCTCTGCACTACTGTTACAACCCATGCCCTCTTGCCAGCTGTTCTTTATGTAGGCTTTGCATTTCTTTTTCCTTCTTGTGTCAGTGCAAAACAAAACTGTGAGTGGACTTAAAAGCGGCAGACACATGGGGTAGACAGTATCTCCAGACAAAGCATTCAGGCCATGTCCACAAGCGCAAACAATCCTTTTCTCTGACGTTTGAAAACATTATTTCGCTGTAGTAGATATGCCAGGCCTGTAAGTGGTGCTATAACACTACCCCAAAGAAGAGAAGAAGTCGTTATACACATTACAATGTATATAATCACAGAAACTGAGACAGAAAATCGCAATGTTGCCAAGCAAGTTGGCAGTATTTTTTCAGGTCTCCCAAAACGCTGTTTCTGCGTGGACGAAATGCCAATATGATAAAAAAACAAAAACAAAAACCTATGCCTATCTAGTGTCTGTGTGGAGAGGCTTGTAATTTTGAAAGAAAAGTCACATGACCTTGTAGCAACCAAAAGGTGTCCTTTTTTTGTTTACTTTTTGATGAATACTAACTGATAAGTGGTGTGTAGAACTATGAGATGATGTGCAGCACATTTAGCTCCTCCTCACCTTCAGATGCTGAGCAGAGTATTTTGGATGGACGGATGGACAGATGCATCACTCAGAATGAGAGAGAACACGGCGATTGATCACAGGAGTCTCAGTTTTTTTTGGTACACTCTGACTTCTGTCTGCTCCAGGTGTTTTCAAGAACACTGCAGAGATTTCCATGAACTTTGGATGAAAAATGTTTCTGTCTGAATCTGTCTATACACACCATGTGGACACGACCCGTCACGTGCAGTTCTCGTGGTTGCTCGCCATCCCACGTTTCACATCAGAACAGGACCATTTTGGGCATCATTGGAATTTTAGCGATACGGAGACTAACTGACACTCTTTGTGATACTTCAACATGATTTAATCTAATCATTTCTATCTGAATTGATACCAAAATTCAAAACGATCTGTTCTTATATTTTAAGACAACTCATGCACAGACAGGATAATGAAACTGAAAACACAACCTCTTTAGCTCAAGTCTCAGATAGATGCGATGCAGACACAATGTAAGGAAATAGTGCAGAGGAGCTTATTAGAGCACATTACTGCACAATCAGACTTAAACATAGACTTCAAATGTGTTCTTCCTGCCCTTGTTGGAGACGTTTTCTAAGTTCTGTAAACTAATCACAGTTCTGCCTCCTTTCATCCACACAGTGTTAACTGAGAGTCAGCTATGAATAAAGTTTGCTATCTGCAGTGTATCAGTAAATATTACTTTGAATTGGTGAAACTGTTGTGACATGCTATGTGGTTAGGAGTACGAGTGAAGGAGCCATATTGTGTCGTTCCTTAAAAAAACAGACACAGTCTACTGTACTCAACCAGTTTTTTCCAACTAAAAGTTGCACTTTTTCAAAAACAGATACATAGATACTACTTTATAGACCTCAAAGCGGAGAAAAGGCTTGACAATCGGGATTTCCTTGTGGCTTCTTGACTTGATCTTTTATTGTTTTTACAGGGAAAATCCCTACGCAGCGTTTTCCATATCCACCCGTAGAAACCCTGGATCCATTTTTCTGTCTCGGTTTAAAGCACTCAAGTTTTACTTTGTTCCTTATTAAATTTAACATCACACTGCTCCGTCTTTTTTTATTTGGTGGTCTGTTTCTGTTTTGGAAATCCCAGCTGTAGTACACGCAGTGGTGGAGAGTAACCCTGAAACACTGAAACTGGAACTGAAACAGAAGGTTTCGCTTGTAGCTGGAATATGGACTTCCAAAACAATACCACATTTTGGCAACTATTTTATCTATATATGCACGTCCTTGATCATTTTTAGCATCTCATTTTTAAATATATGATAAAAGCTGAATCTGGTGGGAAGATAAATATTGTTCACGGAAAGGAAACTGAACCTGTAGTGAAACTGCACTCAATGTTACAATAGTAATATAAAGAACAAATAGTCCTTGTGCCTGATTTTCCAAAAACTCACAAGTTGTAAACCCACATGGTTTTCAGCATGATATTGAAACATAATGGGTATATGGCAGTCACTAAGTGTTGAATATTTTGAAAGTGTGACTCACCGACACTTTCCTGACGTGTTGCAGCCCTCCAGATCTAATTCCCGGAGTCTGCAATGACTCCAGCTAGGCGCGGTCAATCAGAGATCAGGAAGTGGTGACAGTGCCTGAAATCCAAATAGGAATACAACTTTGGTTCATCGGAGAGAAGAAGAAAAAGAATGAAAAACAAAAGTGAGAGTATCTGTGGACAAGATACAGCTAAATGAATCCAAGGTTTTGTGCATCATTCTCAGTAGCCAGGTTTCCAAAAAATGTCCCAAATTTTCTAAAATCACATCTGAGCACATCTTGGAGAGTGAAATTCATAGTGGTCCTCCAATCTTTCTTTACCAAAACAAACCAAAAGAAAGTCTTACTTACTAATGTGCGTTTCCTGCTGTTGCCAGGTGGGATGGTGCTCAACCCGTCCTACTTTGGTACCGTAGGACACACCAACACCATGATCCATGAGATGGGACACATCTTTGGCCTGTACCATGTCTTCAAAGGGGTGAGCGAGCGGGACTCCTGTGATGACCCATGTCAGGTAGGACGATTCACATTTGCTGTGGGCAACATAGCCAGAAAGGTTATAACAGTAACATTTTTCCATAGGTGTAAAATATTGATAATGATCGAGATAAATCAACTTGCAAGTGTTGAATTCAGGTGTTTCAATCAGGCTTTGGCCCCTTATTTCCAATAAAGGACAATCTTAATGCTTCAGCAGACCAAGACATTTTGGACAATGCTATTCTTCCGACTTTGTGCCAACGGGTTGAGGAAGTCCCTTTTTTATTCTAACATGACTGTGCCTAAGTGCACAAAGCAAAGACTATAAAGACATGGTTTCATGAGTCCGATGTGGAAGAACTTGACTGGCCCCACACAGAGCCCTGACCACAACTCCAGCGAACATCATTGGGATGAACTGGAACAGAGATTGTGAGCCAGGTCTTCTCGTCCAACATCAGTGTCTGACCTCGAAAATGCTCTACAGAATGAATGGGCACAAATTTACCCTTCACACTTCTTAGGAAAGTCTTCCAAGAAAAGTGGAAGCTGTTGTAGTTGCACAAGGGGACCAGTTTGTCTGTCATGGCTTGCTGTAGAAACATGGCTGCACAAAATGACAGCCCGTATTTATTTGCCAGTGACTCACGTTCTTTCAGGAAACCACCCCGTCCATGGAGACGGGTGACCTGTGTGCCGACACTGCCCCGACACCCAAATCCAAAGTCTGCCACGATCCTGGAGCTGTCAACGACACCTGCGGTGTCACCACCTATCACGACACACCGTACAGCAATTACATGAGCTACACAGGTACAGTGAGAGTAATTACTCAAATGCAATGCTAATTAGATTTAGCTTTGTAGGGTCTTAGAATTGCGATGTTTATGCACCTCTGTCCTTAGAAGTGATGACATTTACCAGAGTCTTTGAATGTATCCCGCTCAACACACTGTAAACCCTGCATTACTTTCACTAGCACTAATGTGCTGGAGTTAATTTGAATATTTAACAAAAAATATCATTGAATATTGGAATTGCATTTTTGCTAGAAATGCCCATCAGTATTTCTAATTTCTACCACTGCCTTAGTGCTTGAACCTGATCCATGAGGATCGGCTGGTAATGTCTTTTTCTGTCATCGCACCACAACAGATGACAACTGCACAAACCATTTCACTCCCAACCAAGTGGCTAGGATGCACTGTTATCTGGACTTGGTTTACCAGAAGTGGCTGATGGACCGTCAACCAACCCCCATCCCTCTGGCCCCCATAATAACTGACCGGAGCCCAGATTCTGTCTCTATTTACTGGCTGCCTCCTATGAGGGGACCTCTTTATCAAAGGTACATGCGATCACTTGGTTTCTTAAAGCTGCAGGCGTCACGATCTCAAAACTTTAGTTTGCACCTGAGGATAAGTTCATCAGTTTCCACAATCATCAACTCTTTTTGTATTCTTTTTTTGCTTCAGCTCCTCCATGCAAACATCTGCCATTAACTGTGGCAACTGTGAGAAGGATGGCGTTTTCCACCAGTACGCTTACGAGGCATCTTCTCCTCGCATCTGCGACACGTCAGGCTACTGGACACCCGAGGAGGCAGTTGGTCAGTCACAAATTGTGTGTGTGCGAAAGTGTTGGTGTGTATGTGTGTCTAAATGAAGGGTAAATACAGTATATCTTACACAAATACACACCCACCGGCCACGTTATTAGGGAACAACTGCTTCTTGTTGTTGTTATCAGCCAATCACAAGGCAGCAACTCAAGGCATAGATATGGTCAAGACAACCTGTTGAGAATGAGGAAGTACTTCCTGTGTGACCGGAGCACAGACTCCTCTGTTAAATATTGGGATTTTAGAGATTATTTTGGCTAAATGTTGGAGATTAACACGTGTTTTTCAGGATTTTTTAAGCGATCTACAGTTCGGCATTGTTCGGTTTGATTCTTGCGTCGGACGTCGCGCTCACGACTCTTCCAGTGACGATACTCTCTGACCAATCAGTGGCCGGCAGTCTATTGACATCACATTTTAGTATGGGCTCAGGTAACTTGGAACCTCGCCAGAGCAGGTAACCAAAAAAAGCACCAGGTACCAGGAACTAATGGAAAAGCAAAAAATACTAGTCATAGCAGTATAGTATAGTATAACAGTCAATGAGTTTAGGGAGCATTTTTTGTCCCTCACTCAAGCCAAGCAGAGTGAGGGACAAAAATGGATGTAGTCTTAAGGCTGCAAAACAAACTCCTGTCACAAGGACTTCGCTATTTGGCCAGCACTGTGCCAGTTTTATAAATCAGGAATTCACTCCTGCAACCAGGCAACGGCTGCACAACCTCAGTGGTGTCCACTAATATTTGCTCTGCTCTTTAAATTGGAACAACATTTACAAAACTGACATATTGAAGAGGACCTGAAATGAACAATTGAGACGTTAACTCCTCAGGAAGGTTTTAAACCGGAACATTATTATATGCAGTCTATGGTGTGAACTATAGGCTTTACCTGTTGCGACACACTCACACGGACTGATATGGATACTTGGTTCATCCGTACGTGAGTCGTTGTTGGAGCTGCATAGCTGTAAAGCCACAACTAAATTATTAACACTTTCAAATAGATTTTCACTCTTTGAAATTCGTTCGGATAAATAAATCGATGGTGGTCTGTGGGTAAATTGTTGTTTTAATTCCATCTTCCCTTCCTCCTTCTCTCTGTTCTTTCATCAATCCACAGTTGATTTCTTCTCCCAAAACATCCGGTTGTGGTTTCAGGTTTTGTGTTTGTGTCCTTGAGTTTCACTTTCTCTGGTCTGTTGTTTCAGCCTCCACTCACACACATGCATATACACACACACACACACACACACACATCTTTTATCTGTAAATTTCAGGTGCGTGCAAGTCTAATAGCTCCTGGAAGAGGAAGAAGGCAGAAAATCATTAATGATAATTGCCCTCAGCTACAGAACTCTTTCTGTCTCTGCCTTGTTTTAGCTGAGGCGAGAACCAGGATTATTAGGCATTAGGATTATTAGTCTACTCTGGGTAATGTTTGGATGCTTTTCAAACACTGGACCTCTGTCGTAAACAAAAAAGCCCCCCAAAAAAGTACTGTACTGTGAAACTTTACACTACATCGTTACGCACATGGTGCTTGTTATTCCAATAAAATTTCTGGAGAAGCTCAGACTCCTTTGACGTGACATGTTGGGGAGGAAAAAAACAACAATAAAACTACAATATAAAATAAAAAAAACAATGTCATTATTAACACAAGAAGAAAATAGAGGAGAAATGAATGTACAAACACAGTCAATGGAAACTCTACCCAAATATGTGGAAATCCTCTGCTGGAATTTATGCTTTGAAAACAAGCGGTGAGGAGAAACAGGGGGATTACAGCTCCTTCGCTTTCTCTGTGGGATCATAATGATGATAAAGAGTCAATTACAGTGTTACTCTAAACAGTGGAATGCACATAGCTGAGGAGACAGCCAGTCTGCTGGCTTCCCTGGCTCCTTTTTCACTCTTTCCCACTTTTAAAGACAAGGATGCATGGGGGTCACTCTCTTTCCCCTCCAGCAGGGAATGGGAGAAAGGAAATTGGACAAATTCAATGTGGATATCATAACTGGCAACACACACACACAAACGTATAGTTTCGACAACAACAAAACAGTGGCGGGTGAAATAGTTGGCAAATAAAACCTCTGTTTGCATTTACTCAAAATGTTGCTTGTGGCAACGCTGACTGGTCTGAGTCAGTTTCCAGGCCGAGGGAAAATACCAGAGTGTTTCAGGAGTGTTTGCTCCTATTGAGGAGAATTAAACTGGTTTATGTGCTACAAGACACTTTAATATGGGTTATAATTTTAAACGAGAACATTTTAACGTCCAGTGCATTGTTTTCCTCGCTCGTTGTGGTGCCGAAATGGGGGGGGTTTGAAAAGACGTCCAGATCGAGAGGCTGACCGGGATGGGTTTTTCTATGACGGACGATGGCCGATAAGTGATGCCAATTTGTTTGGCACATATATTAATTCCAATCTTTTTTTTCCTCCATCTGATAAAATATAATAATCCCAAAAATGGCTTAACTTCAGTAACCAGCTGTTGGTTTGTCTCTCCAATCTACATTTAATGGAATTATACACAGTATTCTCAGTAAAGATGAACTGAAAAGAACTAAATATGTAATACGTGACATGGTTCATCCAAAAAACAAAAAAATAAATACAAAATTGGATGACGACATAGCAACATTTATCATGTTTCTGAGAACAAGTGTAATTTGTAATAATTATCCAATAAATAATAATCCATAAACAAATATTGGAGCCAAGCTCTAGCCAAATGTAGGGATGAGCCAATACGATATTGAGTATCGTATCTGTCCGATACTGGTGAAAATCACTGGATTGGAAATTGGCAAATAAGCAAGAGGACTTTTAGCTGAAAGATTGAGAATTATGTCTTTGTAATTTAAGCACAAATGTTTTGTTAATAGCTTCATTGTGTAAAAATTATTAAAAATTACTGTATGAGACTGATATCAATAGATATCGGTAAAACTAATTAATAAAAATGTACGTAAAAATCCAAAAGTACCTATTGGTGCAGCTTTAAATAGAAAGGGTGCAGTTTTCTTTTCGATCTTAACTGCAGCAAAAAAAAAACCCTGACATGTCCTAAATTTACAAGGATAAAATTAACAAGCACATTTTGCTCAGTGAGAGGTAAATTGATGAGGTTTGGGCTTCGAACCAGATTTCACGGGCCCCGCATTAGACATGGCAGAAAAGGCTGATCCTGTGCCAGCTGATTTATGAACATGATTTACCAGCCCTGTTTTACAGCTTGTATTTTTGTGCGCCGCCAAATCCCACCTCTGATCTTATTGTCCCATAATGCCTCCTGCTCTGCTGAAGCCAGGTGCCCGCCCCCCCCCCCCCTCGCCTGGATCCTCGTCCTCCTGGAGATTCTCACACAAACACTCCCCCACTGCGTTTGCCATAAAGTGGACGACAAACTCTAGATCAAGTTCTCCACACATGAATTCATGTCTGAAAATAGTTTAAAAATAATATGTGTAATAAATAAATACTAACCGTGAAGATGCAGGAATAAAATTTGGGCAGTTGGAGGAATATATATCGGTCATCGGCGAATGGCCGAATCCATCACTGGTTGTTTTTTTGGCTGAAATGTAGATGATTTTTCTCTCTGTTTTGCAAATTATGTGTAATGTTCTGCCTCCTCCAGAATTCGACTCGATAAATAATTAATCATTTAAGCATGAAAATAACAATTAACCAGCCAAGTGCAATTCAGAATGTGCACAAATCTCTTATCTCCTACTTATACATCCTCGGAGAGTGGTCAGCAACTGGCAGACAAAACTGGCAGCATTAATATGCAGCTTAGTAAGAAAATGTTTTTCATTATATGCTTCAAAAAAGATTCACTGAGTCAAAGAGCAGTTTGAAAACACTAGAAACTTGTCTGTGGCAAATTCATGTTAGTTTTTTTAAACCAACACAACTCTTAAATTTGCCATTTTTGTACAAGATTGAATAGTTTAGATCAGAAGAAAAACAGTACATTAGAAAAAGACAATATTTGCCTGATGAATATATGATTTATGGCTCTCTAGGACTTTCAAAATGAATGCAATAATAACTCATTATATTCAGGCTGCCAATATGCAGGTTCAAGCCCATGCCCACTCTATACCTTTTCCAGGCTACTTGGGTACTAAGCTACCCATTATTGTCAGCCTGAATACATGGACATGTTGGCTGGGTCATATTGGGTGAAAGGCACATTGGACAAGAGGACTTTAATGCTATGTCGCTCACGTCTGAATTTTACAACAGGCATGGCTTTGAATCCAGACCCCTCTCGTGTTGAGGGCGATCCTGCTCACCACCGTCTTAATCACATTGAAATATTGATAGATGTTTGCAGGTGCAAAAGAAATAAGAAAATGTCCGACTGAGCCGAGTTCAGACCTGAGAGGAAGCCACGGATAACAATTAAAAAAAAAGAAGAAATCGCTCAAATGAAATGACCCAGACTGTTTGTCTTCATTTTGGCTGAACATTTTGTCTCCATATCTCACTGTTTATGATACTCAAAAGTGACTCTTTAAAGCCACGTGGCAAGTTTTTATCAACAGACTATAGTTTTCTGAAATGTTCATTAGTTACATAACTCATCTGACACCTCCTGGAGTCACTGCCCACATGTGACACTAAAGATTGACGAGGGACTGTCTCACAGATTCACACAGCTTCATCTCTCGCTGCTCAGTTTAACGGCCTGGCTTGGCCTTGTCTCGGTTTACCTTGCACTCATTTCATACGCGTTAAATCCAACGACAATTAAATTGTAAAAATATTTTTGGCCGCTGCAGCTATATCTGCTGCGTTAATCATGTGTTCTCTTTTGAAAAATAAAGTCATTAACCCTGGAGACTTTTGGAAATACTTCTGTATTTGGATTAGAGTAAAGAATACCTGACCCGACACGACCTTTGTATCATGGGTGGACAAATATTTGGAAATTGTTGTTGTTGTTGTTGTTGTTGTTGCCACTTTATCTTACCATTTGATGGCGTTTTTGCACCTGTAAACTGAAGTTTTTAAACTCTGCACCAAAGTCCATAGAGAAAACCAGTGTTTTTAGCACATGGGGGACACAGGAGCTCTTGGTCTTCTGCTGCCTTGTTTGGTAAGTTTATGTCACTTAGTTTAACCTGAACAAAGGATTTCAAACCCCATAGTCACACACATTTGAACTTACCGCAGCGGTGGTTCAAATTCCTTCAAAGTCCTTAATGCCTCGATGTAAAATCCCTGATTTTGTCAATGGACTTTGGTGTGGGGCAGTTAGACGTCTACAAAGTGGCACAAACGTCCGTTTGCTGTTGAAAAACAGCATATTCTTAAGATATCTTCGATTTGTTTATCGCGTCTCATAGCGTCTACAAAAAACAGAACTATCTCTCTTTCCCTACACTTTACTGTCATCACAACAGAATCAGGACTATGGATGTTCATGAATGTAATGGTGTGTGTGTCCCCCGCTGTTGCTTTATTTTGACACCCTTGCAGTACATGTGTACATCTGTATCTGTGCGATGTCACTTCACCACAGGCCCCCCAGATGTGGAGCAGCCCTGTGACCCCAGTCTCCAGGCGTGGAGTCCCGAACTCAGCCTGTACGACACGAACGTGACGTCACCTTGCCCCGACACTGAGGGCTGCACGCTCACGCTGAGATTCCTCCACCCCATCGTCCCACACGCACTCACCCTCTGGGTCACCTACATCTCTGCAAGTAAGTCTCACTCACACACTTATTATTAGTCTACAGATAATAACAACAACGTTAAACAACATTATATTAAAAATACGCTCTGAAAAAAGCTCTGCATAATCTGTTAAAACCATACTTACTTTAATCTAAGACAGTTTAGAGTATGGTATCTTAATCTGAGTTGCTTTGTAAACTTCCCTCTTTCTCCCACACCAAAGCCCATAGAGAACATTGGTGATTTTACTAAACAGCATAGATGAGTTGTTGATCCACTGCTGCCTCTATGTGTAATTTCAGAGGTTTCATTTTGTGATTTCTGTGTTTGAAATCCTTTGTTCGGATTTACTGATTTATTTTATGGACTTTGGTGCAGGGGAGTGAGCAAATGCAAACAGAATGTTTTCAGTAATGTTTGCTCACGGATTTTCAAAATAAAAAACATACAGTTCACAATAAACTTGAAGTTTCAAATGACAAAACTAAAAGATTACAAGCTAGAAAAATAACTAGTACTGAAAATAACTAGTACCGCGCGCGGTTCTGAACGGGTTCGAGCCGACCCACGCGGGTCGCCGTGTGCCACGGCTCCCCGCGTGCCTCGCGCTCTCACCCGTTCATTCACCGCGCGCGGTACTAGTTATTTTCAGTACTAGTTATTTTCAGCGGCGTCCCCGCGAATGTCGATCCAAATTTCGGGGGGGATCGGGCAACGTATGGCAAAGTTATAGGACACTTCCTGTTTAAAATGGCCGACTTCCTGTTCGGTCAAATGCGCGTCCGTAAACGTGTTCAGGGAAGTTCCCTTGTCTTACATATCAAGTTTTGTTTAGATCGGACAATCTTAGAGTTTACTTCCTGTTTCGGGCATTCCACTTCCTGTTGGGAGGTCATCTTTTGCAGACATGCTCAGGACAGGTCCCTGGTGTCACATATAAGATTTCGTGCAAATCGGACAACGTATGGCAAAGTTAGAGGGCACTTCCTGTTTAAAATGGCCAACTTCCTGTTCGTCTCTGGAAACATGTTCAGGGAAGGTCCTGTAACTCACATATCTAGTTTTGTGTCAATCGGACAATGTAAGACTTTACTTCCTGTTTCGGGCGTTCCACTTCCTGTAGGGAGGTGACCTTTTACGGACATGCTCAGGACAGGTCCCTGGTGTCACATATAAGGTTTTGTGCAGATCGGACAACGTACGGCAAAGTTAGAGGGCACTTCCTGTTTAAAATGGCCGACTTCCTGTTCGGTCAACGGCGTCTCCGTAAACATGTTCAGGGAAGGTCCAGTAACTCACATATCTAGTTTCGTGTCAATCGGACAATGTAAGACTTTACTTCCTGTTTCGGGCGTTCCACTTCCTGTAGGGAGGTGACCTTTTACGGACATGTTGAGGAAGGGTCTGGGGTCCCACATACTAAGTTTCAAGTGGATACAACCATCCCTGTTGGAGCATCAAAAACTATACATGTAATTCTGTCTGCTGTCACCAGGGGGCGCTGTATTTGAAAATGAATATTTTCATATAGACGTGTTCAGGGCCGGAGTCATCAATCCTTGCAAGTTTGGTTCAGATCGGACCAGGATTGGCAAAGTTGTAACAGTTTTTTTTTTAGAATTTTCTACCACCACCAGGAGGCGCTGTTTTCAAAATGTACCGTTTCAGCAACATAGTCGTCTTCAGCAACTAACCATCATCAACTATAGCAAGTTTGGTTGGGATCAGACCTTCCATCGCGAAGTTATAAGAGTTTCATTGTCTGTTATGAAAAATTATTATTATCTCCAATTTTGGCGCCCCCTATCTCGTACGCCATACAATATTTTAAAAAGCTTTTGATAACTTTTGATGCTCAACTCGTCCACATTGATCTCACCAAGTTTGAAGGTGATCGCACAAAAGCTCTAGGAGGAGATAATTGAAATACAAGCTGTCATATTGTCTACTGTCACCAGGGGGCGCTGTTTTCGAAATTTAATATTTTCATATAGACGTCTTTAGGGCCGGACTATCATCAATCCTAGCAAGTTTTGTTCAGATCGGACCAGGATTCACGAAGTTGTAGCAGTTTGATTTTTTGTCCCAAAAATCCGACTTTGCGTCGTTGCCACGGCAACACCGTTAAACGATTTGTCGTCATATTGATCACGCATCATCTACCATGTGTTTTGACTGTTGTCACCAATTTTGAGTGCGGTACGATTATCTGTGTAAAAGTTATTCCCGAAATCGTAAAAAAACTTTTTTTTTGTGTATTTTCTTTCACCACAAGAAGGCGCTGTTTTCAAACTTCACCGTTTTTTCATAGACGTCTTCAGCCATGGCCCATCATCAATGGTAGCAAGTTTGGTTCGGATCGGACCTTCCATCGCAAAGTTATAAGAGTTTTGTTTTTCTGATGCGAAACATCAGAATCATCACGAACTTTGCCGCCCCCTATCTCGTGCGCCGTGCGACATTTGAAAAAACATTTGATACCGTGAGCTCCTCAACTGGTCCACAGGGACCTCACCAAGTTTGAAGGTGATCGCACGAAAACTCTAGGAGGAGTTAGTTCAAATACCATTGCTGCGAATTCGCCAAAATCGCCAAAAAATCGCCAATCAACCCAAGATGGCGGATTTCCTGTTGGGTTTGGATCATGGTCATAATGTAATTTTTTCTTCATCCTGACCTTCTACACATGTGTACCGAATTTCGTGCATGTGTGATAATTGTGTTGGTCATGGTGAATTTGGACAGGTGGCGCCGCACTTATTGGCCCCTCCCACATTCAATTTTCAACGCACATTCCCCGAACCTTTTTCAGACGTAAATTTACACCACGATTGATGCGGTCACAAAAATCTGTGAGTTTTGGGGTATGGGAAAGGCCTCAAAAACGCGATTTACTTTAAGGAATAATAAGAATAATAATAATAATAATAATAATAATAATAATCCTTCCAGTTTCAATAGGGTTCTTGCAACCTTGTTGCTCGAACCCTAATTAATCTAATCTGTCTCTAATTCCACTTCCCCAGACAACCCGGCCATCGCCAACATAGAGCTGATAACAGACACGGGGAAAAGCATCAACCTCGGAGCCCAGCACGTCTTCTGTGACATGCCCCTCACGCTGCGCCTGAACACCCACGACGTCGCCATTGCCGCCATAAAACTCTGCACCTTTGATGAGAAGTTGGAGATCGACGCGGCCATGTTGTCGTCGGGCCCCGGCGGCCCCCTGTGCTCCGGCTGCCAGCCGCTGCTCTACAGGATTGAGCGGGAGCCGCCTTTCGCTGGCAGGACACCGTCACCTCAGACTCATCAGACGTTTACTGACAGGTAAGTGTTGCTGATAATCATGTTCTTTAAGGGGTTTTTTCATTTTGTAGGGGGAGTAAGTCAAGGGCAGTGATATAAAAGCGGAATTTAATTCAGCCAAACTAAGTTAAAGGGGCTTTGGAGTCATGTTTTCAAAGTGTGTTTGCAATAGAAGTGAATTCCATTGACTAAATAATGTAAAATCAACCCAAAATGTGGTAATAGAAATATAAAAACTAATAAACTGGGAATTGCTACACAGGAGGTGACCATAATATGAATTTACTTTTTAGTTTCTTACCCCAAATCACCCTAAAATACTCTACAGGCAAGTTCCAGGGGCTGTTTTTTTCACTGGTGTTGTGTTAGCATATTAACACATACGCACACACGCAGATTTAGGAATTTGTCCTCCATGACTTTGTGATGTCTGACAGTCTGTTTGAATGTGTGTGAGTGTTTCCTAATGTGGCTAATTAACAGATCTTTCTGTGTATGTGGCTGCGTGTGTTCAGCTCACATCGCTAATGTTTCCAGCGTGAGGAAGCCGAGCTGCGGCGACTGATCCAAATCAGTTTGAACAAGCATATTACGCTCATAGAAAGCATGCTGGCATTTTGGGGCTAAGTTTGGATCCCGGGTGTCCAAATGATTACTAGAATGGAAATGTTAAGCCACAAAGCTTTGGGTTTTTTTGTCCAACCAAATAGCATCTCTCCAAACTGTCTCCACTCTCATTCCTCGCTATACAACTTTGGCACAAAGGCCCGGTCAGATGATGCCTTGGATATGGCAGTTGTGTCACAGGACCGCAGATCATTGAATTTGAAAGCTTTGTTGTCATTGTACTGAACACAATGAGAACGCGAGTGAAAAACCTCCAGCGGTGCTTATAAAAAAAGAGCACATAAGACAAAAATGACATGACAGGAAAAAAAAAACACTCAATAAATCAACAAGATACTGTATAACAGAGGAACACGGCCTGTTTATTGTGCACTTAATTTTTGTGAAAGGTCCTTAAGGATAGGAACTGTATTTGTGTCTGATGGTTTTTTCATTTGATGTGATTCCATGATGGTACGGTTCAGTTTGGTGCCGTCTGGAAGGACAAAGTCCTGGTTCAGGCTTGCATTTCAACTGAGAACAGTACCTTTACTTGGTAGGCGGGGTGTGGGCTGTGACCAATGGCCGCATCAGCAAGATAGGTAGCGCGATTGGGGCGATGACAACGAACGACAACATTGAATGGGACACAAGAGGAAACAACACAACGGACAACAATGGAGGACATCCAGCAGCTCTGGTGTTTCTGCTTGTTTGTCTCAACAAGACGTCAAAGCTCTGTATGAGAATAGACTGCAGGCATTTGCCTCAACTTCCATTGGATATTCACACAGAACGCCAACCCATTTTCATCTGTGTTGGTGGTGCCTTTGTCAATCTTGACTCACGGAGATGTCCTGTGCTTTGCTACACGTGCTAAACATAGCTTACACACCGTGTTTTCTTTGGTCGACGAAACTCAGAGTGAACACAAAACATTTTCACACCTGTGAGCAGAAGGGGGTTTGAAATTGGTCGATGTGACACCCAAATAAGCTGTTGCCGTGGTTACTATTAGTTGGCAATGTAGATATACATTGAGCAACAGAAACATAACAATAGTTGTAGAGGGTGCCAGCATATCAGTCAAGGAGGAAGCAACCTATTTAGCCTACTGTTGTAGTCATTAGTCAAATCGGCAGATCTTGGTGTGCCTGCCGATGTGCAATAATACATTTTAAAGGTAATATCTGCGGATACGGATATCGTTTTGATAATATCGGGCATCCCTACGTTTTAATCTGGTACCCCAAAGGAAGGGTGCCAAAGAATGGAACGGTTGGGGCTGGTTATTTTGGTTCTTTTTCTAAACTAGGTACCAAACTGAACTGTTACACTCGATGGAAACGCGGCTTTGGACCGATAATGCCTCCCTGATGCCAACAGGTCAAACAGGTGGGAGGGGTCTATAAGGTTGGATCTGGTCTACCTGAAACAAATTCCTCCAAGAAAGGTAGAGAACAGTGTACGATCCCCCGGGTTGTGTGAATGACCCTCTGAAGTGTGTCCTCGTCCTTGGCTGAGCAGCCATCATACCACGCTAATGATGCAGTTTGTAACTGTGGTCTCTGGGGTGGAACGATAGAAGGTCACAAACAGTTTCTGCTCATGTTTGTTTCTCCCAGGGATCCTCCGAGTCATCGCTGGGCTGATTTTAAAAATATTGTGGCGCGGTGTGTGTTGCTGTTTGCAGAGCGGGGGCCACCGTGGCTCCTCAAAAAACAGTTTATTTTTCAGAAACACGTCTCCCGTATGTTACACAAGCTGTGTCTAAGTGCAAAAACATGTAAGAGCTGCGGGGAATTAAGTTATGTGGGACTGAGGAGGGCAGAGGGCGGTTGATGTGAGGAGAAGCGAGTGTTGGAGCGCAATGAGTTTGGAGGAGGAGAGGAAGGTTAAGGAGAAGATGAAAAAGATAGAGGAGTGGAGAGCGGAGACAAAGGGAATTGGGAAAAGATATGGATAACCAACACTGACATAAAAAGAGGTGTGGGAGGAACAGAAGTTTGAAGGGAAGAAATGAAACTTAAAGTCGGGAGGAAGGGAAGGTGAGGGGGGACAGACGGAGACATCAACACGACAGAGGTGAAGCAAAGCAAAGAAGTTTTTCTCCCTTTTTTTGGATTATGAACCAAATGTGTGCAGCAGAAGCCGTAAACACCACTTACTGCTTGGATAAGGTCCTTAGCCGTTTCCTCCCGCTGACCTGGCACTGCGGTCAGACTCAGGCCTAATCCACATGGAAAAATAACGTTTCCTGTACGATACGTTCCCCTTTTCGTTCTTAAAGTTTTCCATAAACACGGCAGCATTTTCAGGAAATGTAGCCCATACACACGAAAGCCCCTAAAACAACTCTACAGAGTACGGAGATCATCCGAGTCTGAGTTTTGGTCCCCAAACAAATTTGCTGAATTTTCCTTGACCTTTTAGTCAAGATTCATGTGTATATGTTTTTTTTTTCAAAAAACATGCATTAAATGAAGTTTTGATCAATTTACCAAACATCTTTCAGAAATTATTTGTTTGCCAAATCAAAATTTTACAAATGTGGCTGTACTACTTTTGTCTGGTTTCTTTATTAAAGTGAAGCAAAAAAAACCCCCAGAACATTTCTTTTAAATATTTAAATATTTTAAGATTTAATTGCATCTCTCTGTGAATGGTGAGATTTATTAACTCTTCCAACATTAAATAATTCTCTTAGTTTGTAAAGTATGTGTGGCTCAAATTTTAATAATAGTAATTATGATGATTAAAACCTGTTTTTAATTATTGTTCTCATTTTAAACAAACAGTTTAATAATCTCTGAACCGTGGACACCATTCTGTTAATAATTTCATTTATTTGTGGTGTTTTATTTGCATGATATTTTATTATTCTAATAATCACCATTTCATTTTTTATTTTATTTCTAACTCACGCAACACAATCAACAAAAGAATCTTATGAAGTATTTTAAACTCACGCCTCTTGAGCCAGTTCACCTTTAACCTGAGCCCAGCCTGTTTTCTGGTGCACATTTTCAGTCTCATCTGGAAGGAACTCGCAGTGTTGCAGAAATAGGTGTGTAACAAATAAGAAAAACAAAAGGAATGCATTATGGTCTGTGCAGCGGGCCAATTATGTCAGATTGACACATTTTTGTTTGGATTACAAAAAGCCTAAAGCCATTTGACCGTCTGACAAACAGAGTGTGGCGTTATCCCCACATTCAGATTGTGCAGGGTTGCTGTTTTTTCTCATTTGTTTGAAAGCAATCTGTAGTTTGTAACATTTAAATATAAACAGCTGTCCGTTACCGTCGCTCACACGATGCTGATCAGCTCTCAGTGTAGCGGTATTTCACTCTCGTGTTGCCTGGCAACATTAGCCACGTTTCCACCAAGTGGTACAGCTTGGTTCAGTTCGACAAGTCACACAATTATTTGCGTTTCCATTTGTCGAACATTGACAAGGCCACCAAAAAATACTATCCGTAGTGTCCCAATTTTGGGGTGAGCTACACTGTGTCGCACTGGTACGACGTAGCTACAAGCGGTGTCACGATCTCAGCCTGTGAAAGCAAAAGAGGAATCGAGGATTCAACCACGCCCCCAGTGTGACATCCTGCAGGTGTGCCAGAGCGGGAAAGAAACACAGTGCTGTGGTTGTAGCACGAGTACACATTAGCTCCTCCCGCTAACCTGAAGCTGCTGCCAACTAATAGTAACCAAAGCAACTGCTGATTTGGGCGTCACATCGACCAATTTCAAACCCCCTTCCGCTTCTCTGAAATCACCGGTGTGGAATAAATATTTGCGTTAGCGCTGTCGACAAGAAAAACCACGGTGTGTAAGCTATGTTTAGCATGTGTAGCAAAGCACAGGACATCTCTGCATAGCAACAGCAACACAACTGAAAATACAGAAGAAGCATCCATGATGCAGTTTGATAAGTATCTCCGCCCACCTCAGCGCTGGTCGTGCATACACGTGCTCCCTCTGCCACGTCTGCATGTTTTCAGAGGAAGGATGCAGTAAATAAATATTGTTTCTGTTCACAAAGACCAACCTGAGTCAGAATAATAACATCAACAACAACAAAAAGTAGTTTTTTTCAGGCAGTTCATCTTCACTATTTACTTTTTACTTATAATTAAAAACAGCATACTGTAGATACAGTATGGATAAAGAAGGAAATGTGGGGTGGGCTTTTCCAAACTCTTCTTTTCCCTTCTCTGATCAATAATTAATGAAAGAAATGTATGGACTCACCTCCGATACTCTGCCGGTTCACTGTTGCACCAGGCAGACACACATGGAGCAGTAGCGCTATTTTTAAAGACACAGTCCAACCAAAGCAGATCAATAGTCCTGACACTGGAGCCAAGGTATCATTACACACACTTCCTGCTCTGGAGCTTTGAGGTCACTGGATACGACAAGGTTACAGACAGGAGCCACTGAGAGTACAAGTTCCACTATTGTTGCAGCAATCCCGGGAGCCATTGCATCACTGCATGTGTTTGGCAGTGTAAAACCTTTTAGGAACAATACAGCAGTGGTTTATCCGAGAGTGAAAAGAGGTCACAGTGGTCATAGCCACAGCGTTGTTAAAATATAAGCGCAGCAGTTGATCCGTTTGATTTGGAATCAAGGAAAAATTAAGCCTGGTTCTGGAACGGAACGCGTGCAGGATACGTCATCTCACACTACTGACCAAAATGTGAACTGTCTTAAAATGAAACTGCATCGCTTTTATATATAAACAGATAGTAATAGTGGCATTCACATTAACACGCTGCACACAGGAAGTGATTCCTTTCATGCATGATGGCTGCAACCAGATTGAAAACACAGAGGTGCTCACAAAACCTTTTCAGAAGTGAATTCTACTGCTAAAAAAAACCCAATTGTCCATCGGTTTCATGGGATAAATGCTTCTTGTCTCCACCCGCCCCTGCTGTGCTGCTGTATATGCACAAACACTCCCTCAGTTAGTCACAAAATATCACCAAACAACAAAAATAAGCAAAGGGTACACACTGGTGCTTTAAAGTAAATAAATATTGACTCAACAAGCTTTGAAAGATACGATCAAGATATGATCAAGTTCTACTACAGATCAGTAAAAATCGAACATCTTTGAAGAACATAGTCAACACCGGGCTCCTTTTCATCCAGTCATTTTACTACTCCTCTTCTCTCCTCTCCTCTCCAGCTCTGTAAAGCGGGGAGTCAAGTACCAGTACACGATCCAGGTGGAAGCAGACGGTCTCGTCAGTGCTCACTCTCCACCTCTCCTCTACACACATGGACAGTCCTACTGTGGGGACGGTCTGATACAAGGGTCTGTGGATGTATTAACTCACATCATTCACAGTTCTTGAAAATGGAGACTGTATTACAAATAAATAAATAAAATAAATTTTTTTCCTGTAGGACAGAAGAATGTGATGACAGTAATCTGCTGGACGGGGACGGCTGCTCCAAGAAGTGTCTCAAGGAGACGGGCTTCAAATGCAATGGTGAGAAAACCCCATCCGAGTCTGCTCGCACTCTGACATGTAAAACACCACTTAAACTTAAAGAAGTCACTAAAAAAGCCTCAATTTTCTCATTAGTGCACGCAGCAGCAGTTAGAAAAAGAAATCATACCAATCAAACTTAATTTACACGACATAAAAGCTTCTGGCTTGAACTGAGTCCACAAGCCATTAATGTAACATCTCGGCAACGTAAGAGAAAACAGATGAGGCGAGCGCTAAAACGTGAGATTTTGGTTCGCTTTGTCACAAGCGCTGAAGTGTTTTGACATCAGGCTGGCAGACAAACGCCAGAAGAAAACACTTTTTTTTTTCAACAGTAAAATCCAACGGTTTCAAGGTCTCAAAACACATGTCAGACATGGCTCCTTTGTTAAATAAGGATTTTGCTTGTACAAGATTTCAAGGAATCGGTTGCAATCTCTAGCAAAGTTGATTGATTACTTATCGAAGATCATGTTGTGGTTTTTAGATGTGTCATCTGACTGACTTTTTAAGTAAATAAAAGGCTTTTGTTTTATTAGCAAATTACATTAACCAGCCGTGAAAGACTTTGGCTGCAAACAAAAACTGTCTGCGTCCAGACAAACCTTTTAACCCTGTTCTATCAGTTATCTGTGTCCACACTAACAAACCCTGAAAACCTCAATCACATGACCGTCAAAGTACACTGGGCATGCACATGCTACTCTAAACAGGAAGCTGATTCTCTCGTCTTAGTTTCAGAAAATACTGCTAACAAGAAACTAATAAAATAATGTTGAAAAGTAAGGATTTATGTCAGTGAGGTGAAACTGAACACAACAAACGTTTCCATAACAGCTGAAAGTCGAGTTGTGGCTGACCAGGGAGGTTTCTGCAAAGGTCTCAAGCTTCTCACTTTAGTTTAACTCAAAACAGTCTGGGACAGTGTGGATGGAAGGCGTATCTGGAGCAGAATTTATGCATTTCTGTTGTCACTTCAAGAAATATCTCTTGCATTTCTTGTCCAAATTCTTACCAATTTTTGATTGCACACACAGATGCTCATGGTAAGTCACTTGCCAAGTTTTAAGGCTGTCAAGCGAACCGTCCTTGCAGTGCAAGATAGGTGAATGTTACACATTGTAAAACTGAGACTCTGGATGCCAAACTCAATCGCTGGTGGCCAGATTCACAAACAAGGTTTGTTGTTGGTGGGGGTTTGTGGTGGTTATGGTTTGGGCCCGGTTTACTTTGCTGAGGTTTAGGCAAGAATGAATGATTGATTCCCCCCATAAACAACCAAAGATTTATGGCAGAGAAACATGAATCAGAGGGTTTCTTTTATATGATTGCTTTTGTTTCCACAAACATTCTAAATATAGCTGGATTATTGTAGATAAATACAGTAATACCGATAGTTACTATGTGATAAATGTTCACCTGTGTGACCAAGGTCAAATATTGCTCAGCTGACCCAGGGCCACGTGGGTTTAAAAGCACCAAAATGGACCAAAATCATGCAGCATAACATGGCATAAGACGAACAGAAAAGCCAACAGGAGTCCACCAATCATTTTTGATTCCGCCACCAACAGAACAACAATACACTGTGTCTGCATCCATGTCCAGTCTGAGACATGCAGGCAGGCCACAACAGACGCCTTTACAGCTCAACATGGAAGGGAATTCTCCCCAAATACAGTGCTGTAAGCTGGAGGCAGGAGACTGAGCCTCTGTCAACATGTGTTTTTGGACCTTCATAAAAGGTCCAGTGTGGTGGAGCAGAGCCAGACAAAGACAATAGGAATAAAAACCTCACATTAGCTACTTTCAGACTGTGGAAATTGTCTAGAGGGGGCTGTATGTAAGAACACACAATGTCCACGGCAGTCACTCCAGACATTCTCCAGCTTTTCCATGTGAGCTCATGTGAAAGCGCAGCAGACGTTTCGTATAATCCATAGTCAGCGAATTCATGGGTGCTTGTCCTCCCTGCTGCGGGCATCAACCTGGGTCAACACACCTCACCCAGAGAATCTCCTGCTTCTCTCTCTTCACATGTCAATATTGTCATGTCTGAAAACGGATTTTATGATTAGTTACACATGCATTCTTGCTGATACACACTCATACGACATACATTGTGATGGTGGCCTGTCAGGCTTGGCATGTCTATGCTCCAAGGTCCAGTTCCATTCCTCATTGTTACCCTAACCTCTTGCCCCTTGGAACTGAGTTACAAGATGTTGTGGTCAAACTCTGCCCCTATGAAACGGGCAACTCTTTTGAAACATGACACGTCATCACGTGTTATATACCCTTTCGAGAGCTACGTCACAGAAATATGCACGCACAGATTGGGGTCAGAAAACACATACTCGTACCATTAACTTGTACCAAGTGAACTGTCCAACACATAAGATGTCTACTTGTAGTGTAGTTGGCTGTGACAATAAAAGCAGCAATGAAAATCCCTTTATAAATAAATAGACATCGTCTGTGGCTCCAAGCAATAAAAGGAGAAGACTGGGGTGATGCTACTGCAGTCAAAGAGGCTCGCATTTGTAGCGCTTACTTCATTTCATGTAAGTTCTTATTTATCAGCTTCTTCTGTTAGATTACACTGAAAATCCTGGCTTTCACAGACATTTGTGTGTCAATACACATATGTATATAAAACCTATGCTGCCTAAAGTTATGTTGTGGTCTTGGACGTAGCTAGCTTGTAGTTAGCTGCCGGCCGGCTAGCACGCTGACAAATAAACATGGTGTGCTAAAAACATTCCTTGTAAGACTTGTATGCACATAGACTTTCTCGCGTGTACGGGCTAGGTTTAGTTATACGGTAAGAGTGAATAGCTGGCCACTAGATATCTGGCCACTTGCTAATCGACAACGAAAGAACATATTCTGAATTATTCGGTGGAGGACCGTGCATGCTCTTCGCTTACCCTGAATGTTTGTACACAATGAAAGGGTCTATAGGCATATTTTTACTCCTGTATACAGAGGCATGACACAAAACACCAGTTTATGGCATGTACAAGAGACAGCAAATGTAGGATTGTTGTGGTTATCGTAGCGACACTACATGCTAACCAATATTAGCTTAATGACGGTAACATTGCTTTCCTTGGAATTGCTTAATCTGGGAAAATCCCATAAAATGTAACCAAGGACCAGATGAATGTTCACAATATAGGGGTACATCTAAGGGGCTAGTCATACCTTCCGTGTTCTGTATCTGAGGAACACGGAAGGTATTTCTCACCAGGAATTCACTCTTTTGCATGTCCTTGTAGTGTTAAAGCACTGTATTGTACTTATGTGAGTACAGTGGGCTGCCTAACATAACCTCAAACAAGCTTCCATGGTTACCGTCTTCTTTGTTGCCTCGTTTGACCAAAACAACAGCGTACCACCAACCGGACTGGAAAGTGTTGCACTACAATGAGCATTTGCAGTGCACACAAACTCAAACTGTGGTCACATTTTGTCCAAATAGGATCCCGGCCGATTTTCTGCGAGTGCAGAAAATATGACCCAGGCCTAAGTGGTAGGGGCAAGAGATGAGTCTCCAAGTGTCTCTGTCTCTCGTTGAAAGACTTGGAACAGATGAGAGCATGCATTAGCCACAATGACAAGAGGAGTAGGCTCCACTGTTGTGGTGTTGTTCCAGAGCCTGGAAATTCATCCACCATAGAAAGGAATGTTTACCCCAACGCTCCCCCCTGTCACCGGACACTAATTTAATTTAAAAAATATGACTTTTATAATAGTTTTTTAATGATTTCATAACTCCTTCAGACTCTTGTAGAGATGGAAGATACGAGGAATCAGTTGAGATCACACGGTATCATTACTTTGCCATTTAATTGCTGCTGAGGACATGTAAGGTCACATGGAGTAAGTGTTTGTGTTGCGAGAGCTTGTTGTGAGGTGCTAAAATTTCCATCATTCAGGGCTAGACATGCTGGGACTGAAGCTATTACATATCTTGTTTTACAATGAATGATTAGGAAGGAAAACAATTTGGCAAAAACAGGTTTTTACAAATTGCTACTCTTAAAACCAGTTGTACTTCTTAGTCATACACTATTTGTCAAGCTCTTCTTGCCACATTTGCTCGGCCGTGCCAGGGCTTTGTTTTTTGTGGGACTTATACAACTTACTATTGTTGTGCAGTTACAACACCGGCTATTTGTTTTACATCTTATCACGAACAAGCTGCATTTGATACGGTTGTTTTTTTAATGCAGATTATTCAGATTTTTTAAATTCTTTTTTTTTTTTTTTTTTTTAACTGGCTGATTAAATTATGGTTAAATTGCACAACATGGTCAAAGCACGCCGATCAAATGCAAAACAGATGGTGTTAATATTACATTTGCAGATTGTCAATCAGGGCCTTTTTAATAACAGCAAACAAACCACAAACTCAATCATTTCCACAGGTGTCGTTTAAACAAGGGTGGGGAGTTTGTGGAGTTCACTTCATTTAGGGCTGCCAAATGAACTCAGGATGACAATATGGTGTTATTTGTCTAGGCCTAATTTGAATTTTATCAGAAACATGTTTCCATTGACAAATTGAAACCAAATTGTGCATCACTTACTCCCCGACACGACTCTAATGTCCGTCTAACTTCTGGAGCCGTCCAGATCTTAATGAGGCCGAACTTCTCAAGTGTTTCCACCCCCACCCCCCCCAATGAATAGCTTCTGGTTTACAAGCTGTTCTTCATCGTATGCTTCGCCTTCCCTTTGTGAAACACTGCTGTAGCACATTATGTCAATATTGTTCCTCTGTTGCACAAACATGTCAGGCTGCAACTAACAATTAATTTGCCAAGTACAGTCCAGAAAATGGTAGAGAGAGAAAAGAAAAAAGTTGATTGGTGTTTCTCAAACTGCAAAATGGCAATGTCCTCAAATGTTTTGGTTTGTCCACAAACCAAAGATATTCAGTTTACTGTCACAGAAGAGAAAAACGGCCAAAACATATTCACATTATAGATATTATAATATATGTATTCATGGCTCATATTTATTTACTCTTTTTTTTATCAAACTTATATCAGTCAGACTCTGTGAAATTCACTATATTTCCGTATGTTTATTACAGCAAGAGCTGCTGGCCATAGACCACGTTCTGTTAAACTGTGAGGAAATTAGGTTTTTAAAGAAATCTGTTCCATCTAACTTGATTGGACTTTACTGTAATCTTCTTTTTTTGACGATATACTATGACGTCACGCGCTGTCAATTACATGCTAAATGAAAAAAAAGAGCCATAAGTAGTTTTCACTTTGAAAAAGGTAGTAAACCTTGAGTTAAAGGTCCAGTGTGTAACTTTTAGGAGGGTTTATTGGTAAAAAAAAATTGATTATACCACCCATCACTGTTTGTATAAGAGCATAACACCTTTTATATGTACTTTAGGTTGCCATCTTGTGCCTCAATGTTTCCAAACCAGCCCAGAGTGTGTATTTCATATCTTTACTACATAAGATAAGATGAGAGACATCCTTTTTGTCATGTGAAGGCCACTGTAGTTACCCGATGCTCTTGGCTAAAGCAGGGATGAGCACAGGAGTCCCCTTACAAATATATGCTTTAAAAACTATGTTTTCATTTGGTCTATTTTCTATTTTTACCTCTCCTCTACATGCATTTCATGACTTTATTTCCTCTTGCCTAATATTACTGGATCTTTGAGAGTCATTGAAACTTGATAAAGAACCAAATTCTAAATTTATGAGCAGATGCAATAAAAAAACAACACATTCTCCTGTCTGTAATTATGTTATCTGCTCGACATGAAGTACGTTTTGGCCGCTGCTTTGGCAGATTGTGGTAACACGCAATGTTGCTGTTGTCACCTGGTGACAGACAGTGGAGACAAACCACTGAGGCCCATGGTGTCAAACAGCCTGGCAAGAGCACTTGTGAGCCTCCCTATCTGCATATTAACATTAAAGAAAGTGCTGTGATCTGAAAATTATTAATTCAAAGTCAGAGTTCATTTCTCGCTATTATTTACAGTGTGTTGACAGTGCAGAGAGTCAGATACAGTTGACTTGACGTGGCTAATGCTACAAGTGGCCAACGAAAATACAGAATGGACTTGCTCAGCTTTGGTTCACTGACAAATAGATTTGGAGAAGGGAAGAACAGTGGGGGATGAGTGCACACCAGGCCAGATTAAGAAACCAGGCTTTATATTCTTTCATAAATCTCTCTCACCTCTTCGCATTCTCATCCCCATCTCCCCAAGGCGAACCCAGTCAGTGCTATGTGTTTGACGGCGACGGCGTGTGTGAGGAGTTCGAGCGGGGCTCCAGCGTGCAGGACTGCGGTTACTTCACACCGCTGGGCTACACGGATCAATGGGCATCCACCGCTACTGCCTCTCACCAGGATCCCAAACACTGTCCTGCCCACGCTGCCACCGGGGAGCCATCACTCAAAAAGGTATTACAGCGGGATAAAGTATGAACCACACGGCACATAAAAAAGACACACAACATATAATAAAGTCCTTGTGGAAGCCTCAAGTAAAGAAAATATGAATTATTGTGTTAGTTTCGAAGAAAAGCAGACTTTTATGGCGCGTTCCCAGTCAAAAGTTTCAACTCAAATCAGATATCATCTCTGGAACTCAATGCAACCTCACAAATCAAAGACATAAGATTCCGAGGTGGCTGCCACTTCTGTTTAGACCATATACCATATACCCAACTAATAAATGTATCAAAATAAACTACTGGTGTAGCTGAAGGTGTAACAGCTGGATATTTGTCTTTATTTCAACATTTTAGTCTTTTATATAGTCAATAATGCATGTTAATGTAGTCTTAGTCAGTGTTTTAGGACATCGGTGCAGTCTCGTCATCGTCTCGTCTTCGCCATGTTGACATTAATACTGGCTAACAGTATTAATGTCATGCACGAGTATGCATGCATCAGTCAGACTAACCTCTGCATATATACGTCCAGTCGGACTTCAGCTTGGCCAGGCATTCTGTGCATGTTCCACAGTTCCCACCCCGGGGCTTTGATGTAGAAATGAAAAATAAAAAAAGCCAACACAAAGAAGAAGAAGAAGAAGTAGAAGAAGAAGACAACAGTGAGAAGAAATATGGTGAAATCCAGCCCAGTGCATTTTTGGACTAACAGGGAGACTGAATTTATGCTCTGTCAGCTTGAAGAATTTTGAATTTAATGGATTGTAGAATGACACATGCATGATGGTGCTCGACATCGCCCCACTGCCAGCTCAAGTTATTTTCTGTCTGTGATGCAATAGGCATATCGCCACCTAGCATAGCGGAGGCTACAAGCGTTACAGCTCATGGAAATGTGAGTCACTGTGTTGTTTATTTTATGTTCATTGTCAAAGCACATCGACGAACACCAGTGTACAACACACATGTAAATATGCTGAAGTCAGCAGGAGCTGCCAATTTGAGAAGACAGAAAATCAGCTTTTACTCCTACTCCAGGCTTTTTTAAAAAAAAAAAAAAAGTGTACCAAAATCTTTCATCTCCTCAGGTCACAGTGACTTCCATGAAAGAAGTGAAGTGCAGGACAGTAATGAGCCTGCGCATCATTAATTCATATAAAAGTGTTTCTCTGTTGCAAGACTGACGAGTGAGAAACACAGCTTAGCAGCGACTGGTGAAGACAAGCAGGCTGAAGAAGAAGAAGAAGAAGAAGAAAGGCTTTGCACGTCTCTTTGGATGAGATTTTTGGCAGCTCTCACCATGACAGCACAGCAGCTTTGATTATGGCACCGCACCTGTCTTTCTTTTTTACAACTTAAGTACAAAATACATCAATCACTTTCCAGCTTTGACATCCCCCCATAAAAATTGCCGCAATCGTACGATTCTTCTCAGGCCCGTCACCGCTGTTGTTCCAAATGATGTTGCCGTTTGAGAAACACGCTCACGTCAGCCGCGCTCATAGGAACGGTACATCGAAATGATGCACGGCGTTTAGTCCTGAGCTCTGCTCGGCTGAGCAACATGATTCACTGTCTATCGCGGGAGGATTGTTGATGTCAAAACGGCAGTGGTTTTCGGCGTCTGAGATCTGGCGCGTCTCCTGCCATGGAGACAGTCTGAGGAACACTGCGATCAACAAAACAAATCAAAGTGTCACGAGTTAAGTCGACGCGCTCAGTTAAAGCCTCGCCACCAGAGGATTTGGGCTCTGGAGAAGGTGTTAAATAGAATTTATGAACGTAACTGCAAACCTAATGATGACATAGCAGAGGAGATCATCAGGGTTTGAAGAGTGGGAATTGAGTTGCTCGGGACCTGGTCCGAACGAGGGCATTAGGTTTGCATGTTCTCCCCTTGTCTGCGTGGATTTTCTCCAGGTTCTCCGGTTTCCTCCCACAGTCCAAAAACATGAACACTCTGAAATGCCTGGAGGTGTGAATGTGAGAGTGAATGGTTGTTGGTCTCTGTGTGTTGGCCCTGTGACGGACTGGCACCTTTCGCCCCAGCGTCAGCTAAAATTGGCTCCAACTCCCCGCGACCCTCATGAGGAGGGCCAAGGCATCAAATTCAAATCACTGATGCTTGCCTCGACTACTCTGTTCATCAAAAGGATTGTCGTCTGACGGTGACGGTGCCAACACCCAGCACAAGACAATCCAGACTCTTTTCATGTGTTGTTCCACGTTGGTGGAATGACCTACCGAGCGCTACCAGAACAGGGGTGCCCCTGTCTATCTTCAAGAAGCTCTTGAAGACCCAGCTCTTCCAAGAGCATCTTCTGTCCCAGCACTTACCTTGCCCCCCTCCCCTGCACTTGGATCCACTTCTGCACTCTCACCCTCTATCAGTCCACTGTTCCTATCTAGTGGATTTCTTTCCAAGACTACTTCTCTGTATTCCTCTTTTGTAAGACGCTTTGGATAAAAGCGTCTGCTAAATGCTTAAATGCTTAAATGTAAATGTGGAGGATAAAGCGGTAGACAGTAGCTATGTTTACATGGAAACAAGTAATCGGAGTAAAAGCCTGATCAGAACAACATGCTGAGCTGAAAACTTTGATCCGTCATATCGTCATTCCGATTGGTGTTCACATACACAGTCGATGCGATCATGACTTTCTGGTTTAGCGCTATTGCGTGTTTCTGTTTTGTTAGTGCTGTGTTTTCATTCCAAGTGAAGTTTATTCTGCTTCTACTTCACTACGCATGTAAAAAAATTGTCTAATTTGACTGAACACTTCAATTCCGTGTCCATGTAAATGATGGAATTGTAAATTCTTAGAAAATCTTAGAAGTTTTGCACATGTAAACATAGCTAACACATAAATTAACTGAATTGGAGGAATAACATGGTCCTACCAAGTTTTGGTGAAAGTCTTTCCGTGCACCTTTGAAAGTGATTATTTTAAGGATTTTAACAATTGTAATGTATCCTTGTCTGATAAAGTCAATTACTCTAAGTTGTCTAATTAACATGAAGTCCATCCATCTTTTGTTATCTCTGTGTGAAGCTCTGCAGATATCAGCACCTCGACGAGAGTGACAAATCGCCCACCGACGCCTGGTTTCCCTGCACAGCCACAACAGACACAAATAATGACCTGGAACATTCATTTTGGCTAAAGGTACGACGTGTTTGGTGTTTTGTTTTTTTTGTGCTCCTTAAGCACAAAGACCAAAGTCTGGTCCTAATGAGGCAGAACCGCATTTCTGAGTTATTATCTGTAGGGGAAATATGTGAGCTTTGCTTAAGGTTAGGAAAAAAAGGCTTTTGGTGAGGCTGTGTAAATGAAGGGAAGTCAATGCAGAGACGTGAGGATTTTTAGATTAAGAATGTAAAGCATTGCAGCAAACAATAAATGATGCTATTCAAGAGGTGATATTATTAATATTAACAATTAATGTTTGGGTCATATTGTGCAAAGACTGAGTCAAGAACCTTGTTATTTTTTGCATTTTTTGGTCCCCAAACAAATATGTAGGATTTTCCCAACCATTCAGTTAAGATTAATTTAAATGGTGTTAGAGAAATGGCTGTAAATGAGTCTGTTAGTTATGGAGGTCTACTTACATATATTAACTTGTTTTCATGGTTAAAAACCTCCTAGTCGCTGCAAATGAGCCGATCAAAATATCTCCTCACTGACGCTCTTGTCAGCCACGCTGTTTCAGACCAAATCCACACACCCAGAACGTGAACGGTGTTGTGATTGGCCAGCCAACGAGAGCTTTCCCACTGTCCTGTGATTGGCCAGGTACCTGGAAGTGACGTAACAGATAGGCCAGCACTCAGATACACAGCTCCCCCTCTGGCACGGTGGATGCTCTGCATCTCAGCAGCTACAACGAGAGTAGTTCTTCTTCTTCTGCGGTTGAATGTACGCAACCGGATGTGCCCGGACTAGTGCCCACACTAGGAGGCGCTATGGTGGTGAGAGGAGTGGTGAGGTTTACTGATGACAACATCAACATACGGAAGTGCCGATCCGCTTCGCAGAGCCCAGGAAAACAATAAAACCCTATTTTCTCAGCAGTGGCTGAACTGTTTGTTCTGAAACTTAAGGGTTTCATAAAAGTGGTAATGACGCAGATACACACACAAACGCAGCGTTAATTGGAGCTTCCGGTCTATGTCGCCTTTAAATATGTGTCCAACGCAGCATTCACATTGTCCACATAATTGTCCTCTTCTGAGGCTGAACTCCGACCAATGTCTGATTTTATAAAATGCCAAGAAGTGGGCTGAGAACATAGTGAGGGAGAGTGAGGAGAGGCGTGGTCTGGTAGTGAAATCAGGTGCTCTGTCAGATGAGTCTCTCAGAGACAATAAAGCGACAGCTCCAGCGTTTATAAAAGGGGGAGGAGTCCAAGTCAAGTGTGGTAATGGTGCAAGCGTGAGCCAAGAAACCCAAAGGCAAAACTTGAATGCAGTAGCTGCCGTTTGACCAGAGAGGCAGTAAAGACATGTGTAATTTCAATACTTTACGATAAACTGTGAAGATTTGCTCCTGGATCAGCCAATAACATAAACTTTTTACGCATATACACTGGTTTACGCTGAACAAAAAGTGGTTTATGGGTTTAGTAAAGTGGGTCCACATTTAGAAAGTGGAACGTATTTTGTCTGATTGTCCTCACACCTACACAAAGACATGCACGTGTGTGTTTGCGTGAGCACCACAGCGTCTGTTCCCTCGCTAAACTCAGTGACTGTGGGTGGCTACGTCTCTCCTCAACGTCTTCCAGCACTTTCCAATAAATGGGGTTGAAGGGCCGCTCACACAGACTGTTGGCTCGCAGCTCAGTTATGCACACACACACACACACACGCACATTCTTAGCTTTCTAACAATTACTATGATTCTTATGATGCACTGGTTTCCATAATCATTCATTTTCCAGGTCAACGGTGAATCAGGAGTTCTAATGATCTGTGGATGATTACACAACCATGACAAACACTAATCACCGAAATCCCTCAATAATCAGCATTACCAGGTTACTAACAGTGTTATATAATTAACTCATGATTCATCATCTGACAAGTTATTAATACACTGGCATATGAAGAAGTAAAAAAAAGAAGACGAAAGAATACATTTCTAATTATACATAGATAATTTGCAAGCGTAATTTATTACAGCACCAGGACGCACGGGGAAAACGCTCTTGATCATTTCAAAACCATTGTCCAACATTCCGTTTCATGAAATAATTGTATATTTTGTGATTTAAAAAGGCTGTGTTTAAAATGGATGGCATTTCTATTTGTGTTGCCGCTGCAGTTAAAGTGATTTATATGCACAAGCGGCCTGCTTATCTTCACATGGATGTGCCGCTTTGTCTGCTACTCTGAATTTGGGGCCTGGCTCTCAACACCAGACCTGCGTCTGGTTCTTGTATTTATTAGTTTTGTATTATTTAATCTCTGCTCAGCCACAATTCCCACAGTCCAGGGTGCGGGGTTGAGGCTACGCGTAGGCTAGCTGTTGATTTGACTGATAGCTCCGCGGTCTTGTCTGTCGTCCCCTGGATTACGGAGTCCTTTAGAGTCTGGAGCTCGCCACTCTCCTTCCACACACACACACTCGTTCGTTCGTTCATCTTGTCTCATTTCTCTCTCATCATTCCCCCCGTCTTTGTCACAATGAGTCATCTTTTCTATCCCCTGCTGCTTTTATCAGACACTTCTCCTCCGCAGCCTCTCTGGAGGGCTTCCTTCACCGCAAAGACTCCTTTCACAGACTGAAAAGCCTTCATAATAACACCCGTATCTAGCCGCTCTCCTCCCAAAACAACCATAATCTTTCCTTGAAGTGCTCTCTCTGCCTCGGAAAGGCCTCCCTCACTTAAAAAGCTTGTCTCTCTGATCTGTATCAGTTCTGTAAGTATTTCTCAGCCGTCATATCACATCCATCTCCACGCCAGCGCTCGAAAAACAGGCATCAGTCTCTCATTCAGCAGTTCAAGATTTCCATTTGGAAGAACCTTCTCTGCGAGGCCTTAAAGCATCTTTCTTAAGTGATACTTCACCCAAAATGGGTTTTTTATTATTTTGAAACTTGGCAGGTGGCTGTGAAAAGTTGTAATTCTGTAATAAAGAACAGAGACAAGCATTGACATGGAATCACCGCACTCGCATGGAGTTAAACTGAGTTCATGTCCAACGTTTTTGCAAATTTAAAGCACATTTCTATTACACAACTGTATGTATACTGTGATCTTTTCTCTATTTCTTTGGGATTTGTCGGAGAAAATAATGCTGTCTGAGTCAGTATCTTTATTTAAGTCTTGTTTGCTATTTAAATTCTCTTTTATTTTTAGGTTGTTTTTCTTTGTTTGTTTTGTATGATAAGTGCTCTATAAATAGAGATAATTGTTGTTATTATTATAATTATTAAAATTATTAACATAGTGCTTGTTATCTACTCATGTTACCGTTGCTGCATGAGAACTAAATTGGTTGCTATGGCAATGTCAACCACCATCTATACCTGGGAATGTGGGTAATAAAAAACAGCTTTTTCATATGGAGTTTAAAGAGCAACTGTGGGTTAAGCAATGTTTGATTGGGATGGGATTATCACATGTTCTTATTCATGGTATTAAGTAAGAATAATGAGATTTTAACTTGCAGTATTAATCTATCAACAAAGGGAGAAATATGTTTCTCCATGTTTGATATTCTTCACCACTTTTTCTCTTGATCCAGGTGGGATTTGTCCACCCTGGAGTGGCAGCCTCTGTCATGGTGTACCTGGCATCAGACGGCTCAGTGTCCGGGGATCAGTGCCGGAGCACAGCCACCATCTTCCTCTCTGATACTACCGGCAAAAACCACTCACTAGGTACTTTGTTTTTCTACTTATCCTGATTTTTTTTTTTTTATCTTTCCTGCTTGTGATTGAGCCTCATGCCAGAACATTTTTCATTTTCTCCTCCTAAAGTTTTCTTACTTTTTTACTTGGGGTTTATGCCGCGTCAGATCAAGCCAAATACTTCCAACTTCAGGAAAGGGTGTATAAATTTTTACTTTAGGAGAGCAAATTAGCATCATTTATGCCCCAGTGATACCATATGAGTGTGTATAACATAACAAATGTGTGTATTCAGGACTAAAACAGTATTGTGAATTTTGAGAGAAGACTGACCAACAACAATAGACTGTTCATTAACCTAATCATCAGTAGTTTTACCTGAAGCACTTTGCACGTAAAACATGCACCAACTGCACTGTTTTACAGCTTAAATAAATAGCATAAACAGTTGTTCTCTCCTTTAATTAGAGTGCCTCCTAGTACTGGAGTACTCCATTGATTTGCATTGCAAAGCAAGCATCTCGTTTTCTTTCGGCGAGAAAACCCCTACACATCCTATATCAAAATGTGCAGCTTGATCTGAATGGAATGGTGAGCTATGACCCTTCTGAGCGTTTCCAGTAACCATGGCGTCAAAAAACGCAATAAAACCCACTTTGGAGCCTCACGGTGTCGTCATACTTTAACATAGAGACGTGGTTGAAACTTCAAACCGGTCACAAGACCTGAGACTTTTCTCACCGAAATCAAAGTTTTGATGCATATTACGGTTTTTAAACAATCACAGTTTTCTACTTTGTTTTGGGCGTTTTGTGTGTGTATTACGTCGATAAAGCAGCGCTGCTGTTTGCTGTTTTTCACCGTTTTTTGGACAGTTACAAACAGGGGAAGCGCAATTTTATAGTCGTAAATTCAAATTATAAGGAGTGAAATATTCCCATCCATTAGTGAAAAATGTGATTTTTATAACAGCAGACGTTCATACGACTTACCATTAAAGAAGAATCTGTTGGTATGAATTGTTCTTGCATGAGGTCCAACATCAATAATAACTGAATAATACTATGTGACTATTTGAAACCCTTCCACCTTCACAGGGACGTATGACCTCTCGTGCCACCGGAACCCGTTAGTGGTGAATGTGACCCATGACCTCTCGCGGCCCTTCTTCCTCACAGCCTCTGTGATCCTCCTGTTCTCCTCGCCCTCTGTGGCTGTGGGCGGTGTGGCCCTGAGGACCTCATGTCACTTCAGCACCTTCGCCCTGACCGGGTGCGCATCAGAGGGTGGGCTCTCCCACAGCTACCTACTAAACACACACAGCATGTCAGTTTCACACTGCACTTGGAAAAAAAGAAGGAGCTCAGACAGCTGTAGATCTGCACTCACTAATTACCAGATATATATATATATATATATGGATTTAAAGGTGTTTTTTTTGAAGAGTGGTTGTATGAGGTATTGACACATCGCGACGTCGACATAACAAAAGGCTCACCCAGCATAATTTGTACTATTTTAAGAATATAATTGCTGTGTCATTTAATTATTAGACAGTCTTTTCCACTTTGCAAACATCTTACGCTCCTGCTGTCACTTTGGTGAATTAGAATGGTTTTCAAACACCGCAGTCACAAAATAACACATTTAAACTCACAGTCACAGAAGCAGAAGTAGATCAACAACAAAAACAACTCTGCGGTCTGTGAGGGAAAAAAAATGCAAATTTTTTCTAGGGACTTTGGTTCAGGGCAGTGAGTGTTTTACAAAGTGACACAAACTTAAGTTTCTTATCACAAGAGGTTGCTGAACCATCAAAAATAATACCAATTTTGTGGCTTAATTTTAGCCTTTAATATTGACTAACCCTGTACAACCCAACTTCAAAAAAACCTGAATATCATTTTAAGGTTTATTTTGGCGAGAAAACAGACAGACTGAGTGATCAGTTCAGGCATCTTTGTTGTATTCTTTATCTGACCCTGCCTCTTATTCTTTCTCCTCCTCTCTCTCTCTCCCCGCCCTCCATCCCTCCATCCCTCCATAGCTGTTTGCGGCAGCCGTGTCAGATGGACAGCTGCAGCCCGCCTCAGTTAGAGCACGCCTCAGTCAGGTAGGCCGCCCGGAATGAAACGCTGAACGTCATAGAGAGGTGGAAACACACAAACAAAGCAACCATCTATATATCAGTGTGTCTCCGTAGGTGCACAGGAGGAGGAGAATCCTCCCACTGCTCTGTTCAGTGCCACCGCGGTTTCAGTGTCAACGTCCTCAACGGCAAACGAGCCCCAGCCCATCAGGTAAACTGGACGCTCTGTTTCATGCAGCACTCATTTAGTGAACACGTTCTTATTCTTCACAGAAGGTGGTAGACAGGACCACACTAAACCTTACTGGATTTAGTTTTTAGTTCTTCAGTAGCAGGTGAACGTCACGTCCTGTTAAATCATGAAGAAACTTTTACTTGTTATATTAAATTTTTTTGTAACTTGGTTTTACAGTATCATTTTATTATTTTATTATTATTATTTCTAATAGAGTTATTTTACTAACTAATTTATTTATTTTATTTTAATTAGTTTTTATTGTTCATTTTTTCATTTTTCAGGAGGTTTTGGGAGGAGAGCATATCCTATATTTGCATATTCATTATATATGTTTATTTATTTATTGATTTATGTATTCATTCATTCAGAGGAATTTTTTCACCTGCATATGATTTCATTCTATATTAATGTTAATGTTTTTGTGTAAGTAAGCTTTGTACTTAAGCTTGAGAAGAGCCATGTAAATAAAATTATTTTTAATTACATCACAAATTGAATGGCATTACAGGACGGCTGCCTCTGTAAAGCATGACCCTTGTTAAAAGACCGATTTTAAGGCGTCAAATACTGAATTACTTTTTTTTTTTTTAAACGATTATGCACTCACACAAACAAAGAATTATGGGCAGTATATTCAATTTCCGCTGTAAAAGTATATTTTCAGATTGTAGTCGAGAAAAAAACAACATTTAAACATAAATCTTGACTCGATGCTGAGCGTAAAAAAGTTTTTTGGTGTTTGAGGTGGATTGAAAACATGACACACGACAACAAGACGACGAAAAGTAACCAATTTCATAATTTCCAGGACTTTTCTCCACAAACTGCTGTTATTTACTCATCACACCTCTGCTCTTATGAATCTATTCTCATTCAATATGTGATTAGTATTTATTTATTTATTCATTTATCTCCTCTTATCACTTCATTTGCAAAGTGCTGCGATATAAAGCGTTTGATGATCTATTCTGGCCATTGTGTACTTGTATTTATATTTTTTTATTTTTTATTTGGTAACAAGTAACAAGTGACAAAGATAATTAGAGAAAATGTAGAGTAAAATTACAAGTTGCTGGAAATGTAAATAACAAAGTTATGTATTTATATCTTTGTGAGGTCCAAAAAAACGTACAAACAAAAGCTTTTTCAGCGTTAAGACCTGGTTTAAGGGATTGGATTAGAATTGAGTTTAGGTTAAGGTTAGGGTAAGGAGCCAGGGAATGCATTATGTTAACGACGTGTCCTCACTTAGATATTAAACACAAGTTTGCGTGCGAGTGAGGTGGTGTCTTTGTAGAAGCACTTTATTACATTTTTACGTTTATGAACTGTTCTAAACAAATCAAGTTTGCTTGATTGATTGAGTCGAGTCCAACAAAGTGTCTGTGGAGTTCAAAGAGAGAATTCTAGGAACGTTCTGAGTGAAGGTATAAACGCATGAAGTCATTCTTCTCCTTTATTTGCTCTTCTGTCTTCCTCTGTAGAGAAAGACGGAGCTGGAGTGTTTTCAAGGTTCATGGGATCGTATCGTGAGCTGTCAGCCCGTGGACTGTGGCCTGCCCGATCAGTCGCACGTCTACCACGCCATATTCAGCTGCCCCTGGGGAACCACCTTTGGCAAACAGTGTTCCTTCACCTGTGGATCCCCGGCCATTCTACAAGGTAAGGCTGTGCATCAGGAGTTGTGTTTCCATTACGATATTTCAATTGCTACTCGCAGGTGTTTCCATTGAAAGGTGTTTTGCGTATAAGCCGTAATTGTACGCTAGTTACATCCTGTTTTTCCCGTAAAATCTCGTCCCGTGAGACTCCACTTTAAGGAAGATGGCCGAAAGCATTTTATGCGTTTTATGGTTTTGGAACGGTGATCTCGATCGCGGGTGAACTACATAGCGTCTTTTATAAAGTACCTTAAAGGGATACTTGAGTAGTATTTTACCAGAAAATTTGTCACTTTTTTAATATTACTTAAGTAAAAGTCTTAAAGTATGACGACATTTACTGTACTTAAGTATCAAAAGTCATTTTCTGATATAAAAGTTTTAGAAGTGAAAGTAAAAGTATTAAAAAAGTGAGGCGTTAGGATGGAGTCATGGTGGCTCAGTGGTAAGGCGACGTTCCAACTGGCAGGCTGTGGGGGTTCAATTCCCGGCTCTGTTAGTCTATATGTGTCTTTGAGCAAGACACTTAACCCCCATGTTGGATCGTGCGAATGGGTGAAAACTGTAGTAGAGAAAAGCTCTATATAAATACAGACCATAATACCAACTCTTCTTCTTCTTCTTCTGCTGATTTTATTTGGTAGTAAGTGACAAAGATAATAAGAGGAAATGTAAAATGAAAAAGTGAAGTATAGGTACCTGAATGTTGTACTTCATGAGAGTGTAAAAATGTTTCAGCGATATTTGAGAGGTTTTGTTTTTTAAATGAAATGAAATGTAGGTCTTACGCGTTTCTATGGGTCACGGAAACACAACTAGTGTGACAAATTGAGTAAATGCTGTCTCACAAAACCTACATCAGTTCCTGAATATAATAACAATAATACAGTAATAATAATACTCAGTCATGCACAGTGGCCCTGGCTGGACAGGATCAGATAAAAATCATATTGTGTTCACACACACACACTTCATATTTAAAAAAAAAACACCTCTTGCATCATATCCAGGCAGAACTAACTGCCTGCGGCACACACAAAGACACATACACACACACACAAAACTAAAAGCAATGCAAGTTACACAACGTAGTGGATGCTTCTTGAAGCGATTAGATGGAAACCAGTGCGATGTCCACACGCCTGTGTTTGCGGTCGCGGCGACACGACGACATCTTCAGTGTCAGCAAGTATTCACGCTCTTTCAATACTGATTGTGCAGAAATGATTCTATTTGTGGCTACTTTTGGTTTTGGGTGAAATCATTTCAGATTAAGGGGCCATTTATGTGTCACTCAGCACTGAAGAACATGTCGAGTGCACACCAGCACAGCTGTCATGGATTTTAATAAACGGAACACATTTAGCCCACAATTTTTAAAAATAGATTTACAAAAAAACAAAACTGTCTAAGGGTTTGGTTATCATCCACGCGACTGCTTTATGTGGGCGACATACACGCAGAGGAAATATTAGCTTTGGGGCGACAGTGAAGAAGTGTCGTCTCCTTCTCTTCATAACAGAACAAGACTCGAAACCACGCCAACACAACTGGATCTTGTCCTTCTTTGACATTTTAGTGCAGAATTTATCTCTCCCTGTGAACACATTTTGTTATTATCTTTATTTAACAAGGGGGAAAAAAAGTCTTAAGAGACTGAGATTAAGAGCATATTTTTCAAAGGAGATCTGGCCAAGGCAGGTAGCAGCTGAAATAGAAGACAGCAGAAAGCAAAAATAGATGTATTTTTCCGTTGGCTTCTCCCTGTGCAGGTGTCACCACAGTGGAACACCTGCTTGTGATCTGCATATTTGATTTGGCAGAGATCTTTTGCACTGGTTGCCCTTGCCTTGGTGCAATCCTCCCATTTATCTGGGCTCCGGGCTTGGGATGTCACACTGGATGTCTATGGGGAGCAGAGGTTGCGCTAGACTTTTTCGTTGTCTGTCATTTTGACTGACAGGGTCATAAAAATCCTGTCATAATCAACTTTAAATGATAATAATGACATATTCAATTGCATTGTTCATATTGCAGTGGGATATGAACAGTTCACCTGTGGCCTAAACGCACAGTCTCACACCTTCCTCCTGGTCCACATGGACTTAAATCGCGTGCCTGCTTGCGCGTAGTTGCGCGTGGTAGGAAATCCCGCAACAAGCGCTCCTTCTAGACCAGTGGATCAGCTGCACCGGTCACAGACGCGCTCCAAAGCCTCCTGTCCATAGCTCTTTAACACGCTGTCAGCACTACAAGGATAGCGAGATGCATTGAGTACGGTGTCCAGGTCAGAAATTATGCTCAGATTCTCCGATGGGAATCTTTATTTTGTCGCACAACATTTTTCTATCCGCCCTCCTCAGCCAGGAGAACTCCCGCTCCCACTGAACTCGCCTAACCTCCTTACTGCCGCTTCCTCGCTCCGCTGAGGCCAAGGGCTGAGTTTGTCCTTCATCTGCATCTATCCCTCTTTTATCAACATAGTTTTTAGGGGTGTGAATTGCAATCTGTCAAAATGACGGATGGCTCTCAGATTTTTCCGTCACCGTTTTAAAAAAACGGTCAATGGCGGAAAATATTCGGTTAACGCGACCCCTGATGGGGAGCAATGGGGATTAGGCATCTTGCTCTGTTCCTTGACTTGTCGTGGATTCAAACAGAACAACCCTCAGGTTACAAGCCAAGATGGGGAAAATAAATTGAACAAATGCATTGTGTCAGAACAACTGTGTGTTTCAATGTCGGGGGTTCAATTATGGAACAGTCTAACATGAGGAAAAACATAAATCAGTTTAAAAGAATATACAAAAATCCATCCATCTTCTACCGCTTTATCCTCCACATGAGGGTTGCGGGGGGAGCTGTGTGTCCTGGACACCCTGGACAGTTCACCAGTCCATCACAGGGACACATACAGAGACAAACAACCATCCACTCTCACACCTACGGTCAATTTAGAGTGTCCAATTTACCTAATCCCCATATTGCATGTTTTTGGACTGTGGGAGGAAGCCACGGGCCGCCCAGAAATAAATGGACTGATTGAAAATATAATGTGCTCCTCCTCAGGTGACAGCGACAGGTTGGTGTGTTTGGAGGACGGACTGTGGTCGTTCCCCGAGGCTTACTGCAAGATCGAGTGTCCGGAGATCCCAAACATCTCCAACGTCAGGCTGCTAACGGCCGACTGCGTGGCCTCGGGTCACGACGTCGGCTCCGCGTGTCGCTACAAATGTGACCCGGGTTTCTACGTGAAAGGGAGCCTCACGAAGAAAACGCCCAGGTAAGTGTCGGCGGAGTTATTGCAATTCAAACGCAAAGTTAAACAAGCTTTACCATCATATAAGACCAGGACATATAGTTTTTTTTTTTACTGTTTTGTCTTATATTATATTTGTGTAAAATGACTTAATGTAAAAACTCCACATGCAGCTGCATATCTTTATGAGTTATGCTGCCACCGATGCACAATTCTTTATGAGTCCAACACAGTGATGCAGCAGCAGCAGCAGCAGCAGCAGCAGCAGCCATTAAAGAGCTGTTCTTACCTCTGACACATGAACCAATGTACATTTATATTAAAACACATACTGCTGCATTTATACTGCAGAACTGGCAGAGTCTTCAGAGTCTTGTGTTTGATTTTTTTTACCTCTTATTTAATCAGTTAAAGTAATGTGAAACAATAGAGTGTGCGGTTCTGGAGTTTGGTGGTTTAAAGACGCATTAGGCTTGTTTTCAGAAGCCTGTTTTTAATGCACACCTTTGCATTTGCACATAGTATATCCAAAAATGATTCTTGAAATATCAACATTTTTCAAGGTTGAGGGAGGTAGAAATAAAGCATGATATTCAAAAATGACGTGACTGAAACGCAGACTAAAGTGGAAATGGAGGGTTAGTGGAGGAATGTGTGGACTGCTGAGGAATCCACAACATTCACGACTTAGAGCAAGAAGTAAATATTACTGCAATAAAAGAAGGAAGAAACAACACATACCAACAGCTACTGGTGCTATTTATTTACATCATACATCACATCATATCTCATCCCGTGATGACACCGTCTGCTCATGTTGTTACTAACTAACTACCAATAGTCGCTGGACTACGGAGCCCCAGACATGACAAAAAGCTCTAATTTGTGGCCACAAAATATTAATTTGTGGGTTTAGTGTCATTCCCATCAACAACCTCCTCACTGGAAACTGTGACACTAAACTAAAATTTACCAAGATATTCACATATTCGAACTTCTGCAGTCAATAACATTTTAAAGAAACATTGTTGAAACACATGTGAGACACATTTTGAATCACAGTGATGTGGACAACGAGCCACAATCTCATTTTCATCCAAAAGAGCTGGAAAAGGCTTCAGTGAGACCGGAGCGCAGTGACTGTCTTTTATATAACTTTTTGTGAATATTTATCAGTAATAATTGTCAAAAATGTCACTATAATACATTGTAGCGTCATTTAATGTCACAGCGGTACTGTACATGATGCGACACCTCTCAGTTTGAAAGAAAATATGATTTTATATGATATAATTTAAATGTTATTGATCGCAGGAGTTCAAATCTGCGAATATCTGTCTTCTATCTTCAATCTTTTTTGGAAAATTTGGGTTTAATTTTTTTATACATTTCAATAGAAAACTTTGTCATGGATACAAGTGTTGGGACACTGGTCTGGTCTTGGTCTTGACTCGGTCTCACCCTGCCTCGGCCTTGGTCTTGTCTCGGTCTCGACCCCTCAAAGTCTTGGTCTTGTCTTGGTCTCGATACACCGTGGTCTTGGTCTCGACTTGGTCTCGGTTTAGGTGGTCTTGACTACAACACTACTGATAAACGCAGCATTTCCAAACATTAAGCTGACTTTCAGCGTGTTTATTTGCTCCCGCTGTCACCACAGGAAGTATTTCAAGTTGGAGTGCCTGGAGGGGGGTCAGTGGGAGGAAAGTGGCTGCGAGCCCATATCCTGCCCCGCTTTACCCGACGTATTCCAGGGCATGTACACCTGCACCAACGGCCTGTACTACGACACCGTCTGCACTCTGCGCTGCTCGGATCCAACGGAAAATGTAAGTTTGTTTTATTTAGCAGCTGTCTCTTTCTCCAGGTCAGGATTTACAGGGTGAGAAACCTCGCGTTCTGGTGCAGTTTGCTCGTGTTGTTCTGACAAAAGTGAGCGAAAAGGTCTGGTTTGCTTTACTGTGAAAAATGCATCTTCATCTTTTCTAAGTTTCTGCCTGTGAAATGGAAAAAATATAAAAAGAATAAAAAGGAATGCTCCACAGAAAGAACTGGTCTGAATCTGATAGGCGATACGCTCCAGCCGTTTCCACCAAAACAACAGACGCCACAAAAGCTGTGCGCACGCGGTGGCTGCGGTTTGAGCTGCAGTCACGCATCACTGACATTTTGTCATGGACGTGATGCTGCTCTTTTTCTTTTCTTTTCTTTTTTTTTCTCTCTTGACTTCAAGAGGACTCATTTTGGGGATAATTCCGTGGTATCCATGCATGCAAGTGTGAGGAGAAAACACAAACAAATAAAAGCGGTGCACTTGCAAAGAGATGACGTGGTTCGAAACCACTTCTGTGATATATTTTTCATGAAGTCCTGGGAGAGCAATCATGTGAATTCTTCTGGTGCCCACTGTGTGTTTAAAAGACACATGAGACAAAAGCATTTACTGGTCTTTCAGACAAAGACATTGATTCATTTTATTCAGTTGAAAATGTCATTGTATGCCGATGACTTATGTCTAATTCCTGTCTGCGTGGGCAGCTTCATACTTAAGATTGTAAAACCACAAGAGCAGAATGATGGATTCATCTTTAACCCTTAGAACACACAGCATTTTGGCTGCTTTTTTCCATTACTTTGTTTAAATGTACAGTATATACAGAGGCTATAAGAATGTGCAACATAGAGTGTCTTATATCCTTTTTTCCAGCACAACCCAAAGGCAATTTGATGAAAAAAAACAACTATATAAACACACAGGAGCAAAAAGTACTCAAAATGTTAAAAATAGGATTTAATTTGTGAAATATGGATAAAGTCACAGTTCAAAGTTCACTTGGCTCATTTTTCTGAACAAGAAGAAAAGACAAATTTTGTGACTTCCGCACAATTATTGCTACTTTGTATCACGACTAAAAATGCGATATAAAATGAATCATAACTTTTGACTCAACAACACATTTTTAAAGCATGAATATGTGACTTATAGACACACACAAGCAATAAGGGTTAACTGACCGAACCAGTAAATGGTTTCTATTTATATGTATTTTCTAGTCTTGGTGACCACTCAAAGCTGGTTTACAGAACTTGTTTTCCCATTCACCCATTCATACATTCTTTTTTTTCTATCACACATCTTTCATACCATTTACATAGCAATTAGGAGTCATCAGCATGTAGGCTATAATGCATTCAGTAATCAAAAAGCCTCAACCTTTAAGCCACCGCTGCCTTATACATACTACATAAAATGATTATTTCCCTCATTTTATCATAGAAAAAACAATGGTATAATGCGATAAACAAACCAAATAACATTTTATAATAGTCACGTTTTATTCCTCCGTCTAATAAGGCAAACCTTATTAAACCTTGAAAGTGCTCTTCAAGCACTTTCAAGGTTTTAAAGCACCAGTGCCACCCCTCTTCCTTTATGACAGTGGTCTCAAACTTGCAGTTCGCGGGCCAAATCAATTCCACTTAATATCAACTTATAATGAGTTATTTATGTGTGTTTTTTATTACTATATTCAATTTGCATCATAAATACATTTGTATTGTGAACTTTGTTATCGTTCCATAGCAAAACAAACACTTTCATTGTGAAATGAAGTGAAATATCATCATCAATATTATTATTTTATACTTTTTTCACCGGCCCCCTACTGACCAAATTAGACGAGTTTGAGACCCCTGCTTTATATCAATGATCTGTGTCCAGATCGAGATTCGCTGCACGAAGGACGGCGCCTGGACAGCGGCGTTCTCCATGTGCTCCAGGCTCCAGGGATCCTGCTCCTCTCCTCCTGATCTCAACTCAGTGGAGTACAGCTGTGACCAGGGGATGGATGTCGGTGAGTAAAAAAGCCGATTTCAGCGATGAGAGTTTTCATCCATCAAAAAAAACTGTCCTGATTGCGTTTGCTTCCCTCTGTCAAACAAAATAGAGCCATGCACAGTAGCGTGCCGGTCCCTGGCTTTTCTTGTTACACACGTCTTGAATGAACAGACAAAACAATCATGGCGGTCGAGGGTGTTTTCGTCAACTCTTGTGTTTTTCCTCCTTCTCTCGCACTCGATCCCCGTATTTGTTTTGACAGCAGCGTTTGATTTCAGCTCACATAATATAAAACACTGAAGTCTGGATGCCAGATTCAAGTGTGGGACGGTGGAGACACTGGAGTCTGACTGGATACGTCGGTGTATTGATATCAAAGAAAGTGATGGTGGTAATGAAACCAAACCAGTGCCAGTGCAAGCGAAAAAACGTTTTTCTGACGTTTTTGTAAGAAAATATTTTTCACAGACGTGCACATAAACGCGATTTTGTTTTAACCAATTGTGACGCTTCTGGCAGAGGTGAGTAAATAAGTGTGATGATAATCGTTTCCCGATTTCCTTTTTCAACATCCATTTCAAACACAACATGTTGCAGTGCTATCAGATTAAACACATTATTTGTCCTTATAGTGACATTAAAACGCTAATAGTAGCAGCGATAAAAGATAAAACGCACCACGAAAGGTTGTTTGCTCCATGAAGGATGTAATTCTCACTTTAGCTTCTTCCACACTTAAATAAATTCCCTTTGTCAGTTGTTTTTCTGGTGTATTTAGCGGTTTGTGATCGCGAGTGGCATCACAAACCCTGTCGCTGTATTTCAGTCACACGGAGTCTGTGCTCCGGTCATGGAGGAAGTACTGAACAAATCTTTTTAATGAACTGATTCTAATGATCCAGTTACACTGAAAACAACTGCTTTACAAGTCACATGGTTGCGTGTGTGTGACGCGTGCAAAGCAAAGTCACGGCAGACTCCGCCCCACGTTGAGGAGGTACTATTTTGGTAGTGGAAAACCAACCTAAACCGTGCCGTGCCGAGTTGTTGCATCCCCACAAATGGCAACCTGAACTGACGCTGATAGAAAATGGGTCTCGAGCTTCCTCTGTGTCACCTTCTATCAAAAATGTGTTGTCATTGTCATCTCATCAGCGAAGTATCGCCCAGGAATCGGCATCGACGTCCAGATATCAACTCGATTACCGTATTGGAAATTTCCAATCAACACCAAGTCCCTGGATCCCTTATTTTTATTTATGTATTTAATCTTTTAAAAAAAAACCACTGTAGATCTAAAAGCTTATCCAAATGGAGCCATCTCCCACTCTGTGAGTGTGTGTGTGTGTGAACCCAAAGCAAATACACAGAGAAGTCCAAGGCTGCTCACGTCTCACAGAGCTACAGTAGCTTTGAAACATTTCATCTCTGCTCCGAGTGCCAGCTTTTTAAATTGAATCAATACAGCGCACGCTGAAGCACTTAGCATTTATGCATTTAGTGGATGTCCAACATTAAATGTATCATAACTTGACAGCTTAAAACAGCGTCGTTAATGCATCACACACACACGCACGCTGGCAGGCGGCCGAAATTAAAGCCGCAGTAGCCGCGGGAATAGCAAAGAGAAGTTGTTGACTGTGAAATTTTATTTGCAGGGTTGTTAAAACGCTAATATTTTGGGATCACGGCTCTTTGTCCTGAGCTGCTCTCGTCGACGATGAGGCCGCGGCGGCATCTCCATCTCTGAGACGATCAAACCTGCCTCCAATTCTGATTTTTCCTGACAGATAGTTTGTGATTTAATCTGCAATATGATCATCTTTAGCTCAATAAACATCACGGAGCATCGCCCGCCTACACCGTCAGAAGGTGGGAATGCTGTGTCAGCATTTCCAACTATTGTTTTGCCGTGTTCTCATCTTCTGCCATCTTTTCTCTCTCTGTCTCCTGCCACACTTTTCGTCCAATTTCAACAAATCATGCATCAAAAACGTTTGGCTCGTTGACGACATTCTCAGCACATGATCAGGTTCCTTTCTGATTTTTATACTTTTGGCCCGGAGGGAATGAATGGTGAGCGCAGATCAAAGGCAGCGGCGTTGGCACACGCGACTGCGCGTAATGGCGTTAAATTTACTGCCGAGAACATCAAGCAAATCAGTTGACATTGTTGTTAGTTTGATTCTTAATTCCAAAACATGCATGAACAACTAGGATTAAAAGCAAATTAGTGTTTGATAGTTAGTGATTGTATTTAGTTTGTAAGAATCCAAAAAAACATTTACATTGACATTTAAGCATTTAGCTATATAGAAGAAGTCTTTGAAAGAAATCCACTAGAAAGGAACAGTGGACTGACAGAGGGAGAGAGTGCAGAAGTGGATGCAAGAGCAGAAGGAGATGGAGAGTGCAGGGGAGGGGGGGTAAGGTAAGTGCAAGGACAGAAGATGCTCTTGGAAGAGCTGGGTCTTCAAGACCTTCTTGAAGATAGACATGGACGCCCCCTGTTCTGGTAGCGCTCGGTAGATGAAAGCAGAGTCAAAAGGTCCCAGCTTATACAACTTTAGTGAAGAGATTCTTGACGTACAGCATCAGTGAGTGCAGTTTGACGACTGAAGACTCAACATCTGTTCCATTCTGTTGTCTTTCGCTTATCTGGGTCTGGGTTGCGCGGGCAGCAGCCTTAGCAAGAAAGCCCAGACCGCCCTGTACACAGCCAGGGGGGATCCCAAGGCCTTCCTAGGCCAGTGGAGAGATATAATTCCTTCAGCATGGCCTGGGTCGGCTCCGAGGTCTTGTCCCAGAAGGACATGGCCCGAAACACCTCCCTAACCAAATTTCTCAACTACTGTTTGATATTGAACAATCAAAATTGGGATAAATGAACTCACGTTTTGCTCTTTGCGTTGACCCAACTGCTTGGAGTAACTATACTGGATTTTTACCGTCATTTAACAGCTTTGGAGTCATTGTGATGGTTAAATGCGGGGAGATTGGGGGGCTGTCTCCACTGTCCCCTACTGTCAGTTAGTGGAAAACCAGCCTCGCAAGATCAGGGACGCTGAACCCTGGAGTCCTCAGAATCAGGAGGTCTCGCAAAGTCTTGGGTCTCAAAAAAGAAACACAAATTGCTTCACGGAACTACAAACACACACACACATGCCCTAGCCAGGTACCAGCTAAAGATCAAGGCAATGACAGAATTTATTTTAAACATTCATCATGGCAGAGCTGGCAAAAAAGAAGCAGAGGAAACTGTTGTTGTGGAGGAAGCGAGGAAGAGGAAACGAATGTCTGACCGGGCGAGGGGCCACAAATCGGAAAAATCGGAAGCATGGGAAATGGATTTGGATCGACATGGCTCCACGGCTTGTGTTCGCCGGCTCTGTTGAAAACAAATGCACATGGGCAGGAGAGGGGGAAAGCGTCAGCCGCGGGTTTTAAGGCAGTGAGGATAAGGAGGTCGAATAGATGGATGCGATTGTGTCGTAAAAAGGGTAGGGGGAGGTCTGTAGAGAAAAAAAGGCAAAAAAAGCGACCAGACTTGCAAAGTTCTGCTTTAAAACATTTTTAAAGATTTTTAAACAGATAAAAGCTTAAGCTAGTTCCACACAGACCACAGATGACGTATGAGCCGGAGTTTTGTGACGTCAGTGTTTACACGTGAATAAATTCAAGTGTCATTTGATATGACTGTTTTCTACTTTCCCCTCTTGCAGGTGCTGTGTGCTACCCAACATGCATCGTGGCCCTGGACATGGACCTGCGTGACCCGGTGGCTCTGTCCAATGGCACAACAGCGGACTCTGTGAAGCACTGGATGCTGCCCACCCAAGTCCAGGTGAGGAGGGGAGTCATGCACATCACGTCTCTTTAGTTCTACTCCAGTGACTTTATCTGTTTTGGTTTTTTTTTTGCTTGAGTTCACCTCATTTCTCTTTTCTTTTCTTCACCAATGTCCAACAAAATACAGACAGTAGAGGTAGAGAGAGGTTGCTATGCCGATCGTCCTGCAGAAGTGAATGCACCTGTTTCTGCGTGATGAAGCACAGCACGGTGAAATATGAGACAGCTCGATTGGTTTAAATATCCATAAAGAAGAAAGGGATTGGGGTTCTATTGCGACTATTTAAAATGAATAATGCATTGCAACATCTGCTGGTCTGAGCAACAACACGGAGTAAACTTGGCTACTGTTTCTGACTGACTCACCTTCACCGATAAGTGCAAAGATCATTTACGGGCAGAGACGAAAACAACTCGCACTGTACACGAGACAGTGGACGTGCAGCATAAATACACGGATAAACAAACATCTCCACTCCTCACTTTTAATATTTATGTCTTTTATCGCCTTTATTTGTGATACCGTGTCGGGGAAATTACACACGGAAAATTTGATTTGTGTCTTCAAGTCTGTGTCTCACGTCTCCCAAAGACTTTTGGTTTAAAACTAATAATGTCTGAGAGGATAAATGAAGGCGAGATAATGACTGGAGATGAATTATGACCTCCATTTAAAAGTCAAAAGTCATTTTGTCCAAGAGTAATATAATGTGCTCATGAATCACTTTGAGTAAAGATCTATTAAAGATCAAGGACAATTTAGTCTTCTTGATTAAGCAACTGACTCATTGTCAAGAGTCAGTTGATAATGCAAGGAATAGCATTTAAAAGTGAAATAATATGCATATTTTCAACGAGTTTAAGACATTTGGGGCCCGTAAAAGATAGGAGAACATGCAAATGTCAACTTTGTATCCTCCCAAAGTTATTTTTTACGTCTTCTTCTGGACAGTTTCACATGTATGAAGATTTCTTGAAGCAATACCTTGTTTATGTAAAGTACCAAACAAAATGTTCTGTTTCTGTGTGGATAAAGAAAAACAAATTCCCTTCTTAAGTCCAATTAATGCGTCACTGCAATTCTACGAATATTACATGGATAAAAATAATAAGCCCCCCCACACATGTCACTTCATACTTCATTATCAGATACTTGACTTAATCACTGGCAGGACAGCACCTTCCAGAGTTGACTGGGAAAACATTGTAATTCCCCCGCTGTAGCAGCTAATCTCACACTTATCACACAACAAAATCCACCTCATGCGTCTATGACGGCGTTCGTTATCAATAAGTGTTTTTTGCATTACTGGAAAGCAGAGGCAGATAGCGCGAGGAAAGGTTCCAGTTGACGTCAAAGGGTTTGAGGAAACACACACACGCACACACGCGGATATCTCTCACCGACGGTGCGAGCATAGTTCAGCGTGGACAAACTCACGCGGCTGCCAGGTTCAGAGTCAGAGTCCAGAGTTAAAGAGCGCTGCTTTAGAGGTGGGTTATGTTTCCCAATATCATTATCTCAGGAATCGCTTCCATGTTACTGCCGCCGCCGCTGCTGCTCCATCTTTCGCCTGACTTTTTGGGTGGTCAGTTACGCCAGCCAGACAGTTACACCAGCCTTGCCAAGGTCAAATAGTTGGACGGCTGTTTGGTTATTTCTGCCACATTGAAGCATTGTCTTATCTTGAATACTTGAAGACTCACTGGCTGGGTCAGGCTGCTCAGGAAATCGCACAGGGAGGATCCACTTTCTCTTGCCATATTTGTTAGTCAATCAATAATATTTAAACCTTTTTTTCTTTTTGCCCATATGGGTCGGATAAAGCTCTTATCTGTCTTTGAAGCTGTAGTACGTCACTTTGAAATTTTAATGTGTGAGTCATAGTTCAACTCTTTAATGCTGTTTGTGTATCGGCCATGTAGCCGACGTCACAGTAAGCCAATGCATTGTGACGTATGCCGTAACATCGTGGTATCTTGTGGTTCTTTTTTATGCCATAAGTTAATGTAGATTGGAGATATTATTTGAGGGTGGAAAGCCTACAGTTTGTTGCTTTAATAAAGGTTTCCAATACGGTACAGAGCGCGTCTGGTCTTGTGTTAGATCTGTAGAGGCTAAACCTAAAGCTTAAAGCCACTGAGGGCTGCTAGAACAGGTTAACTTAAGATTGACGCGCTTGCCGGCCACTGAAGGAGACAGACGACTTCCTGGTTTGGTACTTTGCATGCTTCTTTATTTTTCTCACCATAACGATCATACGCAACATCCATTAACCGTGTGAACAAAAGTCCATCATGCACCATTTCCCAATACTGACTCGCCTGCCGTAGCGTGGCGGAGCAGAGCGGTCGAAAACTGTTAGCTCTTCCGACTAGCAACACCTGCACCCGGAAACACTAGTTCCCACCTTTGTAGCCCCTCTTCCTGGTGCACTGAGGACACCTACTGGCCCCTCACAGACACACACCCAAACACAGAAATGGCTCATACAAGATCTATGAAAGCAAAGCAATGGCAGAATAGAGCTGTGGACTGAGTCAGTTTGCTTACACCACCACGTCAGCAAAAATGAACGGAACGTGTTCTGGATTCCAGCTGCTGGAGTTCAATACACATTTTGAAATCCATGGACATCAAACTATTTATTACAGAACTCAAACTTGAGTAAGGAACGACCTTCTGATCAAGTTTAACTCAAAGTAAACTGGTGAATGCTTTACAAGTCACAATAAAAGCATGTCAAACAAACCTGTACATGCTTTAGTGGAGGATTCTGTACCAGAGATGAAATGATCACTACATTGCATCACTACAAGTGGAATCTGTTGCATGTGGATTCTCATCTCTCCGTCTTCTATGCTCTACCTCAGCAGATCTTTGGTGATACAGTCAAAAGTTCTTCCATTAGCCTGTCAACACAACTAACCATCATATTCACTTTTAATGAAAACAGCCGGTGAAGAGACAAGTTGCCTGACATATAACCTGGTTATATACCGTAATGCTGCCAGATATATAGTTATTGGATGTGAGCAGCGCCACTTCCTGCCAAAATGGCATTTTTCTTGAGTGTTACGTGTCGCGTGACTTCAGCTAACAGAGTCCTATTGGTGGTTTGATATTGAAACAGTTATCGTCCTTCAAGATTTCGGCATCCAGGTCCATCATTCTATAGCTACTTATAGGATGCTGTTTGCCACAGTGGTTTCTATTTTATCTCTTCCCTACAACTGCATTGTTCAACCATGTGCTTTTGTTTTTCAGAGCATAGTCTGTACAGGGATGATGAAGTGGTACCCCGACCCTCAACACATCCACTGCATCCCATCATGTGAGGTAGGAGCTCAAACAGCACATCGGCCCTGTACATCAGATACATGACCTTTGCCACCTTAATGCAATTAGACTTCCTGGGGTCCACCTTAAAAACATACTGAAGAGCCTCTATCGCCCCGTGTGAGCAATTACCAAAGCGTTGTGGTCGCTTTTCTGAAGAATGACCAGAACATTGCGGGCACTCTGGCCAAGCTTTTCTCCCTCACCACTTTCCGGTTTCACACACACATGTAGAGCAAGAGCGAGAGAGAGCGTGATGGAAATGGAGCCAAGTGCTTAACACGATAAAAGAGTTTTTTTTTCCACTTTGGTAAGTTATGTGTTGTTAATCTGTGTCTGTGCAGTACAGACACAGGCAGATTGGCACACGCGGGGCAGAGCGAGGCAGTCTTCAGGGAAGCACTGTTGGCGGAGCGCACGCCTTCACATTCACGTTCATGAGAAGCTAAAATCGTAATCGTGATAAAGATACCACTGAGCGTCCAAGGTTTATTTTTAGCAGTAGAATCTTACTTCTGAACCCTTTTCGTGGGGGCTGCTGTATGAAGCTGTCTACATTTTACCCGCGTGCTGTGAGCTTCCTCCGTTTCGCCTGCTGAGTCGTGACAGCCACCGCGGACACGAAAACAACAAACTGCTGGAGTCATGTAGGCTGAAAGCTTAATCAGCATCGTGTGTGAACTCATTTGGAATGAATGTCAACGACACTGGTTTATATTTAGAAGTGACAAACCATACAGTACCAAAAATAAATAAAATACACCAAAAATCCAAAATAATTCCAAAATAAAAGACACATAAATACACTAAGACAAACACTAAATGCAGTGGTTCTGAAACGTTTTATACTAGACTGCTTGGTGCAAACAGAGCTCATGTCAGCCTTGATTTATAATCTGTCCAAATCGCTGGATTTTGCATTGTTTTCATTATTCTGGACCACAGTTTGGCTGCGTACATGGTACACAGTTGTCTTCAAGCTGATAACACGCTGCATGTGTGAAAACACAGCGTGATACCTCTTGCTTAACCAACAGGAGTTTTTTTGTTTTGTTTTTTGTACTGTAAACATTCGGTGAATCATCTGTTCTTACGTAACGCGTCTCATACGTGCTTTTCAGATGCCTCGAGTTCACGGAGGATCTCAGGTTGGCAGCCGTCCCGTGATTATCAAAGCTACTCTATTAACACTGAGATAGGGAATACTTAATCCTTAACACAATTACACAATTCCCGGGCACTAATGTATTACATTTACAGCCACAGCCAGACTTTTTTCCCGACAGTATTTAACATGAAGCAAAACATGTTGTATCCCTGTTGTCATCACCACTCAAGATAACAAAGTTGATGTGCAATGTGCTTCAAATTTCATGACAATAAATCTCAGGCAGAAATTGATACTCTCTCACTTCAAACTTGAAAAGAATCCTTTTCAAACGGGTCCAAAGAATCTTTCCTTTTTTTTTTTGAAGGGGTTCTGGCACTGTCACATGTTATTATGCCGGCTGAGAATAGTGGGGGATATCTGATAAAGGGAAATAAATTAATCATTGGATTATGTCAGACGTAGATGAATGATTCAGGCTGACACCAGGCTTTTAAATCATTCTGCCTCATTTGAAAAACAGTCTGCCCGCTCGGCGCTGCAGCAGGAGCAGGACAAACTGTTGCTGGTTATTGAAAAATGTCCCTTTTCTAGTCAATGAAACACACATTTGTTTGTTTGTCCATAATATAATGTTCCTGGCTATTTCTGCCGTCATTTCTGCAACCCTTTGTATTATTTTGACCAGACATTTCAAGAGATACATGTTTGGTAAAGGAATCACAAGCAAATGTATGGTTTTCGCCACGGCAGATGATCTGCATGCTAGATTTTTCTTTTTTTATGCCGGATAGAGCTGCAAACTAACGATTATTTTCATAATCGATTCACCTGTCGGTTGTTTTCTCAATTAATCGAGTGATTGTTTGGTCCATAAAATCATAAAATCAGAATCAGAAAACGTTGATCAGTGTTTGTTAAACCTGGAAACGACGATGTCCTCAAATGTCCTGTTTTGTCCACAAACCAAAAGTTTTTAATGATTTCTTTGTTGTGTGGAGCAAAGAAACCGGAACATATTCAAATTTAAGAAGCTGAATCAATCAGTAATCTTGTTTTAATCATAAAAAAAAAAGCTTCAAACCGATTCATCAATTATCAAAATAGTTGACGATTACTTTAGTAAACAATTACTTATCGATTAATCATAACCGGGTGCCCTTTCTGATGCAACCCTCCCATTTATCTGGGCTTGGGACCAACACTAGGAGTTACCCCTGTGGGTTTGGGGTCAGTTTAGAGTGTCCAATGAAAAACACCCCTTTACTCAGGGGCAGTTTATAACCCAAATCTCTTCTGCTCAGCCACGGGCAATGTTTATAAAAATTCAGCAAATTTATTTGGCAAGTCATAAAATACCTCCATTGATCTACAGTATCTGTGGGTCTTGACCCAGCTGAGTTTTTTGGTGGTCCCCCTTTAGCTACTTTAACCATGACGCGGGGAAAGATTTTTAGCGCTGAGAGTTAGTTCTGGCATAACTGTTGCAGCTGCAATCCACAAGTAATTATACCTGCAGATCAGTTTAGAGTTCTCTCAATCCAAAACCAAAACGTTTTTCAATGTGTTTTGGTAAAAAAAATACCAACCAAGTAGCTCTGCCAGGTCAAAAGGTCATTTTTATTAATATCTTAGTTTATGATGCCTTATGAAAACTAACTTATCTGTCTACAAAATAAAAAATCTGCTGATGTTAACGATCACGAGGGTGTTTATTTTGACAGCAATCCAAATTTAGGGTCCAATTTTCGCACCGCATCTCACGATCTTCATTTCCAGCTGAATTTGCTGTGCAGTTGTCGTTAATAATTAAACTATACGAGGAGGATCAGCGTCACCTCATTTTAAATACACTTTGGGCTCTTTGTGAGCAAACATCCACTGTGAGAAGCCTGTGAGATTATTTCAAAAGCCCCCGGAAAAAAAGAAAAGGAGCTGATCCAGAGTTATGTGTTAAAAGTAAAACAAAAAGTTTATCTGTTGCCACCATCGGGCCAAAATTTACAAGAAATTAATCTACTTTTCATCGTCACAATTTCCAATAAATTCTTCAGAGTTTGGTTGTTTTCCCACCACAGAAACCCTTAGGGCCGAGTCATACTTCTTCATCTGCGTGTGTGCAGACACTCCGGTCCGCGCATGCTCCGTGTAGCTCAACACTTCTGAGTCCAGTTGGTTGCATTCTTTGGTCCAACGTTACCACGGAAACATTCTTGAGGTTATATGAGGAAGTCCACGAGTATCCACACATGCACAACAAAGAATACAAGGAAACGCAAAAATGAGGGCGATTTCCCGAGGAGCATTCTCCATCACTGGAACGGAAAATTACGTAGTACGTATTTGTAGAACGTTAGGCTGGAGTGTGAATGGAACCATGGCCTTGTGCACACATACAGAAATGTGAAGCATGGTAAGTATGATCCAGCCCTAAAGGTAAGTGCCCATCAATCTGATCGCCACAATCTGAAAATATGAGGAGCAGTAAAATGGTCGTTGACCCTTGTATCGTGGATTATCGTAAACATCACAGCGCCTGCCGTCCGCTGTAGCGGGACTATGGCGTTGTCGTATTCCGTATACTCTGCAGTTTCAATCATAATGAAAGTTTGTTTAATCTGCAATTCAGCATCCATCTAACGCAGAGCAATATTTCAACGACAGTAAATCAACTAACATCATAAACCCAGATAGTTTTTATTTGGCATTCGTCCGTTGGGTTCGGCAAAGGCTGGAACTACTGATGGAACACATAAACTGTTGATGTCTCATGGTATTAAAATATTCGTCCTACCTGCCAGCACTACATTTTCCCCTTCCACCTTCCCGTGAATGTTGCTAGGCAAAGCAGTTGCTTATAACCCGCTCCTCCATGACAACACTGTAAATTATACCAGACCACATGTGCTGCATGTGCACTTTGCCAGATCTCATCCAGATGCCATTGCTACCTCTCTTTCCCCTACTTTCTCATTATTCTCCAGACTCTGCCTCACTTTGCACTTTCATTTTAAAATAACACTTTGAAAATTCGGTCACGAGTCAGACTCAGCATCATATCGTAAGTGACTCAGTTATACAATAACTGCAAGGCTGGGACTGTACATTATTATTATGATATTTTTCCCAACTATTTTGAACATGGAAATTATTTTCACCACTTACCGATCACCTGCTGTTTGGTTCCACAAGTGATCTCTTCAGACTTTTCACAGCGTAATTAAAATGTTTTGTGGAGCAGTAAGTACAAAGAATGTGATGGCGGTTCCAGCAGGTCAATTAAACACATGCATCACTTCATATGAGGCATTCATTCATTCACTGTCCTCCACATTTCCTCCCACAGTCCCAAAATATGTAATATGGGGATTAGGTTCTAATTGGACTCTCAAAATTGACCGTAGGTGTGAGTGTGAGCGTGAATAGTTGTTTGTCTCTTATGTGTCCCTGTGATGGACTGGCGAACTGTCCAGGGTGTGACCCCGCCTATCGCCCTACGTCAGCTGAGACTAGCACAGCCCCCCCACCGACCCTCACATGGAGGAAAATGGATGGATGACAGGTCACCAGTCCATCACAGGGCCAACACAGAGAAACAAACAAATAAACAACCAATGAGGCATTTATTTTGATGGTGAATAATGTGCTTACCACCTTTATCACATCATCTGACTTCCAGAGATAGTAGGTTCAACAGTTCTACACAACGATGAATAATTTCTATTTCTCAAATGTCTTGTTAAAACTGTAGTGTCTAACTTCACAAATTGTCCATTACCTTCAAACGCTTTCTAAATGAGTTCACACAATGCTAATTAAGGGCAGCAGCTCCAAGCGAATCTCTGTGTTTAGATCTCGTGTTGCCTGGTGACATTCCCGCGCTGTGATCAGTTTTATTTTAAAGACAGATGAAGACAAATGCAGTGTTTGCACTTGAAACGCAGGACGTCTGCAGACAGTTTGGAGTCTGACTGAGACCTGGTCGCTCAGCAGTGTGTTGTTTTCGCATCACCAAAACTTCAAGTCTGTGGCCAAAGTTTCTTTTGCTTGACTCAGCTCTATTTTCTCACCGCTTATTCTGAAACACCTGCTGCAGTTGTTCGATTGAAGACTAATCCAACAAAAATTGGAAAATAAAACAAAAAAAAACAGTCACACACAAACACACACACACACACACACATACACATCAGACATGCCTGAGAGACTTTCCTGGAGAGAACTTCCTTCAATCTGGCACAAATAGGCACAAAAGAGCTCAACAGATTAGAAGTCGAGGTCACTCTGACCTCACAAACATGCGTCTGGCCAGAGTTCATAAACTAATTATGAACATAAATATATATTATGTAAGGCTGGATGGACAGGGAAGTACTTCATCTTGCCTTGTTGGCAGAGGCTTTCATCGATTTAACTGCTTTGCCTTTGGGTAAATTCTTCTCTGCCTATCCAACCATGCATTTTAAGGATGAGAAACATGTCAGATTTGTGGTAACAACAGACTATAAGCCAAATTTATGTTGCCCTAACCACATTTCAAAATTTCCAGTTGAATTCCACTGCTTTTGCAGGCTACTAATCTGTTAGCGTGAGATTATATCTCACCAGTATGCTCTTAATCTTATCCCACATCTTCCATTAGAAGCTTCCTGTTGGAGTTGCCTGGAAAAACTCCAGAGGGACGTCCAGATGTGCCCATTGGAAAAGTTTTACAGCTTGACTCTGAACTTTTCTCTGGAAAGACCTGCCATTCCACGTCCAAGATGTGTGGAGGTTACAACCTTACAATCATCAATTTATTCTTCCTTTTGCGAGGCGTTGATTTGCTGATACTAGCTGTTTTTTGAGCTAAAGTAATTGTATTTCAACAGCCTAGGGATTTGTCTTCAAGTCACAATTAAGTGCCTGCATTTCCATTGTAGCCAAAAAAGACCAGGAGGTATTAGACAAATTAGTGTGATGACTTGTGAACAACTGGTGACTAAAATAAACTTTCCACTCCAATCCACCAGGTGGTGGTAATCCAGAGGACAACGCAAGGCTGTTTGACCGTTCAATTCAAAATAGATCATTCATAAGAGTCATTATGTCATTATGATACACTGTCTTGAGCCTCGGACACACTGTGATTTATAAAAAGTGGACATAGTGTTAAAGTTTGCCAGATGTGGCCAACCAGGAAGTAAAAATACACTGACGAGCCACCAGGAGGATTATTTTCTGAGGACTAAATGGTCCCAATCTCTGCTTCCAGGTCTTCTCCAATAGAAGATAATAACAATTATGTAATTTATGTTCCAATTTAGATTAAAATAGACAATAAAACATGACACATACTACAATAGTGTGGCTGATAGCTGGTATTGACCAATAAGTACCTGTTTGCAGGTTACATCTGTGTATTTCTCCACCCTCAAAACATTGCTGGCTAATCTGAAAGTTTCAACATGGGAGTTCAGATTGTTATGGGTGATGTAACTTGGCTGAGTTGTCTAAACTGTGCAAACTGACAGCAGCATCTTCCAAGTTCCTCTTGAGCTATGATCCGCTTTCAAAAACTTTGAGTCGCTCCAGCCATGAGCTGCATATAGTTTCACTCACCTAGTTAGAGAAGCTATACTAGCATTCAGTTATTATTGAAACTCAAAAGGTGTTTAGTTTGTCCTTAGAGAAGACCCACTCTAGGTCAGAGGGAGAAGGCAATTTTGAAAAGGTGTGTCTTGAGTCTACATTTAAAGGTAAGAAGGGAGTCAATGTTGCGGACGTTGTGTGGGAGAGAGTTCCAGAGGCGGGGGGGCAGAGTGGCTGAAAGCCCTGGACACCATGGTAACGAGACGGGCAGAGTGTAGGTAGTGAGTTGGAGGGCAGCTGAGGATCTGAGAGAACCAGAGGGAGTGTGAAGATGAAGGAGGTCAGACAGGTAGGAGGGGGAAAGATTGTGGAGAGTTTTGAAGGTGAGAAGGAAGATCTTGTATTGTATTTGGTATGTGACATGGAGCCAGTGAAGTTGTTGTTTATCGGAGGGGCAACAGTGCCAATCCCAGCTGACATAGGGCAAAACAACCATCCACACCTCTTTCACACCTTAATTTAGACTTTTAAGATTTGCCTAATCCCCAAATCTGCATGTTTTTGGACTGTGGGAGGAAACCGGAGAACACATACACGGGGAGAACATGTAAACTCCATGCAGAAACCCCTTTGTTTAGAACCCAGGTCTTCTTGCTGAGTGCTAACCACTTCACCAACCGTGTGGCCCACTTTATGTTCAATTTCTGCCAAATGGCAATAATTTCCATATTCACCTTTTAGCAGGTCTTTATTAAGCATGGCAGCCTTAAAGTATGGAGGTAATTCAAGGATTTAAATCCTCGAAATGATTTTGAGCGAGGCATTTGGTACAGTTGCTGGTAAAGTCTTTACTCAGAAACAGAGCGATTAAATAGATTTATTTACGCTGCAGCCGTTTAGCTGGGAAAGGCAAGGGGATTCGTCAAGTCGGGAGTTCTTTGAAGTGATGAGAGAACTGCAGAAATCTTCTCAGCAGCTGTTGTCTCCCCCTGCGCCGTTTGGGTAGAACCTGGAGTCTTTGAAATGACTCCATCGGCCCACCGTAGAAAGCCAAAAGTATCTTTGGCATTCAGCACTTGTTTTAATTTTTACTGGCACTTCAGGAAAGGTTTTAGTGGAAAATGTTAAAAAAGGGGCTTTCATCGTCCGTTGACTCGTTTGAGATTCAATTTAACTAAAATTACACACGTTTGCGTGCTAATCCAGCTGACTTCGGGAGGCCGATTGGAATGGTGAGAATTTCAAAAACAGCTTGAGGAATTGTCATTAACAGGTATTCTGAGTAAGGTGTAGTGAGGTCTGTCTAGACTTGATGTGCCCTCATTTAAAGTAAATGTCAAAGTGTTTTATCACATTGTTTATCCTGGAACGCTGTGAGTCCTCAGAGTAGTCAAAGCCATTTATGTTGGCGCAGCAGGTCTCACGTAGTTCTGTGTTGAAAAAAAACAAATCAGTACAGCAGGACATTATGAGGTACTTATGTATTAATTCAGATGTTACTGAAATGATATGGCAGCAAATGCTGTGATGGTAGTTTTGAGACATATGCGTCACAATCGCACAATTGCCCTTAGAGTTAGAGATTTATACGGCAGCTGTTGTAATTGTAAATCCTGTGTATAATATATTTGCATCGCCTCTGTATCGTGACACGTACAGTATCATATCATGAGGTTGTATTATGTACGTGGTTGTTTATTTGTACACCTGTTGACCAGATGATTTACAGCACCGCCATCCAAATGAATCCCATAGCGAACGGCAGGCAGCACAGAGAGAGAATTCTTACATTCACTACTGCATTTATACCATCGTTCAGCAAGTAACATGTTCCGTGGCCAATCATTTTCTAAGCTTTTAGCTGGCGAGTCAGACCAAAGATTCAGTTCAGTCAAGAACAGAACAATCCACAGGTGTGTGCCAGTATTTGCGTCGTGTTTCCAGCGCCAACTCTTCAATGTTTTGGAACCCTTCTCTTGGGGAACCAGAGTAAAATTGTACGGTCAGCGTGGAACCTGACTGGGTCCATGACAGTCAGCTGATTGGGTGACAGAAAAACAAAACCTCCTTTGCAACCAATGTTTCTATTCTCAGTCAAAGCTTGGCGCGTTGTTGAAACAGCCACAAACCAAGCAGGAAAAAAGAGCTGCTGCATAATGTCCTCCATTGTTGTGTCATGTTTAATGTCATCGTTCACACTACATATCTCACTGACACGTCTACCAAGTAAAAAGTACAGTTCTTAGTTGAAACGCGAGCCTGTGCCAGGGCACGGTACGATTTGCTGTACCAAACCAAACTGTACCATGATGTACACACAACATTAGTGACCTTTAATGAAGAGACTGCAGTAAAAGGACCCCTCTACATACTCCATTTCCAATGCCTGTCGGGGAATTCTAGAAAGAACGTTAGTCTTCTTTGTTTACAGAAAACTGCTTCAGCTTCAAAACATAAACTGCAAACTCTGGCTGCTTTGTGAGGCTGTAGAAACATGGTGGTTCCCATAAAGCAAGGCCCTTGTTTAAAGTAAAAACGACCCGATGTTTTATTTTAAAGCCGTTCTACATGAATACAAACATACTTCTTAAAGTTTGTTTTCAGAGCTAGCACTTGGTGGCCGCACTGGCTGAACTCTTGTCACGCTCGCAGGCTTGATTTGTTGGAGCTCATTCTTTCACGGCAAACACTGGCGTGCGAAGAAATCATGCATCTGATTTTCGAATATAATAAAAGAAAATGTTAAGTCCTTTTCAACTAATATTTATGCAAACCAGCTGTTGCGCATCACCACAGATTTTGTTTGGTGGTTTTCCTCATGTTTTGCCACAAGCATTCAGTGTGGCCGCGGTCGTAGCAGCTGAATGCAGCAGAGAGTGGTGGCGTGCTGTGCTGAGTGCTCGCCGAAATTACATGAAATAAGAGTACATGTTGTTGTTGGGCCAAAGAGATCCCTCTTATGAGCGGAACAGACTGAATTGCAAACTAAAATTGGACTTGTGCAGTGCAGGTGGTCATTTTGATTTGTTAATGGTTATTTGTTTGAAACAGCGCAATTGCACAACATTTAATGCCCCTTACTGAAATCCGATTTCTGGGAAGACGTTGTGTTAATTTTTGCCTCCCCCGTTCCAGCTCCCCAGCTCTTCGTGCTGTGTGAGGTAAAATGATCAGCATCGGAGGATCATGTCTCAGTCAATAAACACTGTTTCTTGTTTGTTACTTGCTTGTAGCCTTTTGGAGGGGATGGCTGGTGTGACACCAACAACAACCGGGCCTACTGCCAGTACGACGGAGGGGACTGCTGCCCGTCAACGCTCTCCAGCCGAAAGGTACACAAACACACAGTTCCAGCGCGTCGCCTCCTCTTCGCTGTATTTACACGTGAACAAAAACATTGACTTTCAACGTGACACTTGTTTTTTTTATTTTAAAAATAAAAATCACGACTTTTTTTTTTCCGTGTCCACTTTATGTTGAAAAAAAGGTGGTCAAGTGTTTCTTGGCTCGCCTCAGCCTCCTATCCTGCAATCATGAAGGGGCTTAGAACCCGAAGCTGGGTCCCGAGCCAGAGTCTTCCTGTTTACAGTAGAAATCCGTCTCTTTTGGCACGAGCGCTGCACAGATTTCTACTTTGTAAACAAACACAGATCCCTGCCACTTTCCCCTCTCTCTCCTGTTAGCGACTGCACCTATGTAGTCTCCCCTCATCTGGACCTAAAACAACAGAGCAGAGGCTTGTTCCCTCTGGCTTCTCCACTCAAATGGGTAAATAATTAGGTTTTCACTACCCCATGCTGCTGTACACATTCTCACCTTGCATATGAATCCATTGCTCTTCTACAGATGAACCTAGTCAGGGTTCAAAACACTCATAATCACACCGTAAGTGTACTCTTATTTTGGTGATGTTCCCGAAAGAAGCCATTTAGTCTGACTAAAACCAGACTTGTTAGTCAGTCCAACTGATACCAAACTGGCCTAGATGCTCCGTGCATGCTCATTAGTTAATTTTAATCTGGAAATAACAGAAGAAGCTGGTACTTAGAAAATGAATACAATAATATCTGCCAGTTTAAAGAATTAAATGTTTTGCAATGATTGAATGGTAGAAAGACACGGAATGGTGCTTGATATACCAATGAGCTGCCAGCTGAAGTTGTTTTGGTCAACTGGACATCGCCTAATACTAACACACGAAAGAGGGCACATCGCCACCTAGTGTAGTGGAGGTGGACACAATTAACGGGGCGCATGGAACTCTGCATGGAAATGTACTCATTGTTCACTGGCCTCTGTCTCTCTTGGGTTGGTTTTGGTGATACTAGTTAAGTGTTTTCTTCGCAGTCCACCTTGTTCAAACTTCATTCAGGACCTCAGGACCCACGACTATGCTTTACAGAGTTCTGTGGGACTTTGTGAGGCAAGTGCCTCTCTGACTTGTGTCAGAAGTTCTCAATCTTACCAGGCGTCCCCTAGTAAGTACTGGGTAGGCCGTTGAGGACATTTAATTTGAGTGTGTATTTTATGGACTTCATTTATGGATGAGTTATCCTGTGTCTGATTTTAACCTTATAATAAAGACCATAGTAGCTGGAAGCTGCAGCTGCTTTAATAAACTGCTAAATAAATACCTTTACATATATATGTATATATATGTATATAAAATGCTAACTTGTCTTGGCTTAGGTCTCACTTGTAAAATAATCCTTTGTGTATTTTTAAATTCCTGATCCACAACTTATTCTTTTGCATATTGAATTGTCTTGTTTTATTCTTTGTCCCATACAGATTAGAGCCTCTCACTCACTTGTACTTGACCTTTGTTGTTGCTCTAACAAGTGAATTTCCTCAGTGTGGCATCAGTTAAATCAAATCTAATCTCAAACCTCGAGGATTAAATAAATCCAAATTCACGAAGCACCTTTCGTTGAGATAGCTTTGCAGCGTGACGCCGGACCCGTGTGATCTGCTCGAGACACTTTGATTTCAAAGGCCGGAGGGACGTCGTGTTTATCGTCCTAACAAACTCTCCCTGGGGATAACTTGCTAATTGTTCTCTACAAAGATGCAAATGCATCACATTACACTAATTGCTGCGAATGATTGCTGTATATGTTGGGTGGCTATGTAGGGTGGAATGGTATGAATAATAGCGACGGAGCCCAGTGGTGGAAAGCAGGGACCTCATTCCTTCGCCTGTTTTTACATAAACACGTCTATTTTTCTAACATGCTTTCATGAGAACTTCTCTCCCATGTGGACATTTGGGAATTAGCTCACTCCAAACCTCCCTCCCCACCCAACACTATACTCTATTTGGCTACTGTACAGCCACATATTCATGACACTCACGGAGGCCCCCGGTTATTAATTCCGATGGCCTTCAGTTGGCTGAGCCTCGGCTGTCTCCTTAATGTCCGCAGCACGCCATGACTCACCGGTTTCCTAAATGGTGGAGTTCAGCGAGTGTGCAACTGCCGTCATAACAAATAAGCTGCCAAATTGCCACTAACTGGTCTTTTACAGGGCAAGGGGGGGAGGGGGGTGGGCGGCGAGGTGTCTTGACGGTCTGCGGGTTAGTCAGCCACTGTAAAACAACAGCTCACTGAGAGCAGAGGGTGGGGGGGGGGGGTTAAAGTAAACAACCGTGAGAGTCAGCAGCAGCATCCTGACTGCCACCGCGGGCTCCAGCAGAGCGATGCAGTGTGGCGGAGGGCGGAGGAGGGGAGTGAATGAAGGAGTGAAGGGTGGTGCGGTTGTTTGCGGCACTTCCTGCTTCTGTGTGGTTCAATACAAGTGCAGGAAATTACAGCTTTACATCATTTTAAAATACATGTGTTATTATTGAAGAAATAAGAAGGGAAAAAAGAAAGAAATGGATACATGTACTGTAAACGTAAAAATACACACCAAGAACACTAGGGATGTCCTGATCCGATATTGATATCGGATATCGGTCCGATATCAGCCAAAACAGCGAGCGCGAGTTAGCCGTTAGCACCACGCTAGCTCATCCTGAGGCGAGCTGCTAAAACAACATTATTTCATAAACCAGTCGTCTTTCAACAGCCGCCGTTTGTTAATTATATCCCAAAAACCAGCCATGCCAAGAGCTTTCTGTGTTTTAAATGTGTCCAGAAGCTCCACACATGGAGATAAGTACGTCTGCGAGGCCGGTCCCAGGCTCCAGGTTTACCTGCGGGACGAGTCACTCACCCTGTGTGGGTTGGGCTAATCCAAAATAGTGAAAACAAGGGGGTGTTCTTTGAAGACACGCTGTTACCTGTGAAACACGGGTGCTCTGAAAACACCCTCATTAGCACTTGGTACTTTCCTCCTGATGAAATTAACCATAGACTGTATGAAATTAACAGAAAATCTAATATTCGTATGTTGCAGGTTCAAATTTATGTAACCCATTGGTTAATAATAAATGGGTCAGTTTTTCTCATACCTACTGTTGCTGACGGTTGTTCTCTGTTTAAGTAACATCACTTGATCAAGCGTATAACTTTCCACACTACAAAATAAGTCAAAAGTATGAATGATTCGTGCTGATATCGTATCGGATCGATATCGGCCAATACTCAAAAGGCTGCAATATCGGTATCGTATCGGAAGTGAAAAAGTTGTATCGGGACATCCCTACAGAATACATTAACCCTTAGTGCTCATGAGGCACAGATCTATGGTAAATTGCCGTGGGAATAATACACAACTCCTTATATAGACATCCTGGGGGTGTGTATTTATAGGTCACATATTCACGCTTTAAAATATGTGTTACTTTTTCGTCTCCTTATGTGTAAGTTATGATTAATTTTATATCACTTTTTAGTTGTGATATAAAATAGCAATGTTCATTAAAACGAGCGTTTCCAAATTTCACAAATTCAATCCGATTTAAAAAAAGGTATGTTTATGTAGTTGGTGAATATGAATTGCCTATAGGTTGTGCTGAAAAAAAAAGGATATAAGACTTTATATTGCACATTCTTATAGCCTCTGTATATACTGTACGTTTAAACATAGTAATGGAAAAAAGTAGCCGAAAAGGGTTAAATTATCATCCAACTTTTTTTTATGAATATATGTCTGGTTGTTTATAAGAAGCCACTTTACCAAGTTTTACTAACCCAGCCTTGAGAACCTAGAGAAGAATTAAGATTTTTTTTTACCCAATTTTATGGCATTGCCAGAGACTCACAAAAAAGGGTTAGGGTTATACTACAAAGTGTAAGTTTGTGTAAGTTATGGCATTTTGTGTATCATTTTCATCTTGGTGTTAACTATAAATAATCAGTTAGGCCATCAGTTGCATTGATTTGTATGGAGTGGCATTGGCAGATAGAAAAAACCCATAAGGTTATACCTCTGTCTCTGATTCTACGCATGAATAATGTTGAGATCTACATCTACAAAGAAGGAAGGAAAGAAAAAATAAAGGAATAAACTCTTTCAGCATCTGGCAGTATAAGTCACCTGCGTCTTAACTACATTGCGTAGTTGAACTTTTCCCTTCTGGATCAGCCTCAGCTGAACCAGCTGCCTCCTTTTTTTAAGGAGCCCAGGCCGTGTTTGCTTTATTAATAAGACGAGTTGTAGCAATGACAGGGAGGGAGGCATACACCAGGGATGATTCCAGTGAGATCCAGTCATTAGCCAACAGAGAAAAAGCTCAGAAGCAAAGATGGAAGCTTCAAACCTCCTTTGATTTGTTAACTGGACTCGAAAAACAGCAACAGCAGAGCAGAGCAGGTTGAAAAGAAGCAAGAAGATGATATTTTTTTTTTCTCCTTTGTTTTTTGACGACATGATTGCATGATTCTGTTCATGAATAAGTTGCAGTACATAGCAACTAATCCAAACAGTGTGAAACGGCCAAAAGTCTTGGCTTTTGTTTCCGTGGCAGAAGCAAAAACATGCCTTTTTTTTTTTTTTTTGCTTCTTCCAAAGGTTGTTAAAGGAGAAGAGGTAGAGCACTGCTTGGTCAAGATGAAGCTATGAAGGAAACATTGAACGCTCTTGCCAGTTTATTGTAAATGGGGCTGCTCGGTGAATCTAGGCATTCTGAGAACCCTATGTGTTCCAGAAATGATATTTGGCTCCTATTAGCATAATATCAAATCACACTGGTGAACACTCATATCATCTATTTTCCTCTAAATGGGAACATCATTTACAAAATGGACATCATGTGAAGGAGAAGACCCAAACTTAGCGACGAAGACCATTAACTCGCCAGCAAAATGTTTACCGACGTTATAAACCAAGTGGGAAATTGACTCTTTTTACCAGAGACTTCAATTCAAACTGACTTCTTTCTACAGCCAGTGGAGTTGCCACCTAATGGCTATTCACTCTCTCATTGTCTACCACATGAGGGTCACGGGGGGGCTGGACCAATCCATGTTGACATAGACCAGAAGGTGGAGCACAATGCACGTTTTTGGATGGCGGGAGGCAGCCAGAGAACCCGGAGAGAACCCACGCGCACATGAGGAGAACATGCAAACTCCACGCAGACAGGCCCTAAGTCCAACTGGGATTCAAATCTTGTTGCTGTGAGGCCACTAGTGTGCCGCCTTGTTGCAGGCTCCAGGAGGAAACAAAATAAAACTACATCTATGTTTTTATATATACGGTGTTCGGCTTAAACACAGGGGATAAAGATATATATAGACATAACTTCCTTTTCTCCCACTCTTCCTCTCAGTCGTCTCCTCCAGGAGCAAATGTTTACATTTCTTGCAGCAGACTGCTTCGCGGGGCACCAGAGTTTATTTTGCAACCTGTGGTGATGGCTCGCTTCCTAGACCAGAGCTGGACGCGCCTCGTGTTGTTGATTCTTAACATGTGTTCATCCGTTCACCTCCACGGCGGTGTGTGTGCGTCCGCCCCCCCCAATCCCTCCCAAAGACCCCTCGACGTTTTCTCGCCATTCAGAGGCCACGTTGAATCATTTGACATTGTGCACTTTATCAGCCTCCCGGGTGCCGTTGCACTCCTCTTTGAAAGCTGTGAGGAAATACGACAAATCTAAGAGCGCTCTCGGTTTACCAAGCGGCACTTAGCTTTCAGCACACAACTGTTCACTGGCTTGCCTGGGCCAGTTCAAGCAAATTTAGTTTTTATTGTCTGTTTTTGCCATTCAAGGTTGTACTCTTTGCTACAGTTGAAGTGTAACAACCCTTTGGGGAAGCCTCCTCAACTCCTGCATTTTTTAGTGACTCTTCCTCTGCTCACAGTCCTGATGTAACGCTTCCCTTTCATACTCCTCTGCTGTGCTTTCCTTCCACCGGGAAACAGAAGCAGATGATCTCCGATCGTCTCAATCAGGGGGAAAACCAACCTGAGTGAAGTCACGTCATCCCTTTTTTAACGTGTTCTTCTCATTTATTTTTTACAGCGAACGATCCGCGGTGACCTCTGGGAAGCTGAGCTCTAAACGTTTGTGCTTGTTCACACGACAGGTCATCCAGTTTGGGGCGGACTGCAATCAGGACGAGTGCACTTGCCGTGATCCGGACGCCGAGGAGAACAAGAGTAAAGCCAAGCCCCTGGATGGAGGAGGAAAAGGAGGAGGAGGAGGAGGAGGAGGAGGGGGAGGAGGGGGAATGCAGTAAGATGGTGTCGAATGAAAGAAGCTGAACTTGTGTAAAACACAGTCGAAAAAACCACAGACTACACACCACAACAAGAAAAAGACAGAGTAACTATTCAAGCTTCATGTTTTTTTAATGTGAATAAAAAAACTGCTATTAAAGTCAGACTTCATGCAAAGGCCGTTTCATTTAAACATAAGTGATAAAAAAAAAAAAGCATCACTTATGAGTCACGTTGGTTTAAATTTATTTTCTGCCTTCACTGCACTAACTCTCACTGCTGGATTTGTGTGAGAGCAAAAAAAAAGAAAGAAAAAAAAAGTGATATTTTTGTTCAAACGGGGGTTAAAAGGCCGTTTATCCACTCTGCTACAAATCAAATCAAGGTAATTGGATCAAGTAAGTGTTGTAAATGGATTCGAGTACTTTTCTGGACTTGATTAGCCTCGAGAGGAGGAGGAAACTGAAAGAGGACTGGATGTACCTGAGAAGTGTTCGGCACACGCACAGGCCTTTCCAAGAAGAGCTACTGCTACCCGACGTGTTTACTCGCGCGTCCAGTCGGGGATCACGTTTCATAGGAATAGTCTCAATACCACGTTTAATCCAAAACACAGAGTCAAAAACAGGCAAATGTACCTCAAAACAAACTCCCGTGTCACGGCAGACCACAGGAAAACGACTGACTAATGTTCATCGCCGCGCGTCACATCCTCCGTGTAGCTGTGAGAGGACACATCACATCTGTAAAGACTAACATGTATAGACTAATATATTTGGATTACCCGAGACACACACACACACACACACACACACACACACTGTATCTTCTAGCTTCACATGTTATTAGTTCCACAAGTCATGACTCTACTATTTATATATCACAAACATTTACTTGTACCACGCAGCATGTGCACAGAGCTTGCCAAAAAAAAAAAAAACCTGTCGTGTGTCATGTTTTTTTTTGTTGTTGTCTGTTTTGTTTGTTGTAAACACACAAATATACGTTTGTCGGATGAGTCGTGTCGTCCCCATCTGTGCTGTAGATGTAGATGAATCGGAGGTTGGGTCAAAAAAGCAACCGTTGCATTGAAGAGATGCCCAAAATGAACGAGTGTTTGATAAACTGTAACGGCTGTGACTTTTGTGTCGAGTGGCAGTTCACGTCAGTGTTTCCGGTCTTCATTCATCGAGTAACGATGAAGCGCCCCATCCAAATATTCTATCTATAAAAGTGTACTCCTGTTATTTGTGATATTTTACTGTACTTTATACACTATATGAAATAAATAGCTACTTTATACCGACCCATACAATTTGTTTCTTGTCAGTTCTTTTTTTTTTTTTTTGGATCCACGTTCATGCCTGAATAAACCCCATGGAAACAGCTGTTTATGGACCTTATTTATGGCAGAAACAGGACGACAACTTTGAAAGTAAACATGACTGATAGAAAAACAGGTATTTGGAACGGGAAGGTTTTTGGTAAAGTTTCCTTCTCCGGGGAAGAACTTTGTTGAAAATTAACCTAAAAGATCATCCAGGACCGGAGAAGGGTCCATGCCCATGGTTCTCAAACTGTGGTACGTGTACCACCAGTGGTACACAAGCTTCCTCTGGCGGTACTAGGAGGAACATCAGAAATATAATTCACCTTATAGTCACCTTACCTCTCGCTCCATCTTCATCTAATTATCCCTATACCAGTGTGTGAATAGTATATGTGAGGAAGAGGAGGATGATGAAAGAGCAAATTATGTTATTGGGAATACATTTGCCTCCTGTCTGTAGCTGCCTATATATATATCGGCCTATTCATTCTATTCTTCTTCTTAATATTATTATTGTTGTTATTATGATTATTAATAATAATAATAATAATAATAATAATAATAATAATAATGATGATGATGATGATGATGACAATAATAATAATAATAATAATAATGCATTTAATTTCTAACCAACACTTTACAGAGACGAAACAATAATAAAAAAAACAGACAACATGGTTATATTAGATAATGGAGTGAAAATACAGAGTGTCGGCTATTTTGAACCTTTTGAGTCTGGATTTGAAGAGCGACTAAAAAGCTCTGCTCACCCTGGGTGCTGAGGTGGGCGGAGGGCACAGTGAGGTGGATGGAGGAGGGGGAGCATCTGCATTTTAACGTTGGTGATACTGTTGATGGCGTTACTTGGAGAGCTTAATATTTCCTCAGGTGGTTTGAGAAGCACTAGTCTACGCTATGAAACACAGGCGTCAGCAACCGCAGGTAAAACCACAGCTGATTATGATACAGATGCCGTGTCCCAAGAAAGAGTGGACATAGTTTCATCAAAACCCGATTAAATATGTCCTCATACATTATATTACATATAAGTGGAACTGACATTTAAATTCGTTATCAATAGTAGGATTCCCACAAAATTGTTAAGAAAGCAAACAATAAATATGGGAAGTGTCGCACAAAAACAGGAAGTCAGACCCCTGGTTACTTCCGCATTAAAAAATAACCTCTAATCTGGAAAGAATTATAACCCACCACAGTATTTCACTGACAAGCTCCAGGAGAAATTGCGCTGCATAAGATTCAGAATGATGAACTTTCAAGAACTTTGGTAAAATTGTTAAAAGAAGAAGAACAAAAGAGTCTCTCCGGCCATTTTCCATAATATATTATCTTTATTGTTCTTTGAAGTAGCAAAGACCAAAGTGAAAAAGTTAAATTCAAGATGCCACATTCATTATAGACAGATTATTCATGCAGAGATAGTAGAGGGTCGGGTTTTACACTTTTCGTTTGTTCAGGTTATAATGTTTCTAATCTCATCAAACAATTACTTTCCCCCGTTCGACTCCACGCGGGTGTGATGAAATTAATACTTTGTCGTCCCACGTCATGACAAATGTTCAGTTCAGTTTTTAAAGGACCAGTGAGCCGGATTCATCAGTATCTAGAAAGTCTTCAGGAGAAACTACTGTACAGTGGCCTTAAGGCAGGGGTCTCACACTCAAATGATTATATTATCATTTCACAGTAAAAGTGTTGGTTTTCTACATATAGTTCATAAATAAAAAAACACATTTATGCTGCAAAATGAATCTTTAAATATCAACAGACACACATTTAAGAGGCGGGCCGCATGAAATCGACTGGGGGGGCCGCATGTGGCCCATGTGCCGTGAGTTTGAAACCTCTGCCTTAAGGTGTCATAAAAACACAAACTACTAAGTACTTTCTAAGAGCCAGTGTTTGAGCGACAGTACAACGTAACTTTTCATTTTCAGGTGAATAGATGCGATAGACCGCGACTCAATCCCACATACTGGACCTTTAATGTTCTCCTCCCTCGGGATTGTGGACGCTAAGATACACAGGAGAGATTACAGTACAATAACATTTTATATCTACTAAAAGCACACGTACAGTAACTGTTGTAAAACATCACCTGTTGTACACGTATATACAACAGGTGCATAGAAAACACCTGCTTCAAAACACAGTACTGTGCTAGAATAATGCGACGATGCATTTATGAAATACTCTGCTGCCTATACAAAAAATCTACAAGCGCTCGTTTTAGTATTCACATTATGAGATTTGTTAAAATGCACTGTATACATATATATATGTATATATGCATGTAAAAACAAAAACAAAATCACCAACAATCTCCAATGTGGCCACGGCACAGTCAATTTAACAACGTAGAATAACACGACGAATTGAATAAGTCAATTTACTCACAATAAACGGTGCGAAAGTCAAAATAAATACAGTTAAATGACGTTTAAACATAGATATAATGACAAAATATTAAAGACACTTAATTTGCAGACTGAATACAGAATTTGTCACATTTAATCATCAGTTAATTTAGTTATGATGTGGGGAAAAAAAGAGGAAATACTGGCAGTTTAACATAAAACAAAAGCAGCTGTGACGCCTGTTATTATCGAACACTCCCTTATTTACAGCCTCCCTTTACAAATCCATATTATCAGTACTACATTCAGCTGGTTATATGACTAAAAATGCACGTTAATGCGACGCACAAGGTAAAAATAACCCCATCCTCTGTTATCTACATATATTTAACTTTCCTATCACATGCTACCTCACCTTTGTCTTTAAAAGCAAAGAATAATGTCAAATACTGGAGTTGAATTATTTATGTGTAGCATGTTTCTTTGTGTTGGCATTTGAGACAAAAAGAACATTAAAAAAAAACAAAAAAAAAACAGTTAGTTATAGATCACCAGGCTGAGGCGGGACATTTGTTAAATGTCTAAATAACTGCACACAGAAGCACAAAACAACGTTTAGCCTTGTTTATGTTCCCACACAACCGTAAACTGCATTCTCAAATATACGTGCTAAGTATTTGGTGAAGAGACGTCGGTGTCTTTGTGAGACTTAAAGATCAGAACGACTCAGAAACAAACCAAAAGAAGTGAATATTTCACACGTCTACAGGTGTGTAGGACAAGAGTTTAGCTTTTAAACATGTCTGTTTATATTCTGAAGTCACGTTAAATCACGCGGGATTCTGTGGGATCCCAAATCCCTGGAATCTCCTCCCTGAAACCGTTTGACTGAACGCCAAGCGTGATGGCGACAAAGTTGTTTCTTTGTGTCTTTGGTCTCCCACGGGACAGGCATAAGATCAATTTGACACCAAACATCGCCGTCGTCTGTTGTTACCTTCTTAAATGACATGCTGGGGTGTTTCTATACAGAAGATGTTGATATTATGGGGAAAAACCATAACTGGTGCTTTACGTGCCTAAAATTTACCTGGGAGAAGATTCCAATAACGTTAAATGACCTCAAAACGCAGAAACACCATTTGTTTTATATTCCTGATGAAACGTAATAGAGAATGCAGTAAAGTTGTGTGGGAACGAGCTCTTGAGTTCATTTACCCAGTATGTTGCAGTTATTGTTAAAAAGCATACAAAGGCGACCAGACGCTCTGAATCACTAAGATCTTTAGCAGTGGTTGAAATGCAGTGGAGACACTGAAGTTACGATGACTTCTATCTGTAAAGTTTGGCTAAAGCCTGCTCTATATTTCACCTTTAAAGAAACAAAGCCTCTACAGGTGGTGGTGGTGGACGGATGTGAGATGCTTAGAAAGTCACTATCACTACATCAAAAGATGCCTTTTATGAACAAAAGATTGGATTCAATCCTTTAATATCAGGAGAGTAAATAAAGAAACTAAATGTGCTGTCCCTTTGTGTCAAAGGTTCCAAGATGGAGATCGTTTCATCCGACAAAGAAACAAAGTGAAGCAAACGGCACAGAAAATATTTAATTAGTTGTTCTTTTTCTATGTGAATTAACAGAAATTAATTTGCTTATTTTATTAATAAAAGACATGAAATCTCTCTCTCTCTCTCTGATATAATTGGATTTCTGCTCCACATATTTAATGCTAATCCTTCCCTTTTCTCGCTACAAACTAATAACAATGATCAAAGAGTAAGACAGCAAGGCTTTTATTGTGAAGCCCCTGCAGGATGTGCAATCTTTCTTTGAGATTTGATGCTAAATATTCTCACCTGCTTTTCCAATCATGTTTATTGTTCACGAATGACACCATGTCTTTGTGTGTGTGTGTGATTCTTTGTCAGATTCCACAGATCTCTCTCTCTCAGATTCCCCTCGCACACGTCCAAGCTAAGTGGAAACCTCGGAGTACCTTCAGAGCTCCTTGGGCTCGCCGTAGTCATTGTACATGACGGTGAGCGTCTGCTCGTCGCAGGCCTTGTGCACGTCCTGACCCATGTTTGACCAGTTCAGCCCGAAGACCTTCGTGTCGGTGTAGCGGCAGGACAGGAATTTGAGGGACATCCGGCGGAGGCCGATCTTGGGCTCCTGCAGGAGACCCTTGCACCACGGCGAGAGCTCGTCCAACTGGGAGAGGATGAGGCTCGCCTTCCTGTTGGAGCAGACGACACGTGGGATTAAAGGGTGCTCTGTTTAATATAATCCACACACAAAAACAGAGGACTTCCATCACGAATTGGTAGTAAATTTGAAAGGAATCTGGATAAAATCACTGCTCAGATGGAGACACAGGCAGATCCTGGCCCTGTTCAGACTCTGATCCTGAGTTTTCAGCACCCAGATCTGTCCTGAAAGTGTCTCCACACCTGATGACCCCGTCCTGTAGCAACATCCGCCCTCAGTGATCTGATCACATGTGGACGGCCTTAAATCAAGTAGATCCGTCTCCTGTGACCACACATTTTTCAAATCTGACATCTCTGTCGACATGTGTGTGTGTGTGTGTGTGACACAGAGAGATGAGATGAGTGAACCAAAGCTCTACTCACACAGAGAAACGTTTTAACCATTAAAAAAACAGAAATCATATGGTGATGCAAATATATTAACATGATAAGTGATTAGGTGAAAAAATAAACAGTGAAACTGCAGCAGATCAGAGGACCTCGGTCTCTAATGTGTCCTCTAAACTACCTACGAATGTGGTTTTTGTGATCAGATCTGAGGACACAATCGGGACGGATTGGAAGGGTTCAGACTTTGGTGTCGCTGAGGACGGATGTTAGTACCATGTCTGAATGGGGTTTAAGTCTAAGTAGATTGAAATGTGTCGCATTTGTCGCACAAACGGAACTTGAAACAGCCGAGGAGCCCGTGCTCCGTGCCGTTGACCCGCTCTGACGAGGTGACGGCTATAAATCGTGCTCCTCTCTGCACCAAACACACCCTCGACACCTGGATTTCCACTGCAGCGCTTTTATGTATGAGAATGCTATGTACAAACTCCTGCTCGAAGCTAAAAAGCCTTCCTCTCCCAAGCCAAACATCCCTCACATAAGTCCGGCAGCCAGTCAGCAACCAGGAAATGCAGTGGAGTGTGGGAATAGCTCGGTGCCAAGCGCCTGGAGAAAGATGGAATCTCAGTGTCGAGGCACATCGGCCGTCAGATATACTAGACCGTCGGCAGTCCATAAATCACCCTGTTGTTTTAGAATGACATCACCGCATGACAGAACCTAAAACCAACCACGTCCACCAGTGCTTCCTGTCTGAAGGAAGCTCGCGGAGTAAGGTGTACCGTTACTGACACATTCCTGCTTCAGCCCAAAGCACACAAAGGCCGCTGGAGGTCCGGGCAGGAATGATGAAAGTAAAAACAGTGGAAAAAATGAATGAATGAATGTATAAAAAAAAGAAAAGAAAAGTGAATGGCTGTGGCAAATATAAAGGGCTTGTCCTGGAGGAGGAAAACAGGCTAAGGGACAGCTGGAGGTAGAGGAGAGACCGTGAAATGCTTGAACTGGTCCTCGGGCCAAACCAGGCCAGCTGAAAAATCATCTCCATTAGTAACATGATGCACAGACTTCACATAAATATATCTCATAGGAACATCGAGTGCAATAAATAACCATTAAGCCTTATGCAGCCTGTTTGGCCCTCAAAGTGAAACCTTGTCAAGCTTTTTCGTCTGAAGTCAGACAAAAAAAGGCAGCGGGGGGAAGATTTCATTCATTCCACACCCGTTTTCTCCTCGTCCTGCGGCCAAAGCAGCACTTTTACAGCGCGGCGTACCCCCGCGCTGCCAATCCACACGTCTGCTGGACGCAGCAGAGCCACAGCACATCACACTGATGAACTGATGACACATCGAAGCACCCAGGCCACACGGTCACCGTGCACCAGCGAGAGGCGATGAAGGATTTATGGACGTTTGATCAAACCCATAACTCAGACAAACACTTCGGTGCGGAAAATGTGGAGGCGACATAAAACACGTCGTGTGAATCGATCGCAGTTTCTCACCTGGTTGTCATGAGGCCAATCTGATGCAGGTGTAGTGACGATGATGATGATGATGATGATGATGATGATGAGGATGACGGGAGGGTGAAAATGACAGGAAAACAAAGATGACCATGAAAAGGGAGACGATGCCGGGGAGCTGAAGACAATCCGGATGAAATGAAATGATGACGAAACAAAGAAACACAAAACATAAAAGTAATGGAAGTGAAAATGTCAGCTACGTGTTTGCGTCTGAAGACTTCCAGGTGAAACCGAAGTATACCACAAATGTTTATGCCTAAAGAAATGTGCTGTAATAAGTCATGATATGACCATGATGTGTTGTTAGGGGTTAAGAAAACGTTAAATTGAAACACTGGTTTAAGCCAGTTTATTCTGATTTTAAAGCTGTAGTGTGTAACTTTTCAATAATGCAATGTAAATCACAAACAAATTCATCAACAACAAAAATGGCCAACAGTTGTGCGAAAAAGAAATTAAAATGTTTATGTACGAACTGCAAACTGTTTAAGCTTTGAGTTTGTAATTTGGCCTGTTTCTGTAGCATTTCCACACCTGGGATGCCAGACGAGTTAGTCAAATGCAGCTTGTTACTGAACAAAGAAAGCCTCACTACCCCTCTTAAAAACGTCTCGACCAGAGGAGATGTGACTGTAAATTTGAAATTAGTTGCAGATGTGGCTAATTTGCTCCTCAACAGGTAAAAAAACTGAGTGGTAGATAACCATTGGTAACCTCTCTCTCTAGTATCATATCATAGTCTTGTCATGTGTTAATTTCTCTGGTCCATCCATCAATTATCTACTGCTTTATCGTACACCGGAGGGTCTCTGGGGTGGCTGTGCCAATCTCAGCTGACATAGGGCGATAGGCGGGGTCACACCCTGGACAGTTTGCCAGTCCATCGCAGGGCCACACACACACATAGAGACAAACAACCATTCACTCTCACATTCACACCTATGGTCAATTTAGATTTTTAGATTGACCAATTTACCTAATCCCCATATTGCATGTTTTTGGACCGTGGGAGGAAACCGGAGAAAACCCATGCACACACAGGGTCCGAACGGGGATGCTGCAAAGGTACAAAGTGTACTAACCACTACACGTCAGAGGAAACAATATCAGCTATGTAAATGCAGTATCTATAAGAGTACTAACGTCTCCCTCCCTCTGTGTAGAGTCAGTCTCTGTGTTGCTTTGGATTCGTTTGGAACTGCTGGACTCAAGTTTTTGAACCGATTTGTTTTCCATGTTCTCAAATCAAGTCCATTTTGAACACTACCTGCTGAGTTGAATTTGTTCTGGAAACCTCTCACGTTCAGAATGTCCCGTACGTGAAACATGTCATAATTACGAGTTCTGCTTGAACCCAGCTTTGTTTATTTTTAACTTGTGTGTTCCAGCCACTGTGGCAAGGTAATATCCTCCTGTCAAGCTCTCGTCCGTATGATAACCCACAAGCCCCCGTTTTCCCTCCTTGATTTTGTTGATAATCTTTGAGTTTTGTTGTGTTTTCAGCTTACACTTGGCACTGATTGATGCCCTGTGCAAATACAGACCCTGTGGATTCCTCTGCACTATTTCACCTCCCGTCTTACACGTCCTCCAAATCAACTGCTGTTCCGTAAACACAGCACAGCACATTGCCATACTTCCTGGTACGCGTGCGTGTTATTCTGGTGCCTGTCAAAAATCGGCAAAACATTTAAGCGTAGCCCCGTGTTTTCGTTGGCATTCCTCGCTAATTTGCAAACCATTTGTACATATAGAAACACACGAGAAGCATCGTCCTCTACGCAGTTGCCTGGCTAATGCTAATGAGTGCTTTGCATGTGTAGCCAGATTATTATTGGAATCCGAGTGTACTTTGAGGCTCATATGTACACACGGACGCTCAGCAGGACGACATCCCCTTCTTGCAAAGCATGTTGACAATAAGATAACAACTTAAACAGCCTCCGTGTTGCTTTCAGCTTCGGAACAGCCGTAACCACGTCAGTCCTCTTGGACAGAGTCGAGACTGGTAGCGCTCGCTCTGCCACACTGTCATTCAGATCATTCTTCTGAAACCTCCTCAGGATTTCAGTGGTTTTTTTTCAGGAAATCTGCTAAAATTTGTTTGCTTTGAATGAAATAATATTAAATAAAAAAAGTGGTCTGCGATTCCTCCATTTGTCAGGAAAGCGGCGGATCATTTCTCTGGTTCCAAGCAGCAACGGTTGTCATCATAAACCAACATGTCCGTGTGTCGGAGAAGAAAACTGTCTCCATGATACAACGGGATGAAAAGAAGGTATTTGTGTGTGGATACAGTACACACACACACAAAAGAACTGTATTCTATTTGTTAGTCATGAACACACTAAATGCCTGCAACACAGTCTCAAATGTTGGAAGAGAAGAAAGTTAACCATTGGGTCACATCAACATCACCTTTTCTTTCTATTACACATTTTTGTTGAAAGCTGCTCAACAGTCCATGGTCCTCATTGTCTGATTGTAGCACTACTTGACTCGATGGGACATCGAAACTGCTGTGACGTCGTTTTTATGCGCGACATAAACACACAAACCAGTGACGGGCAAAGCAGTTGTTTACGGTGTAACTGAATCATTAGAATCAGTAAATTTGTTCAAAGAATCGTTCAATACTTCCTGCATGAGCACAGACTCTGAACTGAACTGAAATACGACTGAACATGTTGTGATTCGGCTCACGATCGCTGGCTGTAAGCAGTGCTGTCACTAAATACAATAGACTCCTCTGTTAAATAGTGAGATTTTAGGCATTTGCTTTGCTAAAAGTTGGCGATTAATGCACGTTTTCAGGATTGGTAAGGATTTTTTTAACTGATCGACAGTACGGCATTGTTCGCTTTGATTCTTGTGTCGTGACGTCGCGCTCATCACTCTTCCAGTGACGACACTCTCTGACCAATCAGTGGCCGACAGTCTGCTGACGTCACACATTTTAGTATCGGCTCAGCTCGCTTAAACGAATAACACCAGGTACCAGGTACGAAGTCTATGAAGCAACTCTGTCGTTACACCAGCAGAATGATGCCAGGCATCATATTGGTGCAATCGTGCGTCTCCCCAAAATTCCAGTCAAAGCCTCTGCATCAATGGTACCTTATATGCAAATCACCCATGGCATGAACATTGATGCTCCCCCATTCCATCACACCTAGTCTGAATAGCCTTTTCTGTCTTTGGCACATAGAATTCAAAATCTATTTTCCTCCAATACAAGAACACATGTACAGAACACATTGTGTCTGCCATCCCCATTCCATACTTCCTTTGTTATCTTGTACATTTGTGTGTTTGTACTTTCATTTCAGTGTGTTCATGATATTATAAACTGAAGCTGGAGAAAGACCAAAATAGGTCAACGTGATCCATGCCAGTCATTTTCTAAATTTGAACGTTTCCAGTAAAAACGCGAAGAATCTACTTTTAGACTTTATCGTTTATCTTTAGCTCAGTGTTGTTATGACTTTTTCCAATTTGAAGTGAGCAGTCAAAACAGCACCATCTCCAAGTGCGGGCAGATGAGGTTGTTTAAATAATTAAGCAATCAACACAATGTATTAGGGTTGCTAATAATGGGAGCTTTTTACTGGAAATTCTGTATGTACTGTAGGTCAAACTATTTAGCATAACGGACACCGATAAATCACTGAATTTTTGAAAAACAACCTGTGTGTATTTTCGTCTTCTTTTCGACTATAAATAGTCGCAGTGGAAAGGTAAACAGTCTGCGGTGATTGTGACTGAGAGAAAATTCCAACCATGACTACAAATATTATCACAAGCTCTCGTCTGATGAGAGATACCGTCATGTGGAGACAAAGGAATCAAATGGTTTTCAGTTCATCAAAGGGCAGCAAGGACACGGTCAGGACTGCAACGTCCAGGCTTGGAGGATTTTCCTTTCAGCCCAGCCAATATGTCTAATGTTTTTGTGAAAACAAACGTACAGCGGGCCTTACACAATGAGGGCGATGACAAGACCCGGGGCCCCTTTGGTCAAACCTCGGCGCGGCGACCTCACTGTGAGTTCGCGGTTTGACTTAAAATGCATCACGCAACGGTGGAATGAAACAGGAAACAACAATGCGGCTGCCAACCGGTCTCGTCAGTGAGATTCGATACGTTTCTAAAAACAGCAGATCTGAATTTCTGCTGCTGCAAGAAAAACAAAGCCACATTCAGTCCGGTCGCTTGTCTCCTGCTTCTTTGGGGCAGACATGGGTTTATATTCAGCCCGGAGCCTGTGGAGACTTCTTCTTATCTGTGTTTTGACTGGTTAATGAAAATCACATTTTCTTAGGTTTTTCATTGTCTGTGGCAGAAAAAAGTGGGATTTCTCCTCGTTATGAGAAGCCGAGCTGATTCAAGGAGATGGAACTGTGTGAGGCTGTAAGTGGATAATGTAGTGACGTGTGTGTTTGTGTCAGTGGTGCCATAGATCGGATTTGTTTTGTATATTCTCTCTGTAGGAGCCAAAAAAATGATGATTTAAGAGTAAAAAAAACACACTAAATAACATGGAAACAAAAAGGAGAGAGTGAAATGAACACTGCACAGTAAGTAAATGCTGCCGCTCTGAATCAGAACAATAGCAAAAAACCTTGTTTGATACGTTGGGAAGCAGCATGGAATCATGGGAACTGTCATCTTCTTGTCTTGTTTGGTTCACTTGAGCTTTATCGGGAGAGCTTTGGTGGCAGAATACACAGCAAACACGTGAACAAAACACACACAGTAAAATATTTAATTCAAGGTTTGCCCTGGATATTATAGCAGAGAGACTGTAAAACGGACTACATCAATAAAAAGTGACCAATATAATGAGACGGTCCATTACTTTGAATAGAAATATGGATTACTATGAATTTAAAGAGTGTTCAAAGTATAAGTTCACTACTCATCAAAATACACAACATTTTAAGGCATAAATGTTAAATATCGCAGTATATATTAATGTTTCATCACATTAAGCTTAACAATTGCGATGAACCTGCAATAACAGCACGAGTGGCTTAAAAATAACCTCTCCATTAACCCCCAAAACATGTCAACATGCCTGTGATGCCAAAGACGTAAATGTAAAGCATCAGAGAGGTGATAAATACCGGAGTGCCAACCCACGCACCCACCAATAAACCCAATATTTCAAGCCTGGTGTTTCCATATTTGGAAATATCCATCATTATCATCATCATTTGACTCTAAAATGGGAGCATACTTTATAAAAATGAACATCATGCTGTATTGAAGTAGACCTGAAAGTACTGATTTAGTCCATTAATACCTCAGGAAATTATTTACTGACATCATATATCAAGTTACCCTCAGCCTGAGGACAAATCTTAATCCTCAAAAAGCCATTGAAAGTCACGAGGACCCGCCAAAATATCCCCACAAGGTCAAAATGCTCCTCACAAAATAGGTTTGTATCAAAACATGTCCTCAGAGGCTGCCACAGACAGACACACTCGCTCGAGCACGCACACACACACACACATACACACAGACAAACAGACTTAAATCAAAAGTGACAAATGGTATTTCAGTCAGAAAATTCTCGACAAAACCAAACCACACACACTTTGTGCCAAGGCTGAGTTAGAGAGGACTTTCTGTCATTTTTTTGTCTCTTTTTAAAAGCGAGGGGAGGCAAAAATATTTTTCAATAACGCCATAACATTTCAGCATGATGTAAATCAGATGATTTAAGAGAGAACTATAGACATCTGAGCAGACTTTGGTCTCTGTTTACGGCCTTGAGGAAATCTGGGGGGAAGACTTTGACCAATCACAGCGAGGGTGCCCCACATTGATTATTTTATTGCACATGTACATGTCAAACATTAGCATTTAATAAAACTGAGGATGAGACTCAACAATCGAACTATTTTTTTTAGTGATGCTGTCTCCTGCAGCTTTAATCTGACCCACCACAGTAAATCTGACTGTAACCCAGCATTCTGGTTGCCAAGTCAGAGTCACTATCCGATAGAACATGTTAGTTTTTTTTTTAGATTATTTGAACCTGCAGTATGGGTTTGGTGCTTGTTTATGTCAGATAGACAAGCACTAAAAATCTAGACCTAGATCAGCCAAAACTACCAAAAAAGCACAAGAAGGATTGGGATTTTTCCAAAAATCCCACAGAGAAAATGCACTTAACAAATCAGACTTAATCGAAACCTGATTGAAGACATGATCGGATAAGAGACCAAGGTGTCCAAAAAAAATGATGCCATAGCTGCAGTGCAAACTCTCTGTGGGTTTCATGATTTCTGAGAAACGCCGAAATGCCGAAACAAAACAAGCGCGCGTTGACAATGACTAATCACGGCAACCAACACAGCGAAAACAAAAGTGTTTCAACAGTGAAATTCTCCAACTGCAAAGGATTACTTGGGTCAAATAAACAGTAGAACCTCGGCTCATGCCTGCTGTTCATCAGGCCACCAATGCTGTGATATTTTACACCAACAAACTGTTGGCTTGGAGGCCTTTTCGGTACCAGGCCAACGTCAATACTGGATATTTGGATCAGTCAGAAACGCTGCATTGCCATTGTTTTTGCTCAAAAATGATATCAATGGTACTCTGTCCTGGCATTGGCTCAACCCTTTACTGTATCTGCTGCATTTGTTTTCCCCCGGTGGTCAGACAACGTCAGAGAAAACAAGCCGTCTGACGCTGTGGGAACATTGTTGGGCACGCTCACAGACTCACAGCGGTGGAGCTGTGAGGCCATTAGCCTCTCCGCTCCATCCACTCCCTTGGTAACAATAGACAGCACACAACTCTGGTTCCTCACACCAACCAGATACATAGGAAAGACTAATGTTCACTTGAGGACTGAGCCAAACAAACCATGTTTATACTTCCTTCCCCCGTTGCTAGGCCTCACCTTGAACGCACTTCACTTGTGCTTTTCCAATTCCGAGGTGCCTTTATTAACGTTAATCACCCTTCCCTTTGACTAAATTGGGAGGGGGAGGGGGGGCTGTTAATCTAAGTGTATTTTAATGGAACACTTCAGAAGCAACTCCCTCAATTACATCAACTCTTTCCAACACGGGCCTTATTAAAAGCAACCTTTTAAAATTAAGGTGGAGGGGGAAGCCACAGACGGAGTGAGAAACACTGAGAATTAAGGGAGCCTTGGATAATCAGTATCACCTGCACAAGTGAAAGCGTGCGCCACAGACCGCCGTTTATAAGAATATTTTATATCAGACACATGGCTCTATTTATAAAACATTAGGCTACACTTTTACATTATGGGAACCTGTCCTGAGTTTGAGAGAAAACAAAACCGGGGGCCTCCCTGGCTGCGCGTTGCTAAATGGCCCCATTGATGTCATAGAGGTGAAGCTCATTCTGTGTCTTAGTCCATTTAAATTGATTTCCTCTGCAACTCCTAACTCACACAAACAACTGCTAACAATCAAAGACAGCACTTTAGAAGCTGGGAGCAGAACATCTGCCCACCTTTGAGAATCTAAACAAGACTTGGACACAACTGGGCTTTGTGTGGGCCCACACCGTGGGGATTTGGCTGCGTGAGCCATTTAGCAAAACAATAAAGGCGATTTGGAACAAATGTTTTGAGAAATGTGTGAAAGAAATCCCGTGGTTAGGCTGAATTACCTTTGTTTTGGTTCTGTTTGGAGAGAGAAAAAAAGAAATGCTACCCTCTTTCAAGTGTTGTGTGTATCACTGTGAGGACCAAAGAGCAGCCAAATACAGAAAGCAGGCAAAAACAACTGAAGGCCCAGATAATCCCTTCAGGGCAGGTGGGGACCAAAACAGAGCTAAAAGGAAAGTAAATATGTCTTGTATCAGGGATCCTCAAACACATTTCCAAATTAATTTAGGTTTGTTTGCCATGGTTGTCTCAAAAGGTGGAAGGATGATGTGTTTGTGATTGACTTCCTCTGCTGTAGCACAGAGGAAGGGTGAAGGGTGAAAGAGCTGAGCCACTGTGCAAGGTGAAGTAATACAAATTGTTATCTTTCCAGAGTTTACTGAGATGTAAGGACATCTACTTGAAATGTCCTTCTCACAGAGAGAAGGCCATTTCCTTCTCTCTCAGAGCTCTACACCCCCCCCCCCCCCCCCCCCCCCCCCCATTATAATACAAGCCCTAATCTCAACCGAGCATTTAAATGATATGCCTTCAGACATTCAGCTAATGCCCTCATTATGAAGTGAACGGCAAGATGACGCTGATTTGTTTTGCTGTTGATGCTGGGTCGAACACAGCGGAGGCAACGTGTTGCCCTTCAGCAACACTCACATAAAGAGGGACGGTGTTCATCATAAATATGTTGTCAGGTTGTAAAACTGCAGTGGAACTCTGTTGCCTGGACGACGCTGCATTCTTGCACAGGTGGTGCCGTGTTATTTTACACAGTAGTAAAGAAAAATGCGGGGTGATATTCTATATTTTCGTTAGTGAAACAACATCCAACAGTCCATCTTTCAGTACTTTTCAGACTGCGGCCCCCCCCTCAGGCCACCCAGTCTTACTCAAGACATAAATCTTCAAAAATGGGTCACAAGTATAGATTTTCATTGAAAAAAAAAACCTGGTTTTGCTTTGGATACACAAATCTCACTTGCTAGCCAGATCAATGTTGGTGTCCTCAAGAGGCAGCTTTAATGATATAAGGAGTTATGAATCGAAAGACACACTTAATGGTATGTAGTAAGTCTTCCACAAGCAGTTGGACGATGAGTGCCGTCTATAAATCATTGTTAGGATTGGAAGAGTTTTGTCACAGGCAGTAGGGGGTAAAGTAGTCACTGATGGAGCATAGCTGTACATTTAGTCCAATCCAAATTTGCCATATGTTTATTTTTATGGACTGCACAAAGCTAAATCAGTTTTTCCCGGCTTTTCCAAGATATTTGAAATTGCTGGGGACTGTTTTTTTTTTCTTTCTTCTTTTTGAATGAACCGTCTGCTGAAATTACACTCGAACATTTTGTTCACAGCAAAGTGTGATCCGTCCCAGACTCTTGTCGAGTCGCCACTTCTCTTTAATCTCGCAGCCCAGCTGTGCCACTATGGTTTGGGGTCATCAATGTCAATTGCACCAGTTCAGACTGAGCAGCTGATTGATGGCACACACACACACGGACACGTTTTGTCTTTGTGTTATATGAAAGTATAACTCAGGGCAGACCAATAAAAATGTTGTGTAATGTTTGATAAATTTCGCTTGAAGGAATTTCTGAGGTTACGCGTCAGGAATGCGAGCATTACTGAAATACAACCTGAATATCAATTATTGGACATTTAGTTTCAGTCATGTTGCTTTTTTGGCGAAACAAAGGCATACAATCAACATCCATGCACTAAAAATGCCTTCTGCTGTTAGCTTTGCTTCAATAACTTGCTCAAGTATTTAAACTACAACGGTACCTGGGTCCCAGCTCGTCCTCACACCTCCAGGTAAACTCTCCGAAGCTCTCGTAGCGCTGGTTGTAGTGGTAGAGCACGCGGTGCAGCGTCGGGGCACCCAGGTCCATCAGAGTGTTGTAGGCCGTCTGTTGCTCCTTCCCACTGGTGTAGCCGTTGAACAGGTTATAGATCTTGTCGGCTATTTCTGGAATGGTAAAAACGAACAGCAACTTTGAGCGTGAGATCACTTACTTCACACAGGAGCTGCGAACGACACACAAACGGCTCACTTGTGTTTACCAAACGGGTGTGCTGGTGCTACTTGACACTAAACAATCCTCCGGGGAGGACAAATGAAGAAGATGTAACGGAAGTGTCTGGACAGTGAGCGACTTTGCTGCTATTTTGGAAAAAAAACAACCTGTTAGGGTTCGATGTGCGTTTCCCTTGGGTGGGAACTGTTTCCTTTGTTTCTGCTGACAAATAAAGCTGCTTTCCTGATGGCATTCTGTGTTTCCCAGGCCTGTTAGTTTGGGACAATACTGTCATTACACACACACTTACTGTTAATCAGTGTGATTTTTTTGTTTTTACATTTTGGGAGGTTGAAGGGCACTTAAAGCTGCAGTAGGCAGAATGACCTGGAAGAGTCATAGCCAAGGCTCTTGTCCCTGAACATGAACACACACACACTTCATACCCGTGAAGAAAAGAACGAGGAGGAGCAGATGTGACTGACAGCTCAACTGAGTTATTCCCTTGTCACAGTGACATCTAACCCCACCTTGTCAACCACAACGCGAACCAACAGCCAGTTACCCGCTATGGTGGACACCTCCCTCAGTCGCTAGTCCCAGAAAACCCCCCAAAAAACACACCAAAAATACCCAGAGTTAAAATATTAATCACTTCCATCAGTCTTTTGCAGCCCAAAAGGTCACAGATATGTGAATAAAAAAATAAAAAAAAGTGTATGGTAGCCACTGATAGACGAAAATGTCATGACACCACTGTATGTGAACTCACAAATTAGTCAAGTCAAGCATATAAACATAATAAAAAAACATGACACAGACCATAATATGGTCATTTTACTTTATATTCCTCTTGGCAAAGAGCTGCCCATACTTCTAATTCTATTTTCCCTCTCTCTCTCCCTCTCTCTCTCTCTCTCTCTGTCTCTCTCTGGCTCTCCTTCCTCACCTTGTGCTTTGACGTCGTCCACAGTGGGACATGGAGTTTTGATGGTGACCTCACTTGGACTGGAACGGCGTCCTGTGTTGTCTACTGCCCACAGCCGGAACCTGCACACACACACACACACACACACACAACAGGGTCATCTGTATCTTCAGCAGAGAAGTTGAAGATGAATGTTTCTTTTTATTTATCAGCAACAGCAGACGTCAGATGTTTGCTGCTTCCGCTGCTGTTGATCCAATTAAAAAGTCTCCCCTCAGTGGAGTACAGAGCAAATCTTCACAGAACTAATCAGCTGTCATTTCACTGAATGGATATCGCCACCTAGTGGCCAAAATGCAACTTGCAGTCACCTGCAGCAAAGCATGAAGCTGCCGCTCACACAGGAGCAGAGGTCAGAGAGATTTTAGCATCACTATGGAGACAGAGGTTCACTCAAAACGTAATGACAGATCCGTGTTTTTATGAGATAAGATAAGATGGAGAAGCACAGACAACTTACATGTATGTGGTGTCAGGCTCCAGGCAGCGAATGATCATGCTGACAGAAGTGGACAGGAGGTTGGGGATGTCGCCCAACATCACACATGGAGACCTGGCTCCTGACAGGATGTCATCCACGAAGCTCAAAAGGGTTTCTGCGAGAGAGAGAGAGAGAGAGAGGGACACAAATCAGCCAAGGATTTCCATAGATGAACACAGCGTTCTAATGATGATGAAGACGGAAAGTCTTGTAGATAGATACTATGAGTGTGTGACAAAGAGATTTTATTAATAAAAATGATTAGATACAGAAAACAGACATTGATTAAAATGCAACATTTAAACCTGTGATTAAGTACAATAAAAATTTGGACCAGTGGGAATGAGGTATACGTTTAAAAATGTGATTTTTTTTTGAGGCCTACATCTTTCCACGCTCTGGATTTGCCCATCGATTTATTCAAGCCTCTTACGTGAAAGGGAAGGAACCCTGTGACCTCCTCTCTGCTTAGGGACTCCCCTTCCTGCTACTCATGCTGGTGGTGACACATGCAGTTAGCAATGTTTTCCCAGCTGGCACTGCGCACGTCAAGAGGGCATTTGGCCACCGGGGTGAGTGTTATTCGCTGCGAAGAGAGGAAAAACCCTCTCCTCGGAAAAGTCAAGACTGTGTGTGTGTGTGCAAGGGTTGCACGAAGTGATGCGTGCTCTGAGGTGGTCATCTGTGACCCTCTTCCGCACAAGCGGCGCCTGTCCGTGTGTATTTACACTCCATGTGTGTGTGTGAAGTGATGGATGCCCCGCGGTGATCACCTGCGCCTTTCTTCCACAAGAGCCTCACCTCTGTGTGCGTGTAAATATCAGCATGTGAGAGTGATGGCTGCTCTGAGGTGGCCGTCTACGTCTCCCCTCGCTCGTGTCGTCAGTTGCTAAACTGCGGGCCGAGTAGCAGGGAGGATGAAATAGCAGCTGTCAGAGCGAGTGTTTGCTCAGGGACAAGACTGACGTACCAGTGAAAGATATAAACAGTGTTGGAGATGTAAATGAAAAGTGACATTGTGAGGCTTTGCACTTAAAATATTAATTGCAAATCGGGTTGGAATATCCGTTTCGTGTGTGAGGAGGCGTATAAAAAGGAGACAGTGTTTGCAGGTTTTTGCTGGAAAAAACACTCCGTTTCAAAGCTCACTATGTTGAGTATCTGAGCAGGTTGAGGTCGAAATCCCTGCATACACCGCCACAACGGTCAGTCATCGGGCAGTCATGGCTGTCCTTGTCAGTGCGGCACTGGCAGTGTTGGCCCTCGTTGGAGTCGAGTGACGACCAGTCGTGACGTCACCTACAAAAGCCTCAAGATTCACAATTTGACCTGCAACTGGACGACACCTGCTGTCAATCACACGTGCCATGCTTCATCATCTATTTTCCTTGCGATGAAACACATCATTTCCAAAATTGGCATCATGTTCTGTCAAAGATGAGTTGAAACTAGACCATTAACTCCTCAGAAAAAACATTTACTGAAGTGGAAGCTATGTTCCCATAGACCCATTCAAACTGAGTTGCCCCCTGGTGGCTAATCATTACTTCCTGATTAGCTTCACCTGACACAGACTAGGTCCACTTTTTAGACACAGTGTATGGTTGGAGTTGATAGGAGCGAGCCTGGCCCATGGCTTTATAGGCGATTCCACCCGTTGAGAGAGACATAGCTCCAGCAAATTACAAGACAAAAAGAGACGTGGAAAAGATGAAGCAGCAAAAGGCTAGCGCACATCACATCATCCATATCTTCTTCATTTGATTGTTGATGTTTGGACGGAAATAAAGTCAAACTGTCTCATCAGTGTGACGAGATAAACGAATGCTGCCAAAACTATCATCCACTTTCCCCCTTTTTCAGTGACAAATACACACTTCTACCTCCTGCTGGTGAGCAAAGTCATTTGCCTTTATGCAAGAGCAGGAAGGACGTGCCGGTTGCTTTACTGGCTGCAGAGCGAGTGCAATTTGTTTTTCGCGTCAGAGGTTGGTTGATGTTCTTTGCCGTTGCCCTGTGACAAACTTCAAATCATTTACCGTCTGTCAAGCATTTCAACGATGCACATTCACTTCAAATTCATAAACGCATCAACTACGTTTACCGCAACCATCTCATAATTCAGGCCACGGTGAGGCTAACTACAGCAAAAAAAAAGACTTTAATGAAAACAGTGTGGATGGGACTATAGGGCTCGAGTTTTGCTCATTTTTAGCCATCAGTGGCACAAATTCAATCTTTTCCTGGCTGGGGAATACAGTGGAAGAAAACAGCATGGGAGCTGTTTGTTTTCTTTTACAGCTACAGCAGAGCGCAAGAACAACACAGGACAGAAAAGCGCTTAAACAATTTCCTCTTTAGGATGAAAAGCTTTTCGGTGTTGCTTATTGACTTGAAAATGTCCACCACAGCTTGGACAGCATCATTTCTGACCACTTGTGCTCTGCATTGATATGGCACTGTGCAACCTGTTGTACCTACCTACCTAGTTACCTAGCTACCTAGCTACCTACCTTACCTACCTACCTCAACGTATAATTGTCTAATAATCAGTGAAAGAACGGACAGGAAAGGAAAAGACAGCGTTCTTAAACATGAAAGAAACATCGGTGTGTAATAAAACTTGGGTCTTAATGTTGTAGTTTTGGAAAAATGGACTGTCAGACAGGTTGTAAATAAATACTGAGCTTAGTCGAACATTATTTGGAGCATAAAAAATACGAGACAGGATTACAACGCGAACTGTTGTTGTAAAAATCAACGATTGCTTTAATCCTCACAGTCGGAGCGTGAAACTTCCATTTTTACTTTGATCTATGCACTAAGGTGCACTCTTGGTCATTTTTTTACCTCCAAGTAACCGGGTTTATATACTCAGGATAAACTGTTGGCTTGTTACATCCTGACTGCTCATATTTCTTGCCCTTTCAGACTTCATTTTAGCGACATTGATGTGTTTTCTGAGCACACCTGCCAAAAAATTAAAGGCGAGTCCGTTAAGTTGTGATAAACAGGAACTCTCTTTAAGAAAACTCACCCAGCAAAAACATTATATTGCTCCATTGCACCATATTGCACATTTGGCCCCACCTCAATCACTGGTGTCAAGGCACATATTTTGCCTTTGGCAGTGTCAAACGGACTGTGATTAGAAAATTGTTAGCCAAGTACAGACGGATGATCCATTCTCACACATTCACATCCGGTATTGTCTGCTCTCACTCCCAAACCGCCTTTCTCACATGGTGCAAAGTTGTGGAGGAGGAGGAGGAGGAGGAGGAGGAGGAGGAGGAGGAGGAAACTGGCTTGACGCCGGCTGTTCATGAACTCTTTAACAGGACTTTGCTCAAACACAAAGGCGTCAGCCCATTAAAACGCAGCACTGGTGGAGATGTAGACGTCTGAAAGACATGAAAACAACCATGTACCTTTGGATCACCTTGGTCTGTGGTGGACTAAGACGCGTAAAATGATTTCTTTCTTCCGATCCTTTCTTCCTTTGTGGGTTCAAGTGCTGCCATTCAGTCCAACCTTTCCTGCCAATCTCCCTCTGTAAACAACCTAAAGCAGCAGAAGTGCAGTAACACGGCCTGGTTTGAGGAGCCCCCCCCCCCGCTATGCACAGTCCTGCGATGGGTGGCCTGCTGGACAGGAGAACAGATACTCGACACAAACAAATATCTCGGTCAAAAGAAATATTCAACACTGAACGCGGTGTCCTGCCATGGCATTTATGGACATGACTCAACACCATGGAAATAATAAAGTTCATATAAAAAAACAAAAAACTGTTTGAGTGTTTACTTTAATGTGCAGATTGCTGACGGACAGCGAATAAAGTTAAACCGACTCTAGAAGTGTAGCTTTGCCGTTTGCTGATTTGGCTTGGTGCCGTCAGTCCGATAAAAGTGAAGCATTCTGATGTTTATTTTTCATCTTTATGTCTTCTTATCACACAATTATTTCATCCGTGGGCTTGAGTCCTAACTATTTGTCGGTGTGAATCTCTGCCCGTGCAGATTTATTATGATTCCACGTCCACTGGATAGCTTCATAAACCTTGTGAGGAACGCTCCAACTCCAACAGAGCGAGGATATCCTTGATTTACAGGGAGTCACAAAAGTCATCTCTCATCATAGCGCTGCTTATAAAACAATTATCAGTCAAAATGTGTATAGTGTACAGTGCTCAGCATTTTTACTGTGGCAAAGCAGTAGCTGAATGACGTTTTTGCAGAAAAATGATAAAAAGAAAAGAAAAAGAAGGTTTGATTCATGACATCCTGGAAGTGACAACTAAAGTGTTGGCAAGATAAATGAGCACATTTGGTGTCACTCAGAAAATAAACTGAAATATATTTTCTCAGTTGTTTTTTTTCAGTTGGTTGTAATAGGCTGCACTTTCCACCATCCACCAGTCTGCATTTTATTCCCTCAGCACTGGCCAGTTGGCCTGACCTGAAATTATACTTAAAGGACCTTGAACGGTTCTGTTGGGAAGTGACAGGACATACTCTGAATGTGGAAGTCAAAACGCATGAAATGGAAATAGAATATTGTTGATTTCATATTTTAAATAAGGGGCGTAAATACTGATACCGGCTGTCAGTCACACTGGTGTGTCCACTCATATGAGTCGTGCTTTGTCAATTTACAAAGTCTATTTTAGAGGACCCGAAACGAGCAAGTGAAACCATTAACTCCCTAGGAAAATGTTTACTGATATTATAAATCAAGTGGGAAATGGAAGAAGAGTTATTTTTGTGGCCATTTTAATACATTCTGATTTCAGAGCTGGCAGAGTTTGACTTTTTTTTAAATATACGGCCATGTTTGTGGTGCGACGCAGGACAAATGGAGCACATCCAGTAAAACTATTTAGAACAGAGCAGGGTCAATAAAAAAAGAAAAATCCCTCCCATTCAATGAGATTTTCACTGCCAGTGATGGGAGCTCTCCGCTGTGCAAAAGATTTGAATGTTCAGTTTGTAGAAATCTTGCTTTAAACCACCTTCAAACTACATTTTGAATCAGATATTTTGTTATGCAGATACAAAAAAAAAAAATCCGATTTTTCTGGCAATCTGAGTTGAGTGTTACAAATAAAACAACAGGCAAGATCAAATTGACTTTCTTTATAAAGATAACGGTTTTAGATACATTCAAGCCAATGAAAGTGACATCAAGTCCCATGTGGAGAAGATAAGATAACACAACACACACCACAAACAGACTGAGGAGATCCCGTTCTGAGGACTTTGTCATTCAGCTGGAGTTGTTTACCCTCAGCATTCTTAAAGTATGATTGGTTGGAAAAATCAAGGATTGCCAGGAGACTGATGTGAGTTATGGGATGTCTCACCTTTTGAAGTATTGCCTGCTGCTGTCAGTTCAGTTGTGCAGGCCTGGACCCTTTGTGTGCCTGTGTGTGTGTGTGTGTGTGTGATCGTGTGCAGACCCTTCCAACCAATCTCGTGCTGTTGTCCTCGGCTTCTTAATAGAAAGGACAGGTGTTTTCAGCATGATAATGTTTTGACTCTTTGGGGTTTGGACTTTCCATAGTCACATGAAATGAAGCTAAACATACTGTGCATATGGCCGATGCTTTACGTTCCAAAATAACATAAAAGCCCTCATGAGTATGCATGGTATGAGACTGTAATTGAGATAATATTGATTTCAAGCAGAAACTTTTTTTAAATATTGCCTATAAAGCTGCCATAATTTATAGATAATTGTTCCGTTCACAAGAAAAATGTAATTTAATAAAATTTGATATAACGGAGAGTTATGTATTGAGGATTTTTTAGCTCTCAGTTTTCCTACTAAATCTTTTCTAATTAAGCAAATGAGCACAATTTGCAAGATGCTTTTCTTTCAAAAATGATGTCATTTATGTGGCTCATCTTCAAAATTCTGTAAAAACAAAGAAGCCCCAGAAAGGACAAAAGTCAGAGAACAAGATGAAAAACACAAACCCCATTCTCCCTCTCTCTCCTTAAGAAGAACGTTCAGAAAACTGAAAATTAAAAAGACTGTTCACACCAGTTTTAAATCCATATATCAACATGATAATAGTATTACACCTGTCATAAAGTCCAATCTGAGAATATTTAGCCGTCCTCTAAACGGCAAGGACTGAGGTTTAATCACAATAACTGCTGCTGCTTCTGTGATCCTGAAATTGAAACTACACATCATCTGTTTTTGCACTGTTTATACTCTGCAACATTTTGGGAGAGTTTGCAAGACTGGCCGTCGACCAAAATCCTACTGTCTACTCCTCTCACAAGAAAAAACATTGCATTTGATTTAATATAAATGCCATTAACAGTGACTTGATATTAAACAACCCGATATACTCCTGGCAAAGGTTTTTATCCACACAGCCAAATGGAGGAAAACAAAACCCTTTTATTTTTCTTTTCTTGTTAAATCTTATTTATTTTCTATTACTTATCATAGTCTTACATATCCATGTTTTTCCTACATGCTTAGGACTTGTGTGGCTTGTTTGTCATGCAACGTCTTATTATACTTTTCTTTACGCTATTATGTTTTCAATTACATTTTACAAGTCCGTCTTATGGCTCTGTAGATGACACTTAAGTTGAATACAACTACAATTAATCAAGCCTAATGAAGCCATACCCATATGGCAACCCAGTTGTAATTTTACAATCCAATAATATTACGTTCACCAAATGAAAACAACAGCCATGTTATTATTATTATTTTTCTTTTCTTTGTGATGAGATGATTGTCCATGCACTAAAACAGACGTCAGACTCTGAGAGGCACACAGTATATCATGAACTTGATGAACTGAGAGTGGGGAGGAGAACAAAAGAAGTAAAACGAGAGGGAGAAAGAGAACAAAAGGGAAGGTTTAAGGTGTAACATGAAGCACACACATATTGAGTTTACACAGTATAGTCTTACCGCAAATTTAAACATTAATCCTTACCCTTATTCCCCACCGTAACTCTCAAAAATACCCGTTAAGTTGTGACGACTGAAAGAAATCAGAGCTAAGTCTTCACCCCTAACCATAACCTTAATCTTAACTAGTTAATGCCTAACCAAAACTTTAACCTAACCACAAATCAGATCTTCGCCCTAAACTTAAAAAAATGAGGACGACTGGTTTATGCCAGAAAAGGTCCTAAAGAGGCAAAAAAACACAAGTTTACACACACATTCTTGTACATCCATTGACGTAACGCACTCCCCAGCCCCTTACCTTTAACTTAACCATCACAACTGTAATCCTTAAACCAATTCTTAATTCATAAACAGCTTTTGTAAGGTGTGACAGAACGGCGAGGTCCAGCCAAATTGTCCCAACTTTCACAAAATGTTCCCACTTCCTGTGGTTTACAAGTTCTTTTGGTCCTCACAAGGACACACGTACAAGGAAACACACACACACACACACAACACACACTTGGCAGCAAAGCCTTGAACGAATAACATCTGGTATTGGTTGTCTACCTTCCCATTGAATAAAAAGGCAAAGAGAGCAGCAACACAACAACAGCAGATCACTGACAAAACCTTCACTGTTGTGTCTTGGCACTTCAACGCTGGTCATAACCACTGCCAGATCCTGATGACTGGCCACACATGGAGGGTTGTTTTCAATCTCTGACAAGCAGTGTCGCCATTGGCTACGAGCGAGTATTTGCTGAACAGAAGGAACAAAAGGTGAAAGATAAGCACGGCGAGTATTAAAGACGAGGGTGGGATAGCCCAGAGGTATCATTTAAAAGAAAACGGCCTTGCGTGAAAGCAACGGCTCCCCCCCCCAAAATTTGTGTTTGCTATGCGTGCTGCTAAGCTGCCGTTTGCGTCACGACAGCATAAATCACAGCACATTACACCTTCTCGGAGGCGAGAAATTGTTTTATAATATGATCGACGCGAGCACGACCAAATTATTAGCAGTTGCCACAGGAGAGCTTAGCGCGCCAACTGTAAATATATCCAAATACGTCAGTACAAGAATAAAGTACCCTGGACAACGTGGGATACGGCAGTCCATAAAGCGCAGTGACGTCCGAGCGGCTGCATGCCTCGTTATTAAAATGTACACGTGAAAAAATAATAGCACGTATGCATATCAACGCTAGATCTGTGAATTAAGGGGCGAGTTGAGATTTTGTTCTTCTGTCAACATTTCCAATTTTCACTCTTTATCTATCATTCCCCTATCAACAGAGCTATTCACAGTGATCCGATTTTTAAGTGCTTCTGGAAGGCTCAGGTTGTCCTTCAGCTGTTCGGCTCACGCATTTTCTGCAAATGCGTCACACCGATGTGTTCAATTTCCTTCGTGTGCGTGTTGACGTGGACTCCCTAAAGTGTGTCAACGAGTTTCAAGCAGTTTCCCTAAACTTTTGACCCGAGGTTGCAAAAAAAGGGCCATTGAGGACCACAGTGTCCCTGTGAACTGTTGTCACTGGGTTTCTGCTGGTAGAAAGGTAGTATAAGAACACCAAGAACTGCTTTTATTTCAGCACCAAAAGACCTCGTAGTAGAAGGACGGCAACTTAAGTCCAGATCTTCTTGGACCAGACTTCCTCAGAGAGAAAGCTTTTCAATCAACACCAATAGAAGCGTTTTGGTTTTCTGGAGTTGCAGTGTAGAAACTGGTAAACATTTAGAGGAACAAATTAAACAGCTCCCAAATTGTATTTGTCTACAATTATAGGGCACTAACACAACATTCAACAGAACAGAACTTCCATGGGGTTGCATCATCGAAACATCACGAAAACAGCACAATATCATGAATGTGACTTTTAAAGGGGCTCGTCTGAAAAACAGCATTTGAAGGCACCGAGCTCTCCACGGTTCTCTGGACTCACACGTGTGTGTGTGTGTGTGTGAGTGACATCAAGCTATCAGAGGTTAGCAGAGCCGGAGTATGAGCACAGAGTTCCACCGTTGTTGAGAGTACTTTGTCCAACGAGACCATCGTAAACAGGGAAATCAGCTTTGTCCGAGAGCTCGGTTCATGAGATAGGACCTGTGGTTGTTACACTGCTACAGTGAAAGAGAATGAGAATCGTCTCAGTCGAAGCGTGTGCACGTGCACTGCTGAACACTCAATAACATGCCTGCGATGTCTGCCAAGGCCAAGCGTTTAGCACACCAGCATGCTGTTGCAAATGAACACCAACAAAAATAAAACTTATTTGACAAATAAATAGGGTTCATGTGACGCAAGGAAATCACCAAAATAACTGCAATTAATTCACCATGTGCTCTTTCAGCTCTGCATAATGTCAGTTATTTACATTTTTTTATTGCATTCTGGTCCAAAGTGGTGACAGAATTGACAAGAAAAGTGCCATCCTGACAGCTACATCAATGTCACAGCTCAATGCGCAAACTTTCAGGTCCTTTTCCCATTATTTTATATCATTGCTGTTTAGATAATGTATGAAATCCAATCTTGGCTGAATAAACATTACTTTAACTTTCTAGCTCGTGTACATTCATGTGTATTTTTCTTTGGTTCTTAGTGGAAACCCAGAATTTCCCCCTACTTCGCTCATTTCCTCTGAGAAAGCGTGTTTCTGAATCTGCGGCAACAAGGACGAGTGCACAGTAGCTCGGCATTTTTCCCTCACCACTGAAACACCTGGTTTGCGTTAGAGCACTGACAACAATAAACAATAACACTCACACAGCTGGATGCGCGCTAAGGTTCAGAGCTGGTTGCGAGCTTAAGCTGTCATGGTGAACAAGACTGGACTTAACTCTGCCGTTTGGGGCTCATTCTACTTGACGCCATTCATGTTCAATGGTAAGCAACACTGAAGGTAAAGGCCTCATGTGTCACAACGCACGAGCACAGCGCTCTCTGCTGTTCATTTGCACGTACTGTATGGGTTTTTTTTTTCTTTTTTTTTACTGCAAAGGGCAACAGAGGAGGTTGTATGTGGTATTTACAAAAGGAACAACACACCCTTATAAAGAATGGGCAGCGAGTACAGCTGGGTATAAATCAGAAGTGTTTTCTTCATTAATTCCAAAACCCAATGCCAGACGAAACTGATTTGCCAGTGAATTTTAGCTTTTGACATAAAGAACATTTAGTTTCCTCGTGATGATGATGATGATGATGATGATGCCCTAACAGGCGCATGAGCTTTTTAACAGAGGGCATCAGACAAAGTGCCATTTTTATAACTGACAGTTTTAAGCAGCTTTAATAAAGTACAGAAAGTACTTGTCTTGTACTCATTAGAGAGTGTGTGCCACCTTCATGTCCAGCCAAAGACTTTGTATAACGTATAGTAGCTGAGCCACATGTTTCACTGAGGCTTTTAAAATGTTGTATAGCGCATGTATCCGTGAATCAAAACATGCAACATAAAAACCTCTGCCAACGACTTAATGTGTCTTAATGTCAACCACACCGCACGCAGTATATGCTGTGTCTGTACTTGAGTGGACGAAGACTGGAAACAGATGAAAAAGCATATCATGTCATTAAAAGCATCCTGCTGCCATGTGATGAGAGCAATAGCCTGTGACAGAGTCTGCAAATTAAGGCCCAGGTCGAACTTCCACCTACGTGTGTGTGTGCAGATGTTCGCCATGGTCCACGCGACGTAAACATCATTACACATCCATGTCCACAGAGGTTCGTGCAGACCCTCTGTGAACTTTGAGCACCTCCACATTTTGCTCCCTGGAGCCAAAACTTTACAGTGATCTCCTTCACGAGGAAATCCCCGGGGTCGATACGACACAAGTTGCTTAATGCGCTCTATCTGTTGTGGAAACGTCTGCAGAGAAGAAACCGAAAGTATCGCCGGGAAGCGGTTCTCGTCCATACGGAGCTCCCGAAGTTCTTACGGTGTTGTGAAACCTCCACATGACGGCGGTTTCTTCCCTGCAGACGTTTCCACAACAGAGAGAGTGCTTCAAGAGAGAGAGAGCTTCCGACTTCCGGAATTTGTGTCATCCGGTGACGCGATGCACAAAATAATGCGGAATAAATAGATAATAAATGACATGATTGGACACCAGTGTGACCCAGAACTAATGCCGGGTGACTGATCCTGGGGAGAGCCTTGGAAGGTTGCTGGTAGATGGACATGGGTCGTTGGGACTGAAACCTGACTATGACAAGTGCTTATTGGATAACAGATCACATCTTTCCAGGGGAAATGATCATGTCCTGTTGGAAACACCTGTATACACTTGTTCTGGACTCCTGATTTTTAAATCATGAATATACAACAGCAGCATTCTGATTTCCAAGCAATCCCAGGGATCCAGCCTTCTTGGTAAATATGAAACGAGAACGCACGGAGAATGTGGAGAATCTAAGGAGACACAACGACAACAATGCTCATGAATCCCGCGCCGCTTCCACCTGTCATCACACGTGGGCAAAAACATGACTTACTGTGCATTCAGCAGAAAGACAATCAGTGCTCACGTAGACAAAAGCTAAAGGCCAGCGGAATGTCCGGCGTTGTCTTTAAGGGTCTATATATTTGACTCATGCTAAGAGGAAGTTGAGCTCATTCTGTGCTTGAGTGACACCCGCGCTGTCGCCGCGCGTGCGTAATGCAGACCGGTGTATAATGTGTTTATTGATCGGATTCCATGTTCCCCTGACCCTTGAGCAAACCTTGCCCTCACCGGCTGATCAAAGCCATGACATCATTGTGTTCCTCACAGCTCGAGGGGCATGTTTGTTTGAACAGGGAGTCTGGTCCGGCCCGAGCGCTGCCCTGACTTAAAGCAGACTTCCTACTCATGAAGCCTCCGCACATCTGCCAGAGACGGCGCGTATGCGTGTGTGTACATGTGTGCGCTCCCAGTATGATCTCACCTTGTGTGCCTGAAGCTTGTTAAGGGGAGAGATTACTACACAAACAAGCTGTTGTCAGGTCCAGATCTGACCGGGGCCTCGGATGCTATAATCATCGTAGTGTATGTCGATCAGTCAGAGGTTACATAACCACCGACGAGGGGAAAACAACAAAAAAAAAAAACGTGCTTACTCAACCGTGCAGCTGTTAATGTACATACTCACCGAGAATAAACAACTAAGATTTAATGTTTTGTATAAAAAAGAATTGTGATATTTTGACATCTGTTTCTGATGAGAATCAGAGAAAGTAAAGGGAAGACATTTGGTCCTCTCTCTCTCTTCTTTTTTTTTTGTTTCCCTCACAGATGATCAGTCGTGTCTGTTCAGAACTTTTCCCGTAAATGGATGATCTGTTATCCTTCTGGAATTTATCATGCAGGCCATGTGGGGATGAAATCCCAGGAAGAAATAATGTTTTTTTTAGATATTGAAGCAGTATGAATCAGGTTCCTAATTTGTTTTCACAACAAATTAGATATACTAGGTTACCATGAAAATATGCGAGTGTTGGTGAACAATTGACTCCGTGGGTGGCGGACGAGTGAGACGGCACAGCATGTCGTGTGGCACAGTGATTCCCTGACTAAAGCCTCTCTCTTTCACTCTAAAATTAGTGGTAAACAATATTAAGTCACCAATACAATTTCAAAACAATTTCTAAGAATTCAGGTTTCCTGAAAAACCTTTGACGACTGCACTGCACTGGGACTGACGCTGAAATGAACTTGTTTACCGGGGTCTGGTGGTCCCACTCATGCTGATTGGAACTGATGCCGACGATAAAAAAAACCACCGTCATTGGACCTGGGAGTGAATGCCACAATAAAAACTAAAAAAATAAAAATAAAGACTCACTTAAACATGGGTTTTTGATCAGTGGGAATGTGATCGATAAGTCACGCGGTGTGTATTTGGCTGATGTACGCGACCAACTGTGTGGTGATGTGTGCTCAGTATGCAATGAGCTGCAATCTTTGCACGTATAATGTAAAATTGATGAATTTCTCTTGAATCATCAATAATGGTGCAACGACACTGCATCATGTCATTAATACCACCTGCGCCCATGGAACAGGATCACTTTTCTGTTATCTTATAATGGAAAACCTGCTTAAATCGCCGAGTTTTTATAGATACAGTTGCCCAATTTAAAAATTAAAAATACTGACTTGTATAGTGACGCTTTACATTGTTGTGATAGCGACTGGGGGGGGGGGGGGGGAAAGAAGAGAAAACCAGAGAGAAGAGGATGATAAAGTGAGCGGAGAAAAGAGAGAGCATATGGTTTATGAAATGAAAAAGAGAGGAGGCCTTCGCAGGGGCAGACCTGGAGGCTGGAGAGGAAAGGAGAGAGGAGATGAGGCAAGCATAAGAAAGGAGGAGGAGGTGGTCAGGAGAAAAAATGAAGAGATTTAGAGAGAAGATGAGCGAGAGGTGAAGGGAAAAACAAGCCGAGGGGATGCCTGTTCATGTGAGACTGGGTCACAGAGACGACGGGAGACTGACAGCTGAAATCAAAACCACACAACATGAGGAGGGTTCTCGATCTTTCCATCGTTTCCTCTTGGCTTTCCCTCACTGCTGCTCTCTTCTCGGTGGTCTTAAAACTGTCGCGCTCGACTTTTTCAATATGAACAAATGTCATTGTCAAGTGAGATCACACAGTGAGGATTAACTCCATCAGCTCCACACCATTCTCTCCGTGTGTTCCTCAGTAGAGCAGTGTTTCGGATGCCGCGTCACCCGGCGACATTCGCGCGCCGCACGCACACAAGGCGTTTTCCTTCTCCTGCCCTCTCCCACTTCCCCTCTGATGACTCGACAGAACTTGTTTTTTTCAAAGCAATCAGTCATGTGGAGTCGGCTCTCACTGCACCGTGAACATTGTGGACGAATAAACTCCAAACAAAACTCTCCTACGTAACGCGCGAGTGTTTCTCGAGCTCCGTTTCGAAGCAGCCGCACGACGAGACCAGGGCCGCGTGTAACTGTCCCTCGGTGTAATTCGAGCGGCAACGCGGTCAATTTCACACATCGCAGAGTCGGAAATGGTCGAAACGTTGAGAGTTTGGACAATTTTAAGACCTTATTTTGTGAGGGAATGTGATCTCAGTAAACTGTGTAATCCCCTGACCTACAGTAACACATATATATATATATGTATGTTATTTTTCTTGGTGTGTGGTGGGTGTAGAGAAGGTGAACGGGTTCACGGATGTGTATACGCTCTACAGGAGTCTCGCTCTCTTTAAATGTGACACCTGCTGCCTGCTCTTTGGCTGAAAAATGTCCTTTGCACTCGAAGGTTCAATGTGTCTTTTTCCAGTGGATGCAAATGTACATATACCCTGCAGCTTTTTTTTTTGTTTTTATTAAACATGAAGTGTCTATATCATTCCATATCAGATTTCCTCACTTCTCTTGTGTCAATTTGTGCTTATTTTATATATTAAAGTTGCACTAAACAGTTTCCAACAGCAGTATTAAACCTATGCAGTGTACAATATATTGAATATTTCCTTTAGGGACACCTTATGCTATATGCTTCTTCTTTAGCGTATTTAAAGCATTATAGTTTGTGTCCTAATGATTGCAAAATAAAGTTCCTAAAGGAAATCTTGTGCTGTTAATACTTTTTACCGTTGCCTTAAGATCAAAATCATTTCTATTTTTGTAATCCGTAACAATGCAAACAACATAATTACCAGTAATGGAATTATTTTGTGCTCAGCCTCAGCTTTACAGTATAGTATAGTGTATGTATAGTATGACGAGGTAGAAATGTAAAAAAATAGTAGTTATACAAAAGAAAGTATGTACAAAATAGAATAAGATATATAAGAAATAGCTTCCAAAATAATAAATATAAACACAGGATAGTAAATAAAGTAAAACTAGCTGGCCTAAAATAAAATTAAAAAAAAAACAGAAAGAAAAATAACACTTTGAGTAAAATAGAGGTAGAATTACTTATTACATGGAATGAGCCTTTATAATTATATAAGCAAGATCCACCACAATGGAAAAACGAACCATCTTTTGAGTTTGGATACTAGCTTTGGACACATTTAACTACCTTTAAATGTAGTTTCCATCATTCCTTTGCTATGCACTGTACGACCAACCGAAACATCAATACTGGCGGCACAGTTTATGGATAATGATATCTGGTGCCTTATTGATATGTTATGCTACTGCTGGCAGTAAATCTGTCAGTAAGAATATGAAACAGACAAAACCTAAAATGGGGGAAATGCAAAAATGTCCAAACATAAACATGGAATATGGATGAGAACAAACTTTTTCAGTTGCCAGGTGTTAGAGGGACTGATATGTAAATACCTCTGCTTGTAACTTGGAAAAAGCATTTTCATAAATGTAAATTGGTGGTGCGGGTCAATGTGCACAGTTTCATTTAGATTTAAATTGTATTTAAATGAACATGTGGTGTGCGGGCAGGATTTAATGAGTCTAGATTTCTCCCTGTACTCGTTTTGGACACAAAATGTGATTTATACTGCAAAAACTATCAGAATAACTGAGAAAAAGAGTTCAATGCTTTACATTTAATGAGCAAGAAGTGGCAAACAACCCGACTAAGATTAATGTCTGTGCAATGTCACACATTTCTTGTGGCAGAGAAAAGAAATCACGGAGCTTCAGGCCGCAGACAAGTAAACTCTGATGAACCCGTCCTCTGCTCCTTCTTTTTTTTTTTTCGCAGTGATGGATTATACGTCCCTGTGGGCAAGCGGTGCATCTGTGAGTTTGTTTGGAGGCAATTAATGTTTTTTTTCCCAATGAAAGCATAACATAATATCTACATTCTGCCATCCTTTGAGTGTGCGTGGCGATTTGCTCTGAAACTGGCTGGCAAATTTGAGCACACTATCCCCCCGTGGAGCGAGAGGAGTCGAAGAGATAACGGAGACGTTCCCCTGCGCGGCAAAGTCATCTCCATTAGTTTAATGAGGACGGCTGAAGTGCGTGACACCATGGAAACAAGCAATGTCTTGTATTTAGAGGGCGCAGCCGACGCTGGGAAACTCGAAAAAGCTCAACATGACGCTAACAACCCGGTCCAAAGTGGAATACTCCCGTGGCACCGTTCCTGCCAAGTTACAATAATCATTTCCATAAAAACACAAACAAGCAAAGAGTTTAATCTTAGAGTCTAATCTCAGATATGAGACCATTTGTGCTGTAAGACAATTATCTGATTGGATTATCTCTTTTCTTTATTGAACACTGACTGCGTCCAGGATTAAAAAAAAAAAGATGTTTCTTTCAGTGTGTGTCATCATGAGCTCGGGTCCAAACGCTGAAAACTTTGATCACGTACCAAAGTGCTATGCCGATGCCGAGAAGTTTGTTTGAACTAAGTAAACAATATCTGAAGGCACTGTGACCGCAAAAATAAGAGTTCTACAACAGGAAAGTCATATCGCCGCCTTCATCGTCTCTGTTTATCGCCCTGACAGCACAGATTAGGGGCCTGGGACAAAACATTTGTTTTCTAAAGGCTTTGGAACACAGTGGTAATGGCGAGCTGACACAGGGCGATGTGTTCAAAGGGCACGGGAAGAAAGTGATGTTCCAACACTCCATAATAGAAACTGAAAGGTCACATTTTTTGCTGTTGTTTTTGGTGATATTTCATCGTCCCTCCATCGGCAATAAACCTCCTGAAGTCACCGAGGTTCAGCTTTCCAGCCACATTCAAAGTTCTGTTCCCACCCTGGAAAGATTGTGAAAAAATAAACCAAAAGATCTGGGATTCATGTGACATTTGTTGTGTGTTTTTTTCAGTCATCTGTGTGTGGAAATGTACGGCTGTATACTCTTAAAGCTGTGTGTGTACGTTTGTAAGTGATTCTGAAGGTCAGACCTGCGTGAAAATCTAATTACCTCCGACCAAGGAGCCCGAGTTTGTCTTCCTGTCTGTTTGTTTGTGAGCCACATAACTCAAAGGCTAAACAACTGAGTGTAATACGATTTTCTCGGGATATACATGTAGAAATTATTGGATTTTTAACGGGAGATCTGGATATGGAACCTGAGCTGCCTTGGCAGAGGTTGGGTTTGTCTACTTTTAAGATGATATTGTTGTATTATCTTCAGTGGCTCCACAAAAACATTGAATCACAACTCTGAATGAATACATTATGACTGCAATTATGATTTAAATGAAGTGACAACAAATCCTGTAACACATCTAACCCTGTAACACTAATACTTAGCTGAGAAGTTGCACATTAAAGCCAACCTATGTTTATTACAGTAAATTCACTTGCGCTATTGCAGGAAGCCCAAGAATCAGCATCTTTGTTGCCAGAGAGGAGAGAGTTTTATGGATAGAATAAAACAAAAAACAAAAGTCCAGATGGACATTTGTTTCATTCATTTTAAAGCTTAGGCGTTAAAGGGTTAAACCCCCATGCTTTTGTTTCATAATTTCTGATTTCTCTTAAAGTTGATCATGAATACTTTACAGCAATTTGAAGCTTCTATACAACACAGAAACTAAAAAAAATATTTTATTCATTTGTTTGTCTTTAATCCTGCAGCACTGCTATGGCCCACACTTTTGGGAACATTGTTTACTGAACACACACTGAAGCTGAGGCCGAAACACTTATGGATTAATCCCAATCATATGCTTCATTAATGTGTAAAGCACACATATATACTACTACAGAAATGGCAGGAAAGTGAGAGTAAAGAGTTGACACAATAGGAGAGTGAGAGGAAAATACTGACCTCCACATGTAAATAAATGATGCAACTAATGGTGCAACGTCTTTTAGAGCAAATAAAAACTCCCTCACAGCTGTAGCCGCCTAACTTATACCTCGTATTCACAATAATGACAGTAATAAAGAAACTCCCGCTTCTCTCCGCTCTGAATCTGCTGCATTGATTGATGAGGCCCACTCTTTGGACCAACACAGTTTATTCTCTCATTAAGAGCTGCAACAAACTTTGCTACTCACAGGCAACTGCGACACGCGCTCCGTTATGGATTGGGTCATTACCGCTAAAATAAACCGCCGCTGTTTTGCCAGCGTCTTCTCATATCAGTCTGGCCGAATAAGCCGGACTCTCTGTTATGGATGACAGAGCTGCACACGCCCCTGCTGCTCCTGCAGGTTCTCCTCCAATTCGCCGGGTTTTGGTGAAAATATGAGAAGGAAACTCACCTCCATATATCTGGATTACATTTATGTGAAATAAATAGTGGATAAAAAAAAACAACACTTCAATTAGGAAAAGCTGCTTGTGGGAAAGAAAAACTTGATTCTACTCAAATGTGACAAATATCACACTACACCGGATTACTACATTCCCCCTTTTTTTTTTACACAACACCAATCTGGATCCAACTGATTCTAAAATCAGCATGAATTCAGTCACTAATCAACTCACTGAACCCTACAGATTAATGTCATTATTATTACTAATGTACACCATCTTGTGGAGGCCTGAAAAACTACAAGTGAAAAAGGCCATTAACAAAGACAGAGTGATGTATGTTCCCATACTCAGAGTCACTATTGTAACATCTTTTACACGGTAAATGGTCCTTATTTATGTAGCATACCCATTTACCCACTCTATTCACACAGCACAGCATATACAGCACTATTTCCTATTCCATTCTATTATTCACACCCATGCACACAGTCAGACACCAGGTAGGAATGAATAATTATATTGCTTGGCATGGTATATTAGTGCAACATAGGTCGTAATTCGTCGCATCAGATACGTTTTTGAAAACCACCCGGGGTCCTATCAGACGATACCAGCTCTCAGTCACACTGCTGTTCTCTCATTATGCGATGGTTTATTGTCTATTTTCTTCTAAGATGGGAACATAATCCACACAAATTGACATCATATTCCGTTGAAGAGCGGCGGAAACTTGAAGCGAGACCATCGACGCCTCAGGAAAACGTTTACTGACGTTAGTAGAAGCTCATTCTAAAATAGACTTCCGTTCAAACGGCGGCTTCTTTTCTACTTCAACAAATTGGACGGTTACGTCCATTTTTACACACAGACTAAGACCCCGCTGAGCCACAGTTGCCCTAAATCAATGCCTTTCTTCTTCTTTTTTTAATGGTCCTTTTTCAAAACAAGAACCTCCTACAGTTTATGTAACTACAATACAGGAGATTAATGACAGACAGCATCCCTTAAGTATACATTTTACAGATTAATGATAGTTTTTAATCACTTATTTATTTATCTTTTTGTCTCTGGATCAGGAATCTTTTCCAGGTGGCTGACTAGATAAAAACAAATTAGGCATTAGTGGCCACATGGTGCTGACAAATTGGTGAATTGAGCCAGCATATATAATGAACACTGGCCAGCAGCTGCCCATACAAACCAACGCCAACTGACTTCGAAGTGGTACACTTCCAAAAAACCAACAGTCCCTCTTTATTGATTAGCGAGTGCTTGGAAGACGTGGGGGGGGGACTAACTAAGTTTTGTGACTTTCTTGTAACAACTGTGCTGGCATGGCTCGTTGCCGGGCAACATTAACGCTGTTTCCTCCACAAACAGCCAAAACTCTTGATGTGGAGAGAGCTCTGGACAGACGCACCTGTCTCAACTTTGGAGTGGTCAGTCCTCTCCGTCACCTTCTCCTGGCTGATGAGGTAATCGACAATGCGGACGCCGATTGGCGGCTCGGTGTGGTTCCACTCCAGGATGACCAATGAGCTGCTGGGCTCGTAGGTGTAGGACAGCTTCAGCCTGGCAACACAGACAGAGATATAAAGATGTTTTTTCAGCAAACTGCTCTCATTACTGTGACTGACGGCTGCCGTTCTCACCCTCATTTTCATGTTCAGTGAAAATAAATTCCACCATGTCACTTCTGCCAAGGGAACCAAACCTTTTTCCTATCACACTGTGTCTTTGTGGTCTTATTTCTGGAGTGATCATCTGCAGCAACCCAGCTTTGGGACGCTGTACTTCCATGCCAAACAATCAATACAGTAGCTATTCCATTGATTGGCACACCCTGACTTGACAGGAGACATAAATCAGTGAGTGCTGGTTGCATGGATGACACACGATCCACGAGACACAATCTCACCCCCAACTTTCTTTGTGTTTGGTTTGTGTGTCTTAACAGCTACGTTCAGATTGCCAAACTGAAATGATCCATGTCCATGTTTTCTTCCCCTCAGCCTCATTTGCTCTAAAATTAGCAGGTACACACCAGGATTTAATAAGTCTTGGACATTCTGTATCTTTGCAGTTTTACAAGAAGCTTTGTAACTTTCCAACCACAAGTGATAGCAGGCACTTTAAACAGAAGCCAGTGACTCTCTGATCCTCAGGACTCTGGGCCTGTGCCCGGTATCAGCCTGCTCACAAATTCCTCCACAGCTGTTGTATTGGGTTCCACTACAATGTGGTGTACACATGCCTGCTGATGACACATTACATTAGCGAAGACCAGGGCATCGGGAGACAGAGTTCTGCCAGTAAAATGATAGATGGTATTTACAGCGAGCCGTGAGTTTGGAAAGAGAGAGGTAATTTCATTCAAAGTTACTAACATGGGTTGGGGAAGCGGGGCACAGGTGGGCAGGCCGTCTGTGCCAAAAGCACTGGAATCGCAGCGACACCAGTCGTCGATAACGTCGCCCTTCCCCGAACACCACAGCATGCTCATCATTGCTTCCTGAAGAGACTGTAGAATATAATAGAAGGAGATGAGGAGGACACATATTTAGATGGAACAGACCACATTTCACACATATAAACACTGAATTTTAAACTGTATTATCACACTAACTCAATTATATTAACTTTTCTACTTCAATTATGATGTTCATCCATGTCTGTTACATAATAACAGACATGTACTCCTTACATCTGGACAGCCACACTTACCAATATGTACAAAATAAACTGTACAATAGTAGAAATATCAAACCCCAGTCTACTGTAATTAACACAATTTTCACTTTACTAAAACATTACAAAAACAAGTAGAGGGTAAACTAGGACAAACTGGATGATGATCCTTAGCAGTGAATTCATCTAATTCAAAGCTTTTGTGTCATTTTCAAATCATCATCATAGTTTTGTGTGTGTGTGTGTGTTTTTTTAAGATGATGGGGTCTAGGATAGAACCTTGAGGGACACCACAAGGTTTGACACAAAATTAGAATTTTCTTCCATAATATTGGTTATTTGGGGCTTATTGGTTGTGTGCAATTGCAACTCCAGTCCACTAGTAGTCTCTCATCACCTGAATGGTGGTAGCTACGTATTCTAACACAAGGGAATCATGGGTAACAATGGGCTTCTGTCTGCTGTAATGAAATCTGGTTAATGCTGACTGAATTATTCAGTCAGTCCTCTGCATTTGACCCATCCTAGAATTAGGAGCAGTGCCACACTGAGTAGCATCCAGGGAGCACTGGGGGTTGAGTACCTTGCTCAGGGGTAGGGGTGGGGATTTGAACCAGCGACCCTCCGGTTACATGCCAAGTTCCCTTTCCACCTGGCCCACGGGCTGCCCCCTGTCTGACTGAATTAGTAACTAAAATAATTTTACTTATATTAAAATACCAAGCCATTGTTAGTGTTGCTTCAGGTTATACTGGTGCACAAATGATATGAATGTTGTGGTACCAGAGTTGATCCTCAGAGGTATTTTATTGATCAGGCATGTATTCTTATAGATGTTAGATGCTGCTAGAGCCATTTATCTTTTTGCTCAAAGCTACACATTAGAGCACTAGCAACTAGCAACAGCTTCTGTCAACAACAGCAGCTGCATGATTCTTTCTGCTTGTGATGAAACCCTGGTGCCCACGGGGTGGACAGCATTGTATTGACCCTTCTTCTGGAGCACTGGAAGAAAGCAGTGTTGACACGCAGTAAGCCCCAGCATAGCACGGTAGATTAAGTATTTCCTGTAAATATCCGTTCTGTACAATCAAAACAACATGGTGTGTTTCATTGCAGTATATCAGCTAATAGAATGACAGCAGGCACCCATACAATTGTCTGGATCTTAGCTTCTTTCCTCACACATTAAAGGAGATTAGATGAGAAAATGGCGGAAAAGGTAGATCAAAGTTTTTCTCTGATCTTAAGACACTTTTGATTTACTAAAACAAAGGATGGTGAGGACGCTGGACAATAACAGCCTCCTTTAATCAAACACATGAGACGCAAGAGTATCTATTTCAGGATGTAAAGAGGTGCAGCTATCAATTTTGTGGGTGTAATGAAAGAAATTAGATAATGTGTGCAATAAGGACTGTTTTTGCAGATACAAGAGTGTGTGTTTTTCATCATTAGATGTCAAACTCTTACACACTGGACCTTTGGGGATAAAGCGGAAAAAGCCACGGTACATACCTGGTATGTCTCATTGTTGGACACCAACTCATAGATGGGTGCGGCCTTAGTTATCTGCAACAGAACAGGCTCAGACTGCTGCCGCCCTTGCGCCGCCCTCGGGCTCATGTGGCAGAGATGGCAGGAGCGGGGACACTGGCCCTGGCTGGTGCAGTCCATACGGACACCAGCCGCCATCCTCTTGGCACCCGTGTCCAGCAGACTGGCGACATACGCAGGATAGGTCAGCGTCCTTGGCTCTTTGTCTCGCTCTTCTGACTCCTCTGAGGGCGAGTTTCCTGGACAGACAGATGGAGAAGATCTCGTTAATTGATTATCCACTACTGACTATAAAGGCACTGTTCAGACCTGGTATTAACATCCATCCTCAGCCCAACTGACTATAATCCATTCTGAGAGCAGATTGCATTTATGCATGCTGAGAAATTGGATCACATGCTTCTTCAAACCACATCTAAATGCATTTTTTGTGATCAGATCTGAGGACACATTAAGGAGAGACTGGGAGGTCATCTGAAGTGGATTAGGATGGATGTTAATACCTGGTCTGAACGGGGTTCAACCAAACCACTGTACACAGTTTACATCGTCCAATTCCAGAACAATGACAACTATTACAGCAAGGCACAAAACATGACAATACACTATGACAAAGAAAATAAGAGTTTTTATTTGTTTTTAAGTGGTGTCAGAGTGTTGGACCTCTTGTACATACAGTTCTGCATATACACTAAAGTTGGTGAGGTCCCATCCTGCTACTAATGAGACAAGAGAGTGGAGAAATAACAATAATAATAATAAAAAAAAGCTGTAGTGAGAATATTTTTTCTTATAGCAACACAGCAGAAACTACAAAGCATTAATGCGTTCCCAAATTCTCACATCTCTCTTCGGGAGTCTTTGCAACTTTTTGACATCACAGACAGAATACAGAATGAGTGAGTGAGTAGATGTTTGGGCCACAGCTACAAAGAGTGCTGTTCATTTTCTCTTGAGGAAGTAAAGTGAAATGGGGAGATCACTGCTCAACAACGCAGCCTTTTATTCCAATGTGATTATTCTCATTACTGCTGTTACCATAGGTCACAGGTATTACAACCAGGCAGGCAAAAGCAGACAATTGCCTCAGGCCCAGGGCTGCGAATGTGCTGAGAATGTGCCCCCCAGAGAATGGCTGATTTAATTAGTACACAGCAATGACAAATTTGTTAGAACAGACTTTAATTCGAACATCAGCAAGAGACTCTGATAACACCATGGTCAAAAACACCCCTAATAGGCCCCATGCCACTATGTCACTGCTTAAAGGGAACAATATGTAAAATGACCGTGAGCAGGAATTCAATCTTTTTTCATTTTTAAAATAGGGGGTATTTAATTGTCCTAGTATTTTGCTATGGAAATTCAATATTATCATTTGCACCACTAAATAACATAATTATACAATGGAATTCACCTTGAAAACCAACTTAGAGTAAAACATTACCAAAACAAGTGGAGGCTCAACTAGGGAAAACTGGATGACTGGCAACATGCAAGGTAACAATATTCTGTGTCAACTATCTAGCAGTCAGTTAGTTGCCCATTGTCTGATTTTAACAGCAAGACAAAACTTTGTGTCATTTTCAGAACAGTGGAAGTTTTCACTTTTTGAATTAGGTTGACAGGATGACTGGGCCTAGGAAAGAGCCTTGAGGGACACTACAAATGTTATCACACAAAAAAACATGTTAAAAACTATTTTTTATAATATCGGTAACACTAACCTATGATGGTTAAACGCAGCATAGAATATTGTTGTGTTTTAACTTGTGCATCATGTAAATATGAGATGTTGTTTTGGTCTCAGACAGAGTATAGCGAGAGAGTAGCTTTCCACTTACAAGGCAAGTCAGGAAGCTGCGAGTGAGGGGAAACTTTGTGCTGAACTTTGGAGCCATTTTTCTTTCTTGCTGTTTTCCTTTTTCTAAAATGGGGGTGGGGGTGTTCACATTACCATTTTGCAAGACTTCTTGGCTGTGAGCAAACACAGGCAATTTAAAAGCTAAAGCACCAATTAGGGAATAGTCTTGTTGTGCAAGCTGCCTGTGATAGAATACAACTCAGGGTTGTGAGCCTTGGGATGATGGGGAAAAGATTGCACAGGAGCTCGGGGACAAGTGGGCAATTATGATGGAAAAGCCATTTTTTCCTCGGTATGTCTAATGCTTCTACCACTTGTACACTACTGTTTTCTTTTTATGTAACTTGTGATGCGTGAAATTATGGCCTGTTTCCTCTGCAAACTCATTCTCTTTCTAAATGTATGAGCTTGTAATACATTATTGGATTTCCATTTAGTATCAATCTAATTTGGGCCATTTGACAGGAGACAAATCACCTAAATAAAGGTTATTCTACAGTATTTATGTATAAATCCAAAAAAAAAGGAAAATTTGATATGAAAAAACAGACTTGCACAGTGAGAGTCGCGCTGACTCACTTCTTTTCTCATGTTGACATTAAGAAGACAAATTAAAAAATGCATGTATAAATAACAACAACACAATTTGGCACTCAAATACCAGAGCCAATAATGCACTGGCAATCCACATTCACGGTGCAAAGCCTAATTTCAAAGTGGTGAAGCTTGGTTCTGTTGGGTATGTTATGCAGTTATTTGTATTTTCCATTGTCGGACTTTGAGAAAGGGTATCAAAATATCCAATATCCTGGTTTTTGGCAATTTTCTGGTGGGGTATGGAGCACAATGGATGTGTCCGAAAGTCGGAGGTCGACACATGGTCATCGTCACTTCCATGATACCAGTTCGACAATTACCAGTTCTGACCACACACAAACCATGCCATGCCAAGCTGAACTGCAATGTACTTCTTGGTGGTTTGGATGTGAGTGTGCAAAAAAAGATGTGAAATTACTTGTGATAAGGTGACTCCACTGTTACAACCTCATTTTGTAATTTGTAAATTGACCTCAGTAATAGTCAGTACACAAAAGCAACAGCAAGTGATGGCTTTTTTTTTTGATACTGACAACACAGTCGTGAATTTCTACCAACACCAACATCAATAACTATAACCAGCACTCACTTCATACTGGTCACATGACTCTCTTTACAGCATGTTAAGCATGTTACCTGTCCTTGGAGAAGCAGTTATATGATATTTCAGGATTGTAATGGATCATATTCTATTGAACATTAACAATTTATATCCCATATCTGATCCAGTGATTTTGACTAGTGTCAGACTGATTATTACATCAGGTCATGTATTGCAGCTAAATGAGAAACTTCCTGGTTGACTCACGTTGCTCATTTGTAATCCCCCCGACCAGATGTGGGCCTCTTTGCATGTGTGCGCACATCTTGACCTTGAAAATGTTCACATGAAGCTACAAAGACCTTGTAATCAGGTCCCTGAGCCCAATCAGCAGATAAAGCAGGGGGAGTCAGAGGTGTGTGTGTAGGTAAATGAGGTCTGATTGAGGGCAGAATAACATCAAGGGAGAATGAAATTAACCTTTGTGCGTTCACATGACCCATGAGACGCATTTGTGTGAGATACGCTGGGACACTGTGCAGGCCATGGTTTCCTGTGGTCAAACAAAGGCAGTGGAGAAGAGGCTCGAGCTGTTGTTTGCAGTGTGTGGGTGGAAAGAAGTAAATCAATGAGAGGGAAAGAGAGAGAGAAATATTTCACACCAAGTTGGGCGATTATGTATTTGTCAAGTATTTCTATTCTCAGATTTATTCATCTGGATGTTGCCAAGCATGTCAGTGTCCCCACACTACTGACCAGCCAAACTCTCAGACTTTATTTATATATCAGGCCCCGTTTGAGAAGCACTTTTCACATGGAGCAATAAAACAAATTAAAATAACGCCCACCACCCACCCACCTGTACATCCAAACAGAAAACGAAATAAGGAAATGGAGGAAGATAAGAAATGCAATGATAGATCGAGGAAACACAGCAGTAAATACTAAAACATGTATATACATACATAAATAATACTAATACTGAGATTGAAAATAAGCTAATGCAAAGTTTATTCTGTTGAGGTAAATTGACTGAAATATAAGAGTAGATAAAGAAAATAAAGGTTTGATTCAGAGAGTAAGAAAGTAGAAACTAAAATGCTATTAATTGGATCAAATTCTTTTTCAAGCCGAGCGAAAGGTAGAAGAAATAAAACAAACAAATAAATAGACAAGGAAATAAGTACTACATATATATATAAAAAGCTCTGGGTTAATCTGAGTCTTCAAATATTGGTATTCTCTGCTGCCCTCATGTTTTCAGGAAGGTTGTTCCATCGATGAGGGAAAAGGAAAAGGCCTAACCGTGGGATTTTGTCTTCACCACATCCCGACAGATTGAGATAAAGTGGTGCCTTTTAGGGTAAAGAAGATTTTCATTGATTACTACTAGTTTAGCTTTGGTTGAGTTCAGCAAATCCCCGTCTCTATTAAAGTTTTAGAGTTTTTCTTTTACTGTTCCCATCTCGGCACTGCCTCCAAGCTGCTAATTAGCGCTAACAAGATGAGCTCCTATTAAAATAAATGGGTAGAGAGTCATAACTTCACATTTAATAGTCACAAATACTGGAACAAAAACTACAACTACGTGAGATTTGAAGTTTGTCTAAAGTTTGTTTTTGCAAAGGACTCAAAGAATAAATAATGGAGAAGACGCTAACATGGATGACTTATGTTTTGTTATGCAATGAGGTTCACGGGAACCTTACACGTGTACAAGTCAGCGCTCAAAGAATACAAGGACAGTTGTGTTTCTGTGTGAAAGGGAACTGTAGTAATTTACTGAATTATGAATATGTGGGAATGCAGAGCAACTCTTTGTACACATGGAACAAGGAAGTTTCACCCAGAACCAAGCGGTAGTACAAACAAGTATGTTTGTTGACGTGTTTTCCATCGCTCTGCATACGTCATCCAGATCATTGGTCTGATTGGTTGTAGGTCTATCCTGTTGCACACAGAGGCATTTTCATCTACGTCCACTGGTTGCGTTCCCTCTTGGGAATGGCAGGTGACGACACCTTTAAAGCCTCACAATCAATCTCATCTCATCTCATCTCACATAAGATTGAGATGTGGTCTAGACATAACCAGGTATTTTGATACACTGGATCCAGAAGAACTTTCTGGATCTGTATAGAATTTCACCTGCTTATAGCTATTATGGTCTTACATTAGCATGACAAAATTCCTCCTGATCTGTTAAGATGTCACTTAGATATACACATCTAAATGGGACTTTGTGAAAAATGTAATCATTTTTTGTGACGTCATCAGTTGTTAGGTTCTTGCCAAAAGCTTAATTGGATCACCTACCCATCCATATTCTACCGCTTTATCCTCCACAGGAGGGTCGTGGGGGGGCGCTGTGCCAATCCCAGCCAACAACCATTCAACCAATAACTCTCATGATCAATTTCAGAGTGTCCAATTTACCTAATCCCCCTTTTGCCTGTTTTTGGACTGTGGGAGGAAGCCAGAGAACACCCACACACACACGAGAGGGAACTCCAACGTCCATACAGAAAGGCCTTTGTTCCAACCAGGGCTTTAACCCAGGTCTTCTTGCTGCAAAGGCAAGAGTGCTAACCTCTACACCAACCGTGTGGCCCCATGATTACCGACCCATCACATAAAATTCAGATTGATCTGTCAAAACCTGGACAACACGCAGATAAACCCATGCCGATGAAAACATAACCTCTGAAAGTAAAGCAAAACCTCATGTGTTCACACAACGAGCAAGCACTTATATAGCATCAGTGAGGAGAAAAAGAACCCCTGACAGAGCCAGTTTGCAAATACCAACAGTAAATATACAAAACCTGACGAAAGGCTTGTACATAGACGCTGTGCCTGAAAGTGTAAAAGTTACAGTGAAGCTTTGAAGAACACTGTTGCATACATATGGATGTCTCCACTCCAACCACTTGTCTTCCCAAGGTGAAGTACGCTTTCCAATACTCATGCCGCACTTTTCTGTCACACAAAAGAAAACAAGTGAGTGTCACGCTCACCTTTCACATCTCACCAAACATTTCTCCCCTGCCTTTGTCGCTCTCAGCTTGTGCCTCTTTGTGCTGCACCGCCTCTCCCTGATTCCACTCTCAGTTCCTCTCAGTCACTAAAAAGCACAATCACACCTTTTTTTTTTCCTCCTTCTTCTTCTCCACAATGCAAATACACGTGTGGTAGGTAGGTGTCAGAGAGACGAGAGCTGTAATACTCTCTGCTCTCCATCTTCCTTGTGAAACACAAAAGCGATCACATGTCGTGACGCTTCCTCAGCCTCTGTATTCTCACCGCAACTCTTTCAATTTATATTCACGTCCCCTCTCTTTTCTTCCACCTGTCTTAAGTGCTTCGGATTGTACGAAGAGGGAATTCCAATATTTTTTTCATCATCTAGCACATTTACAGGTAGTATATAAATTCAGTAGAAAACAATCCATGGAGACATGGACACAGTTCCTCTTCACAGATGGTGCCCCGAGTGCTGCCCACCACCACTCACTGTCCAGGCCGAGTTATTTGTTATTTTAATCATTTTAAACCCTGATCTGGAATGGTACAGGACACTAAATTGTTGAGGAAACATCAGGCCTGGACACCTGTTTGAATTATCTCAACAATAGTCATTTAACAGTAACCTAACCTTGCAATTTCTGACATTGATATATTTCTTGGTATTTAAAATACATATTATAATAATACTAACAATAATAATAATAATAATAATAATAATAATAATGATGATAATAATAATCGTAATAATAATAATAATAATAACAATAATAATAATAATAATAATAATAACAATAATAATAATAATATTAATAATAATAATAATAATAATGATCATAATAATAATAATAATAATAATAATAATAATAATGCACCTTCTTAGGGATCAAAAACTCAGAAATCTGAATCTAAAACACTGTCAACTTCAACCTCTACAGTATGTGAAGCCAAAACACTACCACTATGTTGCTTTGAAGATGATAAATCTTAAAGGAAACTGCACACACACATATGCAAGCACACACACTCACAAAGCTCATTAAGTGTGGGACGTGTTTGACAGAGTCTGCCGCTTCACAAAGTAAAGTGATGATAAGACAAAATACAGGAAAAAAAAACTCCCTTCTGCTTCATCCGTCACCCCAAAAATACAATTTCTGATCCAATATTTGCTCCCAATTTAATTTATTTCTGACAACGAGAGAGAGGGAGTGCAGAGTATCTTTGTGAGCGCACAAGCTTGTAAATGTGAGTGTGATCAGTTTTGCTTGGGTAAACAGTTCAGCTGCTGCAAAAGGGTTTGTGCTTAGGTCATGGGTTTAGTTTTTAAAGCGATAGGGAAGTTATACAGGCTGGAACAGTCAGATTTAATGTTAGAACCTTTAGCAGGTGACAGTAATTAAACAATACATATAAATGTGTAGTTTAAAGGGCCACTTCACCCTAAAAAATAAAATAAATACTTATTTCTTTACTAATTTCCAGAAATAAATGTGTTATTTGATCATCAGAAAGTGGATCTAAGACACGTCTCATTTACACAACAGAGGACGTTGGGATTGAAAAAAATAAATAATATTGACAAAAGTCACTTCCTTCAAAGTCTTCACTATGTTTCTGTCAATTATAACAAGTTTTATGAGTAAAAGATCTGAAAAAATTAAAATACATTTTAAAAACTGGTCCAACTCTGTAACAGTAATGTGAGTTAAACAAACCCAGCAGCATCGTAATGATTTTAAGTGTATTCTTCATTTGACCAAGTAAAAAATAAATAAAAATGGGTGAAACAGCCCTTTAAATAAAATAAATTAAGATTTCTGGTAATATTTACATACATGGAAAGTTTCTCGATTTATTTGACTTGAACACAGTGCATGATACCTTGCTAACGATCTAATCCCATGGTTCTCAAACTGTGGCACATGTACCACCAGTGGTATCCGAGCTTCCTCTGGTGGTACTTGGACAAAAATCAGAAATACTGTTACCTTAGAAAATTAAACAACTAATAACAAAAATTAAATAATTATAATTAAGAGTCACCTTATCTTCACTTCATCTTAATCTAATTTCACTATACCAGTGTGTAGAGGAAGAGGAAGATGAAGATGAGAGACCAAATTATCTTATTGGGAATAAATCTGCCTCCTGTGAAAAGTCTGTAGCTTTGCTCGGCCTCTTTACACCACTGTATTTTTACATCGGTGATCGTGGTGTTGCTTGGAGAGCTCATTATTTTCTCAGGTGGTGCTTATAAAGAAACTACATCTCTGTTTCTTGTAAAGTGTCTTGTATATTTAAAGCTTGATATGCAATTTAAGTCAAAACAAGGTCAACTAGAAGATCATCATCTAAGAAGCTCCAAGAGGAAGTGAAATGATTGTGTATTTTGCCATCACAGTGCTAAAGGGAAACACTTATATTAATAATAATCCATTTTATGTATACAGCACTTACTGTACATACATTTAAAAAAAACAAAAAAAAAACAGAAGCACACACAAGCTCTACCAAAACTCAGAAAACTACCAAACTCATTATTCATAAAACATCTTTGTAGGAGTAGTATTTCACCTCTCATGATTATATTAAAAGCAAAAATACCCTGGGACCAAACAGACCCCAACTGGTCAGGCTAGTTTCAGACAAATATTGTAAAGTTTAAATTGTAATCAGGTTTGAGGCGACCGGGCGAGATGGAGGCAGATGTTCTGAAGAAGTGGAAAAAAAAAAGAAAAAGAAGAATCAGGTTTGAGGCGAGTTCAGTCATGTTCGTTATGGGAACCAACATATAGTATTTATATTGATTGTCCTACATGTGTCCGTTAATGGAGAAAAAAAAGGTATGTGTCATGGACAAGAAACACAATCTCAGCACAGTTTTTATGAACTGCATCAGTTTAAAGAGAGACTAAACAAAATGCCTGTTGTGTTCTGTTAGTATATTCTTTTGGTCCCGGGTCAAACATAAAAATAAAAGCTGGAAGTGCTTTATTTCTTCCTCCTCTACCTCTGACAGAACTCTTAGAAGTCGTACTGCACCTGAACGTGTCAGTCTACAGTGTTGACGAGGCAGAGAGAAAGCATACATCACTGTTAAACAATACGGTTATGACACTTCATAGTGTGGAGAGGATTATTGTTTTGTATGAATTCCTCCAACTGAAGGCCAAACCAATCTTTGCTGCAGCTTGAGACCGAATACCTGAGCCACTTCAAGGTGAAATGTAAGTGTGCAATCATAATTGTCATAATACATCTGCGCTTTTTCATGTTCTTTTCCCCAGTGGAAGGTATCATTTCTATATTTTTACTTCTAAGCTACTGTTATTCTATTCCCATCATGCATTTGTGTTGGTTAATTGTCTACATCTGACCTTTTTACTGCTGTAACAAGTGAATTTGCCTCCGTGCGGGATCAATAAAATCTAATCTCATCTAATCTAAGTGTAAGTACTGGCACGTTTCACTTGATGCTTTTATTACTATGTTCCTGTGTGTGTGTGTGTGTGAGGGGAGTCCTGTGATTATTGTGGCCAATATAAAGCATCATTTCGCTAAACTGTGGACACAGGGCAGATGCATGATGGGAAACTTGCAGCACGAGCACACACTTAGTATGTGTAGGCTTGTGTGTGTGTGTGTGTGTCAGTATGAAGCTGGGACTTTGGGGCTGTTTTGACCGATGCTGTGCCAAGAGGAATGACTCATCATTTCTCTAATACACAACAGATGGAGCGCAGACCTGTTCACATTCGTGTGTTACGTCTACATCCAAACCTTCCTCCCACACTCTCCACCGAGATGGTGAACCCTGTGTATTCGCTGCTGACTCACTGACGCCCCTTTAAAAAGAAGAAATCTACATTTTAAGGATATTTCGACTTTGGAACCTTGCCGTGGACCTCCACAGACGCCACTTTCCCCACAAGCACCATGGACAATACCAGCTGTTACTGAAACTGGTCTCCACTCGAAACTGTCCTCCAACAAAATGTAGCTATGGGTCGTATTTAGGGGTTCGGCCAAAACTGTTGCTGACTCACTAAAGTCCGTTTTAAAAGAAATCTACATTTTAAGGACATATAGGTGGCGTAACAACCAGTTGCTAGAGTGTGTTCAACATATTCTTATTTCTTAGTCGGCTTCAGGAGGAACACAGAAGACTACATCCAGGCATTTATGGTCTGCACACGAAGCACATCAATATGCTGAACTGCAACACGGCATTCAAAGAATCAAGTAAAGGGAAAGTCAATGAGATAATGTCTACCACTCTGCGGGGGTGCACACGGTGATTACACTGGAATAAACAAGCGAATCAAACACTGTCACCTTCTCTTATTGACACAAATGAGTTGTGTTTGCACACACTTCACATAACTAATAAGCTTCACTAAAGCATTAAGGGAGACGTGTGATTGACAGTCTCAGAGTCTCAAACAGTGTTTGATACAGTTGCTATGTAACTTCTTCCCTGTGCTGCGTTATTAATTATGCCATAAAAACTCCTCTCCAAGACCAAGTTTAAGGCTGGTTTTGCACTTCCTGTCCCCCATTTTTCCTTTCACCCCATCTGTCAGGGATTTTGTCCTGTTAAAACTGAGCTTTTCTCTCTCCACTGATGCCTATAGTGCCACATGTGGGCCCCACTCAATTCAATGTGGCCCTACATTTAATATCAAGTTTTAATGACTTATTTCTCTATGTTTTCTTTTGAAGTATATTGATTTTGCATCATAAAAAACACTTTATATTATAAACTATATATCAGGCCACAGCAACAGAGAAACTTTTATTTTGAAATGCTGCAAAAACCACCACTCCTGAACAGTTGCTTTTTCACTTATGGAACTGGCCACACTAGATACTCATTGGCCTCCAGGCAATTTGAGTCTGAGAGCCAACATGTATGTTGTGATTTGGCGCTATACAAATAAACATCCACATTGTTTTACATGTTTGCTCTTACAGATCATAAAACCTACTTTCTGCCCTGTGTGACCCCGCCTTTGGCCCTATATAAACTGGGATTGGGATTGGTCATGTGGAGAATAAAGCGGTAGAAGATGAGTGAGTGAGTGAGTGAGTGACTGACTACTTTGTACTCAATTTAACACCACAACTTGTCATTATGAGTCGGTCCTGAACATATTTCATGATAAACTTTGTCAGATTTAATGGAATCAGGGATCGAGGGCTTTTACTTTGAAAAAGGAACAGGGCGCGTTGTGTTTATGACATACGTGACACGTATAGACGTTAAAACTGTGAAGAAAGATCATTTTCACTGTATATTTTTTTTTATTGTGACACAAACACACACATCCAGTGTGAAACAGGCCTCCGTCAGGTGTGAGAAAGAAATGATGGAAGACACGTGCCGACGTCTACAATCTTCACCCATTGTTGGTGTTAATATAGAAGTGTTTAGGAGTGAAGCCTTCATTTCTCCCCATTATATTTCTTTGTGAAGTGACGGCTCATTAAGATTTTAGACCCTGACACCATCAGCATGATTTGAAATAATGCTTTCAAAGTAATGGTCTGACTTGACACCAGCATGACTCCCAGCATGAACCCACCTCTCCTCCATCCTTTGTGGAATAATTGTCTATAAACATGACTTCACTAATGGAGAGGTACCCTTCTTATCCACTAGATGGTGGTAGTGGAGCACTGACATGGCTGACTAGTTCTGGAGGCACGCTCCACTGTTCAGCAGACAAATGCAGGGCAAATCCTACCTAACCTGTTCAAAGTGCTTGGCTGAGGTGAACATTACATGCTTATGGAATGCAGTCATTAGCTCCCGCTGATCTGAGAGTGTCGGAAATCAAAACAGGCACTTGCTTAGTAAATGGGAAAGCAACGAGATGGAAAAACTGCATTCAAATGCAGGTGATTTTGTTTGGAGGGATTAGCCCTGTGTATATGCAGAGATGAAAAATTACAAACAGAATTAGTTGCGGCAAAGAGGAAACCGAGTGAGACGCACTGTCATCAACAATAGCCAGAGTGTTGTGTGTGTCTCAATCTGTGATGCGTTTCACCTGTGGAGAGGAACGCATCAGAGAGCAGACACCAATCTGTGGGACTTGTTAAGCTTCTCATATGTGTATGACATATGCCACACAGTATGTACCAGATAAGTCATGGCAGCAGGTTGTTGCTCTGTCCTTAACCAACTTAAGCAGAATTGGGGGGGGAAAAAAAAGAATGACAATCGTCCTCCTTGAGGCCGCAAAGCCTCGCTGAGATCTGGCGTGACTGCATATGAGCAAAAAGTTAATGCTTAAAGAAGACATTCTTTTTTTTTTTGTTTTGTTTTGTGTGTCATTGGTGTTTGTGAAAGACAGGGAGGCGCGGGGTGAACACGCCTGTTTGTGAGAAACTGGGAAGTTGAGAAGACTGACGGAGTCAGAAATGTGTCGTGCATGTGGGAGGATGAGCATTTGCATGTGTGCGCTCCGCCGTGTAACAACACTCGAACTCCCGTGTGAATCAGTGTCAACATCAACCACTTCAACATGACAATCAGCGCCAACTGCCCATAAATTTAGGCTTTAAATACAATGTACTTCATATCTGTGAACAACTGTTGGCAATTTACCCGCCTGTTAGCTAAGCATCTGCATAAAACACTTATTTTAGTGACTACACAAGACTCACATGATTTACGTCAGCTTAAGTTTACAGTATGTTATGACGATGTTCTCCACTTTATCGTTTTGTTAAACAGCCTAAACTGAAAGAAAAGAAAAGTTTCGGTCACTTTATAAACCGCTTACTCTCCCACACCAAAGTCCATAGAGAAAATAAGCATTTTTAGCTCATGGGGACACAAGAGCTGCTGTCTACTGCAGCCTCATTTAATATGTTTGTTTGTACTTCCAAATCAATCCAAATCAAGGATTTTAAATGGCAAACTAACAACACAACATTTTGTTTTTACTGACTGATGACAGCAGCAGTGGGTCAACAACGTCTGTGTGACATGATGTAAAATCCTTGATTTTCTCTATGGACTTTGGTGTAAGGAGTCGATTGGTCTACAAAGTGACACAAACTTCAGGTTTTATGGCTGAATCTTGTTTTTCCTTGTGTCCCTGCTGGCAGCCATGTTTTCCACTAGCACAAGCAGTGCCAGGAAAGGGGGTACCTGACTGACACAGTACCTGACTGATGATGACCACTCAAAGCTGCCGCACACTATAGTTTTATAGTACTCATACGCCACAGGAGCGAATTGGGCCCAGGGATACATTGGCATGTATGGGAATCAAACCCTCGAGCTTCCTTATCCACTGTCTCCACTGAATATATGTCATTACTTAAAAAAAACGTGAGCTACTACTTCAGAACTGATGAAAAAATAAATTAAGCGTTTGTCTTTGGTCTTTGTCATGAATACAAAACATCCTTTTACGGTTTCTTTATGTATTTATAAACTGCCACATTTAGGCACAGAATTTCCCATGCTAAAATAATTAATGGTTTACATACATGTATACACTACAAATCTCATTATAGTCTGCTAAAGAACTATGTTGGGGGCCATCTGGCTCTCGATGCAGGATCACCAGAGTACCAGGTGTTATTGAATGAATATTAGATTGTTATAACTCTCAAACCATCCACCCACTTCCGTGCCTGATTTAATAGTATGTATAAAAAATGAATATAAATAGCAAAAGTTCAACAAAAAAATAACAATAATAATAATAATACTTCAGCAGAGAGTCTCATCGTTGAGCCAAGAGCGGAAAAGTTGGCAAATGCACAAAAATAGACGAGATAAAAGCTGACGGAGTGGATTTTTGTGTGTTAAAAGTGAGATTTCCGGACCTGTTTTGCCATGCATGAGTGAATAGACTACAGCGTGAAAAAAAAATCTCATTACCCAGGTATGGATCAGTGGATCAGAAAGATGGAAAATATTCAAAGAATTGTACAGGCTAAAGTTCAGCATTGCTTGAACCTGACAAGACATTTGCAGCATCGTCCTGCCCTTCTATCCTCTTTTTTTACACCAATGTCGGCTTTAAGATTTCCACCTGCAGACTGACGCCCTCCATTCTGCCTGACACTGCTGCATCCAAACAGAACCAGACATGCAAACCCATGTGTGCCAGTTTCCAGAAGGATCTGACAGAGCTCTGTAAGCCTCAGCGCAAGCTTTATGGCTGCATTTAACCATGCATTTTTGATGACCTGCTTACATTGTCTTTCAAAAGTGAATCATATCAGAACTCTGGGTTTGGCTTCTGAACTGGAAATGGTTGGTCGGCTGAAATGGAAATTAAAATGGTGTCATTTTAAAATTCTGAAATCCTCTATTGAGGATTTTTACCCTAATTGACTGGGTTTGGAGTCATTGTGATGGTTAAATTATTTGTTGCGAGGAGACTGGGGACTGTCTCCACTCCCCCCTACTGTCTGTTAGCGGAAAACCAGAAAACGGCCTAGAGTTCTCAGAATCAGGGGCCAGGTACTGGCTCGAAGATCCAGGCAGTAATAGCCTTTCTTTAGACGTTCATCATGGCAGAGCCGTCAAAAAAGAAGCAGAGAAAACTGTTGCTGGAGGAAGAAAGGACTGTCTGACCAAGCCAGGTGCCACAAACGAGTAAACATTAAAGCAGATTTTTTGAATGGCGAAAAACAAAGAAGCATGAAAAACTGATGCCGGCGATGGATGGATGGATGTTTACGGTGGCATCATGGAAATATGTACTCCAAAACTGTAGGGGGAGCTCTGTAAAGAAAAAGGCCCAAAATAGCTACCAGATTTGTGAAGTCCCACTTTTATAAAGGTATGAAACCTCAAAAGTCACGTGATCGTGGGTAGTGTCCACACTTCCTCGAGTCCTTTGTCTTAGTTGTCTTTATTAAGGTGTGTGAATGTAGTAAATGTGTGATTAAGTGTGTTCACGTAAAGCAAGTTATGTTGCATTTCATGTCTGAAAAGCACTATAAAAATAAAGACTGATTGAGCGAATATGAGTGATATTGACAGGGATATCAATATATGTGAAGGCAGTCGCAAATGCAGACATCTGATTTAGTCCAAAACCTGATCTAACAATATCTTTTTTCCCCCTTGCTTACACAAACATGGGTGATATTTGATTTGTACCACATGGGAGGCGAAATATCTAAATTGGATCACTTGCACCATGCAGTGTAAATGCAGCCTATGTTTAAAGCAGTGTGTGGTGCACGGCGGCTGCGAGCAGACACAGTTTGAGTGCTGATTAGGGCTGCTGACCACAGCCTGACAGGCCCATTAGTTACATCTCCTTCACGGACACTGAAGGGCCCAGTAATGCCGTCTGTCTGTCAGCGTGTCTCTCCACATGTTCTCTGTACATGTTCATCAGCCTCACTCCTCCTTCCTAACCTTTCACTTACTCTTCTTCTTCATACATTACTTTTTGTCTTTAGTTTTTTTCTCAGTTTGCTTGGCAAAGTGTACTGTACATGAGCATCCTCTTAAATGTCACAAGCCAAGTGGATTTGGTGTGAACTTTTGAAATGTCAACCCAAAAAAAAAGGAGCGAAAGAGTGTGAAAGAAAGAAAAAAAAAGGAATACTTTAAACGCATGTTTCCATCAAAGTGGCTGAAGTTTTGACATGGCTGCAATTAACTGTAAAAGCAGAGCAGCAGTGAAGGTTTGGAACGGCAAAAACTTGTTTTTTGCAAACCACAAAAAAATTCTTAAGAAAAAACATTTACCCTTTTTATTAATGCAATTAAGTAATGTGTTGCGAGTGGAACGACTCCATACGTTCCACTGGGCACACGATACAAAATAACCGGTCATTCCATTTTTTCCATTGTTGTCTGCTGTGTCGCATTCAATGACGCCCTGGTACGACGTCACACCATGTATCTCGTTTACGCAGCCACCGGGCACAGCCCACACTCCGCCTACCAAGTAAAGGTACTGTTCTCAGTCAAAACCGTACCAAACTGAACTGTACCATGATGGAAACACGGCATAACGCAATACTCCACACGACAAATGAAACCACTGACTGCGCTCTATTCA